>NC_138055.1:37112401-37836567 GCF_964194185.1 Rhinolophus hipposideros
TAGAGGTCTCCAGTGACCATATGGGGCTAAAATCATGGTGTTGGCAGGGATGGTTCCTTCTTGGAGCTTCAGGGCAGATGTTTCTTTAGCTTCTAGAGTTACCTGGGTTCCTTGGTTCACAACCCCTTCCTCGAATCACTCTAACCTCTTGCTTCTCTTGTCCCATCTCCTACTCCTCTGTCTTGGACCCTCACGACTCCCTTTTATAAGAACCTTTGTGATTACATCACTGAGCCTACCAGGATAATCTCCCCATCTCCCCCATGCTGAACCTTAGATTGCATGGTAGTCTAAGACACTTCCACCCAACCTTCTTTCCCTCTTCTTGTTCACTCTCCTTGCATTGTGGACAGAAGATCTCTCAGCCTTCTCTGGTTCACTTCACCTTTTCTGTCACAGGCATTTCCCTAATTAAATTTTAATGTGTTTAATCCCATTTTGGTATTTACATCTGGGAGGACCCAATTAACAAGTATTGCTACTTTCTGCCCCTTAAGATAATCAGATCTCCTTTTTATTTTTTCCTTGTTTGAAGGGAGACATGCATCTAATTTGTACCAAGTTGTTTGGCTGCTTATTTAAAAGGAGAGGACATAATACCCAGTTTTGTTCTGGGGTTGTATTTGCCTCCTGGAGTATTTTGATGCAGGTTCCACAGCTGAACAAACAGCTTAGGATCTACATCAATGTAGTATAGCTAAGGCCCTTAGGCCATCAAAAGACTGCTGATAGGATGATGAATGATGAAAATAGTCTTCAGTAGCTAGTATGGGTTTCTGTGATGAGATGGAGTAGAAAGAGATTTCTAACAGTGCTCAGGTGGGAAGTAATGGAGACTAGATCTTGCTGACAATTCATTTTAAGACTACATGTGAAAACCAAACTGTGACTATATTGACAGGGAAAAAAAAAAAACCTGCCAAAGAAATGACATAATAGAATAGTTGGCCTGAAATATCCTTTTGATGAGATGGAATGCTTATACTATATATAATATCCAACTTGAAGAAGATATAATACAAATAAGTTTTAGTCTTCCTCATTGCTTCAGACCTTTAAATAAGGGTCACTTCCTTGTTTTTTTCCTATTTTGAGTGACAGGAATTTAACTTCCACGCCTCAAGCTTTGGGGGGGTTTTAAGTTGTGACAAAGGGACAATCTCCCATGCTATAAACTTTAACTCCATGCAGCTTTTTGAAATTCCAACATTATGCTTCTACTTGCAGCCTTGATTTTTAACATACACATACACATACACATAAGCAGACTGCAAAATGTATGTTCATAATATATGGTAATTCTAGGACTAAGATATTCCTCATGAGTATGTATTATCATATACAAGGGCCATCTTTTGGGCACCTAGGTAATACCCTGTGTTACAGCATAATCTCTTTAAATTTGACTGTGTAGTATAGACAGTCAGGGGCATTACAAGGCGGCTTTTACTAACTTTATCTTTTTGTCTAAAAAGAGCTGGTGTTCAGCTGATAAGAGATGGGTCACCGGTGCTGAACAAGATTGGCTGTACACGTGCGGAAGAGAGTCTCATTTTTAATAAAATATATGATGTTGGTGGATATAAATTATGTTTGAAATTTTGACTTTAAAAGTAGCTGATCTTATAAAATATAACAAAAGGTTAACACACAGTTTAATGACATGTTCTCCAAAGTCCCTCAATTGTCAGAGTAATTGAAAGAAATATCTTTTGAAAAGGGGGTGGGGGTTGAAAATAGGAAAATCCATGGAGGTGTGTAATTATTTCTCCATTAGTTTTAACTATCTTTCTCTTTTAAAAATTGATACCATGATAATAACTAAGTCTAAAATATGTAAATATTGGAAAGGAGAGGGCAGGGATTGTGCAAAGAATCAAAACTATTAGAATTTTTGTGATTACTTAAACTACTCTCTCTATCACCTATTTATGTATCTATCAATCTATTTAGTAATGGAAAATATACATTGATTGAAAGAGGACAAACACTGTCTGCTTCTCTATTGCTACTCTACTATTCACAACACTTCACTTCTGATATCAGATGTATGGATTTTCTATACCATGCAATTCTCCAACTTTCCAGACACCAACTAGGTATCCTACCATTTAATGCAAGTCTGAAGTGTCAGACTTTACCCGGAATTAATATCAGATCCCACAAGTTAAAGGCTCAATCCCATAAGAATACCACCTCCCCACCAAATTCAGAAGCCAATCATAAGCCCAAGTTGTCAGTTGTGCTTCTGACTAACTGGCTATAAATTGGAGCTTCCAAAACTCCCCCTTAGGGTTCAATAATTTCCTAGAGCAGTTCACAAAAGTCAGGGAAACTGTTTACTTACTAGATTACCAGTTTATTATAAAAAGATACAACTCAGGAACAGCCAGGTGATAGAAATGCATAGGGTGAGACACGGGTGAAGGGCCACAGAGCTTCCATGCCCTCTTTAAGCATGCTACCCTGCCAACACCTCTATATGTTCCCCAACCAGGAAGCTTTCCTAATCCCCACCGTTAGGATTTTTATGGAGGCTTCATTACAGGGGCAATTGATTAAGTCTACCTCCAGTCCTTCTACCCTCCCTGGAGGTCAGGGTATGGGGTTGAAAGTTTCAACATTCTAAGCACTTGGTTGGTCAACCTGGCGACCAGCCCCCATCCTTAGAGGCTTTCCATAAGTCACCTCATTGACATAAACTCAGGTGTGGTTGAAAGGTGCTTGTTATGAATAACAAAAGACCCTTCTTTAGCCTTTGTTACCATTTAGGAAACTAAGACAGAGCTCGGGCCAAGACATGAGAGAAAGACCAAATATATATATTTATTATATCATAGTATTACACTACTACCGAAGTCTTTAACCATGTCTTTGATCTACAACTCAGAAATGGGATTTCAACAGAAATCCATTTTGCATTGTAGTGTTTTCTGTGGTGGAAAAAAAAAAAAAGCATGACTTTCCTAAGTTTAAGTCTGCTTTCAATAGTAACATTTGACAAGAGCCCCAAGTTTCCACTTTAGTGGACTGTGTCGATATCTTCATAAGCATTGGTATTAAAGAGAGTGCTATCTGGTAAGAAGCAGGTAATGAGCTTGGAGGAAGGGATATAAAAAAGCATTTTAGATTCAGGAGCATTTTAAACAAAACTGAAGTTGCTTTCAAGGAGGTAACAGGTAGATAAGCATCAGTAAAATATTACTAGGGTCTCGGTGCACGGGAAAAGTAGCAAAGAAGGCAGTTAGAGCCTGAAGTCATCCAATTACTTAAATGGTTCCTGGAAAGGAAAAGGAGTCCTAGAGTCCAAACATTGGATTGAAATGGAAACTATGAGCCAACAAAACTAAAGTGTGATTTTTTTTTCTCCTTTAGACTCAATACGGGAACCATTTTAATATATAGATAAATGCTAGCACTTACCTAAGACAATTTAACTGGTGACAATGCCCAGAACATTACTCTACTCTTAATATTATCATTGACCAATTCTGTTTTAACAATTGTAATGTGACTATTGTTAATTTACACAACTGGAATAAAATGTCTTCCTATACAGCATAAAGTCATATTTTTGCATGTTTTTGTTTATCCATGAGTATCACTTACCAGGTACCTATAATGATTTAGATTAGATGACCTCTAGGAGTCCCTTGAACTCTAAAATTCTTTGAGTCTATGAGGTGCAAAAGACATGGTACCTTCGTATAGAAAACAAATGGGGACTTCGGCTTCTGGCCAAAATGGAATAACAGGGAACTGATTCATCCTCCACTTTAAATAAATATAAAGTATGTATTTTAAAAAAATGAAATGAAACCACAGTTTTTGAGACATTTGACAATAAATACCACAAGAACATGATTCCTGGGAGAAGGGACACAAATGATATGAGTTCTAGGATTGTACTATCTTACTGCCTGAGTTTCCAGGACACTGAGCAGGGGGAGACCAAATACAGCATGGTAGTCTCATTGTATTGAGAGTATAGAAGTCAGGATTCGAGGTGAACAAGGTGACTGGATTTTATGAGTGGAGTAACAAAGAGAAGAGAGCTGCAAAGAGAGAAACAGAGCCCCAGAAACTTGAAGAGGGCTCCTTTTGAGTCTTTCAACTCTGTATTAATCAGAGTGCTTGTATGTGAGGAAACTACCCAAGGCTCGGGAGCAAAAGAGCCACCAAGAAAAGAGTAGGCAAAACAATGTGCAGCAATGGTTCAGCTGGAAATAGTTTGTGTTCTCACCAGCCAGAGTCAAAAGATCTTGTATACATAGATCTTTGGAGAAAATCTTCAGAAGGCCTTTATAGTATGACTTACTTAATCCTGGGCCACAAGGTGTTGTGCCTACATTCTATTAAGCTTAAAGCTGAATTTCTAAAGAAACTCACTGATTCTGAGTAAATTAATGGCATGCAGATGAAAATCAAATGCTATTTAAAGGACTACAACAAAACATATACCAATAATGAAATGTGCAATGTCTAGCATCCAATTAAAAACACCAGGTGTGCAAAGAAGCAGGAAATATGACCCATAACCAAGAGAAAAATCAATCAAGAGAAATAGACAGAGAAATGGCATAGATGATAGAACCAGCAGACAAGGATGTTAAAATACTAGTGTAAATATAATTCATATGTTTAAAATGTTAGAGAAAAACATAATCATGATATGAAGCAAGGTAGAAGATATAAGAAGAACCCAAATAGAACTTATGGAGGTAAAAATAAAAATACACTATCTAAGATGAAAACTACACTGGATGGATTTATAGGTTGGATATTGCTAAAGAAAAAATAAATCAATCTACTTCAAGACATAACAACAGAAACAATCCAAAATTAAGCAGATAGATTAAAAAATAAAAGGCTGAAAAATAACCTGTCAGATGATATAATGTGGTCTAATATATGTGTCATTAGAGTCTCAGAGGAGATAAGATAGAGAGAAGGACAGGAAAAATATTTGAAGAAAGAGTGGCTAAACATTTTTCAAATTTGATGAAAATTATTAACCCAAAGATCCAAAAAGTTTAACAAATCCAAAGCAAAATAAAAATAAAGAAAACCATGTCAAGTCAAAACATAATCAAATTTCTGACAATCAGAAATAGAAAGTCTTAAAGGCATTACAGACTGAGAAACAAAGAAACAGAACACAATTGACAATATCTTTCATGTACTGTCAACCTAGAATTCTAAACCCAGTGAAAATATCTTTCAAAAATCAAGGCTAATAGAAGACTTTTACAGACAAACAAAGCTGGAGATAACAGGATCTGGAATTGATTTCACTCCTTTGATATAATTTGAATTATTGGAAAAAAGGAAAAACTTGCATTACTTGGATGGCCCAAGCTTCTTTGAAACTTAAAAGCTTATCCTCTTCCAATTTGCCTCACACACAGTATTACCATAGTGTTTCTATTAAATAACCCCCAAGTATAAGGTAAACTTGTGCATTCCTCATACCATGTTTCTCCAAAAATAAGACCTAGCCAGACAATCGGCTCTAATGCGTCTTTTGGAGCAAAAATTAATATAAGACCCGGTATTATATTATATTACATTATATTATATTATATTATACCTGGTCTTATATTATAGGTCTTATATAATATAATAATATTATATTATATTATACCTCATCTTATATTAAAATAAGATATTTAATATAAGATAAAATATAATATATTTTAAAATATAATTATATATCTTATTTTATAAAATATAATTATATATCTTATTTTAATATAAGATATTTAATATAATATAATATAATATAATATAATATAATATAATATAATATAATATAATATAATACCTGGTCTTATATTATAGTAAAATAAGACCAGGTCTTATATTAATTTATGCTCCAAAAGATGCATTAGAGCTGATTGTCTGGCTAGGTCTTATTTTTGGGGAAACACTGTAGGAGTGTAGCAGGATCTTCTTATCTCACCTATCATACTTTACAGTTTCTCCATCTAAAGGTTGCTAACTCCATAGAATGTAAATCATAGAAAAAAATAATATCCTTTTATTTCAGTAAAACTGTGTCACTTTTCTTACATCTAAAACAAGATCTGTCTAGGTGACATCTAAGGTTTCTTCTGGATCTGAAATTACCTAAGCCCAATAAAAATATTAACATGACCGTTTACTGAATAGCAGCTCTGCTATGCTCTCTGTCAAACTAATAAATACATAATTATAAATTGTGATAACTGTTACATAGGACAAAAATATTGCTATAAGATAAAATAATAGTAGATCTAATATGAGTTGCATTTCAGGTAGAAGAGAACAGGTGAAAAGGAACTGTTATAGGTATGGTGCCTTTGAGAACTGCACGAAGGACAAATTACGAGGGGCGAGGAGCACAAAATGGGGCTGGAGAAATGGGCAGGGGCCAGATTAGATAGCGTCTTGAAGGCAACATTACAAGTTTTGGTCTTTATCCTATGTGCAAGGTTTAAAGCAAGGTAATTATATGAACTAATTTTTGCTTTAAAAAGATCACTGACTATTGTCTAGAGCAATGATGTCCAATAGAAATATACTGCAAGCCACATAAGAAATTTAAATTTCCTATTAATGACATTTTAAAAAGAAGAAACATATCAAATTAATTTTACTAATAGATTTTATTTAAACTAACACATCCAAACTATCATATCATGATGTAATCAATGTAAACATTTATTGACATCTTACATTACTTTTTCATACTAAGTCTTTGAAATTCAGTGTGTATTTTAAACTTACAGCACATCTCAATTCAAACGAGCAGCATTTCCAGTGCTCAGGAGTCACATGTGGCTAGTGGCGACTTTACTGGGCAGTGCAGGTCTACAGTGCAATGAATTGATGGGAGCTGGAGTGGAAGTAGAGAACTCAGTTTGGAGGTGACTGCAGAAGTCCCATTGAGATAAGCATTGCTTGGATTAGGATAGTAACATAAAGATTGCAGAAAGTGGATGGATTTGAAATTAGTTTGGAGGGAGTCAACAGCCATAGAAATGAAGGAATGTGGGAAAAAGCATTATCAAGTAAAATATAACCAGAAATAGCCCTAGGATAATCCCAAGACTGTTCCTAAGTATTAATGCTTTGATTTTAAGTTTTCTCTTTGTGGAAGAGCCTTAGCAGGATATATAATTTTACTGTCACTTATAATTTTATTATTTTACTTTTTATGTCTATTTTCATTTTTGATCAACTGCTTTCTTGCCTTGGTATACTTCAACATTCCTGTTTGTTTACCTGTTCATCTGTTTATTTAATTCAACTTGATTTAACAAACATTATAGAGTGACTAATTTGTGCTAGGCTTTATGCTAAACACTGGGAAGATAAAGAAAAATAAGAAATGACACCCTTATTGAAGAAGCCAAGTCTGATTATCAGATCTAACATTTATTCCTTTTCTTTCAATAATCTTGACTGTTTAACAATAGAGAGTATTCTAGTCTCATCCAGAACATTCTCAACAGATCTGTATACTCCTAGTTTTGGCAGTATCTGACTATTCAGCCAGGGTTCAGGCAGCAAAGCAGAAATCACTCTAGGTATTTTGAACAAAATAGAACTTAACACAGGGAATTAAAGATTTACAAAAATCATTTGAAGGCGTAGGAGGGCAAAGGTCAGGGAAGCCTCTGCAAGATTTCAAGAAATCTACAAATGCAAGAATATCAGGAAATCCACCTCCTCTGACTTTTTTCCCTTCATCAAAGTGAATGATTCTCAGGAGGATTCTTGGGAGCCACTGGCAAGAAAACCTCACATGAACTATCTACCAATCTCCAACTGCCTGCTCCTGGCTGCCACTGGAGAATAATGGTTTTTCCTTTCTTAATTAAAGGAGGAATCTCTCGTCAGGGAATCTAATCTAAAACCTGCTGGTTAGGGATTCTGGGAAAAAAATAGTTCTCAGGTTCTTCCCCTGCAATGCAAGGGAGAATATTAAAAGAGACGGGTATGAACCTGAGTTGAAACATACAATCAAGTACATGTAGATTGGGCATATTGTTGGCTCTGGGATAAAATACTGTATGTCTGTACACCTCAAATACTCAAGTTTCAATTCTGCATTCCCAAATAAATTTTCAATTAAATATCTAACGTTTGTGTTTTGAATAATGTTTCTTTCACCAGAATCAGAAAATAACTTAAAGAGTTCAAAGGCAACTAAGGTCTACAAAAGTACTGAGAGACTGAATATACAAACAGAAAATGGCCAGACCATATATAAAAACAGAACTCTGACCCACAACCTGCAGCAACCTGCCCAGGAAACCAACACCTTTATGTATAATAAACAACCCAGGAAGGCAGCTGGCTGTAAGTTAGACTTGCAGGAAGCCAGATTGTTATCTCTAGTGACAATCCAGAAGGCTAAACAATAACTTCTGAAACAATCATCCCAAAATGGCCAGGGCTTGATTAATAACTGATAGCTACTATAATTTTTGTCCCCACTTTCAACTTAGGACCAACCAGAGAAAGTCAAGTGTACACCCCTAACCAATCCCATAAGATGCCCCACTTGTAGGTAGCCTGCCTATAGCTTCTCCATGCCAACAGCTTCCAATCAGGAAACACTTGAAGCCTTTCCTTGTTTTCTACTAGGCCACTTTCCCTCTCCTTTGCCTGCTTGTGAGTTTCTGCCAAAATGCAATTGGTGGTAGCTGACTCCCTTGCTACAGCAAGCTCTGAAGAAATAGTCTATGTTTTTCTCATTTGGTTGGGCTTCTTTATTTTTACAGTATTGATCAAGCTAGGATTTGATCTAACAAGAACTATATTTTGTAAGGAAAATAATGAATGAACTTCCTGAAGGCAGGGCCAATAGTTTATTCTTTTTTTGTGTATTGGCATATACGTGTACACAAGCAAAATAATAATAATTGTTATTTAGGACTAACTATATTTCAGGTACTGTGCCAAACACTTCATTTTACCTTATTTAATTGTCCCCAGAATCTTTGAGGGAAAAACTCTAATTAGTTACTTATTAGGTAAGCAAATTTAAGCACAGAGAAGTTGAGTTATTTGCCAAGGTCACCGAATTAATAAGATGAATTTGAAGTACCTAGGTATCTCTGACTGCACAGGCTATGCTATTAATTAACATTTTGTGGACTGATTAAGCATATTACTTTACGAAATTTTACCAGACATGCATATAAATTTTCTCTCTTTATTGCTGATGTCTCCTTGGAAAATCCAAATACAGGATTCATTTTGGAGATCATATTTCTATAATAGAATCCATTTCCTAAGACATTTTCCCTTAATTTGTGATAGAAATCTTGAAATACTCAGAAAAGCATCAAAAAGTACATCTACTTAGCCATGTGGGTTTTTCAGAATTGAGACACTGAAGAAGAAATCATATGAGGCCACATATGTGTTTGCCATTCGTTACTATTGCAAGCAGGATTTGGGTGCCACCATTCACTGCTGGGTTTTAGGGCACAAGTTTCAGATCCCAATTAAGAAGAGGGATATAAGTTGTTATTTATCGTATCTCAGTAATACATGAAGATAAAAACTACTGTAAAATCAAAATATTGAGTATTCCATGAAGCTTTAGTGTGAAATAGAAGGTGTTTTGGCTTTTTGGTTTGTTTTTTACTTGTCTCTGTCAATAATCTCAATGCACTCATTTTTAAAATGGTGATGGAGGTAGGAGTACGGTGGGATTAGAATAAATGTCATCCAAAGTATCCTGTAGTTTTAAATTTTTTAATCAAAAAAGCATATGAACTCTCTTGAGCCTAACTGAATTACAAGAACACCACTTACATTTAAAATCTTGACTATTTTAAGGATGTTAAACTGACCTAGCTTTTCTGCAATCCATGGTGAAAAACTTGGGAAAATCCAATACTGACAAAGAAACTCTAACCCAAAGAGGGCAATGTTAAACAAAGATCTTTTTCAAAATGTACTTAAAGTATTAAGAGGCCATATCTTTATTTTATTCTTGTTTGTTCTATAAAAGTATAAATGTATAGGAAGGATATGATCATTTCAATCTACATTCCTTGGTAATTAAAAGCAATCATAGTCCTCAGGCTGTTTGTTTCCAATATGAGCCACTGATCAGAAGTAATTGGAAATGATTCTATTTTAACTGGAAACATATTTCTGTCCAGAACTGAGCTTCAAAACATGAAAAAGGCCCAGTAGTGGCCATTGTTTTTGTTTCTATCTGGGGCTCTAATTTGAACTTCAATGATTATTCTTCCAGACTTCTGACTGTGCAAAGATCCAGAAAGTCAAAGCCAGAATATTCTTGTATGCTGTTTCATGGAAATATAAATAAATAAATAAATAAATAAATAAATAAATAAATAAAATTGCATCAATTATTGCGTTTGCATTTTGTAGAAGGGCTCTATTTAAATCGATTATAGGTTAAACAAGAGCATTTATCATAGTCACAGCTCAGAGTTAATCTGGCTTTATCCCAGAGCATCCAATCTGAAAAGTAAATGATTGTAAGCACTTTTGTAAGGGGAGTTAGCAATGACCTATACTGAAAAAACAGTCTGGAACAATTAAATTTCACTTGATTTTCAAATAAGAAATACATCCCATAGTTGTATTTACATGTAAATGCACATGGCCTACCATTTGAAAGACTTCTTCAAATCCCATTAAAATACTCATCTTTTTCTGATAGTTAGTGCTTCCAAAATGACATCATTAGTGATAAGGATAAAAGCAGTGAAAAATGCAATGCCTCATGCCAGGAATTATTTGGTCAGAGAAAGTACCTGAAGGCTATTATAATTGCTCTGACTTCATAGCTCCTGGCTCTGTGAATTCTGTTTTCTGCTTCCAGGAGAGCACAATGAAGTCATAAATGTCTTGATGGGGCAAAAACAGGCTAGCTTTGTGGGCCCTAAGGAGCTTGGCAATTTATTATACTCGATGTGAAATGTACAGCCCTTTTATTTTCTTAGTCTAAATGCACATGAATCTTTTTGATCCATAAATCTCTGCTCCTGAATCTTATGCTAAGACTCTAATCATTACTTAGAACATTTTATATAAAGTTTTTAAGGATGTGATGTCATTCTCAGGGCTTTTTAAGTTTCTTCACAAGGTATAAAAACAATGCCTATAAAAACAAAGTAAGATCCTCCTACCTTTATTCATAATCATTCAGTGACTTTTTATTACTAAGATATTTTCCTCAGGAAGATAAAGAGGAGAAATACTCTAAGGGGAAAAGAAGATTAAGATTCATAGGAATGAGTTGTTCTTCGATGGCATATTCTTTTCGTTCGTCTCACTTCATTTCATTTCATTTCATTTCATTTCATTTCATTTCATTTCATTTCATTTCATTATTTCATTTCATTTCATTTCATTTCACAAACATCGATATAATGCTTCCTATGTTCCAGGTACTGTTTTAAGCATTTAACAAATATTCATTCATTTAATCTTCATGTCAACACCATGAAATAAGTACTATTATTAACCCCATTTTACAGATAATGAGACTGAAACACAGAGAGTTTAAGTAACTTGTCTAAGATCACAGTTGTGGAGCCAAGATTGTGAAGCCCTGCAGTCTGGCTCATGTTTATTAGAAACCTTGATGGTGTGAGCAAGTACACAGCACACCTCCGACCTTCAGTAAAAGCTGTTCAATGGCATGGGCTTTGAGAGCCAACGATAGTCATTTTGTATTTTGTTCTATAAATTTTATAGTTTACAGGTGGTTTTTCACATTTGTCATATTAAATGGTAAGATTTTCTAATGCTGCCATAAAATCTCTAGCTACATATGATGAGAAAAACGTACATAAGTCAGATGATTTGTCTGTGTGGTTTTTCTTATTAGCATGTGATAACAACACTAGATCTTTAAAACATAGTGCTAAGATGAAAAATAGAAAGAAAATTATATATATATGTATATATCATACCATTTGTGTAAATTAAAAATATATGAAACCATAATATGTGTTTCACAAATATGTACACAAAACAAAAAAAGGGTATACATAAAATATGTTAGAAAAATTTAAATAATGCAGCAGAGCCTTACAGGTATCATTAATCATGGACTGAGGCTTGTTGATTCATTCAACCCTCTGATCCCAAGGTCTGAAGCTGGAAGAAAGCATCTATCTAACTACTTATCCATGCATGTATAAAGTCCTGTTATCTATGCATTCATTTCTGCTGACAAGGGAAAGTGAGAGCGCTTCTGTGTTGCTGATACTCATTAGATTATTATAGAACAGGTTTTGACTCTCTGTAGCAGCAGTTGTCACAGTTTGGGCTCAGGATACTTTACATTCAAAATTATTGAGGATCCTGAAAAGTTTATAGCATAAAGAGATCTGTTTATATAAATTTATGCCTATTGATATTTACCATATTAGAAATTAAGACTGAGAATATTTAAACATTTAATAATTAAAAAATAACGACAACCCATTACATGTAAATATAAATACTTACAATGAAATACTTTAATGAAAAATAACTATATTTTCCAAAATAAAGAAGGAAGTCATTGTAAAAACATTTTTTTGCAAATATCTTTGATGTTTTGATTAGACGAAGACAGTTGGATCCACATATCATACAATATATGCTCCACTAAGGACATTAAGTAAGACCTGCATTCTATCTTTTGCCATATGTTGCTCTGGCTGAAGTATATGAAGAAAATCTGGTCTCACACAGTTGGAAAAAGAGAGAATATTTTAATAACCTTTCAGGTAATTATGGATATTCTTCTTTGATGCTACACCAAAACTCGACAAGTACTAGTTTATAATGGTTATTGAATGTGGAATCTGAAACCATATCAATGAACTTTTCATACTGTGTTACATTAAAACCCACTAGCCTATGTTATATATCCTGAATGCATATTACCCATGCATGATTTTGTAACAACATGCATTGATCATTTGAAAAATATTAATTCACTGAGTTATACAGATCTTCCAAATGTTGATGCATTTCATTAAATGTTATCAAAATATCACGTTTATTAATATCCACATAATAAACACAAATCTCATCTTAAAAGTCCCTTTTAAGTTTTGGAAGCTTTAAGCTCACAGTGGTAGATGCAAATTTTCCAAAATTTGAGTTTTCATTTGAAAAATTAAATTTTATCATTGGCGCCAAACAGCAGTTATTTTTCTTGAAGGGATAGGCCCACTTCATTCTTGATAGAGTGATAGTTTGTAGCCATTCCTTTAAGTAAAAAATTTGTTCAGCTTGCAACTCAAACAATGGCTTTTCCCGTAGACAAACATTGCACTTTGGTATGCAGAAGTGCTTAACGTGTACAAAATGTTAAAAGGATGTGTACTCAGGGCTGAGACTTCATACATTTTCACTGCTTCATCAAGGACATTTTTAAGTAAGGCTTGCATCTTTTTTAACTGCAAGTACATGGCAATGCGAACACAATGTGTGGTGCTACCTCCTCTATTTCTACAAAATCACCAGCAGATTTTCTCACCATCAGTAAATAGAGAATAACACCTTAGCACCATTATGAAAGTAGTTTTGAGGTCACAGGATCTCCAGGGGTCTGAAGACCACACTGCCACTCTACAGAGTGAGATCGATTCAAACTCAACATCTAAAGAGTTTACATGCTGAACATATCTTAAAATACCTAACGAAATCTAAATTAGGCACTGTCTGAGCCTCAAATAAAAATGATTCTAGGGGTTTCAGGGCCATCTGTTCCTTAATTAATCTTAATTGCCTTAGTAGTATTTGGAGTGTCAATTTTTAAAGAGTCAAACGTTTAAGTGAACTTGCAAACTTTCTTAACTTGTTATTCCTAGGGATTTCACAGCATCACTAATAATATTGCCAGTTAAATCAGTAAACAATTCTTTTGCCTTATGGCTTATTCACAAGGCAGTTTTAAGGCTGTTTCAGACCTGAGCTGAGACACTGATCAATACTTAATCAACCTACAGACTACAATTCACTAAATCAGTTTTTTGTTGTTGTTTTTTTGAGTCATCCATGCAATCCTGATTCCCAGACCTTTCCTACTACATTAAAGTCTGCAGAAACACTGCCCCCGTTCTCTTTCTTGCCCCAGAAACAGACTCATAGGCTCCTGAAATTGGTACTCTGAGTAAATGTTCTGTGTTTCTGCACCCTCTCCCCACGATACACTCTTTTCTTTCAATGGCTAAGGAGTACTCTTTTTAAAATATCTGGCAGGTAAGGAAAGCACATGTGACTTGTAGCTAAATAATTCATCAAGAACATGAATAAACCCCACTTTACACTAAGGCAGTGACTATTTCTTGATAGCCTCATAAAGACACTGGACTGAGTTCAGAGAACTGGGGAATAAGGAGAATTGTAGCAATATTACAAATAGGCTGACATTACACTGCTTGGTCTCCATAACCTAGAAGCATGTTTGAGAAGACCAGCTCAGACCCATGTGAAAAGGGCAGTAATGAATCAGAGCAACATCCAGTGAGAAGTAAAATGAGTGATACCAAATCAGTACTGTTCCCAGAACTCCAGACACACTTCATGGCCTTTGCACTTGATGTTTTTTCAGTCTGGAAACTTCTTCCCTCAGTTCTCCACACTTTATGTATCTCTCTGCTCAGATGTCACCTTAGCAGAGAAACTTCACTTTATCTAAAATATCATCCCACCCCCCCACTCTGTTTCTTAACCTGTTTTATTTGTCTTTACAGGAGCTACCACCACTTGACATATATATATATATATATATATGTATATATATATTTGTTTGATGTTCTCTTCCTTGCTTCACCTGAATGTTAAGTTCCCAAAAGCAGAAACTTAATTATTCACTGCTGTATTTCAAGGCCTACATAGTTCCTAGTATGTAATAGGACACAATAAATATTTGAATGAATGAATGAATGCTATGGCAGCTCAGAGTGGGGCGAGGTATTAACCAGGTGGTAAAAAAGCATTTGATGGGCTGAGGTTTGAGCCAGGCCTTGAAGGGTATTTCTTACTTGTAGGGTCAATGAGCAGAACTGTATACTTGTTTTAAAGGACCCAGGGGAGGTACCATCTTCGAAAGCAAGTCTTGCTGGGACCTGCAGACTGAGAGTCTGCCGCTGCTTTTGTGTCCCATAATTCTCCATGAAGTTTCCTATGGTAGAATTCACTCTAATGTATCTTATCTCCTGTCTACTTGTTCGGCTGCTCCAGTAGATTATTAGCTCTGGGATAACACGGGCAGTGTCTTATTCATGGTTGCATATATAGCCATAGCATCAATCCTGCTACCCCATAAATACTTGTTGACCATATGATTTAGTGAACTAAGCAGAAAGCTCACACAGAGGAGTGAAAAGCAGGTAGGGACCAAATCATGGAGATTTGTAGAGCTGAGACATGAAGTTTGGGTTTTAATCGGTAGATACTGTGACGATCTATTGTCTTAGCAAGGCCAATAGCATCATGTGTGCATGATGGAGCACTGAAAAAATACTAAGTCAGAGAGGCAGCTTATAACCATACTGCAGTGTTCTAGTCACAAAATAATAAGGGCCTGTACCAGGCTGATGGCGATGGGAATGGTCATGAAGAAACAGATGTAGCTATTAATATGAACAGGTGACTGATTCGATGTTAAGAGCAGTCATAGGTGACTATATTTTTTAAGCCTGGGTGACTATGAAAGGGTGATACGGTCACTGTAGCCTATGTTTTAAATCTTAAGGCTCTTAAAAAAAGACTATTTGGCAAATTATTCACTTTAATAGCACAATTTCTTTATTTTAGTTATACTTAATGGTAGAATCTATCAGAATTCATATATAGAGCTTATAACCTAATATTAAGCTTTTAGACCAAACTTAGAAATTCTAAGATTACATTTCTTTTCTAATTGCTGCCAGTTGTCTATGAAAAGAAGTTAATTTCTAGGAGATGAAGGTAACGATGATGAAAAATTAAATTTCATCAAATTATGTATATTTTGGAAGTATACATAAGTATACTTTGGAAGAATCTCAGAATTCAGGGCTTCAAGAAACCTCAAGCAGATAAAGCGAACAGAATTTCTCTCCCATGATAATCACCTAAGATACAATATGTACTAAGTGATTCATAGGCCAGGCTGACGTTCATAGGTAGAGGAGATGGGAACCCAAGTACCGGTTTCTTTTTCTCTTCTTGCCTTAGCAAGAAGAGCTCTGGTGACTTAGGTCAGCTCTGGTGACGTCTCTTTTATAAACAATAAAGTTGTAGTAAGGCAGAAAAGAGTGATGATCTACCCAAGGTCAACTACCGAAGGTCCAAATTTCATGGACCTCAGTGAGGAAGAATTGTTTTCCTAGAGAGAAATCAGTGTGCTTAGAAAAAGAGAGAAAGTAGCTGCTGGGTACACTGAGACGGCCGCTGTCCATCATACCAAC
The DNA here is from genome assembly GCF_964194185.1 of Rhinolophus hipposideros. NCBI lineage: Eukaryota > Metazoa > Chordata > Mammalia > Chiroptera > Rhinolophidae > Rhinolophus > Rhinolophus hipposideros. Next base: position 37,128,838 of record NC_138055.1, read on the forward strand.
TTACCTCTTCAAGTCTCAGTAGATTCCCTCTGAGAGACATGCTAGTTGAAATTGGGCTGAGGAAATGAGGCTGCTATGAAGACCCTGCTCCACGTCTCTTCCTTCTTTGCCTCTTTTGGCATATCCTTTCTGAAAGACTTCCTCAATTTAAGCAGAGTTCTTGCTTTCTCCTAACTTCAGCTTGCCACGGCCCCAACTCTCTGTCTCACTGCACTCTTTTGGTGTGTGCACTGTCTCCTAATTGCCTCATTCTCTCAGTTTCCTAATTCCAAATTCCCAAGAAAGGTCACTGATTTGCTTAAGATCACTGTATGTCCATGTCAAAGGTAATATACAGGGAATTTATAAAGGTAATTTACAGGGAATTTTACTGCTTATAGTCTGGCCAAGGGGGTTAAGAACCTTTTTTCCCTACCCTTGATAAACCGATGAGAATAAGAATTAACACTGAACTGGTAATGAATCCATAGATTGCAGTGTCCATAGTCCCTTGGCCGGACTATAAGCAGTAAAATTCCCTGTAACAGAGATGTTGGAAGGGCAGCTCTTTTTAAATAACCTCCCATAAAGGAAGTACCAAGTACGATATCAACTATATTCCTCTAGTAACTTTATTTTTCCATTCTCCAAACCAATGACTTCACGTTTTCTAGTACCCTTTCATTACCCACTCTCATTGCAGTCTTCCCTAGGAAAACATATTCTCTTTCCCCCAACACCAACCACATTCCTAGCTAAGGCCGCACCCACCACTTGTGCTCTGAATCCCTACTCCCCTTCCCAAGGATTTCCCTCCAACCATTATCAGTTTCCTAAAACGTATTGTGTATTTTTGTACGTGTTTATAATCTATGTTTGCCCACGTATGTCCTCCCACTAGAAAATAAGCTCCTTGAGACAAGAATGCCATGTGTTAAATTTAACACTATTCCCAGCACCTAGATTAATTAACCACAATTAACTTTTTTGGTCTGTTTGACTAATTTGAGTGTGGTAGCGGCTAAAAGTAGTACATCTCTTTCTCTTCTCTTTCCTTTAACTTTATTTAGCATTTATTTGAGAAATTTTCTGTTTATAGAAACTTTCCTATAAATGAAATACAGATACAAATTTATGTGGTAGAAAAGAATCTTTACTTTGTTGGTCTTGAAGATCAGTAACTTATTGATCTTTATATGTTTTCCACAAAGATAAATGTGTTTTCCTGATGTATTTTTCAAGACCCATTTAGATTAATTTGTCAGATTGATGAGCTTTGTGTTATATACATAGAAAAAAAATGTTTTACTCTCAGGGAGCTTACAATCTAGTAAGATAAAACCACAGTTGCGTGTGCAAGGATGTTTATCACACTTTGGTTTATAAAAGGAAAGATTTGAAAAAATCCAAATGTCCTTATCAAAATATTAGTCAAACAAATTGTAATTGGTAAAGAAGGCTATTTATTGCAGCATTTCTGTAATGTCAAAAGACTAGAAAGAACTCAAATGCCCATCACTTGTGGGCTAGTTGAATAAATTAAGGTCACACCATCAAAATGATTACTATGCAGCTGTGATCAGAAAGACATTAAATAAGAAAAGCAATGTGTATAGGATGTGCATACTGGGCCATCTTATGGCTCAAAAAGAAAGACAACACACACACACACACACACTTATTTTCAAAATGGTAACATAAATCAAAAGCTGCTAAGAATGGTTACCTATTTAGACAAGAATGGGAATTGGATGAGAGGGTAGGGATGGAAATTAGATTTTCAAAACATTTTGTAGATTTTACTTTGGAAACATATAAATGCTTTATAACATTCTGAAAAATTAAAACTTAAAAATCAATCCAATAAATTTAACAAAAAGATCAATCCCTAAAATTAGAAAGCTAAAAGAAAATAATACCTTATTTTCTGAGTTGGTGGCTTAGCAACTCTGAGAAGAGTTATTTCAAGGTAACTTTCAAACAGTAATTTTACTATATATCCCAGGTGGAATATATTCTATGGATGAAAGAAATGTCAAAAAAGTCTTCTCCGTAATCATAACGTAATCATAAGAAATGCCAAAAATGCCGTAATGCCAAAAAAGTCTTCTCTGTAATCATAACGTAATCATAACGTTAATATTAATACGTGGCCGTTCTGAAACTATTAAAAGATAAAGCAAATAAATGAACATTATTCCATTTAGAAATCAGTTTTCAATGAAAGAGGAAAATGATACAGATATAAATCAAATACGTAAAAGTTCTGTAACCAAAATTTGAATTGGAAATATTAGTATGAATTTCTCAATTCTTTACCTAGCTTTGGCTACTTAAAAGGTCTAAGTATTTACAGATGAATAGATGATGTTTGAGATTGACTCTAAAATAGTCCAGTGCATACAAAGGAATGGGATGAGGATGGGGCGAGGGGAGATGAAACAGACTGACCATGTGTTGATAACTGTTGGAGCGGGAGGATGGGTTCACAGAAGTTCATAAAAGTATTACATGCCTACTTTTTATATGTTTGACAATTTCTGTTATAAATATTTCAAAAAGTTATTTCGGTATCTTTATTCTATTTTATTTCCATTCTTTCTGGAAGACTATAACAGGACTTATGGAAATAGAGAACTATGAAAATTCCTTTTCAGAATTGTCTGAAATGATAATAAATTCCACAACCATTAAGTCTTCTTTACCTTTCATCAGTTATTTAAAAAGAAGACTACTTCACACATCAACTGACATAAAATATTAATACAATAGATCCTTGACCAGAAGGTTTTGATTTCATATGATGGAATTACAATAATTGTGTTAGAAAAAATATGGATTTTTTAAAAATAACAGATTGTTTTGAGATTAGTTTTCTCCTAACATAACATTCTATTAATTTGATATTCAGTCAGGCCAAGGTATAGTTTTCAATTTGACAAATATCTTTCACTGAATAGTAACTAAATTTTTATTTTTTTCTGTACAATCCAAACAACAGAACATCTTCTCTAGACTGAAGTCAATCTCTCAAATCCTTTTAATCCTGTTTTCTACAAGGAGCCTGTCATCCATCCTGAGCCTAAACTGATAATGCTTCACAACAGCTTGGCCATTCCCTACCCAAAAAACTGATATCACCATCTTGAATCATGAATATATCTCAATTGTCCTACGTAGCTAGAAGAATAAAATGCTTCAAAAGAATGAATGCAGCAACTGGGTTTAATTAAAACAAACTTTACACAGTTCCACATTTTTAGTAAGCAGAAAAGAAAACATTTAACAAATGAAAGATGAAGTAGGGGTAGTGTGTCACCACTAAGGAATTACATGAGTTCAGAACATCTGAAAATTGCATATCATGTACAAACACAGGCAGAGATATTACTTTTTTTCAAATATGTGCACACACACAAGCATGTGTTATCATAATGGAAACAGCACCACGGAATCCCTGGAGTTCTGTCATGGTTAATGCTGAAAAACTCTTAGAAAGGGCAATGCTTCCATGTTCCTTTATAGGCAACACAGCGATATGGGTAATAGCACGGGTCCAGGGAACTGACTGCTTGGGTTCAATTACCAATTTACCATGAGCTGTGTAGCTTTGGGGTATCCTCTTATCCTCTTTGTACTTCAGTCTTGTCTCCTTTGAAATGCAACTATTTAGCCTTGAGACATAATAGTAGCACTTTCTTCCCAGGTTCTCATGAAGATTTTTTTAAATGTAACACTTAATAAATAAACTATGCACAGTGTTTGGTGCATAGTTATCACAGGCAAATGTCCACATAACACTGAAATTCTAATCATTGTATCTGGGTTGAAACTTTTCTTGCCAACACAACATTTGGGCTCTGTGATGAAGACTGTTTGTTGCCCAGTCTGTCATCCATTGATTCCCTTTTCCATGATAGTGGGCCACATTGTGACCTGGAATAAACAACTACACTTCCCAACCTCTTTTGCTGCTGGGAGTACCTACTTCTTTACGTTCTAGTACCTACGTTCCAGTCGATGAGAATCTACTAGAAGTGATGGGTGGGACTTCCAGGTAATTTTCTTGAAAGAGGTGAATCTGCCCTTCCTTCTCTTTCACTCTGCCTGCTGGGATGTGGATATGATGGCTGAAACTAGGACAACCCACCTGGACCATGAGACCACACACTGCACAGTAGGAGTCCCAAACTGTATAACTCTGTAGCTGCCTTACCGGCCCTCGACTTCTCACTTCCAGACATTTTTTTTATTAGCTTCAAGTATACAAAACAACATAATGATTAGACATTTACAACCCCTCACAAAGTGAATACCTCAACAAGTCTATCACCCATCTGACACTGTACATAGCTATTACAATAATATTGTTGTACTTTATATCCTATACATATATATAGTTTAATTATCGTTGACATTCGATATTATTTTGTGTTAGTTTTAGGTGTACAGTGTAGTAGTTAGGCATCTATATAATCTATGAAGGATTTCCCCCTCCCCTCCACCTAAGTCCAGTACCCATCTGTCAATTCCAGACTTTTTTAATATGGGAGATAAAGTTCTGGTTGATTTTAACCACATGGTTTTTGTTTCAATTTGTCTTATTTTGTTGTTGTTGATTTGTTTTGTTTTGTTTGTTACATGCAGCCAATCACGTACTTTAAATCTTGTCAGAGATAATAAACATTGGTTGAAAAGTACATTTCATTTGTCAATATCTGTGCCAGTCCATGTACAGGTAAAAGGAGAAATATGGACTTACAGAAGATGCTTATCTAAGATTGTGGACTGGTTAAAAACAAAACAAAACATGTAAACCAAGTAAAGGAACAAAGGCCTACAACTTTGAGAGGTTCACATAAATCAGTATATGGCTATGAACCATCATTAATCTATTACAGTGTAAATAGCATACAGAAATTCTTAAGAGATTTGAGACAAAAGAAGTAAATAAAGCGAGGAGGAAAGACATCTAGAGATATTGTAGATGGCTCTGGAGCATGAGAGAAGGAAAAAATTATGCAATTCTTGGGGTTTGAGAACGAGCCAAAGTATTTTGGCAGCAGACCACTGAAAGTCAGTAATCTATAATAAGTGAGAGCCGCTACACCAAAATTATTCCTAGAGTGAATCCACTCTGAATTTAATAAGGGCAGCCTTCCCACTCATACCAAAATTATTAATATAATGACAGCCTGTTTTATTTTGTTTGTTTCATGGGTTATGGGTCAATACAGGGACACTGATTTATGTTTTAAGAAATTGTTGGTTGTCTCTTTCATAACAGCAAATGCAAAGCCAGTGCAATCAGCACTAAAAATCCCGTCCGTCTGGCTGACCTGGAATTGTCTGTTGGAAGCTGACTGACAGATCTCATGCTATACTCTATGAGACAGCCAGGCCACGCTGAAACACTCGCCTCTGGATTGTGGCTGACCCATAGCTTCAATGATTGATTGCTTAACAGATTTTTAATTGTGAAACATATATATGCAGCCCCTTGCTTTTTATATGAGAAATGATCTTTTCTTCATACTTCGTATTCGTGTTTGGTACTTATCAAATCAGTGTGTCCAGTTTGAGTCATCAGACCTTTAAAAGAATGTGGAGAAACTGGAACCGATACAGGGAAGGGAATCACAAATATGCGAATGCTATATAAAAAAATAAAAAAGAATTGAAACTGTTCGCCTTTAAGAAGGTCAAGGATGACCTAGTTTGTTTATATATTTCAGTATCATTTTGCATCCCGAGCACTCACATGTGCACACACACACACACACACACACACACCCCATGTAGTCAATGATGGAGCAAAATTTGTTTTCTAGTATACTTCTATCTAGATGATGGTCCCTGACCCATACCTGTGTTGCTGGGGTCTAAGAATACAATTGAGACCTCAGCCCTTTTAACCCCCATTCTGCTTTTGTATATGACTATTTGGGTATATTGTAATAAGAAGGTTATGAGCAGTAGTAGCTAAGTAGTAGCTAATTTCAAACCAGAGTGGAAATTATTTCCAGCGAAAGACAGGGAACACATAATATAAAATTGGCTCTGGTAAAAATCTGATAAATTATGGTGGAGAGCTACATGATAACTGTCATTTTACTTGTGGGAAGCACAAGTGCCTGAAGTAGATATTTTACTCCATTTTAAAGATGAGAAAAATGAGTCACAAAGATGTTAAATAACTTCCTTGAACTAGACACGACGACAGGAGACAAAATTTTAATCCCATGACTGTCTGACTCCTGCAGTTGTGCTCTTAACCATTCAAGTACCTACAAATATGGTACTTTTTTCTTTATGCCTAAAGAAAGGAGCATTTGGGTGAGATTTCTTATAGTTGTAGTAAAAAATTGAGAACATCTATGAGAATCAAGCCATGATAGTTGCTTAGTCCATACAAGAGTGCTTGCCCTTAGCTTGAAGTGGTTTAGTGTTAATTCTAGAAGGATGGTATTCAGAGGCCACTTGAGTATAGTTCCACTGGTGCCAGCAACTGGTTTTTTGACGGAGAGTTAAAGTGCTTTTGTAATTATATTATGGATGTGCACTTATACCAGCCTAGAGTCCAAGCAAGAGCAAGGAATCAGTGCTATATAATAACAAATGGAAAATGCAGTTTCAAGCACTAGTGGGAAAAAAAAAGCCAATGAAGATGAGTTTGCTTCATATACACATACAAAAACCTACTTGGGATTTTATTTTTCAAATGTTCCCCAGATGGTTTGGCAAAGAAGTATATTCAAGAAAAGATTGGAACAAGTAGGAACAGATGTTAACAGTAAGTTAGGGCTGTCAGATTTGCCAAATAAAAACACAGGATACCCAGTTAAATTTGAATTTCAGCTAGACAATAAATACTTTTTTTAGTATAAGTATGTCCCAAATATTGCATATGTATTCATACTTTAAAATTATTCATCATTTGTCTGAAATTCCAGTTTAACTGGGATCTTGTGTTTTATCTGGCAACTCTATAGTAGACAAATCCAGGTAGGGGTAGAGGGGCATTCATTGTTCCTCATTCGACTTTTCTGAGAGTTTGAAATTTTTTTAAAAATATTTTTTGAAAGATTTTATTGGTGAAGGGGAACAGGACTTTATTGGGGTACAGCGCGTACTTCCAGGACTTTTATTCCAAGCCAAGTTGTTGTCCTTTCAGTCTTAGTTGTGGAGGGTGCAGCTCAGCTCCAGGTCCAGTTGCCGTTGCTAGTTGCAGGGGGCGCAGCCCACCATCCCTTGTGGGAGTTGAACTGGCAATCTTGTGGTTGAGAGGACGCGCTCCAACCAACTGAGCCATCTGGGAGGCAGCTCGGCTCACGGTGCCATGTTCAATCTTAGTTGCAGGGAGCAGAGCCCACCATCTCTTGCGGGATTCCGAGGAGTTGAACTGACAACCTTGTGGTTGAGAGCCCACTGGCCCATGTGGGAATCGAACCGGCAGCCTTCGGAGTTAGGAGCACGGAGCTCCAACCGCCTGAGCCACCGGGCCGGCCGGAAAATTGTTTAAATGACAATATTAAGTGCTTCCTATATGTTTATTTATTTAATTATACTGTCAGTCTTCTTTGTATTCATCAAAACTTTTGTTGTGTAGAAAGAGAGAATGATTTAGATTCTAAAACTGTATTTACAGCACAGAGACATCAAGATAGGACTAGGAAGGATGAAACCAGCAAGAGGGACTCAGCTCTAGCAAGTGGTCTGACTTAGGAAGGCTTGTTGCTCCCACAAGCTCAAGATTCTCATTCCTTGTCTAGAGACACAGGGGCAGCTTGAAGTCACCAATAGGGGAAATGCCACTATGCCCCTCCCAGACTAAGGGACACCCAGTGGCCTGGCCTGGGGACAACCCTTCACCTCCTCAGGCAGCACTAGCCGGGACAACTGAGAATGACATCGTTGCCAGATAAATCAATCAGAAGAAAATAAGGCTCTGAAAATTAAAATGCCACTGGAATCACAACACATAAAAGTAGGCCAAGAGCCATGTGCTAAAACTTCACCTGCTAAAATAAAAGATTGAAAGAGTATCCAGAGTCTCCTAACATAATAGACAAAATGTCCAGGACACAATAAAAACAATTACCTATCATACCAAGAACCAAAAAAATAAATCACAACTTGAATGAGAAGACGATTGACACCACCACTGACATGAATCAGATGTTAGAATTACGTGACGAGGCTTTAAAGCAGTCGTAAAAAAAATGCTTCAACAATCAAGTACAGGTTATCTTGAAACAAATAAAATCTCAGCAAAGAGATAATGTCAATTCTGTTCAGGAATGTATTCCATGAATAGTATTTATTCAGTGGATAATTTAGATTTCTTCAAAGCAAAGTCGCTGAAGTAAATGCAGTAATAGTCCATAGAGCCAAAGTAATGTGATATAGACCACTTAATCAAGTGCAATCAATGTCCAGAATAAAAGAAACGATGTTTAAAAGGTCAGGCAAGTCATACAAACTGTGTTTGGAATTCCTATTTTTAGAGGGCTAGTGCTAGAAACAGAGGAATAACTTCAAAGTTAAACTAATCTAAGCAACTCAGTTCCTACTTGCCTTAAGGCCATTGCCAAGAATTTAGCAAAAAGATCAAATATCAGCAGTCTCTAACAAACTGAAGGAACTGGGCTTTCCAACTGTTGCTCTTCCATGGGAACTGAAGCACTGCAGGGCTATATAAATGATTCTCCAAGCTATTTTTTTGCAGGCTCATGCCTGGTAAAAGTGAAATGTTGCAAAGGCAACATAGACACAGCCCCTGGGTCCCCACCTGGTGCAAAGACATGTGCTAAGAAAGTTGAACCAAACTGCAATTAGCCAATTTGAAGCATGTGGTAACTGCAGATGTGATTAAAATAAATATTTCCACTTTGGAAATTTTCCTAGTCCTCATAGATATTATAATAGCAATAATTCTAGCAGAAGTTTATTGTGCACTTGCTGCATACCAGACACTGTGATAAGCATCTGTTTGTGTGATCTCATTTAATACATCTAGCAACTCTCATGGTTAAGTATTATTATCCCCATTTTATATATGAGGCCACACAGCTTGTTTAATAAAACCCCAACTCTTTGTTGAATCCGACTCTCTGCTTACTCTGTAACTGCATCCACTCAGCTGAACATGACCACATTTTAAATTCTTGATAGTGAACCTTCAGGTATTTCTTCATGCCACAAGCATTCTCACTACATTTCCTTCTGTCACTAACTTTTACACTCTGTAGGGAACCATTTGCAACTTCTCCTCCAACTTCCAGCCCCTTCCTCCTATCCTCACTCTTAGGTGATTACTTTGCTTCCTACTTTGCTGAGAAAATACAATTCAGAAGAGAAATTCTGACTCTACCCAGTCTGCCTTCCTGCTTATTACTGTAGATGAACTGTGTGCGCCGTGGCCCTGCCCCCGAGGACCCCTGTGCCATATGTGTATGTCCCAATCTCAGCCAATCCCCTCTTAGTGTCTTAGACCTCACCCTCTCCTATTCAAGGACACCTTCCAGCATCTCCCATTTCCCGCCTGCATTATTATTTTTTTCCTATGTACTGAGTCATGCTTATCAACATACAAACATGCTATTATACTCCTATTTTAATAAAACTAAATAAATAAACACAAAAGCAAAACTTCTCTTCCCTTTCAAGCACTGACCACGTGATTCCCTTTGTAGCGACATTCAATATTTGTCTACACATGCTCTCTCTAGTTCTTCTCATTCTTTTTACAATACACTCAAAACAGACTTTTACTACTCCACTCCACCAAAAATGTTCTTGCCAAGGTCAATGACAACCTCCACATTGTTAAATTCAAAGGCTGATATTTAGTCCTGTTCGTACTTGGCTTTTCAGCTGCATTTGACATAGCGGATCACTGTCCCTCCTTGAGAAACGTTCCTCGGTTGGCTTCCAGAACACACTCCATCGATTTCCATCCTACCTCCCTTGCCTCTTCTCCTCAATCTCCTTTGCTGGTTCCCCCTCACCTATCCAACCTCTTAACATTAGAGCATCTAAGACTCAGGTCTCAGTCCTCTTCTCTGTCTTTTCTCACTCCCTCAGGGATCTCATCAAGTCTCCTAGTTCTAAATATCTTCTTTCTGTGAATGACTTCCAAATTCTTATCTCTAGGCTACGCCACTCATCTGAATTCCAGACTCAAATACCCAACTGCCTGCTCTCGTCTCCCCTTTGATATATCAGACTTAGTATGTCCAAAACCAAATTTCTGATCTTCGTCCCATATCAGTCACAGTTCTGGCAAGAAACAGCACAATTCATTTAGGTAATTTGAGGACAGTTTAATAAAGGAGCTATTTACAGGGTGTAAGAAAACCACAAAGGACAGTGCCATACTCCAGTGCTGACAAAGGTAGCTGAAGGATAAAGGAGTAAAGGGAGGAAACATTTGTTACGAGAGGAGAGAGAGAATCAGAGTGAGAAGGAGAGTGGGGGAGAGAGAAAAGGGCGGGGGGAGGGAAGAAGTAGATAGAAGTATAGAGAAGCTTAATTGACAGAATCTGTGACCCTGGGTGGGGGGAGTACAGCCAGTTTAAAATAACTCCTCTTTCCCTTGAATCATTAATGTTCCCTGTTCACTGAACCTATCTGGAAAGCCAGACAGCAAGAGATCAGTTGATACCCTCTGCACAGGTCAACCTCCTGGGGAACAGAACAACATGAAGAAGGGTAGACAGTGGATCGAGAGGGGCAGATTAAACATATCCTGTCCACTCCCCAAACAACCCCACCTAGGGTTTCCCCTTTATCAGTTAGTGCATACAAAAGCCATCCTGCTCATTGCTCCAGGCAAAAACAAGGAGTCATCTTTGGTTCACTCTCACATCCAATCTATCGAGAGACCTCACTGGTCTTCCCAACCACATGTATCCAGACCCTGACCACTTTTCACCAAAACCTATCAGTCTCCTCCTGATTGGCTTTCACCACAACTTCCAGTGTTCTGGAGTGTGATCTTAGGCTTGGACTTCTCCACACTGTTGCAGGTGAAGTCAGTCCTTTGGAAAAGGATCCTTGACTCTCTGTTTTACGGCCTGCTTCTCCTCTTGGCAAAATCTCTGAGACACGGCATTGGTGTTAGGGATGGGTCAATGGCACAGTCCTCCCTGAGTAACACCCCAGTTTAGTACTGAGCACACAGTGGTTGGGGACATAGCAGCCCCAGGGCACCTCAGCTTGCCTGTCCTAGCATGGAACTCCCATCCCACAAGCCAAGGAAAGAGCAGTCAGAGTCCCAGTGTTCTCAGTGGTGCCATGCCCAGGGCACAGTGGGAGCTGGGCAGAAAGAAGCTCCACTTCTCCACCACAATGACTTGGAACGTAGCCTCCGTGACAGGTAAGTGGAGTCAGGATGAGCAATACCTACGGACTGTCTCTCTCAAAAAAATCGCCCTTCCAGTTGAGAGCTTGGCTGAGAGAGAGTCCTGTGTTCATGGCTACACAATTCTAGAGTGGAGTTTCCAGCTCTCTCAGCGGGGAGGGAGCTCCGGGTCTTCGTTCAAATACTTTAGGCTTTTGTAGTTTTTACCAAGTTTTAGTAGATTTTTTTTGGGGGAAAAATGTTTCTTTATTTGCTGCATGCTCTTTGCACCATTTCCAGAAACGTTAAATGATTGATTTTAAAAATAATTTTCACTAGTTTCCATCTGGAGTGGATCTGTGGAGATCTTCATGCCAGAAGAAGAATTCTCCTCCAGAGTAAGCTTTAAAAAGCCAAATCATGCCTCTCCTCTGCTTAGATTCCTCCGGTGACTACCACTTTCCCTAAGAAGAAAAGCCACGTCCCTGTAATGGCCCATAAGACCCTGTGACCTGCCTCCTTCGCCAAATTCTCTGATCTCATTTCATATTTGTCTCCCCCTTGCTCACCTTGTTTCAGCTTCTGACCTCCTTGCTGTCCTCAGACACATCAGTAAACTTCTGCTGCCAGTCTTTTACTTGCTCTTCCCTCTTCTCAGAACACTCTTCCTCAGATATCCACAAGGTTAACTCCCCCATCTCCTTCAAGAAATTACTCAAATATCACCTCAGTGAAATCTACCCTGAGCGCTCAATATTGTAATTCACTCCTGACCTTTCCAGAATATCCAGTCCCTCTATTTAAAAAAAGTATATAGCATGTACCACCTTTTAACATGTTATACAATTCAGAATAAATTTAGTGCACAGTTTTTATTGTTGGTCTCCTTCAGTATCATGTAAGCTTCAAAAAGGCAGTGATTTTGTCATTTTTATTCACTGATATCTTTCACTCATCTAAAACAGTGCCTGTCATTAGAAGGTACTGAATAAATATTTACTGAATGAGATGTTTTCATGAAATAGCGGAATATAGAGATCATGCTTTCGATCACAAGCCTATGCTGAGACCACTTTCAGATATTAGTTCCTCTTTAAATAAAATTCATGGGCTGCAACAATATTTTACAAATATTTATAAGCATAATGAGTTCCTTAGTATTATTCATTTTTAAAGTGTTTAGAGAACTTCAGATGAAACTGAAGTCATTGGCAGGCATCTGCAGAAATACAAACCATAATATTTAGGAAACAAAAAGGAGAGAAGTTGAGAGCAGACTTTATATTCATATAATAGAATGATAGTCTATATAACATTGGGAGATCAGACTTTAATCTATTTTGATTTTTCCCAAGAAACTTCAGTGATAAACTTCCAGCTGATGAAGATTCATTTGGACAGCTTTTGTGAATCATACCGTTTGTTAGCTTAAAACTTCATGGCAGGTATCATTATAAGAAGCATAAACAGAGGTCCAGTACCTTCTTTTGAATTGTTAGACTTTGGACCCGAGAATAGAAAGGAAGGTTGTCATTTGCTCTGTGCAGTTGGGCCTTACTCTGGGTGTCTGTTAAAATAAAATTCATGAGCTGAAATAATATTTTATGAATATTTGTCAGCAAAATGAGTTCTTGCAGCAAAATAAAGTATAATTTTCCAGGTCTTCTTCTTTTTTTTAAAGATGCCCTCAACTTCTCTCCTTTTGGTTTCTCAAATATGATGGTTTATATTTCTGCAAAGATTCCATGACAATGATTTTGGTCAACTGAAGTTATCTAAGCACTTTAAACATGAACATGGAAGAACTCATTATGCTTCAAATGCCAGTCTGCGTTTGTCCTTCTTGGTCACACACAGCTCAGATCTCTGTCGAAAGCTTCTCTGCCCACATTTTTCTACATGACCATCCCTGAAGTCTAGACCATTGTGGACTTCTTCTTCGTGGATAGGTCTACTCTTTTAGATCCATGCAAGTTCTGACAACTGCTCTTCATGCTGCCCAAAAACACCAACCAGGTGCATTCACCTTCACTGTGTGTAACCTTGTAGCCCAGATCTGTATTCCTCAATCCTAGCTGCATATTACAATAACCTAGAGACATTTTTTAAAAAATGTCTACCTAGCTTCTACCTTGAGGTTCTGACTCGACTGATTGGAATGGTGATTGGTATTGATATATTTTCAAAGCTCGCTGGTTGATTTTAATGTGCAGCCAGAAATGACATGAAAGCCGTAAGTCTAAGAAATTAAGCCTTGCAGGGTTCTGAGGGACTAAAATGTTGAAAATTACTTTTATCTTTCATATTTACACTTCATCTTAGTATGACTTGATTTAGTAACTTTCATTCTGAAGTCATTAATAGAATACCTGCAGTCTGCCTGACACTGCATTTTGCTAGTGATGTGGAGCTGGACGTGTCTTCTGCCCTCGTGTAGCTCTGTGTCTAATTGGAATATAAGGGATAAGATGGACATTGGACAAGAAATCACAACTGCAGAGTGACCGCAGCCATTATTTACACCATAGGAAAACTCCTCCTCACTACACCCCTAGAACCTGGATGCAAAGTGAGATGTATTTAATAAGTGTGTGTTGGGTATATGAATGATGGCAAGACACAAAAACTATTGAGTATGACTGATGAAGAAATCTACTTCAGTTAATAACTGCCCCCTTTCAATAAAAGTGTGTTAGCAAAGATTGCTTTGCACCTTAGTGTGCAAAGACCTTTAGTTCTTCTCGTCACTTATCTACTTATCCACCGGTAGACTTGTATAAACGGGTATTGGGACGTCTGACTTCCACAGAAACATCTGCCTTTAGAAATCTGGGGATGTTCAGAGATCAATGTTTTCTGGAAGATAAAGGAAAAGAAATAGGAGGGGAGAAGGGAGTTTCCTCCAGGCATACATACCTCCTCTGTGGCCCATTGTCTTACCAAGTTTAGGGGCTCTACACCATTCCTTAGAATGCTCTTCTCTTGATCTTTGGGGGGCTGTTCCTTCTTGTTATTCAGATCTCAGCTTATGTACTACTGTATTAAAATGTACCTGGAATTTGTTTTAATCAGGTATGATAAGAAAAACAGATGTAGAAATGACTATCACGAAGAAAGAAAACTTTTATACTCACAGGTCCCTAGAAACAGTGGGCATGGCACACAGAGCCACACAGGGAAGCCAGTCAGGAGGCAGAACGGGCAAGGGCAAAGTGTGGGCCCAAGCCCCCCATTGTGGTTTTCATGGGAAGAAACGGGCGCCCAAGTGTAGGCAGCTGTGTACATTTCATATTGGGTAGTGTGAATAATTTTGGCAGGTGTTGGGCTCTAAGGGTGGTTCCTAGTTGTCTGGTACCTGGCCTTGGGATAATTCTGGGTGGGGAGATAGTGTCCTGATTGCAGAAGCCTGATAAAAGGAGGTGGTGTGAGTATGGACTCTGGATTGGCTGGACTGCCTGTCACAGGTGTGCTGGCTGGGGAGTCACCTGCCATCTCTAGAGATTAGCTCACCCTGGGAGGGCAGTCTCTCCAGGACTAGCAAGGCTCACAGATGTCAAAACATCATAAAACACAGAAAATAGAAAGTATGAATATTACAACTATCTCCTCAAAGAGGTTTTCCTGATGCCCTCTCACATCACACTCTTTTAATTCGCCCCAAGTAGTTCTATGATATCTCTCTAGTGGTTTGTTTACTCTCTTCTTCCATTATAAGAAGAGCATTGCTCATCTTGTTTACTGCTTTATCTTCAGTATTCAGAACAAGTATACACGTAAAATATTCAATAAACCTTTGTTAAATTAAATGTATGCTTTCCTTGCTTCTTAGACTTCCAGACTTCTACTTTGTCTTCATTATAGGTGTTATAAGAATCACCACAAATGTACTATCGCAGTCACAGGCTTTCTCTGTTTCTAGAACTTTTAGAACAATGTTCCTAGAGAACCATAACGGCCAATGGGTAAAGGCATGAGGAGAGAAACAGGACAGAAAGGTTTTCAGCTTGCAGATCAGGAAGACTGATGGGTCTGTTGATGGCCAAAGGAAATAAGGGATGGTAGCAAGAGAAATGTAGGCAGCCCATGCAGTATTAATTGAAAATTTTTATTTTGTTTGAGGTTAACTTCACCCATTAGTTTTATTCAAAAACTCCTTGCTGCTTACTTTCTGAGTGCCAGGAAACAAAATATTCTCCGATTTCTACATATTCTTCCATAAGAATACGATTAGGGCCCACACTTAAAGAGAGAAATAGAGGACTGAAGGAGGTCCTAGAAAGCACAGAATATATTCAAATACACTTAGACAACTGCATATGTTGAAAAACATACTCAACACATGAACTCAGTATTCAAATACTCTTGTGTTTTACTTCCTGCCACATAGGGCATTCAATATACATTTGTTGAATGAATGAATTTGAGGGAAGGAACACAGAGTTGACCAGCACAAAAATCCTTGTGGAGCTAAACACCTTTTACTTAGTTAATGAGTATTAGGATTAAAGCTGGAAAAAAAAAAAACCACAGTGGTTCAGTTTTTCTTGTATGTTTTCAGTGGTAAAGAAGCTAAGGACTGAAAAAGAACACACCATAGAACTTGTCTGAGACTCCCAATACATTCACAGTTAATTTTAGAATAATACAACTGATATAAATCACAGTGTCTTCACATTCAGAAGCTGTATAAATAGGTCTAAATTCCCTGGGGTGTGAGGGACGTGGTGGTGTTGATATGTTTAGGTTAGGTTTTTCTTTTTTTGTTTTATAATTGGCTGCATAACAGATGTTCACAAAAAATGAGAACTGAACAATGGTTGTACAAACATCAGTAATACAAAGAAAGTAAAAGGGGAGAAAAAAAGAAAAGCCCCAGCTTATAAACGCAGCCAGCCCAGATGACGGCCTCAAAGGGACTCTCTCTTAGTCAAGATACACAGATCGGCTTCTCGTGGATGCTCGGGACAGGCCTCTGATGTCTGAGCAAGTGCCTCTTTATTTGCATATTAAATATGTGCAGAAGAGATAGGGGGACAAATGGAACATGACATTGAAAGGCCACATTCATCTAATTAAAAACTAACTGGAACACAACCAGATTCTAGCGCATACAGACAAGACTGATCTTTTTGTAGCAGGGCCCAAATCCAAAACAAGAGCAACGCACAAGCCTCACCTGACTGAGAGAGCATATGCAGCTGGAAAACAACCTCCAGATCATTTGTGTGACTCTCTCCTTCACTCTCAGAGAGGTAAATGAAGGCAGGTCAGACTGGCTCCTCTCACATTAGTCAGCATATGTTATTAACCGTGCTATGGTATGCAAAGGATGAACTGGACATGGTATTGTTAAAGGACTTTATCATTTGGAGGGGACAGAAGACAGATGATAGTGAAATTCTACCTGTGATGAGAGAAGAGATCCAGGTTTGTGCAGAACGCTGAGGGAGCCGGGAGGAGGTGGAGCACAGAAGTAGACTATGGGGCAGGAGGATCCCTAGTAATTAGTTGCAAGTAGTAGAAATTCAGCCCAAGACAGCTTCATTTCCTGTGCTCATCCCTGATGGTGGGGAAGGTATCAGAGGATTTATTAGTTCACTCTATGCTTTGCTTCTATGTCTGCATTTTGTTCCCGTTAGAGTCTATTTTATGACTAACTCAGAAACCCTATGGAAAGCCACCCCTACAAATTTCTCCATGCAGGATCTGCCCTGGGGCTACACTGCACTTTTGCCCCATCCAGATTTCTGGGGCAGCCCTAGCTGGGCACCTGCCTCCAGCTCCTCTTGAAATAAGAGATCCAGCTCTGGTGTTTCTATTAGATAGGTAAGTGAGAGGATTTCTTCTACGTTTATAAAAAATAAAATAGGGTATGGTTTTATACCATTTATTCACTCAAAGTTCAAGAAACATTAATTGAGTCAAGTACAGTATGAGGTTAAAGGTATTCTGATTACCAATTCCAGTGTGTGTGTGTGGGGGGGGGGGGGCAGGATTCTTGGACATTAGCTGGGTGTCCTATAATTCAGCTCAATTCTGACACTATCTACCTGGAGATGATGTCAGATTCCACAGGGCAAGGGTTCATTCCTACCAGATTGCTCCCCCTCTCTATGCAGATGCTAATCACAAATGCAGGTTGTCATCTGGGCTTCTGATCAACTGACTATAGATCAAAGGTCCCAACAACCTCCTCCTCGAGTTTGATTCATTTGTTAGACCAACTCACAGAACTCAGAGAAACATTTTACTTGCTAGATTACCAGTTTATTATGAAAGGATCTAACTCAGCAATAGCCAGATGGAAGGGAAACACAGGGCAGGGTATGGGGAAAGGGTGCAGAGTTTCCATGTTCTCTCGGGGTGCTTCACTCTTTCCAAATCACCACGTGTTCACCAACCCAGAAGCTCTCTGAAACCTGTTTTAGATTTTTATGGAGGCTTCATTCCATAATCATGTGATTAAATCACTGGCAACCTCCAGCCACTCTTCCTTCCCCACCCTAGATCAGGAAGTTTTCTTTATGTGTCAGCAAAAATGTGTGTCATGCCTGTAGCTTCATCAGGTGCAAGTAAATAACATTAAAAACTAACCTTTTTTGATTGCTCCTGATACGTCAGATATTAGTCTGAGCACTTTCGTGTATTAATTTAATTCTCATAACAACCCATGAGGTAAGTATTATAATGTCATTTTCAACATTTTACAAATGAGTGAACTATAGCACAGAGACGTTAATAACTTAAGTCACACAATCAGTTAGTGGCAAAACTGGATTTTACAGACTTGGGAGTTCTGATTCCAGACTTTGTTTCCTAACCCCATATCATATTGCCTGTCTGTCTGACTCCATGGTCCCTAATTCTAATCATTTGACTCCTTAGTTGCATGCTATTGGAAACAAGCGTCTCTGGTGATAGAGTGTGAGTTGGCTCACCCTAAAATACTCTCTGAGATTCAAACATATTTCCCTCTTCCCCAAAGATGTTCAGGGAGAGAGCCACTGAAATCAGAGGGTCATGCACTCATCCTAAATGGGACTGTCATTCCATGGAGTAAGTAAATGTTAATTCTGTGTCTACTGCATTTTATCAACTAGAATGAGGCATGCTGTCTTCCTCTGCCTTATTTTACTCATTTGAAGCAATGGAAAGTACTATGCACTAATTATTTGTAAGGAAGCCCTGTACCATGGTTTAAAAGGCTGTTCTGGAGTCAGATTCCTGAGTTCAGTTTCTAGCTCACCTGACCTGTTAGCTAGGTGTCTTTGGTATATTACTTAACACCTTTATGTTTCAGTTTTCCCATCAGTAAAGTGGGGGTGAAAACACAATGCCAGAGACTGGCTAGTTTTTCACCACACCCATTTCCTTTCTTTCTGGCCACAGAGTTAGACTGTATTTCCCAGCCTCTCTTGCGGTTTAGTGCAGCCAGATGACGCAGGCTATTAAGATAGGGGCAAAAGTGATGGATGCAGCCTTCAGATATGGCCCATACAACCTTCCAAGAGACTCTCCATGCTCTCTGTCCTTTGTCTGCTGTATGAATACAGAGAACCCAGCAAAGGACTGCAAGCCCCCAGGCAGAGCCACAGGCTGGAAGGTGTTCCAGGCTCTAACTGACTTTGTAAAATGTCTCCTGACAGGTAGGGCCATCCACTTTGTACTTTGCATAAACCAGAAGCAAATGTTTATTAGGTTAAACCAACGAGAGTTAGGGAGTTATTACACTAGCTTGAATTACTTATCCTAACCGGTATAAATACCTACCTCATCAGGTTACTTCAAGCACTGACGTATCTACAAAGTATTGCTATAAATGTGCTCTCAGGACATAGAAGCAAAAGTATCTCCATGATTTTCTTTTCCCAAAGTCTTTGTCATAGCTAGAGGATAATGTAGACATCATCAGAAATCATGGTTCTCCATTTAAGGCATCTTATTGTGATGGACAATACAGCCTATTCAAATATAAAAATGGGTGTCGGTGAATTATATAAAATGAGCAGAGCCACAGGGAGGTCAACAAATGTGAACGAGGCAAGTTCAGAAGGCTGTGCTTTGAAGGCTTTTCTCATCCTGTCCGTCCCTGCGTCCCTTAACCTTAGGCTGCAGTCAGGGCTATTGGATCTGTGTGGCTTAGTCTTTCCATCACGATGTACAGCCTTGCTGACGATTTAAACCAGTGGGTTTATTACAACCCATTGTCTTCTTTTGTGCAGATTCAGGCTCATCAGTAGTACCCTGTGATTCCCATAGCAAGTGGGCAGAAGAGAAGACTTTAAAAGTTAGAAAATTGATTGTATCATATAGAATCAGAGATACATGTTTAAAAGTGGAAATCATTCCTGAGGGATGCTTAGACTTTCCTTTGAAAATCTTTTATTATTGGTCAAAATCTCAGAAAAACTTCAGAGATTCGCGAACACTCAGCAAGTGATCAGTTAAGAGTTCTACCCAATAGGAAGATTTTGAACAAAAGGAAGACGTAAATGACTTGATAGCTCACTTGCATATTTACCTGTCTCTACACACTCTGACAACTTTTTTCTATACTTATATTGGCAAATACATCTCTGAAAACTTGATTTTAGTTTTTTCTAGTTTACCTTCAAACACTTAAGATACTGTGCTCCACCCTCCTCACTCACCATTTTGTGTCTCTAACAGTATCACAAATCTTACTTTTATGGTACAGCACTGTCAGCAGATATGCTGCTTGTGTGACACACAGAATACTTCATGGGTACCTAAAATGGCCCTACACATAAATAAGTCTATCGATTCAAAGGTATTTATATACTCACAGAAACCTCTCATCATCAGAAATTTTCCAGGGCACCAAAATGTATCTGAAGTGGAAAGTACCCCAAAAAAACGCCCATTATCAAAGTTTATAACTATAATACAGATAAAACCCCAAGGAAGCCACAGTCACTTGGCTCAGTCCCAGACAGTTGTTACATTCAGCCATGTTTACATACACATTTTAACATCTTTAAGGAGGATAAAAGTACAAAAACAACAAAACTTATTAAAAACCCTCCCTCTCTATTATATAACGCCCCAAGCCCCTGGAAGCCTCTCACTTTCCTTCCTCAGAAGAATTGCTCACGCTTCCACATCATTCTGGTGTCCCAATGTCTTCAGAAAATTCATCATCTCTTTCCAGAGCCTTCTAGCAAAGGATATGCCTTGCCTACAGACCCCTGGATATTAGTTCTCTTCTGTGCTCTCCTTTTCTGTCAAAAAATCCCTTTGCTTTGCTTTTGGCCATTCTGTCTCATCCTCACTCCATCAGTTCGGCATCATAAAGGCCCAAAGAATTACCTGCAATTGGAGCCTTTCTCTGTATGCAGCAAAGGGTATGGAGCTGAGCAGACCAAGCCTGAACCTTCTTCATGTGTTAATTACTTTTGTCCCATCGCACCTATTATTATTATGAAGTGTAAGGCCAGCCAAACAATGCCCTAAATGTGTACATGTCGCCTGCACAGGCTCATTTCCAAGGACCATTCCAATGCAAAAGCAATGTTTTGTGGAAAATGGAGACAGCCATTTGCCACTGGTAAATGACGCAAGGAAGTCCAACATGATAGCACCATCTCTCAAAGGCTTCACACAGCTGAGCTTTGGGTAACATAAAAAGTCACCGTCTGTCGCCCGCTAAAAGAATGGCTTATTCTTCTACTGAGACTAAATTAAAAGATGCGGCTGTGCCATCATATTTAGCAGCACTCTTATCACGCACAAAAGCTTCTGTGGCACTGATTAAAAGGAGAAAATATCATCTGGCTAGCAGAAAAGATCTTTAACTAAAACAAAAGTACTCTCATCCTTGACTAAACATTTACTGTCAACAATCTGTCTTCTGTATGCACCCGGGGAAAACAACACTCCCAAGCCCACACACACACAAACACAAATGTTCAATTCACAATAAATCTGCTCTAAGGAACAATTCCCTAGGAATAATTTTTCATTAGCCTTTAAGCTAAATGCTTTACATCAGGATTAAATGTGCCTCCTTCTGCAGAGGATAGCCACAGGCCACTTATGCTGCTGGTTTTCAAAGGAAAAAACAAAGAGCGATTATTTTCTTAGCCCTTATTATGCTCATTATGTGGCTCATTATTTCCACAAATAGGCTTCATTAATCCAAAATTAACTGTCTAGGATCTTTAGCCTAGGCTTCAGTTTAGCGAGGGGAGGAGGCCTGATTTTCCTTGTGCATGTGTAACATCCTTGCTGTGCACAAGGACTCTCTCTGTACCTCGATCTTCAAAAACTGGAACATATTGTTTATAATAACACAGCTTTTCTGTCTTGGATTGTAAGTCTTAATTAAGGAAGATCCAAATGTTGGGTAACCTAGAATAAAAGACTTCCATCTTCCTTGTGACAGTAGGAATAAAATATTTCCTCGAACAAAGATAAAAACAGTTTTTGTTTGATTTCTTAAGCCATTAAGGCCTCCAAAAAAGGGGAATTCCAATCTGAAGTACGTTAATACTTACACACAGTTATATGTCAATTATATCTCAATAGCGCTAAAAAAATATGTTATTGTTTTTTACTATGTAGGAAATTATCATAATTTAATTTTATAATTATTTAAATCTAATTTATAATTATGATTATTTAAATTAGTTTAAATCTTTCTTATACATGGTTGGAGTGTTTTCTTTGTGAAATAAATTAGAAAAGAAACAGAAAAGACTGTGACAAACCCATTTCATAAACATTGCTCTAATTTTATTTTCCAATGGCTTGAGACAGTATTCCAAATCTCATTCATTCCTATTAATATTAACTATCCTTATATAAATTGGGAAAATGGTCACAGGTGAAAGAAAAAAATCTACGTATTATACTTAATAATTTCTTAATTTTGAAGTTTGCTACTCTGAAACCTTCCATTTAACATACTATTTAAAATTTCTAATTATTTCTCATTATCTTTTAAACCACATTATCTGATTGTGGTTATCTGATCATCTGATTTATTTTTTCTTCTTAGAAAGGAGAGCTTTTATCCATTTAATTTATGTATTGCCCCACCATGGCAAACTGACAACCCACAGATGCTTAATAAAATTATCTGAAGAGAAATCACAGATTATACATGGTGCTCACATTGTAATGATATAAATATAGGAATAAAATTGGGTTCCCTCTTCCATATCCTACGCGTATATTTGGAATTGAGCAAGGCTCCCATTTGAATAGTGGAGAGAGCCTGAAGCCTCCCATGCAAAGAAGGCTTGGAAGCAATCCCAAAGGAAAATGATAAACATACTCAACCATTGGTAAAAGGATCAGATGGGAAAGCAACTGCTCTTGCTTAGCTTAGGAAAGAGCTTGTTCACACATGGTTTCCAAGCATATGAAGTGTAGCTGTAAGAGGAAGATAATCAGCTATTGCCGCCCCCTCTCTCTCACAGACTCCAAAAATATTTGTAGAAAATAATTGCATACAAATTTTTAAAAAATGTTTTGGCCAGAGGCTGAGTCAGGTCAGATGCGTCATGAAGAATGATGGGAAATAAAACTAGTTCTATGGAAATCATCAAAGGAGAGGTCTGTTTCATTCCTTGACTTTTCCAGCTTCTTTACCAATTCAGTAACCCTATCTTTTCCCATTCTATAAGTCACCAACGACCCTTGTTCTTTCTTTCTTTTTCGCCTTCCCTATCAAATCCATCTCAAAAAAAAAAAAATCTGATAATCTACATTATAGTAACTTAGATTAGTAACACAAATATGTTACTCCTCAACACAATAAATATTTTTAGTGCTCCCACTGAGAATCAAGCTTTGACTGTCACCACCCAAAAGTTTCCAGAATAAATGAGCATGGTTTTTAGAGGCAAGTTTACATTTGAAAAAGAGGGAGAAAATTCTGAGTTAAAGGAACATAACCTTGACTGTATATAATGGTCATGAAACTACTGAATATTAACATGTATTTCCCCATCTATAAAAAGTGTTCTTAACCTCACAGATTAAATGAAATGATGCATGTGAAATGTTGATTTTGTTGTTACTATTATTTTTATCTTTACACCATCATCTGGGTTCAGAAACACTTAGAATCTGTGGATCTTTTCTGCCCAAAGAGTCAACACAGGAAAAGGGAAAGATAAAAATGCAAGCGTTGGTAATTTTTCCTAACAGGCAAAATAGGAATATAAAAATAAATATAACAATAACATCAATAGTAAATACCATTGAAATATTTGCTATGCACCAGGCACTATGCTCATTGCTTATCTTCTCTAAACCACACAAATTCTGGGAAATGTATGTTATTATCATACAAATGAGGTAACTGAAGCTGAAAGAGATGAATTCCTCAGGGTGACACAGCTAGTGATTGATGGGACTGGGTCTGAATGCAATCTGTCTGACTGCATAGTCTATACTTAAGTATATGGTTTCCTTTCCCTGGATTTACCGCTCAGTAAGCATACATCGCTCTCTGTTCTCTCTGTTTCTGCTCATCTCTCACGTGATTTAATTGGGTTAAGATACACGTATTTTCTGAGCATTGGGCTTTGGATACTACGTACAAATTCAATTAAAGTAGGTTGTCTTGATTTTATTTATGTTGCCTCTTTAAGTATACAGCTTTTTTTATTAAGTATTTTTGAAACAACCTGAAACTTATAGAAAAATTGCAGAAACTGTATAAAATCTTTTCTTTTCCTAAACCAATTTGAGAGTTAGCGGTTGACATGATGTCTGATAATCCCAAATACTTTATTGGGGATTTCCTCAAATAAGGTTATTCTCCTACATACTATACCCATGATAAACCATCAAAATAAGGAAATTCATATTAACACATGACTAACAATTAATCCTCAGACCCCAATAGAATGTTGCCAATTGTCCCAATACTATCTTTTACAGAAGAAGGATCCAGTCCAGAATCACATGCTACATTTAGTTGTGATGTCATCTAGAAAGTTCCTCAGTCTTTTTTGAACTTTCAAAATCTTGACACTTTTGAAGATTATAAGTAGTCATTTATTTTGTGGAATGCTCCTTAATTTGGTTTTTATCCACTCTTTACTCCTGATTAGATTCAGATTATCAGGAACATCACAGAAGTGTTGTGTTCTTCCCATTGTGTATCAATTTCTATTTGTACAGTTACTGGTGATGTTAAATCACTTGATTAAGGTGTCTGCCAGGATTCTCCACTATGAAGCCATTCTTTTTCTCTTCGAAATTCACGTGCGTTTTGTGGTAAAATACTTTGAAGCTATATAAACATGCCATTCTTCATGAAACTATCAACTTCATTTACTTATACAGGCATACCTTGTTTTATTGCACTTAGCTTTATGGAGTTTCAGTATTGCATTTTTTACAAATTGAAGGTAAGACCCTTCAGCAGCAAAAAGATTACAAATTGCTTTATTGCAATACTCACTTTATTGCTGTGGTCTGGAACCAAACCCACATCTCCAACGCATGCCTGTTATCATGGATTAATAGCGTATTCATCAGTTTTAATCCATTACTATAAATATTTATTCTGGTGTTCAAATTGTAACAGATTTGGCCAGTGGTATGCCCTTCAATCTGTTGTGTATGTCCTTTTTTTTAAAAAAAATAAGACCTTTTTTTTTTAGAGCTGTTTAAGATTCACAGCAAAATTGAAGGAAAGGTACAGAGATTTCTGATACAGTCCTGCCCCCACACATGCTGACCCTCCTCTATTATCAGCATCTCCACCAGAGCGATATATCAGTGTCTATATTCTTTTGACATGTCTCCATTGTTCTTTGAGCACATCCTTGTCTGGCATGTATGTGTGTTCTGGACTCATCTCACGCTTGTCCTGCCCTGGGATGGGGCACTTTTTTCAAGGAGCCTTGGTTCCTTTTAGTGGAGAGTTGCCATTCTCACAGCAGAGCTCTTTGTGCTAGGTATGCTCCTTATAAATATATAGACACACAATTATGCAGTTATGTTTCTGTCTCAATCTCTACACACTGAAAAGCATGAGTTCAAATAGATATCTCCAGTTCCAACCTAATACTCATAAAAACCAGTCAAGAGGTAAACTTGCGATTCATAATGTCAGTGGTTCTTAAACTTTTAGGAGTCATGAAACACATTTGGAATTCTGATGAAAAACTTGAATCCTTTCTCCCAGAAAAGTTCATATACATGCTTCTTTTAAAAATAGAAATATAAACATTTTTACTATTTTTCAAAATCTACTTAAAATTCAAGAGTTTACTCTTCAGCTTTATTAAAATCTAAAACTTCCACAAAATCATAGTAAATTGTAGATAGATTTGTGACCAACAGATGCATTTTCCTATAGCTAAAATGTATCTGGTTTATAATAAAAGGAACATTTTGTTAACCATGACACATCCATACTTGACGTACTAACCGAAGAGATTTAGGGCTATAGGTATTGGACAGATTTGGGAACTGAGCTCCTTAAACTTTGCCACTCTAGTATATATGGATTGTTTTTTCAAATACATGTTTACATCCAAGAATCTTTATGTGGCTTCTAGTTTATTATACACTTATAATATACTATGACTGTTCTGATTTTGCTGGATGCTGAGTATACAACATTTTTAAAATAAGGTCATAGTGTTCACAGGCGACATGTTACAAATCTCTCTTTTTTATGAAAAGACTACTGGATACTTTAAGATGACTCCACATTAGAGGGCCTTCTATCAAATTCATGGTGAATAACTTGCTCATTTAGTCAGTGTTGCTATTTATGTACAAAAGCAAATCTTAGAATATCAACTGCTAAATCATGAATGAATAATGAATTCATGAAATATGCTCAATCTTTAATCAGGAAAATGCACCTTGAAATCACACTCACCCAACAGATTAGCAAAAATTAAGAGTCTGACAATGGCAATGTTAGCGAGATTGTGGACCAATGGAAACTCCTTATGTGCTACTTGTAAGAATGTAAATTGGTACAACCACTTTTGAAACAATTTGACATTTTTAGTAAAGGTGAAGATATGTAAACTACAAACCAGTAATTCCAATTCTACCTGTATAGCCTAAAGAAAAATCACAGGATTATACAAGAATATATGTAGCAGCATTGTTTGCATTACCAAAACAGTGGAAACAAACCAAATGTATGTCAGCGAAAGGATCGTGGTATATTTATACTCATATGATGAAACAACATATCGTAGTGAAAATGACTGATCTGCAGCTAAATAACATAGATGAATCTTATAAACATAATGTTAAGTAGAAAAGGTCAGAGATGTATTCGTACAGTAAAAATCCATTAATATAAACATTTTATAAATGAAAATGCATTGTTTGAGAATACTTGCATATGTAGTTAAAAAAGAAACACAAACTTCAGGATTGTAGTTACTTTAGGGAGAAGGGGATAAGAATGGATTAAGCAGAGATCCACAAGAAACCTTAAAGATATTTGTAATGTAATTTGTATTTCTTAAATTAATGGCCAATACATAAATGTCAATTTTATTGTTATTCTTAATATTATACACATGTGGAATAGTCTTTTCTTTTTATGAAATATTTAATATTTTAAACTTTTCGTTTAAAGGAGGTAGCTTCTTGAGGTTCCTTGTACCACTATAATTTTTACAGATGATTATTTTATTGTTTAAAGGAGTGAATTGCTAAATATGTACCAGGAATTTTCAGACATTATTTCTCTTACCCTGGTATTAAGTTAGTTTACCCCCTTCTACAGGTGAAGAAACAAATTCACAGTGTGTAAATTATGGCCTTAGGGTCTTCAGGATGAGTAGTGGTGGGGTGGGAATTTGAAACAAGGTCTTTCTGATTCCAGAGTCTGGGCTCTTTCTGCTCCACCAAAAGCTACAAAATGTTCCCACACAAATCACCTCATTTAATCCTCTCGATAGCTCTCTAGGGAGGCACTGATATCTTGATTTTTAAGGTGAGAAAGCTCAGAAGCATTAAATGTCCTTCCCATAGTCTTGGCACCCAAGAACTTAAATCCAAGTCCCTTGATTCCAAAATTTAATGATTTACTAACCAAGAACATCACCATCTTCCCACTGATAAATCCTAGGATAATTGGGGGAGGGCAGGATTTAAATTAACTTGCAGAACATAATAGAACCATCAGTTATCTGATTAAAACCTGCATCATTTTCGTTTTCTTTACTATAAATAACCCACGTAACATTTACCAAGAACTATTTTATATTCTGACAGTTTCGTAAGTGCTGATTAATTTTGCTAGTTCCCAGATTCCTGGCTCGGATTTCCTGGGTCCTGGAATGGAAAACTCAGGCAGAGAGGTTAAATGATTTGCTCAAGATCATAGAGGGAGTTCTCAGTAGTCATACCTTCTGACTGCCAGGCCCACACCCTCATAATCTAAACTGACTTTGCTTCGCAGTGAAAGCAAATTCCTACTTATTTCTTCATGCCCACCTCAACCTCTATCTCATTTATTTCAACCCACGTGACTTCAGTACTTTGTTCTGTCAGCCTTAAGAAACCCTTAAAAAAATCTCTAATAGCCGGAGAGTCAAGTACAGAATGCGTGATCTACTCCAGAGGGCTATTTTGGTTCCACTTGAACGCTGAGATCTTGCAAAGGAGTCCACTGCGGTGACTCTTACTTTTTGATAGTTTATTTTTAACACAAAATAATTCATGTGAAAAATAAATAAAACAAACCCCACCCTGGTATTGAGGTACAGCCATGGGAATTATATTTTCTTCTCTCTGGGACGCTGGTCATTTCAAGTCAGAAAATGATCAACTTTAAAACATAAGCAATTTCAACCAGTGGTTCTCTTAATTTTACTTAATTTGTGAACAGATGCAGGGATTCATGGTTTCTGTCTCCATAGCTTTAGGAAACAGGAAGGGCATCTTATGGAGTATGAGGTATAGAGATATATGAGATGGCAAATGCAGAAAGCTCATGAGAATTTTTTACTTGATGGGGAGTCAGAATATAAACCTCTATCAATTGGTCAATTGGTCAGTTCATTGACGTGTGTGTGTACACAAACATGCAAATAATCACATTCAAGGAGTAGCTACAGACATGTACTGACATACGGCAGTGGAAAATGCAACACAAATCTCTCATTTTTAACATTGCAATTTAAATCTAAATGAACATGCTGCTTGAGTTAATCTTGAATCTAGTATGTACGGTACGTTTTATTCTAAATATCTAATATTAAGAAGTCTGAGTAGTTATTCTAATGTTAATGATAGCAAAAGTTTTGAATAAGATATATACCAAGTGTTAAGCGTATTTTCCATATATTCTCTTATTTAACCCTCAAAACTTTCTTAGTAGATAAGTATTGCTATTAACCTCAGCATTTATTCAGCACAGGAAACTGAAGCTTGGAGAGGTTAAATGCTCAAGGTCACAGAGCTAGCAAGTGGTGAAACCTAGATTCAAATACATGTCCTTCTGACCTCTCAGTTGGTTTTCTCTGTTATGCCATGCTGCCCCAGTAGCACCAACCTTCTACTGCAACACCAAATAATCTGATTCTATTCTGGTCAGCCTAGTATTTTCCTGTTCACAAGTGGAATAACTTGTACTCTGTGTTTTCTAGGGATGAATGTTTGTGTTGGGGAAGAGAAGTGAGTCTGCCTTCTGAGAAACTGCTTAGAAATTTTCCAGTCCATGTCATGGGAATAGCTTAACCCCAGACCGAAGACATGTAGGTGAGCCAGGATGGAGTGTTTGGGGAGAGGACAGGGTCAGGCAAATATTTCATCCCTTAGATATAGCCATTGTCCTTTATGTGTCCCGTGGCCTGAGAAAGCAAAGAACAGTAAGGTCAGCCAAACAGATGTGGGGGCAGAACTCATCCTGTGCTGGCTTTCTGCAGACACTAAAATGAAAACATCAAAGACAGCTTTGATGTTCAAAAGAAGAAGTCATAAAGACAGCCTGAGGGTCTGTGAACCTGTGAAGGGCAATATTGTCTTGACAGTAGCGCTAGGTTTTGAAAGGGGAGAATAGAGAGAGAGG
The DNA here is from genome assembly GCF_964194185.1 of Rhinolophus hipposideros. Lineage (NCBI taxonomy): Eukaryota > Metazoa > Chordata > Mammalia > Chiroptera > Rhinolophidae > Rhinolophus > Rhinolophus hipposideros. The sequence goes on from NC_138055.1 coordinate 37,158,195, forward strand.
TTATTGAGAAAACTAAATATCTTAGGCTTTACTTGATTATCCCACAAAATGGTAAGCTCCCTGAAGACAGCTAGTATCTAAACGTCTGGTTCTTTACTATCTACCTAATGCCTAGTTCAGAGCAGGTACTATTTAAGTAACAATTCATCCATATGTTCAGTTACATTTATTAATATTGATTGAGCTCCTACTATACACTAAGTGTTAGATATATAGAAGTAGATGAACCAAAGTCCCTGCTCTCATGGAATAAACAAATCAATATAATATATGTTATGTTAGGTGGTTTAAGTTCTAATAAGAAACATAAAACAGAGTAAGGAGAAAGAATGACAGGAAATAGAGATAGAGACAGAGTGTGATCAAGAAAAAACTCTCTACCAAAGGGGTGGGGCATTAAAGCAGAAAGGTCTGAAGGAAGTGAAGGAGGGACAATGCAGATATGGAACAACCTAACATAATCAATTAATAACTCATTTATTTCCTAATCCCACAGCTTCCAACCCCCACAATCCTGAGTGCAGGAAGTATGCAGACTCCCTCCCAGGAATATCTAGAAATCACAAGATATGTTGTCATGTGTTCTTGAATTTGACTTGGTAATTGATTTAATAGCCTACTACAGACATGTGTGTACATATCTTATCATTTTTTATATCAACTAGTGAGTACATTTCCTTTTCTGCTTCTTGGTCATTTTCCTAAAAGGTAAATGGGGACAAACTAGTTCCCATTTCCTACATCTAAGGGAACTTCTATATTATTCCATATAAATGAAAAAAATTTAAAGTTTGCACTACAACTTGAACTGTTTCAAACTGTCCTGGTGAGGTATTAGAGAAGTTTTATGTTATGCATTTAATCATATAGATAATTCAATATTGGACAATAGTCATTGGCTGCCACTCACCAGCATTTAACTTATGTGCTGATTTTTGACATGATTTCATTCCAAGAGTAAGAAGTACCATGCCCTAGGGCATGAGAGTAATGGTTATTCAGTGAGACCATCATGGGAGTGGCCGAATTGGAAACTCAGCAGACAAACCGTCAAGTTCTCCATAACTTTTCCAGGAACAGTGTATTCATGGATATGATAATCGTTATATAATTCAAACATAGCAAACATTTATTCAGCATTTCTCTTTGAAAGACCCTATGCTAGGTCTTTAAAGGATCTGTAATTTTAAAGAATGAAACTTTTGATCTCAATGCACCTCTGTCTGATGTAACTGTCTTTTCACAGACTTTACTCATGCCATGGATTTTATAGGGCAAATGTAATGCATACGTGTTGTTTGAATTATGTAAACAGTTGCATTTATAAATCTGAAATGTTGTTGAGAGATAATTGGCCCTTAACAGACTAATTACTAATTATCTTCTTTAATGTTGAACATTTCCACAATATACGGAACCTAAAATCTATGTTCAACAGCTTTTTCCCCAAGTGGCAAGTTTTTAAGTGCCAGATGGAGATGCATTCAGCTATCAGAGTATGTGTAAAAGTCAGTGTAGAAATTGACTGGCTCACAGATACTTTTGCTCATTTATTTAATTACTTAAGAAAGACTTGGTTCATCTAAGAGGAATTTACTAGAACTTGTTTGATAGGCACACATTATCAACAGCTCATCCAAATGTTTCTCATCTTCACATTATAAGCAGATGAAGACAAATTTAAATTTAAGGACTTTAATTTTAATAGTGAGAGGAGATGGTTCCCAGGCTTTGACTCATTTGTGGAAAGGTAAATAGGAGGACAAAGGGGACATAGACAATGTTTCATAGGATGATGACAGAGAAGAATCAGTTTCTGGTGAGGAAATATGCCATGAGAAAGGCTCAGGGGAAGCAGAGACAACACTGATATTCTGTGGCTACTCAGTGGCTCGGCTGCACTCAGGGGTCATTCCCGAGGGTCAAAACCCTGGGTGTGCCCTGTGAGAGTGAGAACAGGGCTACTCTGATAAGGGAGATTCATTTAAAGAATACATTCCTAGATGATTATAAACTTGAGAACACTGGACCCAGAAATTATTTTGGAACAGTCATAATTCTGATGTCTTTTCCTCTTAAATTGTAGCTAAAACATGTACCATGGCAATCTTCAATTACAACAAAAAATGTGCACATCAGTAACTTCCAAATTTTAGCAATTAAGAATAAAATGCTATACATATTTTTGTTTTGCGTAAACATGTTTTCAACTCATTTGAGTAGATACCAAAGAGTGTGATTGCTAGATTGGATCTTAAGAGTGTAAGTTTAGTTTTGTAACCACAATTCCTTGCCAAGGTACTCAATATTAGTTAAATAAATAAATGAACGGCTGACTGGCATATATCAGTAGTAGAATCCATTGTGACATTAATACAATTTCTTTGAATTAATCTTGTCTCTAGGTGTGTTTAGATTATTGATAATTCCTTATACATCTAGTTCTGTAAGTACAATGTATGCTATCATATGTCCATCAAAAAATACAAATATTCATTCTAGATAAGTATATATCTATTCTTAAATATGGTAATCAATAACAACAACAAAAAATTACAAACTACATTTCCCCATGTGCTTCAGTTCATGAAACTATCAGTGACAAAATTGATAGTAGTTTGATAATAGCATTTCAATGTGCTGTCTCTAGGTGGATTGAATTTTTTTCTCAGCCAAGGAGTTTTTGATGAGATCTCTTAAAACATTTCAATAATTTTCTCATTTTGAGTAATTATTTTTCTCTGTAAGGTACTAAGAATCTACTCTTTTCTCCTACTAAGCATTTAAAGTTGGACCAGCCAGAATAATATTCTTCAAAGAAAATTTGGAAGTAAGAGAGGAAAGTGCAAAATAGAAAAGTACTTTCCAGTACTGTAAAATGATGCCAACATTTCAGCAGGCATATTTAATAAGTTAGTAACAATGATACCATTTTACATTTGTATACTGCCATCCATTTCCAAGGCACTTTCACAGATGGAATCTTACCTAATTGTCACATGAAACCTGTGAAGGAGAGACCAGGTGGTTTGCCCCAGATCAAAGTGGCAGGGTGCTATCTCAAACCCAGTTCCTAGTGTCCTTTTCATTACTTCTGAGCATTCAAGTCATTAGTCATCACAAAATTATGCATGTAGTAAATAAGAATTATGTATTATGGGTCTAGACAAAAAAATCTTAATTTTGAACTTTTTCTCATATTATTTCATCTCTTCTGCCAAAAAGAAAAGGTATGATTTTATTTTCTTAATTTGGTTAGCAACCAAACTCCTTACAATATCAAAGTAGTAAAGTTTCATTGACCATCCTACACCATGAAATAGATAGGGACTTGCTTTACCACTTTTGATAAAAATGAGACTCATGTAAGTAAGAAATTTTATAAGATCTGGAAGAAAACATATTTTTCCTATACTGTTTGTCATTCCATGATCCTCTATTCTGCACTGATCTTCAATGTTAGAATGAATCATAGCTCAAAATTATGGGAAATCCCAACTACAAGGAATGAAATGAGCTACTTCTCAACTAAAATTATATATACTACTCAAATTCTGATACAGAGAGGAATGTGCTTTAATGCAGAGCAAAAAAGCTTAGAACAATTGTATATCAACTGTTCAAAGTCAAATAAAAATAAACTATAAAAATAAAAAGTTTGAGTAATTTTAGAAAATAAAGCCAGATGTAAGTTTTAATGCTCTGAGACTGACTTGATATCAACTTTTTTCAAGTTATGGAAACATCAAAACTGCCCTCTTTGGGCAAAATATTATAATAATGGCACACAAGTTTTAGAGAACTGGGTGCTGGTCCTAGGTCCACTACTAATAAGCCCTATATGATTATCTGATATTTCTCAGTCTTATCATGTTTATTTGCAAAATGGCAGGTTGGCACTATGATATTTTTCATCTCCAATTTTCTATTATTCTAAATTCCTTTCAAAGGCCTCCCCGCTAATAATATAGTCATGTCTGGTGCTCAAGAACCTTCTTCATTAGATTGTGGTACTCTCTCCTCAATACTATGCTGAAATTGTGAACTCCGTGTAAAATAACATCCTGTGAAAAAGAATACTTGATCTAAAATGGTTGGATGTCAATAGTACAAAAAAAAGTAAAGGGTGAGTGATTTTTTTTCCCCTCATGAAGAACATTTGTCTCCTTTTTATGGTTACCTAAAATGTTAAAACATTTTAAATAAATGTATGAGTGGACAGACACTGTCTAGAGATTTATCGTATAGTCAATTCTTTCATTGAAAGATTTCACTTCTGATCTCTTAATGCTGCATATTTTACTGAGAGATGTGTTTGAATAATGAAACACATCACATCAAACATCTGAATTGCACTAAGTTTACAATGCACTTTTCACATACACCATCTTGTTTAAGCTAATTAGAGCAAAGTTGGGTTAGGAGCCACATATGGAGCATCATTATAGCTCCTACCTCGGCAAAGACTTTTCATGACCTTTGGGTATTTGTGGTAAACAAAAGTTATAAAATTAACAATCCTTACCATCAGGGAGCTACGACTAATTCGTGGTACATTAAAGGAAATAGGCCTTCAAAATGCCAAGGATGATGTTCAGTGCAAGAAGAAAAGCTCATGAAAGTTGAGTCATAAATGAACTGAATCATTTAAGATTTTTTTCTGGGCAAAAGTTTCATATCAATTTTCATATCGATTTTCATAGCATGTTTGGATGCCATCTGGTCAATATTTTTTCACTTTGACATTAGAACATTTGAAAAAAACGTTTTAGGGAAGTGTAACACATGTTCAGAGAAGGTCACAAATCACAGTGTACAGCCTGATGAGCTTAATTTAAAAACAGAGAATCGCCAGCATCCCAGAAGCACCCTTTGGGCCCTTGTCTAGTCTCTAGCACCCAAAGCAATCACTATCCTGACCTCGTTTTCGAACTTTATGTAAATGGAATCATCCAGTAAGTATTCCTTTTGCCCAACATTATGTTTCTGAGCTTCATCCATATTGTGTGTGTGTATAGCTGTAGTTTGTGTAGTCTCCTTGCTGTGCAGTATGCAATTACATAGATATATTTCAATTTACTCATTCTCATGTTGATAGGCGTTTGGATAGTTTCCAGTTTCTGGCTGTTATGATGCTGCTAGGAACATTCCTACACATGTGTTTAAAGAATTATACTTGGTTTTTGATGAACATACCTATGCAGTTTTTAATCCTTGCTATGTCATTGAGTATGCATATATCCAACTTTACTAGATATTGAAATGTGGTTTTCAGAAGTGATTATACCGATTTATACTCCCACCAGCAGGGTCTGAGAGTTCCAGTTGTTCTATATTCTCACCCTAGCACCTGGTATTACTAAATCACTTAATGACATGTTTATTTTTTTCCATTTTTAGAGATTTTTAATAAAATAGAGTAATATACAATGTTATATTAGTTTCAGCTGTACACAATAGTTATTGAACATTTATATACCTAAAGAAGTGATCACCATGATAAGTCCAGCAACCTTACCTGACATCTTACCAAGTGTCAATATTATTGACTGTATTCCCCATGCTGCACATTACATCCCCATGACTTAATTTTTTTATACTTAGAAATTTGAACCTCTTATTCTCCTTTACCTTTTACTCCCCTTTTTATTTTTTCAATTACAGTTGACTTTCACTATTATTTTATATTAATTTCAGGTGTACAGCATAGTGGTTAGACATCCATATAATTTAAGAAGTGATCCTCCTGACTAGTCTAGCACCCACCTCGCACTATACATAATTATTGCCGTATTATTGACTATATTCCCTGTGCGTTACTTTACATCCCCATGACTATTTTGTAACTACCAATTTGTACTTCTTAATCCCTTCACCTTTTTCACCCTGCCCCCCAACCACCCTCCCATCTATCACCCTGATAACTCTAGTACCCATCTGACACTATGCATAGTTATTACAATATTATTGACTGTATTCCTTATGCTATACCCTACATCCCCATGACTGCTTTGTAACAACTAATTTATACTGCTTAATCCCTTCCCCTTTTCCACCCATTCCTAATCCCTCTCCCATGTAGCAACCATGACATGTTTATTTTTCATGTACACCTGTAGTTAGAAAAGTAAATGATCTTGAATTAGTGAGCTTTAATATATTCACAAAGAAAAAAATGAAATAATCTTATTAATCTTTGTAGTAAAGCTAATTGTGCTAAATCTGTCCTAAAAAGTTTTGAGAAAGATACAAAGCATATGGGTTCACTCTAAGCATGTTATTTTTATAAGAAAGCACTAAGTGACATAATTATTTTAATGTGTGAGGTCAAAACCAATCTACAATTTTTAGCTGAACAGTTGGAAGATATGTAAAGTCACTGAAATAAGGACAGTCTGAATATTTTAAAGAGGGTGGGGAGTGAAATAATTTCCCTGAACTGGGTGTATGAATCCCAGGAAGAATTCATTTTGAGATATTATTGAAAGTTGGGATTTTTATAGGAAATTGGGATTTTTATAGAAAGTTGGGAGTTTAAAATGTGAAAATAAGTTGGGCACAATAACCTAAAGAACTCTTGTGATTATTTGCCACCCCAGATGACACAATTCATCTCTACTTCCCTATCAGAGGTCCAAACGATGTAATTTACAAGAGAAATCAATAAAGCTAAAGGTGCATTCACTGCTCAACTCATATTTTGGTTTAGAGAAAAATTAGAATAATTATGGATCATTTGTCTTCATTATTTAAATTTAAAAATGATGAAAAGCTTTAGTTGACACAGAACTATTTCTCCCTTAAACGAAGTGGAAAGCTCAGAGCTGTGAAGATCCAAAGCTCTGTTTAGCAATGATGGTGGTAGGAAAACTCATCCTTCTAACCTAACATCACCAGTTTCCCACTTTTCCCACTACTTCTCCCACTTCTAAACTCATCCTTTCTACCAACCTGCCATCACCAGTTTCCCACTGTCCCTCACTGTCAGCTGATCTCTCATCACCTAATATTTGGATTATTACCAATATCAATGTTTCTGTCTCCTAGCTATTACTGTTAAATTTCCCTTCTGGAAAAACAATGCTAAGATATACCCATACAATTTCCTATCTAGAAATCACCAAACTTCATTTAGTCATGAATTCCCTTTATTCAGAAATATTTGTTGATCCCTATATAAAAGAACTTCCAGAAGCAGTCTAAGGAAAAAATACTTTGAATTCACTTATGTAATCTAATGAATAAAATATTTTAAAGGCCTACTATAGAACTTAAAATTTAAATTTATAAAAATATCTCTAATTTTTGACTATGTTTCCCTCTGATGGAAAGAGTAGACTATCTAACTTCTGCCTTTCTTAATAGTATGAAGATTCAGTGAGTCCATTAAGAAAACCTTTCTCCTCCCTGTGTTTAGATGAAATGATTCATGTCTGCATTTCATTTACAGCAGACTGTAAACTCCTCGTGGGAATGATGCCTTCCTTGTATTAATTAATCATCTCACAATATGCAATATGACACATATAAAAAGTTACACGATAATCACTTGATTACTTGTTAAGAAATAAATGTAAAATGATAACGGTGATAGCTAACTTTTACTGAGCAGTTCCAACGCGTCAAGCATTATGTATGCATGATTTTTATTTTCACATTTACTTTTAACAATACCCCCCTAGACTCATTATCCTTATTACAGATGAAGAACCTGAGGATCAGATAAGGCAACTTGCCCACAGCAACTTGAACCCTGCTCTGTCTGTGCCCTTAATTACCATGTTTTCCCAAAATAAAGTGCCATTGGCCAAAAAAAAAAAAGAAAGAAAAAAAGGTGTTCTGTCACAAGAGCACTGACTAGTCATCAACAAAAGATATTTAAATTTGCACCTCAATCGATGATCACTGAAAGTCTCTGAGTAAATTGGATATCCATTCTGAGATACTCTCCTGACCTCATTACGAAAATAATGAATTGTTCTTTTTAAGTCTCATTCAGGAAGAAGTCATGTTCTGCAAAGAAAAGCACCATTGAAATGATGTACAGTTCAGGGCTTTCTGTTAGAATATTGCTCCTATAGGGACTAAAATGGAGATGATAGCCTAAGTTCTGAGGTTGAACCTGGGGACCCCGGTTCAAAGATGGGTTTAGCCATCTTTGTATTCAGGATAACATACTTAAAATACAAGATACAATAATAAATTTCATGTGTGTAGGGGCAGGAGGCATTAGGCACACAACCCACCACAATCCTAAAATGTTAGTCGCATAACGGGTTCAAACACAATTTTGTGGAAGTTCAAAGAAGGAAGGGAACTACTCTTTGAGTGGGTATTCTTCAGTCCTCAAGCACCCAGTTTAGGATTCCTTTGTAATACCGTGTCCCTCAGTTCCAAGTCTATCTAGGAAGAGGGATTAAAGCCAAGCTCCTCCCTGAAATCAGAAGCTGGGGATCAAAGCAGCGGAGGCCGTCTGTCCCATGGGCAGACTGGGCGATGGAGCCTTAGCTGTTCCACCAAATCACACAATTGGGGTTATTTTAATGATTAATGACATTATTCTTATCTCCATCAAGGACTGACAAAAGGAAGTAGATTTTAAACTACAATTGGGATGTTGAGGTGCCCACTTGAAAATAAAAGTTCCTGACATTACACTGAAAGAAATAGTCACCATTTATTGAGCACTTGTTGATGGCCAGATATTGTTAGGAACTTTACAAGAATTATCTTAATATTCCCAAGACGCTGCATGGGCAGGTATTTTCTCCGTTTTTTTTGGACAAGGACTTTGCAGCTTGACACAGGAAGAAGCTTATTTAAGCTCTTTAAGAGCAACGAATCAGTGGCTTAGCCAGACTGCCACGCAAGTTGACATGACTCAAAAAGTCATGTTCTTTTTACCACAGAACGTATCTTAAGCTGTGGACTTTAGGACACTAGTTTTATAGAGTCCTAATGTTTAGAATAAATATGTTTAAGAAATACCAAGTTAAACAAAGTATAAACAAGTTTCCTTGCTACCAATATTGTCAAAATGCACTGATAATATGCATTATGAATCTCCAACAGAGGGTTCTAGGGTCTAGTGTCTAGCAGTTTCCAAACCCGATTTGTCACAGAATTCCTTTATTTCTGACACAGCTTGAATCCCCAAGAATTCATACTGCATGTGGCAGAATTTAGGAAGACCTGTACTACACGTATCTGTTATGAAGCTTCCTCCAGTAGAGACCTTTCAAAAGGAGACAGAATTAGTTTCATAGAAACAGAGACCATTTCAATCCTCAGTGGTGACTTGATTCCCCTCATCTCTAAAATATGTTACCACATTCCTGGTTTATGTGTGCTGGTGAATACCTACGGGTGACTAATTCCACTTTCACACACCTCTTAACTGATAGGAAATTCTCCACCTTCTAACATATCTCCCTTCCCCTTTAAGTTTCTCCATGAAGTCAATTCTTGCCACCAAAGAACAGTACACCAAGCCTTTCACTACAACCCAGTGTAATCACCATATACTTCACTCGTTTACTGTGTAGGCTGTAGCCTACCTTCACTGACTGAAGACTGCAGTCTCATGCTACCCAATTTCTGATGCAGCTCAGTGTGGAAAATACGGGGGCCGGGGATCCTACATTAGGGACTCTTCTTCCACACCCCAAGGGTACAACAAACAGACCCTGTCCAAGGTTGCAGCATCTCAGACCCTTCGCCCTCTGATATTTCTCACGCCCCCAGTCTTTGTATGTGAGGGAAGAAGACTCATAGCATAAACACTAAGCAGTTAGATAGCAATGCTCCTCACACCTACACAAGTGTTTCCTTAAGGTGCTTTGTGATGTCGAACAGCCGCCTTCCAAAGCAGTGCTGACATAAATGTCAGGCACACCCTGATGCCTAAGGATCAGGGCAGGTTGCATTTCAAAACAGACATGGTTTGCACCGTATCAACCCTAGCTAGCATCACCAGACAAAAGATGACTACAGCCTCCTCTGTGCTCCGTAAAAACTTTCTCTCTAGTGCTAAAGCATTTCTCTATAAGTATAGTCTTACAAAAAGGATGCGTGTTTCTTCTCCCCTCTTTGAGATAGGTGAGTGGAGAAAGAAAAAAAGAAAGAAATATAATAAGAAAATAACTGATATAGTTAGTTCTTTGAATGTCTGAATCCTGTAAGTATGTAAGTATAATCCTATACTTTTCTATTATAAATTCACAGAGGGCAGGAATTGTCTTATTTATTTTTCTAATCCCCACAGTTTCCTAGCGTAGTGATTTGCACTTAGTAGGCACTCAGAAATAGTGAAGTGAATTAATGAATTAGTTTATTCCAATTACCTGATTAGAAAGAAAAAAGTAGAAAACTCATTGTTTAAGAAATAGACTCACCGATTTCAAATGAGATTTCTTCTTTGATAAAATTCAAGTTTACAAAATCCTATAGGATCATTGGTTCCTTAGAAATACAATATTCCATTTAGGATTTTAAGTAGGGATTTAGTAAAAGTGACTTTGTGCTTTAAATACAGAACCTGCCCAAACTATCCTACAACTATATCCTCTGTCTTATAACTAAAAATGTATTGATACTCTCTTTAATTCATGATTATTTAGAAATAAGCGGGGGGGGGGGATAGACATGCACATACTGTACAATTTCAAATATACTTACATGAGAATGTGAAACGTATTTCCAATTAATATTAAACAATATTTCTGACTTTGGTATTCAGGAAATTTCAAGTGCAATCTGAGACCATGGCATTTTAGGCTGGCAACTGCCATGGAGATCTGCTAATAAGCTTTCTCCCTCCTCATCTAATAAACATTGGAATTGTAAGCTGGAGCAGTACAGTAACATGGGGTAAGGTGGCACAACATGTTACTGGCAAATTTAGGACCAGAAAGCAAGTTTCCTAGTTCCCAGCTCAATACCCCAAGTTGCCTCTCTCCAGAGTAGATCTTTCAGCTTTTCCAGACTAAATCAACTCCACCCCTGTAGACTTCGGGGCCTCTCCCAGTGGATCAAAGAATGAACCTCATTAGAAACAGGATTGTTTGGGTTCTTTTTTGTTTTTTGTTTTCTTGAAAACACATTGTTTCACACCATTTCTTCCTAGGGCTTGGATTTAACATTTTGTCCGCTAGCAAATAGAGATTTTATTTGTGTGACAACATACTATAAGAACTAAGCTGACAACGCGGTTGCATCTTGAGTAAGACATTGAAAGGAAGATTTGTCTGATAACCACATGTGGATAACAAATGAATAGCGTGGTAGCTTTAGTAGTGAATTAATCTTTCAAGATTCTCACTTGAACTTGAAGTTTATCAGCTTTTTCTTCCATTATTCACAGGGTGAAATAAATTTCGTATGGGACAATTCCTTAATCTTTCAGCATCATGAAATTTCTCAAAAAGGCAATCCTGATGAAAGAAAAATCCAACTCTATAGAGTTAACTAAATCAGATTTTCTTGCAATATGGAACAATGAAGCTATGGAGAGAAGGGAAACAAAATAAATACTTGATCCAGGATCAGGCTTCAGTTATAACTATATTCTTAATAATGGTTCCACTAGCGGTGACTTTCATAGTGCAGACAATGGTAAGTTGATGCAACATGAGAACATTCGATTTCAAGTACCCGTTAGACAGGCTTTACTTAATATGTCTATATATTTATTTGTTTTGTTTATTTTTTCTACATCATGCAGCAAGTATTTTATGGCGATTGTGTTTGTCCGAATAAAAATGGCCCTACAACAAGCTAAATAACATCCACTCCTTAGTGAAGAAAGAACAATTTTTTCCTGAGTTACAGTGTCCTCTGGCATGAAAGAGGTTAGGTCTATTTCTTCAGGGATATTTTCCAGTTCTCCAGGCTTAAAGGAATCAACACAGGGAGAGAAAAGAGAAGTGCATAACAGAAGTCCCTGTGGCACACTGGGTCTGCATTTACTGCCCTGGAGTCCCTTCCCATCTGGGAAAGGAGGGTGAGGCGGGCCAATGCAGGACGGGTCTGCTCTGTGTCTGGGCACTTAATGTCAGCTGGCTGGGGCAGAACACCAGGGTGAGCAGTCTATCAGACACAGAGCTCTTGGGAAAGCTCACCACTGAAGAATGGGCCCCGTGGGAGCAAAACACTATCAACTCGACCATCTGAGTTCTGCTTCCTATTACAACTCCTTTTAGGAAGAGAAATGATTTCCTAGTGGTTGGGCATGTTTAAATTTATTGCTCTACTGCTGGCTATTGAATTAAGGGGAAAATCTACTACATGAATTCCTTACCAATGCTGAAAGGTCATTTGTCTCATCAAATTCTGTCCTTTCATAGCACTCTTTCTGTATAGAATTTCTCTAATGGTTACTTAATAATTCTAGCATTTGGTCTCAGCAGCCTTCTCTGCATGAAACACCTGTTTTGGAAAAGTTCAAAAGGCCTCTGTACTCACTAAAAATAATGTTTGGGGGAGTGCATTTTTAATAATTCCAAAGTTTTTATTTCCATTGTTAGTATACCCACATTCAAACGATTGTTAAACATGCACATACATTTTAAGACTCAAGGGTTATTTTGAAGAAATTCTTCCACAGATCTGCATAATTGACATTGAGGCAGAAGTCTTTTTCAATAATATAGTACATACAACATCATTCACATTATGTCCTTCCAAGGAACAATATTTATTTTAAATACTGTCTCTGATAATGGATAGTGTTATGATTACTATCCATGTAAGGCTACATTAATTTAAAAATACAGTTCTAAAGAATAGTTAATATTTTAACTGCACAATAGGCTGTATTCACATACATTTTTAATGTCCATTTAATTTTTAGGAACTCCAATATATACATATACAGTAGTCCTCTTATTATTAATAATATGTCTAGTTTCACTTTTGACTCAAATCTATCATCCATGATCTATGGCTATTCACACATTTTAGCTCATTTTGAGAAATTGTGGTCATACATAAGATATAATAAGTTCCATGAGGGATCATACATAAGATGTAAGTTTCATGAGGGGTCACCATGGCACAAAATTAACAGATTCTGATTTGCAGCTGGACAGGTTGGATGGACTTTTAGGGAGGGGTCCTCCACTGGCTGCCTGCAAGTGCATTAGTACCCTATGAGGGTCCTTAACCAGATGCCACTGGCCCAATAAACTGCAGGTGCCAGGAAGTGACACGAGTGTTTTGCAATATCTCAAATGAAAGGCGGCAAAGCACAGTTGAAGGTGGCTTTTGAATCAGACAGATTGAGTTTAAATCTTGCTCTGACACTTAATCTGTGAAATAACCTTGGGCAGGTTATTTTACAGTTCTTTGACTTCTGGAGATGAAATTAATCATAAAGAGTTATAGTTGGGTTTAATATGGTTGGCCATCTAGAGCAGTGGTCAAAGGCATAGCTTCCTAAGTTCCCATCCCAGCTCGACTTTGGGCAAGTTAACTTAAATCACTCTATATCTTTCTTTCTTCACCTGCAACACGGGGATAATAATTATAACTTCTTATAGGATTGGGGAAGGATTAATTTTTAAAAATAAATGAAACCATCTTTCATAATACTAGCTATTTATTTTGATAAAATTTATCTCAAGTTCCTAGTATCAGTAGATATACGATACCCTAACCCCAGTGTCTCTCATCCATGCTCCTGTGCAGGGGCTCTGTTCTCTGTGTTCTAATTAAATACCATGAGTCCACAGTTATGAGAATGAGAATAATTGTAGAGCTAGTAAAAGGAACTTAGTAACATAAAATGTCCTAGAAAATATACTCTATTGTTTAATTTTATAGGTCTTATTTTTAAACCCTCGAAATTATTTATATCTTTGAAATATCTAATCCTAAGTGACATATTTTTTTTAAAAAAGCATCCTTCAGTTATCTTTTCTACTAAAATATTTATGTTTACTTTTCACAGAAACAGTTGTAGCTGATGTAAACACTTAGCAATCAAGATACTTTGGAAATGTTTTTCTATTTTCACTAAACAGTGTTTATTCCAAGGAGCAATGCTTTATGCCTTCAGCGTTACTTTTAGAATGATACATATTTATGACATAATAATTTGCCACTTTTGGAACTATTTTGCATTTAAGTTTCTAAAAATTCATATTTACATAAATTTTCCTCAAGCATTTGTGTAATTCTCTCAAGTATATTCTTTGATGATTTTACATATACATGTTCCTTTCATCTTCTAATAGTAGATTTGTTTATTTCATTCAATCAGAATATTTAAGATGAATACTGAAATAACTATTGGCTTCTTAAAAAATCATGTAATCATAGATAGGTATGGCTGTAAACTATATACATATTTCTTCCATTTTAAAATGTACTCATTCTTTGTAGCATATTTCATATAGATGGATTTTTGAACTACTTTCAATATATAGTTTATATTTATAAATAAAGGTGACTTAACTCTGCTACCATCTACAGAAAGCTTATTGTCAATTTCTAAACTTTGGAAATGTGAAAAAAATGGGGAAAAAAAAGAAGGAAAAACAGCAAAGAAAAAAGAAAAAAAATTAAAGAAAAAAGAAAAAGTAAGGAAAAAGAAAAAAAAGAAAAAAATTAAAATTAAAAGAGAAAAGAGAAAATAAACCAGAAATGGGGAGGACATTGTTATTTACTATTGATGTATAATTTATACATTATTATCTGTGTGTATGTGTATATATATCAATATATTACACATAAATAACAGTATTACATATTATATTAACAGCTGAATACGCTATTAATTCACTCAAGGTACCATCTTTCTCTAACCCTTCATCTAATCATCTATTATTTCCTTCCTCTCCCTTTTACTACCATTACTACTGGTCATGATTATTGTACCATCCATACCCATTTAATAATTATGATAGGAGATACGAAAGAATTCTGTGTTTCATTGGTCTTCATTCCTTTTCATTGTCTCTCTGTCCTCCTTAAGCTTCCACTGCTATCCCAACACATCTACATGGGCCCATGCGTATGTGTGCTTGCACACATGCACACACACACACACACAAACACACACGCAACTACACAACTACACTTCAAGTTCATGTCTACAGTGAGAGGTGCTTCAACCATATTTAAAAACGTATGTGTTATTTTCAATTATGTTTGTACATGGGTAAATTACACATATATAATAAAAACATATATTAATTTATATATACATATATATGCTTAGGTATATCCATATAAAGTTACGTAAGTATGAATATTACTATGCACAATTTTATTTCCTTTTCTTTGGTCAAAAAGTGGTTTTCCCTGCAGATGTCAACATGGTGTATACAGGAAGCTAAATACTCTTCTCCCATGGACCCCATAACCAGAGAGTCAAATAAAACCGTTTACAGACACTCCCTTTTTGTGTACAGTATTTCTAGGGTGTAACTTAAAGCACCTGGGAGTTAGAAATAGGTTACCAGCACACATACTGCCCTGGATATTTCTTTATATGTGCAGCTGCAGCCTCCGTGGATGTTAGGTTTACATAGATGTTTCTCCACACTACATTTATATTATGTCAAAAGGAGTCAGGGTTAATAAACACAAGCTGTAAAAAAGTTGGACTTTTTAAAAACATAAGTGCTGAGACCATTTTATCCAAGCCCCTGGCTCAGTACTTAGCACATAAAAGGCACTCAAAAAATAATAGATTAAGTGACTGACAGAATGAATACAATGCAATCTTGATTCAAGTGAAAAATGAAAATGGGGAGGAAGAAATGTCTCTGTTTTCAGGGAAGTATCACTATGTATTGTGAAGATAGAGAAAAAAATCTGGTAGCCAGAACATATGTGCTATTTCCCAATCATACCAAAGGAACTTGACGTTCGAGAATCAATAACGATCTCATTACAGAACCCTACACGAGGACTGAGATCAAACAAATAATTTCAGGAAACATCACTTAGTCTAAACAGTCATCTTCCTTAATAAGTTTGTGCACCAATGAAAACTTTGTTCTCTCCATGTGGCCTCAGTTTATACAGAAAGCTCCAGACTCAACAGAAAATGTGTGAAAAACAGGTCTCGCAACGACAGTCTGGTATTATCAATAGTCTACCAATCATAGTTTAGCTATGACTGCTTGGGGTAAATGACATACTGAAGTCCAGAAGAAACATCTTCCCTGTACTTCCATGTTCAAAAAGGCTGGGAGGCTTGGCCACTGCTGTCTTTAAAGAAAGTGTCATCCAGTAACCTCACCTTCTTCAAATTCTTTCTAGAAGTGGGCGGCCACCTAGGAATATCCCTACAAAGGATGTTTGAGATACAACTGACCAGGTTCTTCTTTGGAAAATAGAAATCCAACTGCCCTTTCTCATGGTCCCTGACTCAGGATTTGCTTCGACTGGTACATTCACATACAGCACCTGCAGCCTAATTCTTTCTTAGTAATAAACACATGGCAAGATGGGATACAAACCATGCTTCATGCATTTTAATATCCTAATATTTGTTAATTTGGAATGAAATATAAAAACATCCAATTTTAGCACCCTAGCAAGCTGAGTGCCTGGACATCTGTTCATTTCTAGCTTTTATACTTCTTTGTCATTTGGCTTCTGCTTTTAATTGTAACTGCCACTTTTATGCTGATGGCACAAATCCTAAGACCCTTGTTAATGCCACTTGCAGTCTTCCTTCTGAACTCTGACTCATCTAAAATTATGGCTTAATCTCAGTTACTTTTAAATTCATGTTTATACCCCGAAAATGTTTTCTTAATAATATAATTCAATTTTTTAAAATCTTATTTTTGTTTCATTTTTCAAGTCCATGGTTTTGTTCCTAGGACTGTATAATTTTTCTTTCGTGTCTCACTCTCTCCATTCCATCACAACGGAAGCTTTCAATCACATTATCCTATTGCACATTATGATTTTGCTTTTACATTGCCACCTACTTTGTTTAATTAAATAATTTGTTGACATACTCAGATTTCCGTTTACTCTAGCCCAGGCATTCCAGCCGAGATAATTACATCTATAGCCTCAGGGTCTGCCTGTGGTAAAATGTTGAAGTAGGGAAAATTTGTCTTTGAGTTTTCTCCCATACGATTTATCAACTCTATTTCCTCTCTTTTCTTCTTTTCAATCTCCTTCCTCTTTCTTCCCAAAGTGTGAAGAGATAATTCATTCTGGATATTCCTATCCATCTCTGATTTTAAATATTCTCCTCCATTGTCCTTAAAGCTAACTGTAAGTTCATTGTCTCTATATGGTTAAAAATATAGTGAAATTAGCAAATTCCCAATGTTACTATTCCCATTAAACTATTAATAAGTAAGAAGCCTGTCAGTTCTTAATCACTTAAGTTAAACTCTGTTGGGGAAAAAAAGTACTTCTTGAATGTCATCTATGTTCAAGGAACCATGGTACCTACCTAGGGGTATGAAGAAGAATAAGACACCAGTATTTGGATTTTCACAGCATGGAGTCTAGCAAAGAAAACAGACACAGACATGGAAAATTACAACGTCTTGTGATGAGTTCCATAACAATTATGTATATGGGCTTTGGAAACACAAATAATGGGCAACTACTCTGAGCCACCTCCTTTCATCTATATATTCTGTTTTCTTTAGGAAATAGGTATTGTTTTGTATGGTTTTTGATTCATAGTAATTGCTAACAGTTACTGAGAAAATACCAAATACTCTAAATGTATTACATATATTAACTCATATAATTTTCATAAATGATCCCAATAAGTTGATACTTTTATCGTCAAGGCACAGAAAGATTAAATTACCTGCCTGAAGTCACACAGACCATTAAGTGTTAAAGATTAAAACCCAGTCAGTTTGGCTCTAGAGCAGCAATGACCAAAATAACTTTCTGTGATGATCAAAATGTTCTATATCTATACTGTCCAATACAGCAGCCACTTGCCGCACGTGGCTCCTGAGCACTTGAAATGTGAATTTTTAATTTTATTTAACTTTAACTAATTTTGATAGCCACGGCCCCTGATCTACAGGGCTGCTCCTGACTCCTAGGTTCTATTCTTTTCCAGCGCAAGGTGACGATGAGGTGAAAAAGAGGGACTAGTCTGAACAAAGACATCTGCTATGTCTTTCCATCAGAGATATTGACTATTTAATATGCTGCTCTAGAAAATATTTTGAGACCCGAAGGAATAGGAGCTCTCTAGGTGGAATAATTAGTATGAACCTGGCTAAATATCTTATAAGAGGAAAGATTTATCTAACTGAAATGCCCAGAGTACAATGCTTGCACCGTTCAGTGTCTGTGCCCATTTTGAATTTATATAAATTTATTTAATACTATGCCTTAATTTATTTTCTTTTCCCTAAAACATTTCTTAACATTAAGATAATTTTCTTTTAGATTTCAGTCCACAGATTCATTCAGGTATGTGTTATCTCCCATATTCCCAGCACGGTCCTAAAGGGTGAGGAAACCTACACTCTACTTATGGCCTAAAAATATGAACCCTGGGGAAGCCATTCAACCTCTTTCCATCTCTGTGCTCAGATCAACAAAATAAGACTAAATCATGATTCTCAAATACTTACAAAGTCAAACAAATAACATAAATGAACTTGAAGCTGAGGTACTTCGTTTGCAATATATTAACCAAAAAGGCACATTCTTCCCTTCCACAAAGAAACTTGCTCTGTTTTTTTTTTTTTTTTAAACACAAAGCCCTCTCAGATTATGTTTTGTTTTCCCATTTCTGACAGAAAGAAAAATATTTTTTTCTTCTTAACTCTACTACAAGAAAATCATAATAAAAGCACAATGATCAATGTCAACTGGCCATTAGCTACAATATTGCCAACCATCAGGGCATGCCTGGATGGAGTCACACTCCATCTTGGCACATTCAGAGCTTGGATAGCATGAGTTTCCCACCCTGCTCCCCCTTAGCTGTATCAATTCTACAGATGGTCAGCCCCATCTGATAAGCAGTACCAATTCATTATTCACTATAGCTGGTGTGGCTCCCATGGAGGAATGTAGGCCCAAGCATCCTAACATTCCAAATTTTCAAGAGAAGCCCAACACACATTTTTATTGGAAATACCCTCATTTAAAAATTTTGGCAACTAATTCAAAAAATTGTAAGAACTCAACTAGGGTCATCACTGTGGAATACAGACAACATAAAATTGGGGCCAGCTGCAGCCTGAGGGCTGTCAGTTTTAGACTTTGGGACTAGTTGATTTCTAAGGGTTTTTTTCTTCTCAAATTGTTCTATGATTTTCATTAGGAGACCCTGAGGTTTGGATCACAGTGATGTGAATCCAATTAAAATTAAAGCTACAACTGCCAGAGAGCGAGTCTCAATGTTACCTGCATCCTGAAAAAAGAATCGTCCTGAGAGAAGCCATTCATTACATTTAATAACGTAGCTGGTAACAAGAAGCTAGGAGGAAGTTCATTAAATTCTAAATTAGGAAATGTATATGTTTAGGTGTTGCTTATAATTCTCTTGAATAAGAGACTGCGATACTTGATGTCATTAATATTGATTGAAACTTGTATATGTTTTCTGAAATGAAGTTTGGTATATTATCGATCAAAGTTTGCATGATTGACACCTACAAAATACCACGTCAGAGAAAAAGTGTAAAGCAGGTCCTTAAGCACAGTCACTGGACCATATTACATTACCAGTCCTGTGGGTTCAGAAGACACATGGCTTCCATTGTGATATATATCCACTGTGTCAGCTTAAAGTATCTCAAAGTGATCAATGATATCTAAAACCAGTTCCAGAGAACATGAATTGACATCTTGACATATCATTTATCTTTTGTGTATCTTTGGCAAGTTACTTAAACTCTCTGGACTCATTTTCTTTTCATCTGCAAAATAGGAATTTTTGTGAGGATTAATCAGAAACATTATACATAAAAAGGTGACATAAGGTAGGCATACTCAGTAAATGTTCATTGACATGAAAGAGTGTGAGTAACCGATTGGTTTTGTTTAAAAGACTCTGGAATATCTAGGGGGTGGGGGGTTTCTCATGAGAATATCCTAACACACTGGGAAGTTTCACCAGTGGTGGGAAAACATGAGAGAGTGTGTGCACAGGAAATTACACACAGCCCAAAGCTTATCTTATCTTTACAGCAGCGGGACCATCAAAATCTGAACTAACTCTGGGGTGTGTGTGAGGGGGGCAGGGGCGGGGTAGACATATGAACATATAATAATAGACACTGAAAAAATCCAGAGATGCTTTACACATTTTAAAATACAAACTCAAAACAAACAAACAAAAAACCTCCTTTATTATTTGTGCAGTTTGTTGCATCTCAAATCATTATTAAAATTTGATGAAAAAAATGGACCACTTTATTCTATCATATTATCAGGGCAAAAATTAAAGTAGAATTGATACAGCTAAGGGGGAGCAGGGTGGGAAACTCATGCTATCCAAGCTCTGAATGTGCCAAGAATTCAATCTAATTTATGAAAATGTCAAAAGACTATCTCTGTCACAGCTCTTCTGACCTCATGAGTCTCTGTCCATCCACAAATCCATGAAAAGTCATCCCATGTGTCCAGCTTCGAGGTCATCATAATCCTTTAAATAACAGCTAAAACAAGACATGAAAACATTTATCAAGTGTAAAATTGAAGGTTGGGAGAAAACTTGCCTGGTGGATGTCTGTGACTTTATGAGGGGAGGATAGAGTCCTTTCAAAATAAGCCGTCATTTAAAACTTCTTATATTCTTTGACTTTTCGACTTCGGGTAGGTGCCCTTCCAGTACTGCATTTTGTTCTTCTAAAATTCCTACCTAACCTTCAGCCCACTTAGTAATCTCTCTTGCCTAAAAGATTGTGTACAGATTGCCTGAGACATAGACTAGCAGCTGTGCTTTTTCTGGCAATTCAAACACTTTGAATATAGGTCTTGGCAGTTGAAATGCTAGCCTGCAAATTCTGCACTGAAATCTTTGAGAATTTATCAATTTGTGTTTAGGGACTTTTCAAATGGAAAAATGTAGTTATTCATGTTTTCACAAACAGTTCCAAATTCCAAATTGTGTCAAGGGTAAAATGTTTCTCTGTTTGAAAGGCCAAGGCAAATTTACGTAACCCAGAAGAGGACAACATAATGCTACCCCAGGAACAAATTATAGGGCTTTAAAATTTTGCTATTCTATAACTTTATGCAATAGGAAGTAGTTCTTTCTTACCCCTTAGGGGAACTGAATTTGGTTTTCATAATAAACCTGTAAGGCCCAGAGAATTAGGAATACAGATAGTTATCATAAATAAATAAGGTTTTGTTTTATATTTCCCACATTTGGGAAGCCATCTCTCTGAGGTTTGCCGGTGGCATACTCTATGGGTTTTGCTATGCTGGTAATTGTGATCTGTGCACTTTTTTCTTTCCTTTTGTTAAACGATGGGGACTTCAGTCTTTGTAAAGCCCAACTGCCACATAGGTTCACAGAACTCATGAGCCAGATATTTTTCCAGGCCAGGTTCTTCTTTCTAGTCCATATTTCACTCATGTTTTAAACTACCTAACGGGATGTGGGTTACATAATATTAAAACCCAGAGAAGTGTAGGATACATTGTAATTGTTGAGAGGTTGAGAAGTATGTGGAAGATTTTCTATTTGCAGTACGGGTTTATATACTTGAGTTTGTATACAAGTAAGAGTTTCTACAAAGACAATTAGCTGGGTAAAACAGCAATAGTGAAGAAAGCGATACCAAGTCCTTGGCTGGTTTGGAACTGAAGAATTCCAGAGGTAAATTCTAGATAAGGAATTGAGGAGAGATGAAAATATGGATAAACAGGATGGGGAGGGCGGGAGTGTATCACATCATTGAGAGAAATATCCTGGCCTAGTGGCTTTTAAAACTGAAGATCATGGTTTTTCCACCACATTTTGCTGCTTTTAGTCTGCAACTATTTTCATTTGGGATCCCAGAAACTGATTGCAAACTAGGCACATACATTAGAATCTGTGCAAGCAATGAGCTTTGGAAGGGATGGTGGTGAGTAAAAAAAGCACTATTTCTCTTTAAGAGAAACTGATAATACAGCTATTCTTGTAGCGTCTATGTGCCAAAAAAATTTTTGAAATCTAATGTTTCTAACAGAAACTCTGATGCACACTTTAAACCACCACAGTATAAGCATGGGATATTGTAACAAAGAGTTTAAGAAGAAAATAATAAAGGGCTTGGAACTCAGAGTCTCCCAGGAGTTTCTTTTATCCATAACAGGATAAAAATAGCAAAAACTATGTAACCAAACACTTTGTTTTAAGGGTGGGACAAACAATTTTTTTAAAAGCATATAGAAGCCAATTCAAATCTTTATTCAAGCTGATATTATTTGTTGTGATTGGCCTGGCGTTATGGTGAGCACAGGCAGACAAAATGTTCTGCACGGAGCCTGAAAGTGGAAGAGTGTGGTCATTTCATACCCCTTTAGAAGGGCATCACACCATTTTACGAATCCTTGCAAGGACTTAAAATTTGATATAAATTATTAATAGGTACAAGCTTTGGAAAGGTAACTTATTGAACAAACAAACAGAAGGTATTAACATAGCATTGCTTAAAATGATTATGCCTATCCCACCCACTTTTAATTACAGAACTTATTTTTCCATCTCACAGTTTTCTAAGTTCTTTCTCAATTTGGCTCTCTCAGCAAATGAGAAGAAAAAGTAAGAAATCAGTAATATGTAGAATTTCGCTATTTGTTGGAACTTAGTGCAGTAAATAAGTGTAATCAGTTTATGTGTTTGAAACTTCAATGTAGGTAATGTAAGTCTGCAAATATATGAACAATTATAAACTACAGAAGGCCTATATTTTTTTATTTATATCCACTTTTTTATTTCACTATATGTTTTTTAATTTTCAACAATGTAGTAAGAACTTATCAATTAATTCATACTTAGGAAGTAACATTCATTTATTTCACAAATATTTATTAAACATCTGACATATGCCAGGCAGTAATGAGGCATGGTTTATGACAGAAACATATAGAAAAAATCCTTGCCCTCCCCAAATCTACAATCATCCAGCATAGAAGACAGATAAACAAGAGATAAAATAAAGACATAAAGGTTGCTAAATTATGCTGACAAAGTGGTTATAGAAGCTTCTGACTTAGTTTAGGTGGAATGGAGAAAGCATATAGGAGTCATTCCCACAAATATCTCCCTTCTAGTTATCTGTATGTACCTACAAGTATTCATTTGTTTGTCTCCATGATTATTGTCTGTCTTCTCCCAATAGCATGTAAGTTTCTTAAGGACAGTAACTGTTTTGTTTACAGCTGTACGCTCAGAGCCCAAACAAAGTCTGGCATACAACAGATACTCAATAAATATTTGCTAACTAAACGGCTAACTAGTAGGAAATGATGCTGGGGAGGTAGATAGCCTTCTAAGCTATGCTGAGATGTTTAGACTTCATTTCCTAACCGTGAAAAGCATGGAATGATTTTCAGCAGAAGAATGACAAGGTCCAATGTGTAGCTCCATAAAGAAAATGGATGGGGCAGAAAAGGGAAGGTTGATGATCTTCAGTGAGGGAGCGGGGCCCAAGTGTGGGTCAGAGTCCATGGTGGCCTATAGTTCATGATGGCAACGGGGATGCAGAGCAGTGGACAGATTCAGGAGACATTTAGGAAGTACAACCAACAGGCCGTGGTGATTGGATGTGGTGCAGAGAGGGAGGGTAATGATTCCAGATCTGAATCACTGAATGGTTGGATGATATTACTATTCATTATGACAGGAAGCTCTGAAGCAAGAAGTTTTCTTGGGGAATATCATGCATTCAGTTCTGAGCATGTGTACTTTGAGGTGTCTTCATGATATCCAAGTAAAAATGTCCAACAGATAATCAAATAAATGGGTCCAAAGCTAAGAAGGGTGTCTGGACTGGAGACATACGTTGAACTTCTAATTCAACACATAAAAAGTTGAATCCCAAACTTGTTAGGAAGTTACAGACAGAACAGAACATTTTTTTCTTTCCATTGTCATGACACTTTGCGTGCCACACTTGCTAGGCATTAGCTACTGATGATGGCAACTTCCTGGTGTCAGACTAGTCTTCAAGTGGAAGTGCAGAGCTGCACTGAAAGGGGCCTGGCCTACTACAGTTTCCAAATTACTTGGCAGACAAAGGAGGTAAAAAAAAATTCATTACCAAGCCATCTGTCTTGAGATTGTGCCCTAATTTCTAGGCCAGAAAAATCTGAATAATTTCAAGAAAATTTAAATAGCACACACAGATCAGTATATCCATCGACTAACAGCTCTACATCCTGGTTTCTTGGGCACTAACAAAAACCTCAGAAAGTTGAGCAAGGTGTCAGTATCAGCAAGTAAATACCCTAGATATAGCCTTCATTTCCGTAGAACACATAAAAAGACCAGAGGTCTTTCCATTAAATATACTACATTTTTGTTACTAATGCTGGTTCCCCCAATTTCTATGATCCATTTTTTTAGTCCTGTAGTAAAGTATTTCTGTACAATAAAATTAAAAGATAATACTAGTAATGAAATAAATCTAGTGGTCAATTTGAATCTCTTGTTTGTTGCAGAGAAACTTTCCTGGGTTCCAATCTGTCTTCCCCTCTAGTCCTTTCCTCCTCTTTTTCTTTCCATTCTTTCTCACTCTCTCTTCCCTCCCTCCTCTATTCCTTTATTTCCTTGGGTAATCAAAGAACATGGGATTCTGAGTAAGAAAGAACTGGATTTGAATCAGATCTTTATCTTATTTTAATTAAACACTCTGAATCTGTTTCCTGAGTTTTAAATAATAATAATATTTGTGATTTAAAATATCACAGGGTTACTAAGGTTAGATGAGAACAATATATATAAAAATTCACTGCATAAAGATGACTCACAGTCGGTCGTCGATAAATATAGTTTATATTATCTTTCCATTTCCATGTTCCCCCACTAAGAGGCCTATTGGACCTCAGCCAATGAAACCTGTTAAGTATAGCTGAATTAGATTCAATGAGTGGTAGAAAAGAAAACTAGATGGTAACGAGTTCAGAAGTGAGTGAAAAGTGAGGATTTATAGACAGGACATGGCACAGCCACTCCTTCAAGAAATGGAAGAGGGTAAAAGGATGTAGAACAAAGGAGCAATCAGAGTTAAGGAAAAATTTTTGTTGGTAATGGTTAGTTGTGTTTTTAGGATGGGAGGTTTGAGTGTGCCCATAACAAGAGAGGAGGAATATAAAAATGTAAGGGACCAATAACAGAGAAAATACCTAAGGAAATAGACTGTAAGAGCAGCACTAATACATGTTACTGTAGCTATAAAAACAAGTTTGCCAAAGGAAGACAAACTCCTTATGGGGAGAGCAAGCAGAGCCTCTGGAGCCCTGGGCTCACTACGACCCAGGACTTTAATAGACTCTTATTAGCCAGCAGTATAGAGACTTCAGTGTTCATGGTGGAGAAGTATTAGAGCAGCCCCTGTGTGGAGCTGTATGGAGCCTTTCCCTAATGCCTGAAATGGCACTCACCCATTATATGGTGAAGAGCTATCTATGTACCTTAGCTAAGAGCCTAGCCATGGGACGTACAGACCTCGGTTTAAATATGAGCTCCATTGCTTATTTTTTGTATAATCTTGGGAAAGTTTTAAATTTCTCTGAGCCTTAGTTTCTTTAACTCTAAAAATAATGGCTCCTTCATAATAGAATTGAAGATAACGTACTCCAAGTCATTAATAATGATTAGCATACAGGAAACAATTTTCATTGGGAAGTGTTAGAGTACTATAATTTGCCTATTTGTTTATTATTGAACTTTTTCTTGGTTTTCTTTTCATAAAACTTTGAGCATATCTAATATAATGTGCTTGCAGAAATTTGAGCTCATATCACTGAGAGTAACAACTGTCACTAATGTTATCCTTGCGTGGTCAGAGAAAGAGGTTCTCCCAAGATTCTAAATGTGGCTTGAGCCAATGGAACTATGTTATTCCCCCTAAAGAACCCAGGCCTTTTGTGCCACAGACATGTGTGACACAACAATTACCCATTATATACAGCTTCAACAAGAGAAAAGAAGGAATATTTTCATTAAAACTTTCAAATGCCTAGGACATTATCTTCAGGAACCTTCCCGAAGATTTTGCATCTATTCATCCATTTTCTTCAGGTTTAAATCAATCTGATTCTTTCCCATTGTGATGGCAATTATGATACCAACAAAAGTACAAAATACAGAAATTCAGAGGTAAAAAACTGTCTCATTCTGCTATTTTATTTATGAACATTACTACAGTAATTATCATTGTTTAATAAGTATTGTATTTAGCCAGCAGTTTTGACTAGACCAATCCATTAAGAACACATTTTTAGCGTAACAAATTCAGAATGTCTCAGACAATTATGAATAGCCCAGTTTTTGTCTTGCCTTTCCTCAATCCTGAATCCATATTCCACCAGAAAAGGCAGAATTTAATACGTAAGTTCTAGTATCTATTATGTATTTAAATTGACTAGTGAAGACCATTTGGAACAGCTTAAAATAATAAGGCAAAGGGAGGGAATGAAAAAGTCCAAATGGAATGAATCTTTGATACAATAGAGAAGTACTTCTCAAACTGTCATGTGCCTACAAGTCAACTGTAAATCTTGTTAAATGAAGACTGATTCAGTAGATCTAGGCTGGGAATTGTGGTTTTGCGTTTCTAGCAAACTTCCAGGTACCAAGGATGTTACTGGTCTCCCATCATACTCTGAGTAGTGAGTAAGATTCTACCAGTAATGAGTGGGGAGGAACAGTGGCATGTGCCCTCTAGCTCAGATTCATAGAAAACATCTGAAAACTCAACCACCAGCCACCTGCCATTTGAAGTCTCTCATCTTTTAACATAACAGCTCTCTGACATTTGGATGCTAATAGCTGACATACACATCTACAAGCAGAAGGCATAACCTCTAAAAACATTTCTTTACCTAGAAACCTGATGGACATTGGTTTAATAGAGAAATAACAATAACCAGATAACATCATCTGCTGAGGTGAAAGAGCAAAAAGAAGACCAGGAACTAATCAACTGTCTTTATCAGCATTGGGCTATTCCATATACCTGAAATGGGATTAAATATTCTGTCAATTATAGCTCAATAAAAAAAGAATTGGCCAATTCCTTTACATATTCCAATGGTGAGTCTCAAGGTGGATCCTTTGGGAAAATTTTAACAAATGTTTCTATTGAGATTTTTTTTTTCCTCTGGTGGGCCTATCAATATGGAGTGGTTCCTCTCCACTTTCTCTAGTATAAAACAAATTCAGATTCACATTCAACTTCACTAGGTTTTAATTCTATACTAAGCAATTATTTTAGAAGGAAGCACATGACAAAAATACTTAAATATATGAAAACCTTAAATAACGGGTATGCCCTAATTACTTTTACAAGTATTTGCTTTGCTGAACACAAGAATTATAATGGAAATCAATACTCTGATTTGTCTATTTTTAAGAGTATCTATTCTTATTAGAATATTGCTTTTTCTAAAAGCAGTCAGCATCTTTAGGCAATGAAGGCTAACTGTATCCAATTGCTTTCAATGGTGGTCAGAGGTAGTACATATGCTCTAATAACCTCAGAAAAGATGATCAAAGGTATACTGTGCATGAAGGTATTTACTCAGCAGTGAGCTATCATACATATTGAACCATTTTATCTTTAACAGCCAAAGAGAATGTCAGAAGCCTCATTTCCTAGCTAGACAATAAGCATCCTGCCCTAAGCTTGGACGAGTGCACAGCACATCATTTCAATTGTTCCGTGAGTGATGGCTCTAAGTATGACAGCTGACACCTTCACTAACCCATTATTCCTGGAAACCAGGCAATCTATAAACTCAGAGAGAAAGAGTTTGCTAGCGGGGTGTTTATATCTGTATTTGCCACCTGGGGAGAATAATAGCTTTATTTCAGAACAAGTTGTGTAAGTAGAGATATATCCTAAATTTTACAATGGAGCAGCCAATGCTGTAGTTGTTGTTGTTTTTTTTTCTTTCAGTCATTTCAGTTTTGTTTTCTGGGCATCTTAATGTGAAATGACTCTTGAAAAGGCTTTGCAAATTTATCTTCTTAAACTCCACCCATCCCATCATCTGGGTTAAAGATTTGTTGCAATTGCTTCTGAAATGCAAACACTAATGTATGTTTCATTCGTCTTTTCAAAGGGACTGCATGCAGCTCAGGGGGGCCTGTGTCTGCTTGTCTTCTTCCCCTGATAGGTAGGAAAGGATCCTGGAAGAGAGGCAAGCACAGGCTGTCATTGAGAGGCTGGGGTTCTCGTTCTCTCCGTGAGAGCCATTCATCCTGTCACCAACACGGCGCTTTACTTCAACTCCCCAGACAAAAATAGATCTTCACTTGAGCTGGGAAAGCAGTGGAATGGAGAAATACAGAACTACAAGTTTAAATATGTCAGCTCTGTCTGTGAAAATGACTCCCCGAATGTAGGTAACCTTGGTCAGGTTAGTTTCCTTGAGCTACAGAGAACTGGTCCACCTATTCTGTCAACCAAGCGAGCACCCACTTTTTTAAAAAAGGCTGAACATACGGCAAATTAACTTGAAGCTGAGAGATATATCAGGACAGACCATCACTGATGACATAGATAGGAAACAAAACATTGAATTAAAAGCCTTTTTTTAATATGTGGTAAATTTTAAAACAAATAAACAATTTTCATTAATAATCTTTTGGGGACAGATGAGTGTGGGCCCTGGTGCAGTTGGCACCAACTGATTTGTCCTACAGCTCCTAGGTCTGAGATATAATTAGAGTAAGTTTTACCTTTCCTGGAGTTTAAATTTCAGCTCCTTTGTTTTAATAAAATTGAAGTATCTCTGTATGTGATTTTTGGTATAGCCATTTATTTTAGAGTTATACTACCACTAATAATTACCATTTAATGAGCATGTATTAAATGATGAATACTCTAGATTATCTAATTAAATCTACACAAAAAACCTATAAGGTAGCTATTATTAGTCACAAAATAGAGATAAAGAAATAGAAGCCTAGAGATTTTCAGTATTTAATTTAATTTTTTATGGAACCTCCATACTGTTTTCCATAGTGGCTGCACCAATTTACATTACCATCACAGTGCACGAGAGTTCCCTTTTTCCAGTCCTTGCCAACACTTGTTATTTCTTGTCTTTTTGATGATAGCCATTCTAACAGGTGTGAGGTGATGTCTCATTGTGGTTTTGATTTGCATTTCCCTGATGATTAGTGATGTTGAGCATCTTTTCATGTGTTTGTTAGGAATCGGTGTGTTTTCTTTAGAAAAATGTCTATTCAGATTCCCTGCCCAGTTTTTTTTTTC
The DNA here is from genome assembly GCF_964194185.1 of Rhinolophus hipposideros. NCBI lineage: Eukaryota > Metazoa > Chordata > Mammalia > Chiroptera > Rhinolophidae > Rhinolophus > Rhinolophus hipposideros. The sequence continues at coordinate 37,187,600 of NC_138055.1, forward strand.
TTTTGAAGAATTTGAAATAACTCCCAGATTTAATAATAATAATTCAGAAATAAATCTGAATTAAATAAGATTTTTTTTTTTTTTTTGCTATTGAGTAGTATGGGTTCTTTACATATTTTGGATATTAACTCCTTATCAGATATATGCTTCTGCAAATATATGATTTGCAAATATTCAGTAGGTTGACTTTTCATTTCATTGATGATTTCCTTTGCTGTGCAGGACAATTTTTTTTGCTCTAATATTTGATTAAAAGAGTTTGTAGAACATTTGGTAGTAATTATATCACCTTCATATATATGGTGAATTTTAGCCAGTATATAGCCAGTTTAGCCAGTTAATGGTCATAAAAAATAAATCTCTCATTTCAGTAAGTAATTGCAATGAGAGACTTGTTTTTTGTTGCTGACAAAAGTGTGTTGAGGTAGTTTGGGGGAAATTAGTATAATATGTGGAGGAAGGTTAAGATGTTTGATTTCTGAAGTAAATAAAAAAGCAGCAACATATTTTCAGTGGGATTTGAAGGTTCCATGCTACGTGGGGTTTAAGGAGTTCTATCTACTACCCGTTGGGTCAATTGTAAAACAAATTCAAGTTACATAGTTGTTTTATTGAATTAATTAGATTTTGTCTCTCTCTAATTATTTTATAGACTAGCAGTTAAAAAAAACAAAGTATGACACAGTTGTATCTGGACATTTTCCAAATGTTACATAATTAGAAATGGCAAGTAATTGTTTTATAATGCTTTCCACAATACCAACTGTTCATGTGTTCTGTGAATAACAAGGGTAAAATAGCAGGTCTGACACCTACGGGAGTTATTTCAAATTTTTCATCATCTCACACTTTTGAGTATTACTGATCTCACGTTTTTCTCCAATGCTGGGATTTCAGACTCAAGCTTAGCTATTTCTTGCTGCAGTTGTTCATTTGTTCCCTGTGCCTGTAGCAGCATGACTTGACTATTGTTTAAATGCATTTGTAACTCCAGAAACTGAGGGCAGATATAAAAGGGAATGGGGCTGTGTTAAGCAAGAATTCTCTGTTTTATAATAAAAGAAGCTATTGAATACCAAAGCTGATTATGAAACAAACCCCACCAAGATCTGAAAATTCGACCAGAGTATAAAGCATGATGGGAATTTTCAAGTCAGTTCTACTTTCTTTTCTGCCTGCAAGAGATCTTTGTTAAAAAGCAATATATTAACTCATTAAAAACAATCTGGCAGGACTTCAAAAAAAAGTAGCTTAATCTGCTACGTTTTATGAATTTTATAGCCAATTCATGTTTTAACAAGTTCATTCATTTAAAAATTACAATAAATTATCTGATACATTTCCCTTTTCTAAACTGGATTTTTTCTTCATGAAGTAATATTTAGATTTTTTTTTTTTAATCTCAGTTTCTTTACAGGATGGGCCCATAAATATTCATAATGTGTAACTTTGAGTTACACATTTATTATAAAGACCTCAGCCAACAATGTACCATGAATAATAATGATAATACACTTTGCTGGTTCTGTTTCTTTAGGATTTTAATTAAAAGTCAGCACATAGCACTAAGAAGGTGGTGCATAGATGATTTGTGAGTAACAACATGGCAAAGTAAATTAAAATTATTAAAAAATGACTTCATAGTCCAAATATCTGAGTTTTGCTGAATTCTGAGAGGCAGCAGGGTCCAGTGGAATTCCTTTGATAATGTACCCAGATTTGTTTTATCAGTTATAGATTAGAAATGACAATACCATCAAGTAACTTTATTGGAGAAAGAAATGAAACACTAAGTATACTATCTAAACCTAATTATAATTTGTTGGGACATTCATTTAAGCATTTTCTGGAAATTCACATCTAGAGTAACATATACAGACCCAATTTAATAATGCTGTAGACAGTTGCTGATTCATTGAATTTCTATAAATCTCTGAAATATTTTCCTTTAAAAAGTAATGTATGTGTATATATGTAATACACATATACACTATATATCTATATCTATAACTATATCTATATGTACTGTGTTTCCCCGAAAATAAGACCTAGCAAGACCATCAGTTCTAATGCATCTTTTGAAGCAAAAATTAATAGAAGACCCAGTCTTAGATTAGATTAGATTCGGTATTATAGATTATATTATATTTATTATATTATATTTATTATATTATATATTATTTTATATTATATTATATTACATTATATTATATTATTTTATATTATATTATATTATAGTATAGTATACCTGGTCTTATATTATACTAAAATAAGACCGGGTGTTATATTAATTTTTGCTCCAAAAGATGCATTAGAGCTGATGGTTCAGCTAGGTCTTATTTTCGGAGAAACACGTATATCTATATATCTGTATATCTCTATCTCTATCTCTATCTCTATCTCTATCTCTATCTCTATCTCTATCTCTATCTCTATCTCTATCTCTATCATCTTCTCCTCCACCCCACTCCACCAATGTTCTCAGTGTGGTACCTTCTCGGGCGTTCGAATCTAGCCTCCAGACATCTATCCTCTTATCCAAGTAAAATTAGCCTCCAACTAGAAAGTGAAGGCCAATCTTGTTTTCCAGATGATAGGCAAAATGTTACAAAAATGTTACCAGCAGGAAGATTCCACACCAAGTATACACCTTACCACTTTTTATATACACCTTACCACTTTTGAAATAAAGAAAATTCTAGGATATCATAGCTAAATTTTATATATATGTATATATATATATATATATATATATATATATATATATATATATATATAATCAGCTGGGATTAAGATGGGTCTGAGGAGATGGAAAGAAGTGAAGAGATATGGCTTGTTGATGGAGCTGGTGTGGGGAAGCAAGGAAAGAGAAGGATCAACACCGACTCTGAGGTTCCAGCCTTGAGCATTTGGGTGGTCACGGGTGGCGCGCACTGACATGAGTAAAACCAGAGACTGGGCAACAAATGAACAAGGCAAACAAACAAACGAAAAACTTATAGACACAGACAACGGTTTAGTCATTACCAGAGGGTAAGGGAAGAAGGAGGTGGTAGAAGAGGGCAAAGGGGGTCAAATATATGGGGATGGAAGGAGAACTGATTGGGTGGTGAAAACACAATGTGAGATATAGATAAAGTATTATAGAATTGTACACCTGAAACCTATGTAATTTTACTAATCAATGTCACCCCCAATAAATTTAATAAATTAAAAACAAAAACCAGAAACTGAGAAACGGATTTGAGGGACAGGCTAGGGTGACTGATATCAAGAATTCCATTTATTGCTCTTTTTATGGATTGACTCTGTGGACTGTGGTATTAGAAGTGGCAATAAGCAAAAATCTACCTACAAATAACCTCGTCACTGATCCTATTTGAGCCGTGAAATATCTGCTTTATAAAATGAGATTACAAAACTAAATACTGTAATTGTACCTCTCCACCTGGTATATCAGTAACCATGTGACAACTATAAGGAACCTCACTTAATGCCCAACACATCTGAGCTTCTCAGAGGAAAGTACTGAATGTGTGTGGAAGGCTCATTAATTTAATATCCAGGAATGTGTTGTTGATTGCAGTAGTGCTAAAAATAAGAGTAGAGGTCTAAAAATAGTAGCACAGTTTCCGCCCCATAAAATGCTTTCTCTCACAGATTAACATAACAAGTAGCATTGCTCCTGTTCATAAATCCTGGCCTACTTTAAGAGTCTGTGAGCACCAAAACAAGTAATTTGACAAAGCTCAAACTATGGAAAGGTATCATCGCCGTATTTAGAGTAAAGTCCATTATATTTAAGGATGGCATTCTCCCCATATTTCTTGGACTTCTGTGTCATTAGAGTTGAGACTCCCCGAGGTTACACATGGGTTTACTTAAAGTTCTGGACCAGGAGACAAATTCACTAATTGTATAAGCTTACGCATAGAAAGCTATACATGTGCCACATTGGTTGTTTCATTGTATTGATATTTCAATGTTTTATATGAAATAGCATATGGAGTAACATTTATTGCCCAAATTTCATTGTCCTCTTAACACATCCATCAGTCAATATTCAGAGATCTGAAGTGATGATATATATAGTTGATTCTTTATTATCTCTAGAGAATGAGACTCCCCAGTCAAATCAATTTCATAGACATTAAAAGGATAGAGTTAACAGTGCATCACGTTTTTAGAAACTGCTTCAAACTCCTACTTCTATTTTTTCATAGTAGCTAATATTTATTGAACACTTACTGTGTTCCAATAAGGGTTTTTTAAATAGTTTGAAAGAATAACTCAGAGCCAGTTATTTTGCATACAAATGTTCTCACACATTAAGAACAGGATAACCAACTTGTCCCAGCTTGCCTGGGGCTATTTATTTTTTCAAATGAAGTGAAATTCACATAACATAAAATGCACCATTTTAAAATGTATAATTCCCTGACATTTAATACATTCACAATATTGTGCAATCACATATGAGCTCTATCGAGTTCCAAAACATTTCCATCATTCAAAAGAAACTCCTGAACCTATTCAGTAAGTAGTCACTCTCTATTCTTGCCTCCTCTAGCCACTGGCAGTCACTAATCCCCTGTCAGTCTCAATGTATTTACCTATTCCTGATATTTCACGTAAGCGGAATCAGACAGTATGTGACCTTTAGTGTCTGGTTTCTTTGACGTAGCATAACGTTTTTGAGGTTCATCAATATTGTGGCATGTATCAATACTTCATTTCATATTGTAGCTGAGTAATAGCCCATTGCACATACATTTCACATTTGTTTATTCTTTGTCAGTGGATGGACATTTGGGTTGTTTCCACGTTTGGCTATTGTGGATAGTGCTTCTTTAAACATTTATGTACAAGTAAGTGAGTACCTATTTGCAATTCTCTGGGGTATTTACCCAGGAGTGAATTGCTGGATCATGTGATAATTCCATGTTTAACTTTTTTGAGGAACCACCGTTTTCCACACTGGCTGAACCATTGTATTCAGCAATGTACAATGTTTCCAATTTCCACATCCTTGTAAACACTTGCTATTCTCCTTTTTTGTGTGTGTTTTTCATGTGTTTGTTTGTTTTTAATTGTAGCCATTCTATTGGTTGTGAAGTGGTATCTATTTATGGTTTTGACTTTCATTTCCCAAAAGTCAATGATGCTGAGCATCTTTCCAGGTACTTATTGGTCATTTGTCTATCTTCTTTAGAGAAATGTCTATTCAAGTGCTTTGTACAGGTTTTAATTGGGTTGTTTGTCTTTTTATTGTTGAATTGTAAGAATTTTTATATATTCTGAATATTAGACCTTTTCCCGAATAAGAATTGCAAATATTTTCTCCCGTTGTACAGATTGTCTCACCACTTTCTGCATAATGTCTTTTGATGAACAAAAGTTTTAAATTTTGATGAAGCAAATATATCTATTTTTTCTTTTGTTGCTTTTGATGTCATATCTAAGAATACATTGCCAAATCCAAGGTCACATAGATTTAGGCCTATATTTTCTTCTAAGAGTTTTGTAGTTCTAAATCTTATATATTAGTTTTTCCATTTTTCATTGACTTTTGTATATAATGTACGTAGGGGTACAACTTAATCTTTTGCATGTGTATATCCTGTTGTCCCAGCACCATTTCTTGAAGGGACTATTCTATCATTTCCCTACTGAATTGTCTTCAATTTCCCTACTGAATTGTCTTCAACTTGTCAAAAACTAATTGGCCATAAGACGTATGGGTTTATTTCTAGACTCAATTCTACTCCGTTGGTCTACATGTCTATTCTATGCCAGGACTCAAACTTATACCTATTGAAGTGGAGGTTGGTAAGAGCAGAGAGGGGTTCATATACAAAGTACACAAAGATTTTCAATAAACACAGTGCCTACCATTGAGAGGTTCATAGTCTAAATCAGGAATGCACAATCTCTTCAAGTTATACACAATATTTTTGTGAATGTACAGATCACATTTATCTAGGGAGAATTATCCGTAGTTTTTCTTATATTCCCAGAAGTGTATATAATACAACAAAAGGATGAGAATTTATTAAGAGAAGGGTTGTTCTCAATACTAGGTAGGTATTAGAATCTCCTGGGAAGCTTTTAAAAACTAATGATTCTTGGGACTCATACCTACAGGTTCTGATTCAAGTGGATGACAGCGGGCCCATGGACTTGTATTTTTTTAAAGTTCCCAAGTTATTCTAATTTGTGACCTGTGTTGAGGACCATTGGTCTAAAAGGAGAGTCATCATTGTCATATAGTAATACAGTCTACTACATATTACATAAACATATTACATATTACATGTGATAAATGCCAAATACAAAAATTTATAATAACTGATCTCTTTTTCCCCAAGATCTTACAAATTATAACCCAGAAATTTCTGACACAGTATGATGACTGAGAGAAAATTTAAGTGAATTTTTAACCCTAATCTCTATGTCTTCTTTATTTGCTCTATCTGTTTATGAAAGCTTCCTCAAAATACGTTGGCACAGAGCTGAGTTTGACTGCCACCTTACGAGAAACCCCGAGCCAGGGCCACCAGCTAAGCCACTCCTATGTTCCTGACCCTCAGAAACTGAGGGCGATAATAGATGTTTGTTTTTGCAGGTGACAAAGTTCTGGGATTATTTGTTATGTAGCAATAGATACATTATTTGTTATGTAACAATAGATAACAACAAAAATGGGAAATAAACATCCAAACACTTTGTTAGAAATAAGCATCCTTACCAGGGGTGCTCCCATATATGAGAGAAAGACAACATTTGTCCTTGTCAGGAACCTGGGTTCTAGTTGAGCACTATCACTTCTTCTCTGAAATGAGACTACTGATGCTTAGCTCCTTGGCCAGAATTGCATCACATGTTCATACCTAAACCAACCATGACTCATCTCTTTTGGATCAGGCTGGGGCTTTCCATAAAGTACATGACTGGAGAGAAAAAAGTGATTACACATCTACTAGGTTCTGTTTGGAGAAAAGTTAAATGTTTTTTGAATAATCAACATAAACCATCTCCTACCATCACATACTAACACAAATAACCTTAATCAAAGAGCTTATCAAAGCGTCCCAGAATAGAAACAGCTGGAAACTTGAGTGCCTACAGTGGAACAAGTAAATAAAAATTTAAAAAAAAACACACCCACAAGTATAAAAATTAAATTTAAAAAAATGTTACATGCCAAAGAAGGACAGATCATGTTGATGTAGTCTCCAACAATATTTTGTGTTTGTCATCTAAAGTTCAGACTAGAAGATTTGGTCATCCTTATTGTAACCATCTATGGCAAGAGCAAGAATGAACCATGATGTAAATGCGATGATGTGACTACAGGTAATTAATAGTGTCTAAAATATCTTCTGATCAGTAATAAAAGAAATATATTTTTCAGAAGTTGAAAAGTTGTCTGCTTAGGACAACTGAGTAATGGAGAGCCTTAAACAGTATCTTTTAGATTCCTATTCAATGGGTAAGTGTACCAATAGAGATTTCTTTATGCCAAGAAATAGACACTTATAAAAAAGATAGGGTGATAAAGTTTTACTTTCTTTAGCAAATGAACACATAGTGAAACAGTGGACAAAAGTTTTCCTATAGCTAGAACTAAAAAAAAAAAATGTAGGAGAGTTTTATCAGGCACTTATAATCTTCAATTTCTATAGATGCCCAAGTTTGCTGAAAAAGTACTTGGGGCCCACATTTTTTAAATAGCATTTTTTTCTGAAATAAAAATGATTTTCTATCAATCTTTTTTCCAAAGCTAGTGAAAAGTTCCTAGATTTCACTGTCCTTTTGTATGACCTGCATTATATAATGAGTTAAAAATAACAATAATAATAAACAATAATAACACGTTATGAGCTTTATATGACATAGTGAAAAAGAGATTATCTGAAGAGTTTTATTTTACAACTTCTTTTAGGTATTTGGGGGCTTCTCACAGGCAATGTACAAGAGTTTGTTTTAACCTTTTATAGCAGCTTCTCCATTTGATCCTGGATTCAGTATTCAAATTAGTGTTCACACTTGAAGTCACATGATACTGGGGTGATGAATTGTAGAGAAGACAAGAGTCGGTGAAACTCTTGCAAATATCAAAATATCACAGTATTAGATTCTGGAAGTTTTATAATTCTAAGTTCTAAATATGTTTTCTTGTTAGGTAAAACTTGAATGATAGGTTAGCTTCAGGTAAATTCTTCATTAAAAGACTACCAGGTTTCTCTGGACTGTTATCTGTCACCATGTACCAAAATTAATTCAAAATGGATCAAAGACTTAAGCAGAAGACCTGACACAATAAACTGCATAGAAGAAAACACAGGTACTAAACTTATGGATCTTGGGTTCAAAGAGCATTTTATGAATTTGACTCCGAAGGCAATGGAAGTAAAAGCTAAAATAAACAAATGGGACTATATGAAACTTAAAAGTTTCTGCACAGCAAAAGAAACCATCAACAAAATAAAGAGGCAACCGACTGAATGGGAGAAGGTTTTTGCAAACAGTTCCTCCGATAAGGGTCTAATATCCAAAATATACAAGGAACTCATGAAACTCAACAACAAAAAACCAAACAACCCAATTGAAAAATGGGCAGAGGACCTGAAGAGACATTTCTCCAAAGAGGACATACAAATGGCAAATAGACATATGAAAAAATGCTCAACATCGCTAATCATCAGAGAAATGCAAATAAAAACCACAATGAGATATCACCTCACCTCAGTCAGAATGGCTATCATCAACAAGACAAATAGTAACAAGTGTTGGAGAGGCTGTGGAGAAAAAGGAACCCTCATACACTGTTGGTGGGAATGCAGACTGGTGCAGCCGTTATGGAAGGCAGTGTGGAGGTTCCTCAAGAAATTACGAATAGAATTACCATATGACCCAGCAATCCCTCTCCTGGGTATCTACCCAAAAAATCTGAAAACATTTATACATAAAGACACGTGTGCTCCAATGTTTATTGCAGCTTTGTTTACGGTGGCCAAGACATGGAAACAACCAAAATGTCCTTCGATAGATGAATGGATAAAGAAGTTGTGGTATATATACACAATGGAATACTATTTGGCATTAAGGAAAGATGATATAGGAACATTTGTGACAACATGGATGGATTTTGAGAGTATAATGCTAAGCTAAATAAGTCAGACAGAAAAAGCAGAGAACCCTATGATTTCACTGATATGTGGTATATAAACCAAAAACAACAAAAGAACAAGACAAACAAATGAGAAACAAAAACTCATAGACACAGACAATAGTTTAGTGGTTACCAGAGGGTAAGAGGGGTGGGGGGATGGGAGATGAGGGTAAGGGGGATCAAATATATGGTGATGGAAGGAGAACTGACTCTGGGTGGTGAACACACAATGGGATTTATAGGTGATGTAATACAGAATTGTACACCTGAAATTATGTAATTTCATTAACAATTGTCACCCCAATAAATAAATTTTAAAAAAAGATATAAAAGACTACCAGGTTTTTGTTATATAATATGTCCTGATTGTTTCCCTACAGAAAGACATAAACATATAGATATTTTATTTTATTTTTAGTTGTAAGACTGCTTGAATTAGAATCCTAGCTCCACCATTCACTCACTTATTACTTAACCACTTCATGCCTCAGTTTCCTTGCTTGTGCACAGTTGTTTGACCTCTGTTAAACGGGGACATTATCTACCTCATATCTGTGGTTGTTGTGGGGATTAAATGAGTTAATACGTGTAAAGGACTTAGAACAATGCCAGGCACAAATATTAACCATATTTTGAAGAAAAAAGTAAATATATATGTATTATATCCTCATCTGTAATTTTTTTGTGCAAAAGCTGTTTTTTTTTTAAGCATTGGCTGCTGTGGTTTCTAATCTTAGCATGGACAGTTTATTTACCTAGCTGTGAGACATTCATGGATTTATGGGATTCTGATCATTTAAGGCACAGGCCTCTGAGATACACTCTAACTTATTAGGACAATGACTCAAAATCACTGCCATCCAACTTCCCTGGCTGCTTTTAAGAAATGACTTAGTTTTTTGTGGCCAGCTCATGGAAAACAGACGTTAAAGTGAAGAAATAACACCATAACAATTTTCCCTAATTAGCACCTTTTTGAATAAACTGAACAAGAAGACTGAACCATCCTAGAAACTAAATTACCCTCTCATCTGTGGGAGAACCTTCCAGCTTGGTGGGATGAGACAGTAGTGAGCAGAGATAACTCCTCTGTCCCTCTTCTGTGAATAAATGGAGCTTTCAGTCTTCCCGGCTATAAATCTGACCATTTTTAAGAGCACTTAAATCATTTCCGTGTTTTAAAAGCTGATGTTTTCATACTATCTTTCTTTTTATCCTTCCCCTTCATAAACACAAAGTGAGATAACTGCAATTTTCCACACTATAACTGACTCAGCAATTCCACTATTTTTTGTGTGAGCTTCTACCAAGGGCAGCAAAAAAATATTACCAAAGGAAGAGCTAACAAAGTAAGCAGTAGGGTAAAAAAGAAAGGGAAATGGGGGAGAGAAAGAAAACCTTGTTTTATCACAAGAAGTTCCCAGTCAAAATCAAATGATACCAATGATGATTTTTGTTGTTCTAACATGAAATTCAACATGCATTTGAGAATGTTTTTTCCTGACTTAACATTCAGCATCCTTTCCCTGTTAAGATTAATATTAATATCATGAGAACAAGTTCCAGCATCTCAACTACTTCATTTGATATTGTAATTTCTATATGATTCAGTTCTATTTCAATTTCAAGCTCAGGAATAAATGTATCATTATCACCAAATTGCAGCATTTTCTCTCTTTATAAAGATTATTTTATTCTTGAATTAAATTTATTCTAATCCAACTTGAAATATACAGCCACAATCATAGAGTCTGAGGAAGGAAAGCAAACTTAAGGAATTCTACAGTCTAAGCCAAACCACTTTTAGAATCCATCAGGTAGAGGGGTTTCAAACCTAGTTTTAGAATTCTGCAAGGAAAGAAATTTTATAACATCTCCCAATAACTTTTTCTGCAGCTTTGACTATACAACAAGGAAACATGTTTCCATAAATCACTCTTGAAAATCTTTCATAGTCATATTCCACAAAGGGAATTTCTCAGGTCATTCAAAAATTTTTTGCATAATTTTATACAAGTTGTTAGGAAGAAATTTTTAAGGAGTTAAATTTCTTTTATTTAGCCTCTTTCTTATTTTCTCCTTCCATCAGTGCATTTTAACAAATGATGTAATCTTTACTAAAAATTCTTTATTTTGAGTTAAGGGGTTTATAATCAAACTGCCTTTATGTTGATCATCATAGATAATATTGCTATCTACGATGTCCTATATAAGGGTTACATTCATTCTCTGATGATACATACACACACACACACACACACACACACACACACACACACACAAGTGATTGGTCTAAGGTCATGGATAGTTGAAATATTTTTGCTCAAGGAACACTAACCAAATCAATCCTTTTAGGAATTAAGTACAAATGCAAGTTTATGAAAGTTTATCAGTTTTTATAGCTTATAAGATGAACATTCCCTTTGCAAAAGGGCTCATAAATGTTTTCATTTCACAAAGAATGTTTATCTTCCTGGGTTTCTTTCATATGTTCTTAAAGAGCAATGTGGTTTTGTTCAGTGGTTATTTATTAATAACCACTATATACCAGACACTGTTCAAGGATGGGGATATGAAGATGAGTAAAACCAGGTCCACACCTGGTACAGCCTGCATACAATACAGTCTGGCAGGAGCTACCAACACAGAACACATCATTTCCATACAAGTAGAAAGTGCTATGAGGAAAGTCTCTACTAGGGTATGGGAGGCCAGAGAAAAATGAAGTCAGGGAAGACTTCTGGAAGAGTTGCTCTAATTAACAAAACCCTAATTTCATGTTTAAGAAAACAGTATGTGTAAAGAATTTTTTTTAATACTCTGTTTATGACAGAGAACCTGAAAGGGCATGCATTAGAGGATGGGGGTGGGAAGGAGGCAACATATTAATCAATTTTATCACTGACAAAGGGAAAAAATTTCTTGTTTAAAGTGCTTACACAGAGTTGGTGAACATTCACAGGTCTGCTTCTGAGATTCTGGTACCAATTTCAATTCTAACACCAATTCCAATGTGTAGATTTTTCCCCATGCCCAGCAATTCTCAGACACCAGCTGGGTATCCTACAATTCAACTCAATTCCGACACTATCTACCTGGAGACAGCATCAGATTCCATAGTCCCACAAATCACACACATTTCAGATGCCATTTACAAGTCCAGAATGTCACCTGTGCTTCTGACCAACCCACTATAGACCAGAGGTTCCCATAGCCTCCTCCTTGGATTTGATTAACTTACTAGAGCAGCTCACAGAACTCAAAGAAACATTTACTTAAGCTTACCAGTTCATTACAATAAGGTCTAACTCAAGAAGAGCCAGATGGAAGAGACACACAGGACAAGGTGTGTGGGAAGGGGTACAGACCTTCCATGCTCCCTCTGGGTGCACCACTCTCCCCATGTTCACCACCATCAATGCTCTCCAAACCTTGTCCTTTAGGATTTTTATGGAGGCTTCATTAATCAATCATTATTTTAATCAATCATGCTTCATTTAAGCATGATTGATTAAATCAATGCCTATTAGTGATGGTTTTGACCTCCAGCCCTTTACCCCTCCGCTGAGGTCAGGGACTGAAAGTTCCAACCCTCTAATCACCTAGCTGGTTCCCTTGGCAATCAGCCCCCATTCTTAGGTGCTTTCCAAAAGTCACCTTGTTAACATAAACTCAGAGGTGGTTGAAAGGGGTTTGTTATGAATATCACTCTTTCACTTAGGAAATTCTGAGGGTTTAGGAGCTCTGCACCAGAAATGCAGATGAAGACCAAATATATATTTCTTATAAATCACAGTATCACAGTCCACCCCTGGTCTTCAAACACAAATCCCTAAAGGCAAAAAAATAATAAAGGTCAAAAGATACTTGAATTTCATTCTATCATTAATAACTATCTAGTCCATCATCATCAAGTCATACAAAAATATCCAGGAAAGGCCATTCACATTTGCAGGTTTCCATTCGATCTTGTCAGGTTCCAAAAGCAGGAGTGGTGTCAGCAATATATGGCTTCACCCTTTCACTCATCTCAAATAATTGATCTAAAGGAGAGTATCATCTCTGAGTGTCTTTCAAGGTGTTAATATAGTACCATGTTTCCCTGAAAATAAGACCTAACTGGACCATCAGTTCTAATGCATCTTTTGGAGTAAAATTTAATATAAGACCCGGTCTTATTTTACTATAAGACCCAGTCTTATACAATATAAGACCAGTCTTTAATATAAGACTTTAATATAAAGTCTTTAATATAAAGACCTCTAAAACCAGGTCTTTGATATGATATGATATGATATGATATGATATGATATGATATGATACCCGGTCTTATATTAATTTTTGCTCCAAAAGACGCATTAGAGCTGATTATTCAGCTAGGTCTTATTTTTGGGGAAACATGGTATCCGATTTCCCACATTACATAACCTATTTATTCACTCCTTTACCCAATAGCTATTATTTTTCCTTCTCTCCATTTACACCCAAACTTTTCCACCTTTGGAGGGGACATTAGTTTTGGCCACTGTGCTCATGGAGATTTCTGGCAGCAATATGAGTTTAGCAAATGCCTCCCCCTCAGCCCACGCCTGTTCAGATAGGGTAAGTTTATATGAATACAGATCTGGTGGCTGTCTTTACCACCAAGCAGTGGAGCTGTGTTCACTCTTACTCTCAATTTTGCTAGATGAGGAGAGGGCACATCCTGCCCCACCAGGCCCTTAGGAATTCTGACATAAATGTGAAAAACACAGTTATAGTTTCTTGTTTATGAATCCTGCATCTCCAGCCCTTGTAGTTGCTGTCCATGACCACTACACCAACGTTACCTTTTATTGCAAATTTACTGTTTTTCACAAACCAGCTGTGCATTATTATCACTTGGACAGCTTGGAACAGACATATACTTGAAGCCACACCCCAAAGAAGAGATGTCTGTAGGGCATCCCTGGATCTGTTATCAATACAAGAACCCCAGATGATTGTTTCATAATAAATTTTCCTCTTCCTCCTTGGTGGACCAGTATTTGGGAATCACCTTCTAAAGCAATGACTCTCAAATTCTGATGCATTTAAGAATAAGTGGGAGCTCTGGCTTTTGTGTTTGAAGCCATTTTCCTATGAGATTCTGACATCCATCTAACATAAGAAACCCTGGTCGAGACAGAGTGGGATTGAGTTTGGTCTCTTTAGGTGCCATCCACATGTTGTATAAGAAACTGGAGTTTCTAGACAAAGTAATAATACCAATAAAGTCCTGCCATTTTTGTTGCAAGTTTTAAAACACAGCAGACATCTTCAGTGCCCATTCTTACTCCTTGGCTGTTCAGTGTGCTTGAGTCTCTTCTAACTGCCAATATTTGCATCTCTGGGCTGAGGACATTTCCCAGAACTGCCCACATACCTAGCAAAATAGAAGGGCCAGGAATGAGCAACCTCAGAATTAGCCCTTCACCAGTGACTCTCAGGGATTCATGTATAAATGTCCCAACTCCCTTGGCCTCTCCAGCAGGGTAATTCTGAAGCATGCATTTATACCATTTCCTAGGGTTTACCCATGGGTATAAGCTCTAATCACTCATTGTGGTTGCTGGCTTAATAGGCACCTTTTATTGGCTGCCTTCTTTTCTCAGTTTCTTTCCTGTACCCCTACTGATGTTCCCTGCATCTCCCAAATTGCACTCAAATCCTTATCTCAGGATCTACTTCCATGGGACCAAATCAAGAGGACATGACCCATTAAGTACAATAGTATTTTCAAGTTCAAATAGTATTTTATCAATATCCAAAAAATAAAACCGAAATTTCAAAGATAATGAATTAAAATAGATAGGCCAATGAGCAACTATGTTTTATAAGACATATTAGAAGACATTTGTTCAATTGCATAATTTTGGTCTAAGAAGCATAATATGGTTTGCACACACTTGAAAGAAAACCACAGTTAGACCTGTTATCAAGGAAGGACAGGTCATTCATCATTCTAGGTACAAGGCCAGAGAATGGCACAGCTGGACAGGGAAATGTGAGGTGGACCCGAAGAAAGGTGTTGGTTTTTATCATTATGTAAGTGTAAGCACCCATACTGAAAAATCCTGGAGTACTTAAACTCACTGCTTCTCCAGCTGACTCTGATCGCAGCAGTGTAATTAATAAACCATGGAGCACTGATGTGCTGGAGCTGGATTGGATCAGTTTATGAGAGCCTGGGAGCTGATTGTTAATTTCAGGAATTTTGGAAGACAGGTTACTTCATGTTGTAGCTTGAAATAGGCCATGGTGGGAATATTTACACCACAGAAATGGCAAACACTACAAATCATACTTCCTCCTTCTCCCAAGAGCCAGTAGTTAAACATTTACCAGCAGACCACTGAATCATGACAACCTGCTCTATTAATTAGTCAACCTCACTGCAACAAGAAGACCAAGGACTGAGAGTAGGTCAAGGCTCATTCCCCTGGTGCTTTATAAAATTGTACTGGTTTTGTAAGAAATCAAGAAAGATATGTCTAGATAGGTGGTCATTACTTAGTTGGGCTTTGCAAATACTCAGGGGTTTGCACACACAAACAGTATTAAAGGATCAATTTCCAGATCTTCAACTTCCACATGTGCTCTTTCCAAAAATTGATTTGCCTGAGAATGAGGCTACCTTTCCACAGTCCTTCTCCCATTTTGCAGAAGAAAGGCATACCTTCACACATACTCCAAATTGTATTTGTCGTGCAGGGTGGCCTGTGGGGTCTCTGGTCCCGCTCCCCACATAAGAACGCAGGACATGGTAAGGCCAAAAAGGAACACCCACGGAGCCATAAGTAGGGGAGTCTCACCGGCGGCATCCGCCTCTCTGCAATCCGCTCTTGCTAGCCCCCAATCCTCCTGCTAGCGTAGCCACAGCCGTTATATTAGTGGCCAATGGCTTACGGATTACAGCTGACGGCCAACTAGCCACAGCTGCTGGCTATCTGATCACAGTTGATGGCCATTTACTACGCGAGCCAGCACCTTTCTATGTGAGGCCGAGAGCCTGGAAACTGTTTTTTGGGGGCTTTGTCCCCACAGTATTATTGGGCATTTCCTTGGGGTAAAAGTCTCTAAGGCATACACAGAAAGGCTGGTTTGGGAGAAGACTCCTTTCATGATTAATCAAGGCATCTTAAATATATAGGGCCTCCTATCTTCTCCTGTCTTATATATGTATCTGTTAAGGTGAAGTCTGCATTAAAAAGAAAGGTATTTGGGGGTTGCTGGATGGCTCAGTTGGTTAGAGTACAAGCTCTTAACACCAAGGTCACCGGTTCAAGTCCCACATGGGCCAGTGAGCTGCACCCTCCACTACTAGACTGAAAAACAACTTGACTTGGAGCTGAGCTGTGTCCTCCACAACTGGATTGATAAACGATTTGACTTGGAGCTGATCTGCGCCTCCCACAACTAGATTGAAAAATAACTTCATATCCTGGAAAAACACAGTTTCCCAATTTAAAGAGAGAGAGAGAGAGAGAGAGAGAGAGAGGTATTTTAACCCATCTTGTAATTTTTCTGAATTCAGAACAATTGCGGAAATACAGATCAGTGACACTGATTCTTTTCATTGTAACTGGAGTACTTTACAGGACTACCAAAAACTTTAAGATACTTTAGAAAACCACACGGCTATAAATTATACATGCCATCTTTGCTATTCAGTGTGCTTTATTTAGTAAGGTAATTAAAATGTATTAAGTAGAATCATATTGTGAAATATTCATCCAATTACAGTCAATCCTCATGTTATTTTATAAGATGTTCAATATTGTCTATCTCCTAGTAACAAAAAAAATGAATTTATTTAAACTTATAATTAAAACAAATTTTGATGTCAATTTAAAAATGACTGAAAGGTACATAGTATTTTAAAAGCTTCCTTTAGTTGCCACTGGGGCAAAGAAGATTGGCATTGAGGGCCTGAGGTTACCCTTATAGCTCTTACCGTTAACCTGGAGAGTTCAGGGGTGGATTGGACAGGGGCAAATAAACAGCCTTCCAGACCCCCAACAGTAAAGAAAAAAGAATCTCTTTGAAGAACTTAGTCACTTACTGTAAATGTTCATTATAGTTGTTATCTAACAGAGAAAGTATCCTCATTGATGTGTGGGGAAAAAAGTTTGTGGAAAGAAAATCCAGAAAAACAACAGTGTTAAAGCATGGTGATCTTTTTAAAACGTTATGTATGTGTATATATTCATCTATATATTGACTTTTGTCATTTCATTTAAGAAGATTGTTGAGCAGAAAAAAGAAAAACCTCTGATATCTATGAATAGTCATTAATCCACAACCAAGAGTATATCTCATTGCTTTATTTTTTCAAGTGTTCTCAAAGCTGGCTTTTCTTAAATCCTGAGATCTAGGGTGCTTGATGTAAGCTCTGCTATGGAGTCATACCAGATAGTAAATGTCTGCTATTAATAGTATCAAAGCAATAAATGTGTTCCTGACATAGGCTAAACCTAGGTATTTACGAGGCACCTGCCTAGACTTTAAGAGTTCGTGTTGGCAGAACATACAGAATTGTTTCTTCTACTAAAAACAACCCTCTTTTTCTTCTTTATTAGGAATTCCAGAAGTTATGGTCTACTACAATATCAGAATCAGGTGGGAGTAAAACTTATATCCTTCCAGAAAGTTCCTCCCAGCACGCGAGAAGACATATTTGTGGCCCTTCAAACTGGTGGCAGCAGCCATCTACACATATGTTGATAATTCCAATAAAATTCTCAGTTTACAGATAACTCGTTTTGGCAACTTGATGTTACATTTAGCCTGGTTGGAAGCAGGGAGGCAGATAAAATTTCTTTGATCAAGAAAACAAAGAAAACAATGTTTAAATCAAAAGCAGGCAATCTCAGGGGCAGCACTTTGTCCAAATAACTACAGACATTGCCTTACACTTCGGGCATATACGATATAAAGAATAACAAGAAATAAATGTTTTTGTTTAAGTGTAAATAATCTATTCCTAATTCTGTTTTCCAGAAATGGGAGGAATAATACATCCTGGCAGTTCATCTATTAGTGTGCCTAGGGAAACTTACTTAAAAATTCTTTTCTCTTGTAAATGTATTCAGTAGTATTGATTTAGCTGCCGCTTCTTACATTCAAGGCATGAAATCAAATGATTTCTTATGCACATAAAGGGAAATAAAAGACTTAGAAAATGATTCCTGTTAAAATACTAAAAAAAAAAAAAAAAGAAGTAGAAAGCCAAAGAGACCATGTTTCAAAGAGCAAGGAAAAGGGGATAAAAATGATGAAAGATTTTGATGATGACAGGATCTGTGTACATTCAATCTAGAGGAAGACACTTAAGTGACAATTATGAAAGGGAGAGGCCATTGATTTTGCCTATCGTACAATGATTAGATGAAGTACAACTGACTTAAGAACACCCTCTCCACACAGGTACCATTAACGGAAGCTACTCATGCCCATTACCAAAGCTTCATCAGCCCTCTGTACTTGGTAGATGCAGATAGAGGGCGCATTGCCTGCCTCCCTCACCATCTATTTCCTTTCTTTCTCCCCCTTCTCTCCCTCCCTCCTTGGGAGCACTCATTTGGCCTGGTGTGCTATGTTCCTTACACTCCTGAATCCGCCCAGTTAAATCTGCCCCAGTTTATTAAGGATACTCAATCTGTTCTGCACATAAACAAAAACATCTTACTTATTCCAATAAATAACTGCCTCCAAATATTTCTGTTGCTGCTCTCCTTTACCCCCTTGCCGATCAGCTCTCTTAGAACATTTCAGCCACTTGTACTTATTAGAACAGTTTAATTCCGGTGTTTAAGACACAGGACTGTTTGTTTTAAAACTCCAATGTTGCTGGATTCAAATATTGTTCTTTTTCTCTCCTTAGCTTGGGCAAGACTCTGTACAAAAATAGGAGTGGTGAGGACAGGGATTTTGAGGAGAGATGTTGTGATCTGTTGTAGCAGACTCCTCCCTTTCCTCTCCCAGGTACTGGCTTCTCCAGTGTCAGAGCCATGAGAAAATCAGGGAATGGGGCCAATGCTTCTTTACTTGACTAAGCAAGAGTAAGATTTCTCTGATCTGGAATAACTGGCTTGTTGCTGTTTGTGCGTCAGGGGTCAAACACTGGTCTGGAAACACCTGGGGTTCCTTGCATAGCCAGCCTTCCCACTGCAAGATTTCTAGCTTTGGGAGGAGGGTCCTGGCCACACCACTTGTGCACTCTTAGTTCTCACCGCTAGCCATCAGCCCCACAGCCTCCCGCTTCAGAAAACTCTTCCAGAAAATAGCCTAGCCCTGACCCACCCAACTCTCCTGTCCTTATTACCCTAAGTGGTGGGAGGGCATACCATTGTGTTCAACCTGTTCTTCCAGCCTGTCTTTTCTGACCTTTCTCTGTATCCCAGCAGCAACTAGCACTCAGCAGGTCCAATGGTCTCAAATTTCAAAGAAGATATCCTCAGTTTCTGACTGAGGTGGGGCAGTAAAAGAGTTCAGGCATCCCTTCCCCTGCCACCCAGCCACCTCCCACTCCCACCTTCACCCCACCCCTGTAAACTTTCTTGGTAATTATTTGGGGATTTCCTTTTCTTGCCTTGGGAGGTGATAATCTATCTACAAGAAAAGAATAACTTCTCTCCACAAGGATAACACCTTTATAAAGACAGCATTTTGTCTCCCAACTGCCCCTCTCCATGTTAAACTTCGGGGGGGGTGGGGACAAAACCCCAAAAAAACAGTTTCCAGGCTCTCGGCCTCACATAGAAAGGTGCTGGCTCGGGTAGTAAATGGCCATCAACTGTGATCAGATGCCAGCAGCTGTGGCTAGTTGGCCGTCAGCTGTAACCCGTAGGCCATTGGCCACTAATATAACGGCTGTGGCTACGCTAGCAGGAATGGAATGGGGGCTAGCAAGAAGATGGTGGCTGGCAAGCGTGGACTGCTGTTAGGCAGATTATGTAGATCCTGCTTCCTGTGTCTCCAGCCCAGCCGCCAGCGAGAATATATTGGTGTGACTCCCCTACTTATGGCTCCATGGGTGTTCCTTTTTGGTCTCACCGTGTCCTGCGTTCTTGGGCGGGGAGTGGGAGCTGAGACCCTGCATGACAGGGGGTCTTCACTGGGGAGGAAAGACAGGGAAGGTGGTTGGTTGTAGAGCCAATTCTCAGCACTGGCACTTCTCATTACAACCTGGGGAGAGGCCCAACTGGGGATGTCAGCCTAAAAGTAGAATGTGACGTGCCTGTAATCCTCTAATCACACAATAGGAAAAAATCCCATTTCACAGCCTGCTATGCATAGACTGATCTGGATGTCACTGAGGCAGCTCCCTGACCTTCAGTCCCCTTTGAGAGTGTCCTGGTCTCCTGTTCCTGCCTCACTGGACGCTTGATCCTCACGACTGATATTTGGCACTGGTCAGGCAGCTCACTGGTCCTCATGAGCCCCAGAACAGTATCTGGTATAAGGTACAATTCTTCTCATAATCACAACATAAGGGGTAAAACCTCTCATTAACTTTGGTGCTCTAATAATACAAGAATACACAACAAACTAAGTGAGGAGTAAAGAGTAAGAAATAGAATGACTGACAGCTCAGCTCCTCCTCTGATTTTCCCAAGGCCCTCTGCATATATCCCAGCTCATCTCCCCAGAAACAGCCTCCTCTCTGTGTACTTGTTATATTTCCCATCAGAATATTCTGGAATAACTCCCCATCATCCCTCAATCCTGAGGGAAAGAACATGCTGTATTCTGTTGGTTTATGGCTACTTCCATGTTTATCTAAAAGACCTGCTTTTCCCCAGATGACAGATTCCTTTCAGTTTCATGGATTGTATGAGATTACCCAAATCTTACCACCTCGAGGCAGACGTCTACAGACACAGTTTTAGCAGCATCCTTCTAAGGTGCACCGGAGATAAATGTGATAACTACCGTTATTACAGAAATCAAGATGTATAAGCATGTGTTGATGAAAAGCCAACCCATGGTAAACTTCAGGCAGCTGTCCAAGGCCCTGCAGTAACTGCAGAAAACACTGTTGCCTGGGTAGCAACTGAGAATGTTTCTACTGGAACGAAAGCAATAGCTAAGTAGTTGGGGTGCAGGGTGGAGGGAGACGGGGGAGGGGAGGAATCCATAAATATTTTGATCACATAACCAATCTGTAATTTCTAACAATATCACCAAGTAAAAGGGATAAGATGGACCTTCTCTAAAATACACTCTCCCAGGAATCAGTTTATGACTTCTTTTCCTACAGTGTCTATAATAACATTGATCTTAGTGGTTTTATTACCAACATTCCGCTTGTTTCAAAATGTGGACAGAGGAAAGAAAATGGATGAAGAAATCTATTCGTATGGAAGGGACTTCAAAACTCTGAAATTATGAAGCTGTTATAAATAAGCTTCTAAGTGGAGATGACTCCAGAATTTTTATTTTTGACTTGAATTTACAGGCAAGAAGTTTATTTTTCCATGACTACAGATGCACAATTGGAAATGAAAGTAAACTTCAAACATGTCTTTCTTTTCTGTAAAGATTCATGTCATAAATGAGTCAGGGAGAAATAGAACGGCCTAGAAAATCCATTACAAACTTCTACCTCTATCCAAATATCACAAATACAGTATCATCCCATTCCTCAATTATGTTCTTACATAGAAAACACACTGAAGGTTTATAGTTTTGATTTCTTAATTTACCTGTCTTGATAACAAATTTAGATTGTTTTAAATCATTGTGTTATACAGTGGTAATCTCTAATTTGGTTTCCTGGTGACATAAAAGAATCAATCTGTCTTTCCCCGATTGAACATCTCAATAATTCCTTGGAAGTAAGTTGCCTTTCGTAAGAATATTTAGAGAGAAAATAATGGTTTTATTCCTAGGAATTTAAAGAACAACTTTGGGCAAGTCACTTTGCTTTCCTGAATTGTAATGTCATTATTCATATAATAGGGATAATAATAATGATGATGCTGTATTATAACCTAGAAGGACTGTTATAATAACTGTTATGGAAGACTTTACAAACTATAAAATCTGATATAGACATTAGTTACCTATAAAATTCTGCTATAGAGTTCTGTGCTTCTCCACATCACCCCGTATTATAATTGAGAATGATTGTCAACTAGGGGTTGTTTGTGTATTTCCGAATGTATAATTATGCATAGATTGTCACACATTTATGAGGATTATTTCTAAACACTGCCTTTAAAATAATGCTGTGCATGAAAAGTGCTTGGCATATTTAACTGAGTTAACAACCCTTCAACTTCAGAGGGTCCTGTAACTCTTGTGCTGCTCAGCCATTGCTAACTGGAAGCTAAAATAACTGAATTTTAAACTGCAGGAACCGTATCAGGAATATTCCAGTATGCTCCAGGCACAGAACCCGGTGCTTCTCCAGAGAAGCAGGAAGGAAAAATAAGGTCCATGAGCTGCTCCATGGAGCCCTTACAACTGCCAGGCACAGGGCTAAAGGCTTTCCATACACTTCTCACTTACCTGTCAGGACCACCCTCTGAGCTAAGTATTATTTCCCCAATTTTTGAGAGGAGAAAATTATGATATCCTAATGAGAAAAGAGTGGGGGCTGGAACTCATGATCGCTCCAACTTGTTCCACTAAGATGGGCGTTAGGTCCCTCTAAGCAAAGCTGAGGGTAATATCACCCTTGTGTAACAGGCCCTAAGACAGAGCTCTGCGTGTGCTTTTGCCTCTTTTCACACCTATGACTAGGGGAGAAAGAAGATAAAACATAAAGCACGTTATTTTTCTATTCCAGATAAGTTGTTTCAAAGGTCTGATCAGAAGGTGCTTCATAGCCCCAGTTCCAGAGGGAAGGTGGGACGGCCTTCCAGATTTTGTGTGCTTCGACTCCCCTCATCACTGAGACATATGCAAATAGTAGCTCCCTCATGAATATGCAAACAGCACATGCTCTCCCCAGCAGAATGTCTGTCCAAGTGCATTAACAGCTACTGCTGCATTCCCCAGGAACCTTCTAAAAATCTGCCTCATGTTTATTATTGTTTGCTTTTTTTCCCATCCGGAACACCACAATCTTAACAGCATACAATGTATTTTGTATATATATATATATATACATATATATATATATATATATGTATATAATTTTTTTTCTTCCAGTAAATAAAAAGAATTCCAAGGAGTAAGTGACAGCTGAGGCAAATCTCAGCTTGTCTGGGTGATTTCACGGTACAGGGCAGCAGGTGAGCCCCACTCTGACATTCATGGAGTAATTGCCCAACTGATGGGCAATTAAGGGCAGCATCATTCATTCCCGACGAACAGAGAGGAACGCACTGAGGCCTCTTCACATCCCTGTGCCCAACAAAGTAGAATGCATGGTATTGAACACATGTGATATAAGCTAAAGCCACAGGACCATGGTAATGTAGGATGGACACGTGGATGTTTAGCCAGGAGTCCTATTTGCTTAGATATTCAGATAACACATTTATCCATTGCTGCGTGATATTGGCACAAACTTACCAACTTACAACAACATCCATTTATTATGTCAGTTCTGTGGGCCAGAAGTCTGGTGATCTTGGCTGGGTCCTCTGGTTAGGGTTCCACAAGGCCAAAGTCAAAGTGTCTACTGGGTGAGCATTTATCTGCAGGCTCTTGGGAGGAACTTTGCTCCCAAGTGCATTCGGACTATTGGATGAACACAGGTCCTTGCTGGCTGTCAACCCAAAGCTACTCTCTATTTCCAGAGACCACCCACATTTCTCATCACATGGCCCTTCCATCTTTGAGCCATCAATGGCACATGAAATCCTAGTGTCTTCAATCTCTCTGCTTCTAAGGGTTCATATGATTAGATTAGGTTTACCTGGATGATCTCCCAAAAAATTAACTCTGCCACGTAATACGCCACTTTCACAGGGGACAAAGGGTATGGACTATTGGGGGACCATTTTTAGAATTCTGCCTACCACACCTAGCAAGTAGAATTCATAATAATATTGTGAGGCTTGCCATATCCTCAAAAGATAAAGATATTGTAAGTACAGGCAGAAGCAGTTGGAACGAATATTGAGAATCATGGCTAACTTTCTATCCATGGAAGTTTCAATTTAAAAGTTAGATGGGAATTGTGCAGCATTTTAATGCACCAAAGAAGGATCCTAAACCAATTGATGTCCTTGAAGTAGCAACAACACTTTAGCAAGCAATTTTCCTTAATACATAATTTTAGAAAGCGTACTAAAATATCTAACCTTGCCTTCCAAAGACTAAGAGGCCAGACTTACACTGCTGATCCCAGACCTTGCATTTGGCAATTCCTTGATCTCTTTCCCTTCCATCATAGCTACTGTCTTGAAATCAGCTTTTCCTCATCGTGCAGTCTATCTCCTGACCTGTTCACCAGTTCCAGAGCCTTAGCACTGGAACCCTTTTTACCCTTTTTTTTATCACCCATCAGACTCCTGTTTACCCTTTTCTATCACCCATCAGCCTCCTCTGGGACTAATTGCAGTAGCTCTTCCCTGACCACATCTAGTCACTCTGTAAGCAACTTGTCAGGATGCCCCCTCTGCCAAGCTGGGAGGACCCTGCGATTGATCTCTCTCAGCATCACACCACCGGCCAAGGAAAGCTGTCCTGTACTCAAAGGATAACTGCTTCCTCCCTGGCTAAACTTGCAACTCTTTTGAATTCCCTATGTTAGCCATTCCATATTTATGTTCTTTGTTCTTCTCATTTACACTTGCTAAAAATATATCACTTTTTATTCATTTTACTCAATTGCTTATTGAAAATGACTTGCGTCTCCTTTATGTTTAGGTCACTATCATTGCTCTTAAGTCAGATGGGTAAGTTGCAGATGGGTAAGGGGATACTAGCAAGTATTAAAATGTTTGTGAAGCATTTACCCAGGGGTGATGATAGCCATGGGGCTGAAATGTTCTGTGTAAATCTCCCTGATTTCATGCCTTTATATGACCCACATGTTAAAACCGATGAGGTTAAGCTAAGCTCAGGTTTATAAATGGTAAATTGCCAGCTACCTTGTTGGAGGTTAAGAGGTTAATAGAAGTACGAATTTTTAGGTGTCTTCCCCTGTATGACCACAATGAAAGCATAATTCTATTAATTTTTTAAAATAAAGACTATTCTAAGTATTCTTAGCCACAGGATGAAAATTGTTTAACTCTAACTCCTTTTAAAATGTTTTGTTTCTTTTCCCTCTATGTCGTTAGGTAAATTATCTTGGATTCCAGATAACAAAAGTTAAGCTGTATGACAGCTGAGGGAATCGTTTCCCGATAATATTTCCAAGAGCATCACAATCCACGTGAGGAGTGACAAGTAGATGCCTGGGTTGGGAGGGAGGGATAGAAGTGAAGGGTTTTCACACAGCAGTGATGTCCTCACCAGACCTTCGCCCTGGACTTCACCCTGTCAGGTCATTTTCCCACCTAATAGATTCAAAATAAAGTTTTGTAGCCAAAATGTTCAGTGACAGATTGTTCATTTCATTGCTATAATGTCACGCTTTGGGTCTTTGAAGGGATGATTTCAGGACTAGAAAGCAGGACAAATACAGGAGTGGAGGTGAAACAGAATCTAACACCAGCAGGGTTTCTCAGGTCACTGATAGAATAAAGAACTTTCTTTTTAAATTATTTTCCTCTAACGATGGGGAGTGGCCCCTCTTTTCTCTACATATGGTAATTAGTGCACAGACTGAGGCCCTCCTCTGACGCTAACCAGCTCAATTTTGAATTTGCTCCTCAGTTGCCTTATATGTAAAATGGGCATCATAACAGCACTTACCTTTTGGGATTCTTGTGGAGTCTAGCTAATATATGAAAAGGGTTTAACTAAGTGCCCCGCCCTAGCTAAGCACTCAATAAATGGCATTTTCTTTCCACTACTTGATTAATGTGTTTTGTATAAAAGAACAATGCATAATAGAACAGAAAAAAAGATATACACGGAGGAAACCTACTAATAAAAACGATGTTTTGTTTCAATTCCTAATTCAGATGAGACTAAATTAGACTAAAGCCAGCATTTCACTGTGTTACTAGAGAATCAGGGCTCTTCCCACTGAAACAGGCCTTAAGAGACAATTAGGTATTCTTTTCACAATTGAGGTCTCTAAAGCTAAGAGAGATTGTGACTCACTCCTAGTCACATTGAAGAAGCTACCTTGTTAAAATTTCTTACATTACTCGTTGGAATTGGTTCTAAATTTCATTTTTTAGTTGCTTCCCTATTTCAGAAAATGTATGAAATTTTCCATCGCATGCATTTACAAAACTACAATTCGTGAAGATCTGTTATGTTTGTTTGTTTGTTTTTCCTAACTTGGCATATCCTAACCTTTTCCCGAGAGGCCTGTATGTGTGCTGATGTTTTCCAGTTTGTCTTGGCATCACTGCTTCACCATTTGGCATCTGACTCAAAATAGTTTTGTCACCATTATCTAAACAGCACCCCCTCATCTGAATGTATCTCACAGCTGCCTTCCACTGCTACATGCCTTTACCTGGATCTGCTGTCCCATCCATCTGCTCCTAAAGAATGCCAAGAGGGAGTGATGGTGCTTCATATGAGTTGTTTGTTTGTTTGTTTACCAGTCACAATGCATAATGCATGGGCTTTATTTGGGTACTGGATCAAACAAGTAAAAATTTAACTGTTTAAAAATAGAAAAGAAACATTAACATTCATGAGACAATCACAGGGGTGTGTATTCAATATTATTAAGGAATTATTTATTTTTAGATGTAGAATGGCATTATGAGTATCTTTTTTAAAATTCCTCATCTTTTAGCAATACATATTTATGTGTATTTTGCTTTGTTTTTCTTTTTTAATTCATTTATTTTCCAATTACAGCTGACATACACTAAGTCAGACAGAAAAGGACAAATACCATAGGATTTCACTTATATGTGGAATCTAAAAAACAAAATAAATGAACAAATAAAATAGAAACAAAATCATAGATAGAGAGCAAATTGATGGTCACCAGATGGGAGGGGGTTGGGAGGATGAGTAAAAAAGGTAGAAGGGATTAAGAAAATACAAATTGCCA
The DNA here is from genome assembly GCF_964194185.1 of Rhinolophus hipposideros. Taxonomy (NCBI): domain Eukaryota; kingdom Metazoa; phylum Chordata; class Mammalia; order Chiroptera; family Rhinolophidae; genus Rhinolophus; species Rhinolophus hipposideros. Next base: position 37,214,887 of record NC_138055.1, read on the forward strand.
GTTATAAAAATAGTCACGGGGATGTAAAGTACAGCATAGGGAGTCCAGTCAATAATATGTATGTATGTACAGTGCCAGGTGTGTACTAGACTAATTGGGGTGATCACTTCAAAAGGTATATAAATGTCTAATCACTATGTTGTACATTGTATGGAGTTTTAAAATCTTGACCTTCATTTGGGCTTATCCACTATGTATCACTGGATTTCTAACTTCCTTTCTTCAAGATTCTTTCCAAATTGAAAGCCACACCAAGTTAATCAGATTCAAGTTTTCCAAAATATACTCACAAATTTTTGTTTCTATGATGATTAATTTAGGCTAATTCACAGTCATTGGGTGCCAGACTCTTTACATCTATTACTTTTCATTATCATGATACCCCTATTAGTTAATAAGTGCTATTTTATGGATGTGGAAACCAAGAGCCCACAGTGAGTGGCTGCCTTTCCGACTAAGCCAAGATGCCCTAGAGAGTCCTTTGAAGGATATTAATGGTTGTTCTTAAATGTTAGTGTGCATAAAACTTATCTGACATGCTTATTAAAAGTGAACACCATAGAGTCCATCCCCCAAATTCCAGGCTCCTGCCCCCAGGTACTAATTCAGGGGGTGGACCCAGGCTCTGCCTTTCAGCAAGCTTTCTGGGAGATTCTGATGCAGGCTATCGGCTTAGCTCAGGCAGCTCAGGAGAGACGCAGCCTAGCCCTGCCTCCCCAGCTTGAAATGAAGCACCAAGTTTCCTGCTTTTCTTTTCCTTGAAGCCATAAATTAACGTGGTGCTGAGATTCACTTTTGTAACAAAACAAGCTGACTGGGGTTTTCCAGAATTCAGGTTTTTCTTGGGTGGCAGAATTCTAGTCTGGGAATCAATAGAACTGGTTTCTCTCTTTCCTTTCTGACTTCCTGTATGTCTTAACCTCATTGCATCTCATCCTGCTCCTCCATAAGTGGAATGTGAAAATTCATGTGCACTATTCACTGTAGAAAACCTCTAAACAGGAAAACTGGCCATTGCATGAAAAGCTCCAGGCAGAGAATGTGTAAGAGTCTTCAAGATGGAAACTCTCTTATCCAAGTGGGACATGTCAATTTTATCATGGCTGCCATTTACTTTATAGAATAGGAGGGATAACACATTTGGGAGGTATTTGTGAAACTGGAGTACCTTGCAGTGCACAGGTTTTGTGCTCTCAGAAAAGTTATTTTAAATCTATGCGCCTCATTTTGTTCGTGTGTGAAAGGGGAACAACAATATTATCAAACACAGCATGTTGAGTTCTGTCACTTTGTGCTTTGCATAAATGAGCTTTGACAAATTGCTCAGCCCAAATATTTTCATTCCCAATAGCCTGTCTTCAAACTACTGACAATATCAGTATATTCATTCTTAAGTCCCTGTTGTGTGTTGTGAGATATGACGTTTCACAGTAAACAAATATGACACTGTCCCTGTTACTAGGAAAGTTACTCTCAAGTAGATGAGACACTCTTACATGATACATAAAGCAACTGACTTGGGGGGACTTTCACAATATGTTGTTAAGGGAGAAAACCAGATACAGAAAAGTATATATAATATAACCCTAGTTTTTAAAAATAATTTTAAAACAATGTCCAATTCTGTCATAGTTTTGTGTGCATACATTATATATTCACATATTTTATATATATATATACATTTTATATATACACATATGTTTAGTAACACATATGTTTAGTAAACATATGTGTATATATATGCATATATATATATATATATATATATATATATACACACACACATATATCACTAATACAAACTGTTTTGGAGAGTGAATAAAGAAAATAAAGGAATAAAGAAAAGGAAGGAGACAAGAAAAAATGTAGGTAAATAATAAAACAGTTTTAAAAGTATAGGAATATCCATCATAAAAAGAGCATATATGACATGACCTCATTTAAACAAATGTATGTGTGTATGAGATGCATGAAAACAGTCAAAATACTGACAGTGGCTATCTCAAGGCAGTAAGATTTAAGTGATCTTAACTCTTTTTATGTATTTTTAGGCTATTTTTCATAATGACAAATGTTATTTATAATAACTGAAAACATTTTAAGAAGGACTGTGTTGAAATATGTATTACTGCACATGATATATTGTTTTATTTTTTCTTTCTTAAATTATGTCTAACAGGTATGAGTTACTTTTAAATGAGAAAAGTGATATTGTTTAAAGTGCTATTCTTAGTAATAATAAAATGCAGTGGGACAAAGGTATTACAAATAGAAGGCCAAAGCTGCTTCAGTTACCCAAATATAACAGAGTGCACAATGAGTTTATTTTGCCAGAAAAAACTTGGTTACTGAACTCTTCTTTCTCTTCTTTCTTTTCCTTCTGTAGATGTTTTCAATTATGTAAATCTTGGATCTGGGAGAAGAATGTAGTATTTTTAAAACTTTATAGTATACTTTTACTTATGTTTTTCCAACTCATTATTATTTTCTACAACTCAACATGTCCAAAATCAAGTTTATTATCTTCCTTTCTGCCTCAACTTACTTCTCTTCCTGTCCCCCTTTTTTTTTTTTAATAGAAATGCCACCATCCTCATCCAAGTCACTCAAGTTGGATATCTGGGAGCCACCCTGGATTTCTGCCTCTAGTTCACTGGCCCTCTGCATCTAAAGAGTCACTCATTTCTATGGATACCACATCTTAATATCAGATCTCTCCCTATCATGTCCCTTCTTCTCCCTAGCTATTGTCCTCAGTAGTTTACCTAAATTATACCATTTTCTTTAAGTCAGTGCCCCTGTCTCCACTTTGAAATTTTGATCAAGCAGGAGAATGTCTAAACTTATTTACATACTATGCAAACAGGTATGCATCATCTGCCTAGCTTCACTTCCTTCAAAGAACCAACCTCCTCCAAAACCTTCTGTCTTGGAGACTAACAGTCACAGTGTTCGCTCCCCAGGATATTACAAGCAGGCAGTGAGAGCTCCATCTCTCTATGCTCAGTGACTGGTTCAGGGACAGACATACAAGAGTAGGAGCAGACATTCTATTCCAGAACTTTCTTGCTAGAGGTAGAGGAAAATCTCTTGCTTTGGGTGGGTCACAGATTGATTTAGCTTATTCCTTTGTGAGACTTATTTCCTTGAAACATGCTGAGAGGTCAAGTCCAATTCATGCAGAGACACAGAGCAAGCCAGCTGTTTTAGTTGTCCTATAATAGGCACAGATTTTCCTTCAGTTTAAGAACCAAATCCAGTTCTAGAAAGGTAACCAAGTTAGTGGTGATTTGTGATGATTTCTGCTTTATAAGTAGTGCAGTAGTTCCAGAAAAAAGGGAAGCTATTAATTCCAACTACTAATTTCAGCTAAACAATAAATGTCTTTGTTTTTTCATACTCCACAGTACAGGATTGCCATAGCAATTGTTTATTTTTTTGTTGTAACTTTTTATGTATTAAAATATGCATTAAAAGTGCACATATCTTAAGTGTCCAGCTCAATTAACTTTCACAACTAAACATAACTTTGTTACTGTATATTGTTATTCACAAAGCTAAATTTTAAGATGTTTAAAGTTAGAACCATGTTTTCGCTTTTCTCAGCACATAGTTCAATCCCAGCCCCAACTGTAATGCCCAGTGTTAATGCCACTGTCTTTTATCTACCAACATAGGCATTTTGTACCCAAAAGCTACCAGGGAGAAAGTATATTCATTTAAAGTATATCCAGTAGACTCATTTAAAACAATATTTAGATTAATATCTAATGACTATCAAGTGCTTATAGGTACTATCATTATGTCAGTTTTATAGATCAGGAAACGGTGGTGGAGAGATATTTAAAAAGTGACCAAGTTCAAATGACCAGTTGGAGAACAAGAAGGACAAGATTCCAAGATAAAAGTCAATTTCCAAAAAATGATTTAAGCCATCTAAATCTCTCCACTCCAATAATTAACCTTTTTCATTGAGACTGACAAAAAAATAAAGCTTAGCAATCTTTCTTAAGACCAAGAGATAGAATCTACTTTTCTTTGGTAAATATTAGTGATGATTCAGCCTTGGCGGAGGAGGGCAGTTGAGGGAATTCTAATAGCATTTAAATTTTGCAAAGAAGACAAAAAAGAGCACGTGTTGTAAATCACAGACTTGCTGAATGTAGACATCTTCCATTTCTCCCTGGATCCAGATCTCTGCAGCACTGGCTCCTTTTCAATGTCATTGTTGGTATGGAATCTCTGAGATCCTTAGTCTGGGTGCTACACCGGACAGGTGGGATGGTACTTCTTAGTGGGCAGCCTGCCTTGTGTCTCCCGAAATACCTGTTATTTTATTACAAGAGGATGAATTGGAAACTCAGATTGTCCTTGAGGCCACTGAGAACGTCCTAACTAAAAAACCCCACAAAATCACATTTATTAAAATTGCTTAAGGTAAAGAAATTGTTCAGATTCCTTCAGATACATTAAATGTAACCCCGGACTATTTATTTGATACATAGTTTGAAAAGCCACAGAAACTGCGGAGAGATTTCTGGGTGACACGTCTATGTGGTAATTTTGATTTTATTATGAATATTTCTGCTAGAAAATAAAAAGCAAATAGTAGGCATTAGGGATTTGGTAGCTGCCTTTTTTTGGTTATGTTTTTATTTAATGTAGCTAAGATAAAGAACAAAAATTTTGGTGAAACTTTAACTATAGTTAAAGTGAAAAAAAATAATACATACACTAATTTGATGTCTCTGCCATGTAATGTGCTGAAGAGTACACTGAAATCAATATATCTTGATTCTGGACGAATAGAGACTACACGTGAAGACTGTATACATTATAGGTCTATCGACAAGGGAGATAAGATAGAATAAAACAATGATTTTGAAGTTCCCTTATAATGAAAGTTAATGTATCATTGTATCTAAAAGCAAAAATAAAGCTAAGCAATTTAACAAATCATCTTTTTAAAACAAGATTTTCATTTTTTATGAGTACAAAACTACAGTATTGCAATTGTAAAAGGCCATGATGCACAATCCGTATTAGGAAGAAACATGATCCTAACCTTTAAGAAACATCTCTTGCTCTTTCTATCTCAAAACAACCCTCTTAATAAATGTCTTTCAAATTAAGTGTTAGCAACCACAGAAGCCACATCAGTCTGCATTTGTTTTAACTTGATGATCTGAAGAACAATGAAGAGATAATCATTCCAACAACTCTTCATGTAGCCCTGTAAATTACACATTTCTTGAGTGTGCTTCTCTTATTTTCAAATATTAGCGCCGCATCCAGTTAGTCTGAAAAGGGTCCCCGAGGCATAGTCTCCGCCCCTGTCTGCCCTGCATCCCTGTATCCTGCGTCCTCATACTACATAATACTCCAAACTTCATCTTGCAGGAATCACAAGTTCATACTGATTGGTTTCTAGGCAGTTCCAAACTATGCCTTTTAATATGTAGTATTTCCCAATTCAATGTAATTTTAATATCATCACAAATATGCACTACCATTATTTATATTTCTACGCCAGCAAAACAGGTAAATGCTCCCATCATTGCCAGAAAAAAGTTAACATTTCGTTAGGCAGAGTGAGCTTTCCCAGTACAATACTCAGTCATTAAGCAAAGCAACAGGGAGATAAAGACTGAGATGATGGCTGAAGGATGGCTCATATTAAACTATAATTTTATATATATAATGTGATGGCTCGGTGCGATGTCGGAGGGATAGTGGATGGGGGAATGGGGGGAGGGGGGTCCACAGTGCGAGGGATATAAATGATGGACGTCTAAGTATTACCTTGTCTTGTGCACCTGAAACTAAAAAAAAAATAAAAATAAATAAAAAAAATAAATCTGAATAAAAATGTGCAAAAAAAAAAAAAGAAAAGAAATAACATCAACAGCTGAACATTTACAATGTTCCATTCACTATGCTTATTTCATATCTTACAACCTCTGACTTAGGTACAATTGTTTTCTCAATTTTACAGATAAGGAAACAAAAGCTTATAGAATCTAAAAGAGGGACCCTCTTAGTAGCATACAGAATCAGGATTTGAACCTACACCTTCTCACTCTAGAGTGAATTTTAGACTTCCTCACCCAGGAAGCTGTGTATGACAATGGTCCAAACACACAGAGAAGTCCAAGCTTAGTCACCATAAATTTATGACATACAGAAAAGGAAAATAGTGTTTTTTCCCCAAAACTTGATGGAACTATGAGGGTATTACACAGACCATTTACTTAAGTTCCATTATAAAACAAAAGAAAAGCTAAAGAGCATGGAAAGTTGGGACTCTTCTAGGAGAATAATGAGGTAACACCCTTAGAGCCCCCCACTAAAAGTCCTGCTTTTTTTCTTTTTAGTTTTCTGTCTGTGCTCTTGCATGCATGAAATTGAAAGAAGACACGTGCATTTCCAAACACCCCTACATCCAACAAACCCAAATTTCTTATCTGAATTCCCTAGAATGTCTCATTTTTCAGGCTATTTATTTTTATTGTATTCTTATTTGGTTCCATCACATTCTATATCAAAGCAATAGTTCCCAGCCTCCCTTTTAAGTCTCTAAATCTCTTTGCCTTTATTCAATTTCTTCTCACTCTATTCTACTCTATTTTACAGTTTTCATTTTTATGGTCCATCTTACTCTTTATGTTCCTCTGTGACTGTGAACATTATAAATACCTCTGCCTCAGTCCCTGTGAATGTTATAAATCTTTTGCCTAAATCATCTTTATTTTTCTGACTTTCTGTCTGGTATAGCTAAAAAACAGCCCCATATTTACATAATAGGTAACATCTATATAATTTCTTGTGTATATGCAAGTATTTGTCAAAGATATATTTGATAATTCATGGATTTTATTGCAATTGAGATTAGTTTTTATTCCAGAATAGAGATTAATTATATAGATTTTTTTTTAAATTTAATTACACACCTACCAATGACTTTTTTTAAAAAGTCAGTAGAAAATGAATATTAAATGGCAAATACACAAAAACATCACATAATGGTGACAAGTATGATTATTTATAATATCATTACCTCCATGATAATGATGATAAAGATGAGGATGACAACAATATATCTATGAACCAAATATCACTGTGCTTGTACACACACACACACACACACAAACCTTATCTTCGATTTCCAGACAAGATGGTGGAGTAGGTAAACACTGTGCTCGCCTCCTCCCATGACCACATCAAAATTACAACTAAATTACAGAACAGCATCATTGAGAATCTCCTGAAGTCTAGCTGAACCAAAGTCCTATAACTGCGGACATTCAGAAGAAGCCACATCGAGGCTGGTAGGAGGGGCGGAGATGTGAAAGCTGATCCCCATACTCGCCTGTGGTGGCTAAAAATTGGGAGGGATATCTTGGCTGAAGAGGTCCTCCCGAAGAAGCAAGGAGTCTGAGCGCCAAATCAGGCTCCCCTGAAACCAGCTGAGGGTTTCAGTGCCGAGAAGAGAAGTCCCCACAACTTCTGGCAGTGAAAACCAGTGGAGATTGTGGCTGAGTGAGATGGAGGGTGGCTGGAGGCCCAGGCCTCTTAAAAGGCCTGAGCACAGACTTATTTGGTGACAGACTTACTTGGTCTGAACTCCAGTGCTGGGGTAGCAGCGTGAAAGGTGCCAAGGATACACAGGGAGGAAATAAGTTGTCTGGCTCCAGGGTGAAGACTAGAGAAGCAGCTTTCTCCCAGACAAAAGTGTGGCAGAAGCCATAGTTCCCTTGTTGAGCTCTTAGCCCTTCCAGAGTGCAGACACAGGTGTTTGCCATATCTGAGTCTCCATCAATCTAGCTAACACCAAGTTATGGGCCCACCCAAGTCACTTCCAGTGGCTTTCCCATACAAACAGTCTGTCTCGGCTCATGTTGCAGACTGTCTTAAAATCTCTCAAAGGTTCATAACCCTCAAACTAGTAGCATCTGGCCTTGGCATACCCCATATCTTTTGCTGAGCAGTCCCAAGCCTGGCACTAGTGGCAGTTGGCCTCAGTTCACAGCTTAGCCTCTCCCAGGTACTTCCAACCCCAATGTGAGTGGAAGATATCTGCAGATCATCTTGTGACTCATGCCAGGTGACCCTGGGCAGGACACAGGCAGAGACTGAAGTTGGCATGTGGTGGGCCCCTCCCAGGAGGCCCCAGGGCCAGCATACCTGATGGCCAGCCTTGGCCCATGCCAGAGCACAACCCAGCTGACTGCAGATGTCACACCCAAAGGACAGACTGAGCAGGCACCAGAGCCCTGCTAAAGTGAATCCTGCTCGTAGAACAGCCCCTGCGCCACAGCTCCTCCACTATAATCACATCCAGTCCTCACAATCAATCAGCAAGAGGATCAATCTCTCCCACTGAGCTTCAACAGAAACCAAGGCTCAACTACAACAGGAGGGCACACACAGCTCACACAAGGGACACACCTGGAGCACTCAGCTTACATGACCAGGGAGACTGTGCCACTGGTCCCCACAGGATACCTACTACATAAGGTCACTCTACTAAGACCAAGAGATATAACAGCTCTATCTAATACATAGAAAAAGACAGGGAGGCAGCCAAAATGAGACAAGAAAATATGTCCCAAATGAAGAAGAGAAAACAGCTTCAGAAAAAGAACTAAACAAAATGGAAACAAGCAACTTACTAGATGCAGAGTTCAAAACACTGGTTGTAAGGATGCTCGGTGATCCCAGGAGAATTTCAACAAAGAGATAGAAAACATAAAAAAGAACAGTCAGAAATGAAGAATACAATAACTGAAGTAAATAATATATTAGAGGGAATCAATAGTAGATTAGATGAAGCAGACATTCGGATCAGCAATTTGGAAGTTAAGGTAGCAGAAAATACCCAATCAGAACAACAAAAAGAAAAAAAGAATCCAGAAAAATGAAAATAACTTAAGGGGCCTCTAGGACAACATCAAGCATGGCAACATTCACATCATAGGGGTACCAGAAGGAAGAGAGAGAGAACAAGGAATTGAAAATCTATTTGAGAAAATAATAACAGAAAGATTCCCTAACTTGGCAAAGGAAATAGATATATAAGCCCAGGAAGCACAGAGAGTTCCAAACAAGATGAACCCAAAGAGGCCCACACCAAGACACATCAAAATTAAAATGCCAAAAGTTACAGACAAAGAGAGAATCTTAAAAGCAACTGGAGAAAAGCAATTAGTTACCTACAAGGGAGCTCCCTTAAGATTGCCAGCTGATTTATCAACATAAATTTTGCAGGCCAGAAGGGAATGGCATGAAATATTCAAAGTGATGAAAAAAAAGGACCTACAACCAAGACTACTGTACTCAGTAAAGCTATCCTTTAACATTGAAGAAGAGATAAAGTGCTTCCCAGACAAGAAAAAGCTAGAGTTTATAACCACCCAACCAGTACACAAGAAATGTTAAAAGGAGGAGGAGGAGGAGAGAAATAAAATACATGAATAATAAAATGAGAATAACTACACATTTATCAACAATTACTTTCAATGTACATGAATTGAATGCTCCAATCAAAAACATAGGGTGGCTGAATGGATAAGAAAATAAAACTCTTACATATGCTGCCTACAAGAGACTCACTTCAGATTGAAAGACACAGAGACTGAAAGTAAAGGGATGGAAATAGATATTTCATGAAAATTGAAATTAAAAAAAACACTAGGATAACAATACTTACACCAAACAACATAGACTGTAAAACAAAGACTACTACAAGAGAGAAAGAAGGACCCAGTGATCCCACCTCTGGGTATTTACCTGAAGAAACACTACTTTGAAGGGACACATGCATCCATATGTTCATTGCAGCATCATGTACCATAGCCAAGATATGGTGGCAACCTGGGTGTCCATCGATAAGTGAATGGATAAAGAAGAGGTGGTACATATATATACAATAGAATATTAGTCAACCACAAAAAAGAATGAAATCTTGCCATCTGCAACAACATGGGTGGACCTCGAGGGTATTACGCTGAGTGGAGTAAGTCAGACAGAGAAAGACAAATGCCATATGATTTCACTTATATGTAGAATCTAAAGAACAGAATAAATGATCAAAGAAAACAGAAACAGACTCGTAGATACAGAGAGCACATTGATGGTCACCAGATGGGATGAGTTTTGGGGGAGATGGGTGAAAAGGGTGAAGGGATTAAGAAGCACAAATTGGTAGTTACAAAATAGTCATGGGGATGTAAAGTAAAGCATAAGAAATACAGTAATTTTGTAATAACTACATATGGTGTCAGATGACTACTAGATTTATCAGAGTGATCACTTCATAAGTTATATAAATGTCTAATCACTACGTTGTACACCTGAAACTAATATAATAAAAAACACCTCATCCTCCTTAGGTGATGGTAAATAGAATAAGTCTATGACGATTATTAGACTATAGTGATGCCACTAATATTGTCTTTCGCACACCTCCTACTTAGTGATTTTGAAGTTAATGTATTTCCAACGGCATTGCCAGATGCCAATACGTAAAAAGTACGAAAGAGGAAAAAAATAGAACAAGTGCCTTTAAAGATTATCAAATATTAACATAATTTTCTATTGTCAACTTCTGGAAAGCTGAGAAGTAATTCCCATTGCACTCTGTGTCATAGATAACTAGGTTCACATTTACTTAAATAACTGCTATGTTATGTAAGGAGGCTCTGCTATTACCATTCATTGTTTGTGGAGTACCAACAGGATTTTAAAATGTGGTCCACATATGTTGAGTCACGCACAGTCTACATAGGACCAACAAGATGAGATATAAAAACCCAGGAGCAAGTGGGAGTTAAGTCCTTATTTTCTTTTTTGTGGGTTTTTTTCTATGATACATTCTTGGACAACAAAGAACAAAAGCATCACTGTCCCGATCAAAAAACGAAAGTAGGAAAAAAGAAAAAAATGTGGCCAAAGTCAGGACATGTCAAGAAATGGGGAAATTGCCTTAATTCGTTTACTATAATCCCAGCTTTCGGAAGAATAAGAAAAGGATATTGTTCCCTTGAGTCCCAGAAAGCAAAAGGAAGTCTAAGAAATGAATTTGTGAAGGCAAACTTAATTTAAGAAAATAAAGTAAAGAAAGCTAGCATTTGCTTTGAAGCTTGATCAATTGAATTTTACTGGTGCTCTTTTTACAGTGAATTGTGTGACTTGTTAAGATACTTAATTCACATTCACTTGCTATTAATTTAGTCAAATAGCTTTGTTGGCCACTCTTATAATAAAGACAACTACAGTCATCCACCTCATGATGACATTTCAGGCAACGATGGACCCAGTATACGATGGTGGTCCCATAAGATTATAATGGAGCTGAAAAATTCCTGTCGCCTAGTGACTTTGTAGCTGTCATAAAGTAGTAGTGTAACACACCGCTCATGTGTTTGGTGATGCTGGTATAAATAAACCTACTGTGCTGCCGGTCCTATAAAAGCATAGCAGATACAATTACTTGTATATATATAGTACATAACAGTTAATAATAATAAATGACTATTACTGGTTTATGTATTTACTATACTATACTTTTTATTGTTATTTTAGAGTGTAATCTTTCTACTTATAAAGAAGTTTGCTGTAAAAGAGTATGCTATGTTATGCCAGCAGCAGCTTCCTACATCTCGTGTTTGCCATGTCTCTTGACTGAATCATTTTCTCTTGTGCTTGATTTAATCTTATGCTGTTTTGGACAGTAACATGATTATAGCCTAGGAGCAATAGGCTATACCATACAGCCTAGATGTGTGGTAGCTGTACCATCTAGGTTGGTGTAAATACGCGCTACGAAGTTCACACAATGAAGGAATTGTCTAATAATGTATTTCTCAGAACGTGCCCCTGTCATTAAGTGACGCATGACTGTAATAACAAAATAATGATAGATTGAAAAATACACATTGTAGTCCATGCATCATTTTTCAATACTAGAGGAAGTACTAGAGGTAGGCTAAGATCCAGGATTCTAGAGCCAAACTGTAAGAGATCAATCCTGGCTCTGTTATTTACTAGCTATGTGACCTTAGGCAACCTAGCTAACCTCTCTGTGTCTCAATTTCCTCATCTTTAAGACATTGATAATAATATTATCTACCTCACAGAGTTGTTGTAAAGATTAAATCAGTTAATAAATGTAAAACTTTAAAACAGTGCCTTCCATGTATTAGACACTATTTAAGTGTTTGCTGCTGTTATTTGAAAGTTATTTTTGAAAAGATATGTGATTAATTATGACATTCATTTCTGGTTTTAATAATACTCATAAAACTAGGGATAGAAAAACGTGTTCTTAACTTGAGGTACCAGTTAAGAATGCTGCTGGGGAAAGTAACAGAAACTCAATGAATGGTGGTTGAAGCTTTAAAACCATTTTGTGTGTTTGTTTTACACGCATTTCAGAAGCAGAGGGTCTCAGAATTGGGTCAGTGAACGAAAAATATAATCCAAGACTCAAGCTCATTCCAGCTTTGTGTTCTGACCACACTTAGCTCTTAGCTCTTCATTTTCATGCTGGGTGCTCTACGATCAGGAGGACAGCCACATCTCTAGGCAACAAGACTGGATGGAAGGAAAGGAGAATTGCCAACAAGTTCTTCACTCACATACACACTGACACCTATTCAAAGGGTCACTCTTAAGACACCAGCAGAGTTCCCCTTAACAGAAGAAGTAACTAACTGGCTCTCTAGCATCTATAGTAAGAGGCTGCAGAATAGCTTTTGGGTTAGCCAACTAGCAGGGTCTGGATAAAGACAATCTATCAGAAACCAACAACAAATGTCACACATATGGTGGTATTCTGATAAAACTCAGAACAATAAAAGTCTGCTTATATCATGGCTACTATTCAATAATTTTATGAAGGCACTAGTCAGTGGCCATAAGTCAAGAAAATCAAAGACAAACAATTGAAAAATTTAGATTTAAAATGAGATAAAATTAAATTATACCCCTCAGTCTTACTAGCAACATTTTAAGTACTGAACGGCTTCATGTGGCCTGTGGCTACCGTATTGGACAACACAGAGACCATTTCCATCATCTCAGAAAGTTTGATTTGACATTGCTGCAGTTTACAAGGGAAGTTGGCAGTATCTATCAACCTTTTTAAATGTGACTATTAGTTGAATGCACAATTGCACTATTGACAATAATCTGTCTTACCAAAATATATGAATGCACAAAAAAGTATGTATGAAACTAGTATTATTAGCAGTACTCAAAAACTGTAAATAATATAAGTGCCCATCAATAGAGGGGGAATTCAACAAACTAGAGTATATTCATATTATAACATCATGTGGATATTTGAAAGAATGACATATATCTATACATACTCACAAGGAAGGGCGCTTGCCATATATTGTTGAATGAATCAAACAAGTTACACCATTCAGTATGATGCCATTTTGATTTTAAGTGATATGTAAATTTATATATAATTATATACATATATTTGCATATGTTTCAGGACCAGGACTCAGAGGTAGTGAGTGGGGTGCCTAGGGCACAAAATGTAGGGCACTCACTCTCAGTGCCTCCTTCAATTTTATATCCTAGATGCCTCACTCACAATATCCTAGTCCTGGCCTTGATATGTTTGCATGTATGTAGAAAAATCTTTGAGAAGAATCACACACGAGTAAAGAGTATTTTCCTTTTAGTCCTTTTCACTTCCGTATGATTTTTTTAAAGGAAGGCTATGACTTCAAGGAAATTGTCTGGTCTATACCCAAGAGACCAATGCAGACCACCCCGCAGTGGAAGACCTTTCTTTAGCCTGGGGCCCATTATAATGCAGCAACATGTCAATATCTGAGAGGGCTTGCATGTTCAGTTCCACATAATTTCTGAGGATTTTCATTTATTACTTCTCATACCCTTTGAACAGAGGAAATACGGCCAGCACTTTTATTGTATACATAACCACACTTGCTTTTATTTGTGTTTTTTCATGCTATATTCCCAATAGCTCTTCCAGGCCAGTTTCTGTATAATTACCCTGTAATCAGCTGAGCAAAATTTTAATGATTCTTTAACCACACAGTAAGTGGTAAATCACTCGCCAAATAATTATAGTAGCTCAAGTCACTGGTCGATGTACTAATGATTCTGCTAATCCTGGAATTTCCATCTTGAATATGAGTGACTTCCGTCTTTTTCATTCAAAGTCTATTCATATTTTCTTCTGATCAGCATTCATGCCTTTTGTTGCTGTGTTTTTTTTTCCAATCCAAGTTTTACATTATTATTTTAAATGAAACTTGACAACCTTGTTTTTTCAGGAGAGCTTATGTATTTGCTGTATCCTGTTGCCTTTAGTAATTCAAGCTAGCAATCAGTTTAGCTTTATTTTAGTATGTATACTTTTCACAAAAGATAAAAAGTAGGAAGTATGCCCTACTTTTTATACTGATAATACGTTGACACAATCCTCTAGCTATTTATATGTTATCTCCACATGATGTGATATAGTTCCATTGTGTTTTGATGTTTTCAGAGACAGGACGAATAGTTTCCTTGTCTGTTTTAAAATCTTTCAGAACTGCCCATAAAAAGTCCAACCCATAATCCCACCACCCAAATTCACAATTATAGATTAGTAAACGACTGGAATAAATAACAAAACCTATTTCAAAATACAGATTATCTGGTTTTATTTTTGCCAAGTTAATTATTCATGAAAAAGGCAGTGCCCCAGGTCCTCTGCTGTGATGCCAGCATGTCACAACAGTCAGTTTATGGAAGCGTGGAACTTTTATCTATGTCACCCAGTGGCGTGGGCTCCATGATATCCATCAACGGGTTTGATCATTTCTCCTAAGGACTTGACCAATTTTGGTAACAGAAAAATTACTGACAGCTGCTTAGAAATTAAAGATGATGTCAATTTATAGTTTTAACCAAAGTTCCATTTCAATAGGGTAGGTGCTTATTGTTTCTTTAGAGAGTAAACAAACTAAATTAATATTTTAATATGAAATAAACCGGTTCATGTTTTTGGATGCAACCTGTTTAAAAATTTCATCTACATGTCCTTGTTGAAGGAAGACTGAAGTCACTTTTAAGTTAAGGAAAAGGAAATAACTACTTTTAAATTAGTAGACACATTCAATGTCACTCTTGCGGTTCTTTTTGGCTAGATTAAGTTGCCTGAAAAATAACATGAATGTAGCTCCTAATAATCATAGCTGGCCTTGAGAAAGTTAAATCTTTTGAGATCCTCAGCAGTCCATTGTTTATTTCCATTATTATAATCACGTGGAAACATCTGTCAATAATCTTTACTGAATATTTTAGATGTTTCCTTCTGCACCTCAGTTTACTTACTTGTAAATTTAAAATTAGAAAGTTAAAAGAAATAATATCTATAGTCCTAAAATTCAATAATCCTATCTAAACTCTGAAATGGTCTAATAAAAATGTATACTTGCTTTGGGTGCTATTTGATGTGCATAAATATTTTCTTCTAAAATGTCTGCTTCATTACTACATTTCTCTGCCACTATTGTAAACTACTTATTACTGCCACTATTTGAATTAGGTGTATTGATAATGAATTAGGTGTATTGATAATGAATTAGGTGTATTGATACCGTCTTCACAAGGGACAGAAACATAGTTATCATGTTATTTCAAGCAAAACCAAAAACGAGGAGTCACATAGCTGGGAGATTCAAGAACTTACTAGCTTTGAAAGAATCCAAATGTTCAAATGTCCTTAGGTATTTGTCTCACACGTCTAAGCCCTTTTTTTCTTTGTTTTGGGTTTAGTTCCACTCACATATTTTACGTATAGCATTAAAAATGACTATGATTAGAAGCTTTTAAAGACCAGCTTCATTTGTCTTTACATCCCATGAACTAGGCAAATTGTTGCAAAATGCACATCTTTCCAAGATAGTTCCAGAAGCCCTGGGATGGACTCTAATTGGCCTAACTTGGGTCATGTAGCCAAATCTGAACCAATTTCAGTGGCCAAGAGGATTGGTATTCTCATTGTCCAGATCTGGATAACATACCCCATCCATGGGGTATGTTATCTACGTCAACTATTATTATAGTCACCATGGCCATTCTGACCGGACGCATTCTGTGTGGACACAGAGAGGAAGGATGATCCCCAAAATGATCAGGTTTAAGGAGAAGGAACACTGGGCAGGCAAAACCACCAGAGGTCCACTATGCTGACTCCCAATAGCGTTCCATTGACCTGACTCCCTAAACAGTACACTCTAGGATCAACTCTATTTGTGCAACTGTTACTGCAACTGTTAATGAGGTTGAGACCAAAATGTTTATTTTATGGCAGTGACTTGATGTTTTCCACAGTATAGTACCTTACATGCAACATTTTTAAAAACAAGTATAAAATACATTCTGTTATAGAAATTGCTTTTATTAATATTTTACATGGTTTTCAACTTTTCTACATCTGTGTTATCTGATTTATAATTTAATATGATGAATAGGTCAGTAAACATTGTTTCAAAGTTCTAAGATTTGGATCCCAGTAAACTATCTACTTATCCTCAAATTCTTTTATTATTAAACTCTTTACAGGAAAAAACGATTCAGTACACTTGCTATCATTTTCTCTTCGAGGACCTTTTTTTATGAAATACACTTATAGCACCTACCTACTTACAATAAAATCCTTATACAATAAAATCCTTATGTTATCAACTAAAGAGCCTGGTATAATATCCAAGATAGAGATACACTCATCAGCAGCTTGATTCTAGTATGCTTATCACTTCTTAAAAAATTTACTTGGGGCACCTGGACCTTTTAAATATGTTTCTTTAAAATATATTTGAAATTGTCAATAATAAAAATAAATGTATCACCCTGATTCAAATTAGTACCTGTACTTTTTTCAGCATTTTAATTGTGTACAATTGATCATTTTCATAATTTACCCCAAATATTTTTACTATAAAGTGATAAGTTCTTTAGAGAGCCCTTCACCTAAGTGAGCCTCCTCAGACAAGATCTGCTGAGCTTGAGGTGACTAGTATCATTTCAGATGCAAATGAGAATAGATTGGAGTCTTGTGTGACTCAGAGCCAGATACAGTATTCTTCTTCTTTTTCTTTCTTTCTTTTCTTTTGTAGTTTCAGGTGTACAAAACAATGTCATAAACATTTACACCCCTCACAAAGTGATAACCCCCAATCTACTACCCCTCTGACATCAGTATTCTGAGCCTCCAAATAGTCTTAAGTTGTCAGACTATTAGGAGAGCAATTTACCAGGTTAGTCAGCATAAAGAACAAGTAACACCTTTTTTCCCCTTTCTTTCTTCCTCCCTCACTCCCTTCCTCCTTTCTTTCTTTTTTATTTTTAAGGAGCATGACATTTATTTCTCTTGGCAGTTAACTAGGTTCTGAGTGGTTGACTTTTTGCTTCTTAGGGTAAATTATGTAAAGGAATTCAATAAATCAATGGTTCTAATTGGAAATATGTATAGTGCTAGACAGAAGTCAGCCACCTCCTTTTCATGGAAAAGTAGCACACATAGAGAAGCAATGGTAACAGCCATCATTTGCCTTTGAATATGTGTGTGTATTTACTATTAGGCTATAAAAATTGTGGGGAGACCTGACCTACTGATAACGGAGAAGGTTCTTTGGGCATTCTAACGGGAGACATCTCCGCAGAAGTGTTCTGCTCCATTGCATGAAGAAAAGCTTAATGAGAATAGCCAGAAGGTGACCCTCACCCTCTCTCCAAGAGGAATAGGATTGCTGAGACGTACCAAAGGGCCAGTGGAATGGCCCTTAAAGCAAAATCAAAGGCTGTGCGTAGCAAGGCATAGTTCGATTTTTCTGGTTTATCCCCAGTTTTCCCCTTTGGAGAGATTTCCGTAGAGGCCACATATCCTGGTCGGGGGGCTGATTCACGTAGTGGAGAGTAAGCAAGGAAAGAATTGTTCCATTTTACAGACTGGGTAGACAGGATCTGACTCCAGGGCTCAGCAGCCCAAAGGATGACTTGGGAAACCCATCCACGGTGAAAGGATAAAAAAGCAAATACAGCGCTTATGAGCTTGGACTTCTGGGTCAGAACGACCTAAGATCCAATGGTGGCTTTACCACTCACTAGCTGAGTGACTGGGGAACTTTGCACCTTTCCATGACCCTCTTTCCGCATCTAGAAAGTGGAGATTATAATAGCATCTCTATTGCAGGGGTATTGTGAGTTCCTGGCACATAATTATTCAATTTAGAGCAGGGGTAAAAGAGTGGCCCAGAAAACTGACAATGGTATAGGGAAAGCTGATTGACAAGAGAGAGGGTGAGCTGAATAAGGACACAAGTGTCCCTTTACTGAAGTCAGCCACACTGTCACAGCAGGTAGGGAACAGGCATCTGTCCACACCCACACTGGGCATCCTGTTAGGCAGTTAGCCATCTTCCTAAAAATGGAACATGTGGTCACAGCACAAGACACCTCCCGTCTGACCTCAAGAGTCCCCCAGCAAAGTTTCATCACAGATTTTAAAATAAAATAAATCAACCCTCTGGTTTGAAAATCATTTCCATAAATCATCGGGTCTAGTCTCCCTTATACTAGGCAGAACTCAATTTAAACATTTCAAAAGATATAATATGACTTTAATTTCAAGTATTTGCAGAGAAATAACTTTAACAGCCTCGCCTGACAAACTATTTCAGCAGCTCACCATCTTTACCTCAAAAAGATTAAAAAAAAAAAAAATCTAATAGTATATAAGGTATACTGTGACCATTTCTAAAGCGTAATGACAGTCTGTCTCTAATGGTCGATTCTTCTATCTGAAGGGTTTATTTCCTTTAGCCAACTTCCAGATCAGTACATTGAATCCTTAATGAGAAAAAATGTATAACATTATAAGTTAGAGTTCCACATAAAGAGTCATATTTAGAGCATTCATATTTGAATACACGGAAGTGAATTTAAGTTCCAACTTCTCACTACAGTTCAGTTTGATTCTTGTAAAAGGAGGTAGAAGGGACAGTCTCCTGTTCTCTCCTCCATACTATGGCGTGGTTTCATTGTCCTCAGTCATTCTGCACATTAGAAGCACCACCGCGAGCATTTAAAAACTCTGATGTTTGGGCCGCACCCCCAGAAATTCAGCCTGGGGTGTGGTTTGTCATTGGTTTGTTCCTTAAAAATTCTCAGGTGATTCTAGCTGAGTTGAAAGCTGCTACTCTGCAGAATTATACATGCACAGGCATGAAATACTGTTTTCTCTTTCTTTTGTCCTTTAGTTTCACAATTCAGTCATTTTAAGAAAGATTATGATATGAACATGATCTCTTTAATTAAGAATACTTAAATGAGCGCTTAATGATTATGTCTTCTGAGTGATTTAGAGAGGAATAATAGAGTAACTCCTACAGTTACTATGAAATGATCTCATAAATTCTAATTTTAAATTATTGAAATGGTGTTCATCAGCTAAGATGTATATATATATGTATATATATACACATAAACATATATATACATATATATACATATATACATATATATATATATATATATATATATTTGCTGTGAAGCAAAGCATAGAAGAATTTCTATAAAAGTAATTGATCAGCATTTTTGACCTTGCAGGGAGATGTCCTCTCTGTTTCTCATAAAGTCATCACTAGTGTCCCAGGAATCCATGCCTGATTCTTGCATCTCTACCACAGTGCCCTGTAGTAGGCAAAACTCAAGCTTATTTTACTTTCCATTTATAAATAAAAATATCTCCCAAGCGCCTCCTCCTGCTTCATATGACTTTCATTTGATCCTGTTTGTGATCTTCTGCCCTTGCTGTTTCCAGGGCAGTGTGGCTTCCTGCTCCTCAGTGTTCACTGAACATTCATTTGATAAATATTCCTGAGGCACCTAATACATGCCAGACTGTGGGCCTGTGGCAGTGAGCAAGACAGGTCAAAAAAGCTGGTTCTCTCATGAAGATTGCACTTTAGAAGGGGAGATGGAGAATAAAGAACAAGTAAATAAACAAGAAAATGTACTTTGTGTAGTACAGAGAATATAACACATTGCAATTTTGTATTCTATGGAACATGCTTTGAGAAATTCTGGTCTCCTGTGCATGTAAATAAAGTTTCTTCCTCTCTGGTTATCATGAACCCTAAAATGGCTTAGTTATTTTCGCCCGAGAAATTTTTAATTTCCCCGTTATCAGCAAACTCCTATAGAATTAGGTCTAGCTTAATGATTACCAGAATTTCATCTGTTGAAAGCTCACTCCAACTATTACCTCTTGAAGTTCAGTAAAGAAATGGTGAAGGGTATGGCCATGAAACCTCAAATGAACTTACTCCTGCTTGGAACTCCTAATATGTTGATTTTGTTCCTCTTGCCTACCATTTTCTGTTGGCCCTGACTCTAAATTTTCTTCATATTCTACTTACATGACCAGAGATGAGATTTTTGAGCTCCTTCCATTAACCTGGATATTCTTTCTCTTAACACAGCTCCCGGATTCAGTTTTCCTTATGTCATTTTCACTCTACCCTTCTCAAGTTTAGTAGACAGGCCTGCTGGTTCCCCTGGCAGGTTGCTTAAGAGATCTACTCATATTATGATTGCAATACAATATAAATGGTTTAATAAAGGCCAATGAAAAATGTTATGTATCAGAACTCAGCAAAAACATATGTTACTTTCAACTCTGTTAATTATTCAGCAAACATTTATTGACCATCTATTATATTCAAATATCTATGTGATGTACAAGGGTCACAAAGATGAACAAGATACTGCCCCTTCTTCTAAAGAAGGTTATAGTCCTGTGGAAGAGTCAGGTTGCTTAAGCCCGCACAGGATAAGGTCTGTGCTCAATTGGTTAAACAAAACACTGTTAAAGTGGAGAATCATAACACATAAATAACTGAGGTGTTTAACTTTAAACCCTTCAATGTATATTCATTCACCCAACTTTAGACTAGGCTCAAGCCCTTTTCTTCCTTGTTGATTGGAATTTGGCCTGGTCCTTCTTTTCTTAGCCATAGCACATCATTTATAATTTCTAGTTTCAGTAAAAATGTAACAACACTGTAGAAATATCTGAGTACTGAAACCATGTAGATTTTTGCGATTTCTTTCCCAGTCTTTTACAGTTCTCTTGCTCATACCTATTCTGACAGCACTTGTTTTAGCATCTTATTTTCATAGTCTTTCCAAACTATTCAAATAAATTTTCCAGAAACAACTCTCTTTCACTTAACATTTCATTAGTTTGGTGTAATTAGGTTTGAGTACAAGCATGACTGATTCTTAGGAAGCACCCCCCCCCCCCACGTGGAGGGAGTCAAACGCATGAGAACAAGAGAGGGAGACCTCCCAGCTGGGAGCACTCACTGTGCCTTGGGTATCTACCACTACATGGCCCAGACAGCAGGGGATGCTCTGCTTCATCTGGCAGGTTGCTTAAGAGATCTACTCATATTATATTATTGCAATACAATATAAATGGTTTAATAAAGGCCAATGCACAATGTTATGTTATATCTTAAAAAGATACTTCCCTGATCCCATAAATGTTGTTTTGGAATTTTTTTCTTACTATTTTTGGGGTCTTTGATTATTTTTAATTTATCTTTTGGAATAAGCAATATATTCCATAGTGAAAAGTATCTCAGATATACCTGTGCCCCAGCCGCCAGCCTTACTTCCCAGAGGCAACCAATGTTACTAGTTCCTTTTGTGTCCTTACAGAAGTTTTTTAAATGAATATAAAAATGCATCAAACATATAATCATATAAATTGTTTTCTTTTTATAAAAATACAAAACATTAGCATACTAGTACTGCAGCTTCTAGGATGAGTTTTGACATTTTCTTTCACTCTCTGGGAGAGAATTTTTTCAAGCAGGTCAAGAACTTGTCAGATGCTCTGTGTTTAGCTGACTAGGCTTCTAGCAGATGGCCGGATTATGTCCCCATTACTACTATATCTTGATTCTGAGCCAGTTTCATAAAATATATCAAGAACACATCATCTGTTTCCTCTCTGAGGTCAGTTCAACATCATTTCTGTTCCTTTTATCCATTTCTAAGGTATATATTTTGTGGATTTCCTTAAAGGTGTATCTTCTTGACATAAAGTACTGTTATTCCTTCCCTCCTATCAGAGTTTTAGTTATTATTTATTTATTTGGTGCATGAGATAAACTATTTCATAAAAATATTTCCAATAAGTCTTAGTATTTTCCATTAGCTTATATAATATATATGTGTATACATGTTGCAACATGTATTTATTTTATTTACAATCCGTGTGCTATACATTTGTTTTGGTATTTGGATTTCTAAAAAATATTTTCAGTTTCTTGTAATTATTTTCTCATGTGAATCACTGAGACTTCTTTCAGTCTTATTTTTCTTTCCATGGCCTATCTGTTGTCCTCTAAAGAAATCACCATCATGGCTTTATTTGGTAGTTTATTTTGCTTTTTCTACATTTTCATTGTAGAGCCCTCTTGAACAGGTCAGCTAACCTCTGGGAAAACACATTTGTTCTTCCTCATTTTTCAATATGCATGTCACCCTAGCCAAGAGCTTATCATACCAGGATATTAAGTCATGATCTAGGCATCTAAGACCATTTCATCAACACTAACCGCCCATTGTAACAACACTAACTATAGTTCCCTTCCTAGAGATTCCTCTACCTTTCAAATGTCCTACTCCAGTGAAAAAGAAACAATTTTGCTGTCTAAAAATTTACAACCTCTAATCTTTTGTCAGTGTCTATTTTCTGTTTAAGAATGACTAGTTTGCTAATTTGTCAGCTTCATTAATTTATCCAACAAATATTTATTTAGCACCGAGAAGCTGAGTTGTTAAAGATTAAGTTATTAAATTTTACATTTACATTGATAAATATTACATAACAGTAAGTTACAAAAGACATGGGAGTAGCAAGAAAGAAGCAACAACTCTGATGCGTAGCAGAGTAGTGAAAGCAAATAAGAAGGCTTTAAAGAAGATAAAATCTGGGATTTTAGAAATAAGATGGAGTCTGCCAGGCAGGCATGGAAGAAAAGTACATAAAAGCTGACAGAGGATTTTGTGCAAAAACAGAGATATATGAACACATATGTATAGCCTAAACTGAGGCCGCATCAGTAGTAATGAAGAGGTGAACACAAAGTTGGGAAATGGCTCAGAGTTAGAATCTAGAGGGCTCGTTGGCCATTAGGATATGGGAAATGAGAAAAGGCAGGATTCAAGAATGACTTTGACTCTGGTTATGGGTAGACTGATTGATGGTGAAGACTGATATTAGGAATTCAGGAGATGGGAACAGGTTTAAGTGTTGTACTGACGATAATGAATTCGATTTTGCACATACGGATTTTGAGGTAGCTGTAGGGTATAAGCTGTGAGAAGTATCGGTCTAAGCCCAAGACAGAAAATTAAATAAAACATTAGTGTGGGCAACTGTTAAGGTCATGGGAGCAAAGTTTGCTATGGATTAAAAAATTAATGAGACATAACTAAATGGGGCATTTTAGATATGGGGTTAATCTCCAAAATGTATTTTAAAAACTCATACAACTTAATACCAAAAAATCAAACAGTCAAATTAAAAAATGGGCAGAGGATTTGAATAGGCATTTCTTCAAAGAGAACATACAGATGGCCATAGATGTATATAATAAAAAGATGCTCAACATCATTAATGATCAGAGAAATGCAAATAAAAACCAATGAGATATATCACCTCAAACATGTTAGAATGGCCATCATCAATAAATCAACAAACAACAATTTCTGGAGAGGATGTGGAGAAAAGGGGACCCTCATGCACTGTTGAAGGGATTGCAAATTGGTACAGCCACTACAAAAAACAGCATGGAGGTTTCTCAAAAAATTAAAAGTAGAACTACCTTATGACCCAGCAATTCCATTTATGTGTATTTATATGAAGAAATACCAAACACTAATTCAAAAGATATATGCATCCCTATTTATCCAACAAATATTTACTCAAGATCCAGAAGTTGAGTTGCAGCTTTATTTACAATAGTTAAGATATGGAAACAACCTAAGTGTACATCAATAGATAATAAAGAGGTACATATATATAATGGAATATTACTCAGCCATAAAAAAAAATGAAATCTTACCATTTGCGACAAGGGTATTATGCTAAGTGAAATAAGTGAGACAGAGAAGAATAAATACCATATGATTTCACTTATATGTGGAATCTAAAAAAACAAAATAAACAAACAAAACAGAAACAGACGCGTAGATATAGAGACCAAACGGATGGTTGTCAGATGGGAAGTGGCTTAGGGAGCTGTGTGAGAAAGGTGAAGGGATTAAGAAATACAAATTGGCAGTTACAAAATAGTCACAGGGATGTCAAGTACAGCATAGGGAATAAGTACTGTAATACTGCAATAACTGTATGGTGCCAGGTGGGTGCTAGACTTGCCAGGTTGATCACTTCATAAGTTATGTAAATGTCTAATTACCTATGCTGTCCGCCTGAAACTAATATAATATTGTATGTCAACTGTAACTGAAAAACCTAAATAAGTGGAGCATTGTCTTAATCAGTCTTTCAAATAAGAGGTAAAACCAGGAACAATTTTTTTAATTCATTGATCTGTCTTAACAGGCTAGTAATGGGAAAATATAGAGTAATAATTTCAGTAATATAAAACAGTAGCAGTAGAAATACCATTTGAATAATAATAGAAAGAATAGAATGTAAAATAGTGGATTAGAAAATATAGAATAGTAGAATAGAAAATATATATTGTAATGCAATAGGAGGTCCTTTAGACCAAGTCTGCTCCAGCACACTTTGCTACTTATTACCATAGGTCTAAATCATTCTTTTCAACCTTTTTTTGGTAATTTCCCACTAGAGCCTCCCTGGAAATTAGACAAAGACTGAAAATCAATAAGCCACTTCATATGCTTCCATCTGAAATGAACAAATCTCCATACCCATTCACAAATTAACACATGGTCTGTAATTTCCAGTCATTGCTTTACTGATGACCTGGCAGTTGGCTACTTTAGTTGGATTTTCACATTGAATGATTTCATGAGTGACAAAGGAATAATGAGAAAAATGGACAAATGATTTATTACTATTAATAGATGATTCACTTATCATATAACTTGGTTGCAAACGTTATTGGTTATTTAACATTTTCAGTTTCCCACTGAATTCAAAAATAAACTAAAGAAGTTTAATATGTCCTCAATATGTCACTCTATTAGCTGGGAGCAGTATCGCTCTCATTTCAAACTTTTTAACACAAATATAAAGTGGCCTAATTCATAAAGATGAAAAAAAAAATACAAGAGAAAGTACAAGAATTTCTGGAAATTCCAACACAGACACCAAAAGCCATATAGGGGAGAAAGAATTCAGGCAAAGCATCATTGCAAAATGTTGTGTTGAAAGTTAATAGGCCTCTGTTTCATGAGGGAAGCATCCCCACAAGAGAAATGCTCTGAATGACGTTTCCCTTGGTTTAATTCCTGCTCTACAGGAAAATTGCCAGGGGTATGATGGAAAGCTAAGTTTTCAGATTTCTTCCACTTCCCTGCCATTTTCAAGGGCAACCTAGACCTGTTGAATCTTTTGGTCTCACAATATTTCTAACACCATGTTCATTTATAGAATGGAAACTGAAGACATTGTAATACCAGTTACACAAGGGCAGAACTTTGTGTAATTTGAAATTGTATCTCCAGTAGCTGAGTCAGCACCTGGCCCATTAATTTAATTTGTTAAATTAAATGAATGCATTTTGTTATCTATGTCTAACTCCATTTAACTGTTACAGGCTTTAACTGTCACAAGAAGAAGCACTCCCATATTTCCTTTGCAAGCCTACCCTGGAATCTCAGAGTGACTGAGAGCTCTTCAATCACTGTAGCAAGGGCTATTAGTTTGATGAGCAATTCTTCCTCTAGTCTATCCTATCAAGAGGCCACCATGATGCCTTCATATTCTTTGGTATTTTAAAGAGGGGAAAATCACATAAAAACATAGATCTAACAGATGTGTGTACGTATTGTAAAAATCTTTATTTGAAACACTAGTGACAATGGTAGTAAAAACAGCCATAATTTACAAATTCTGCTTCAACACACGAACTTTTCTTTAAGTAGCTAATAAATTCTGGGCAAGGAAAAGTGCTGAATTAGTTTCTTTTGTCTCATACAACTTCAGCCAATTCTTGGCATCTCTATATGATTCGTCTTTACAATCCAGGACAGAGGTCCCGTTTATACTATATACCCAATCTTCCCTTCTCAATGTTCTTCATGGCATTTTCCTTATCTCCTTCAGAGATCAATTATTTATCACCTGCTTTATGTAGGTCTTGGAACTACTAAGACAAATAGTATTTAGACTCTCAAATAGTTTATAAGCCTATGAAGTAAACCAGCTGTTACAATAACTGCAAAACGTACTCTGGTTGCATATAGGAAAGGCAGGTAACTAACCCTAACTTCCCCCAAAGAACTAGTGCGTGGTCTGAATGTTGAATAACAAGAAGTGAACTGAGGAAGTAGCATGTGCAAAGGCATGGAACCAAAGGAAACCACATTTAGGAAGCCGGAAGTAGTTCTTTACAGATGGACATAGATAGTGTGAGATGAAGTCAGCAGACTAGATAAAGGTAAGCAGAACTAGATAAAATCATTCAGCCTCAATGCCATCTGTGGAAAGGTGCTGGCTCAGATAGTAAATGGCCATCAACTGTGATTGGTTGGCCATCAGCTGTGGCTAGTTGTCTGTCAGCTATAACCAGTGAGCCATTGGCCACTAATATAACTGCAGTGGCCATGCTAGCAGAAAAATGGAGGGCTAGCGAGAAGATGGTGGCTGAGCTAGCAAGAGCGGATTGCAGTTGGCAAGAGAGATCAGTTGGCACAGAAGTGGATGGCAGGTTGAGGATAGTGTGGCTCCTGCTTCCTGTGTCTCCAACCCAGCTGCCAGCAAGACTACAATGGTATGACTCCCCTATCTATGGCTCTGTGGGTGTTCCTTTTTGGCCTCACCATGTCCTGCGTTCCTATGTGGAGAGCAGGAGCTGAGACCCCACATGACTCCCTGCATGACACCATCCTAAGAAACTCAACTTTAACCTGCACCTTCTACATAGCCATTGAAACATATTAGTTGAGAATAGTATTTCCATAATAGAAAAAAGGTTCTCTGATAACACAATCGAAAAATAATACTGAAGGCAAAGCAAGAATGCAGGCAGAAGGACAGTTTAGGGGAAGCTGTTGCAGTATTTTAGGACAGAAATATGTGAACTATAGTCCTGACAGAAAGGAAGTGTAGTTGAAAGCACCCTAACCAGGTATGAGGAAATTACTGCAATCCTCCAGGGAAGAAAGCATGTCATCCTGAACCAAGGCTGGGGCAGTAAAGATGGGGGAGAGCAGCAGAAGGAAATGGATTTCAGAGGTTTTACCTCTCTCTATTTCTATACATGCCTATTGTTTTGAATTTTTCCTTAGAAACTAAGTTTATGTGAGCAAAACTTGTTGGCTTTCTTGTTCCATGGACTGGATCAAAATTGTCTAATGTTACTTTCATTTGTAGTTATTTGAGATTAAGACCTAAACATAAGTATATTTTAAGCATGCCTTTTATCAACTCTTACCTGCAAGTATATAAAACAATTTCATAATCACAACCCTAGTGAGTTGGCTTTTCCAATGGATGAAAGCAGTTGGTAGAGGAAAGAGTTTGGAGAATGATCCTGTTAAAATGTAAATTAAATCATCTCATTCCTACTCAGAATCCTTCAGTGTCTTTTCAGCTGGCTGAGTCTGTCAGCCTTTATTATGATCCACAAGCCCTGCTCCAGCAGTCTCCTAACTCTCCAGCTTCAGTTCTTCATCTCCTACTACTCTTTCCCTCACGCATGTTCGGGTAGCCATCCTGGCCTCCTTGCTGTTCCTCCAAGAATGCAGGCAAGCTTGGGCATTGAGCACTCACTCCTCCTGTTTCCCAGTTATCCTAGCTTCCTCCCTGACCTTCTTCAGGTCTTTTCCTTACTTTAATCACTTTATTTGAAAATATCCCTCCTACTCAGCACTCTCTGACCCATTTCTATTTTTCCATAATAGTCATCACAATCTAATAAACTTTATATTTCACTTATCTTATTTAGTATTTCACTCATCTTATTTAGTATATTTAGCATGCTACAAAAGATAAGTGAAATATAAAGTCTCCTACTTTCCAACAACTAAAAAGTAAGTTCCATGAGGGCAAGGATTTTTAATGTTTTTCTGTATCTTTAGTGTTTAGAACAGTGCCAGGCACATGGTAGGAACCAAATAAATAAAATACTAGATCAGTATGACTGTCAATCATGGTGATCCAAAGCTATCACAGAATGATCAGCAAAATCATTACCATGGAAAAAAACTTGCAATTATTGTTTTTTCCATCAGGAAGCCACTAGCAAAGTCAGATATAGTCTGAACTGTTTCCATCAACACAGATTTTGGTGTAAGGCACTAAAATTAGGACTTGGTTCATAAGAATTCTTTATAATCAGACTTCACCTGACATTTAATGATTATAAAGCTGTTAAATTCTTTAGCAGAATATAGAATCTGTGCTTATTCATAACTGTGGCTCTGTATTCTATCTGGTAACAACAAAATGCTCACTGTTCATTATCACTGAGAAAGCTTTCTGTGGAGAGTGATTCCATTGCCTTCAGCTTTGCAATTAGATATCTTAGGCTCTTCACTCGAAGGTGACTGTATCAGCTGAAGCAATCATCACAATTAACAAAACTAAATTATTGGATAATGCAGCTAATGACCCTTTTTTAATAGTCTGAATATTTGGAAGGTTTTTATTGCTATTTGATTTTGTAACACATAAATGATTGCTCATTGCAAAAAAAATCAATTAAATAAGACAGAGTTTAAGAGAAGAAGTATACCTTCGCCCCTTCTCCTTGATTCCACACTCCTCCCCAGAAGTAACAAATATTAGCAGTTTGGCATGTATTTTTCTAAGCCTTTTTCCATGCATTTACACAAATACAAACACCTAGAGTATTATTTTTGGAAGATTAATATATATATTTGGTGGGGAGAGAGGGGTTGTAAAGTGTTTTCTTTACCTAGCAGTGTGTTTTGGACATTTTTCCACATCATTGCATACTGAGTTCAACAATCATTGTCTAGATTTATCCCATTTTCTTGGATTAATTATTAATAGTACCCTCTTTCACTATCAAAAGTAGCCTAGTTTGGACAATAAAGTATATGGTCCCCTAATAGAAAGCTATCTGATTAATGAATTTATAACAGTCTATAAAAAGCCATAAGTTTTATTTATAAATGGACATTTAGATATCACCCTTTTTGGTATTATAAGCAAGGCTGTGATGAACATCCATATACATATATCTTTGTGCATGTGTATGAATAATTCTATAGGATAAATTCTGTGAGTCCAATTGTGAGGTTAAAGGGTAAATATATTTACATTTTTTAAATACTGTCAAATTGTTTTCTAAACAGCACCCATGTCCCCACACCCTTACCAATTAACCCTAAAAATTATACTTTCTTTTGGCCAATTCAATGGGCAAAATGTCATCTCATTCATTTTTTAATTTACATTTCACTGATTATAACTGAGGTTGAATTCTTTTTTTTCATATTATTCCATATCTTTTGCCCATTTTTCAATGAGATTATTTTTCTTTCATTAATTTATAAGAAAATAATAAATTATATTTTATTCTTTTATACTAAATGTAATGTATAAGTTGTAAATATTGTCTCCCAGTATTTCACTTATTTTTCTATAGCATGTTAAAAAAGTGCTAATTCCACAGTAACACCCACCAATATTTTGATTCTACAAAAAAGGTTAAAATATATATAACTTAAAGCACAATGTCAAACTTTCTTATCTTCCAAAGTGTGTATGTGTGTGTGTGTGTCCCAACCATACACAAGTATTATGAACTATAGACAGGTATAGACTGCCGACTGAATACGTTATGAATCATTTTATTTGTATATATCATTACTCTAAATTTTATATCAATTCCTTACTCTTTCAAAAAGAACATTTTGTTTAAAATTTTGACTGAGTAAAACAAATATGTCTTAAATGTAAATCATTCTAGCTCCTACACATAAAACCTCATCTCTTTGGAGGAAAGCAAAACTTAATCAGATTCTTCTGCATTTTTCATGTTTTGACTATATCTCCTAATTTTATCTTCCACAAATTTCATCAGGGTTGAATTAACCTTAACTTTAAGGTCACAATGGATTGCAGTGTATGTCATCCTAGCATGAAATTGATACCTGAAATGTTACTCATGTCATTTTTTTCAATAATGCATGAAGAAATGGAGATAACAGGCTTCCTCATCTGGAGAAAACATTTAATGATTTCCAGAGGGACAGAGGACTGTTAAGTTTTAATAAATAAACAAAATCATATATATATGTATGAGTATACAATTTTGTGTATAATTCATATATGCATTATATGTATATATAAACACTCTATTCAATATTCTGCATGCAAAAGATTTCCCCAACATGCTTTCTCAAATTAGTACATGCTGTTTGCCACAGTTGGTTGTCAAATAATCTTTCTCTTTTGGTTCTATAAAAAAGCTAATCAGTGAGGTATTGTGTTGTCTCTAAATAAACAAACTGTTCATTGATTAACAAAAATTAAATATGAAAACTGACATTAACAGCAGCAGGAATTCTGATTAATAACATGGAATTTGTCCTTTAAATATACTAGGCTTTGTGTTTTATCAAAATCCCATTGCAACTAACTATAGGCATTATAATTAGATTTCAGTGTTTTCATTATAACTTGATTTATGTCTAACAAGTCCTCATCATTTGCGTACTGTTTAACAGGTAATACAAAGGCCAAATCTGGGCTGTTCAAATGATACCATAGAATAGCAACTGGAAATAATTGATCTCTCCCTATTTAGGGTCAACTTTATAAACTATGGTAAATTAGCTGAACTGAAACATTCAGGCGCCTGTCCAAATTATCTTTATAAGGGTATAGACATATTCTCAAACAAGACTTCAAAATTATTAAATATTCTTTTTACAGTAATTGTACTCCTCTGTCCACTTCGCATAAAGATCACCTGCCCTAATTTATGATATTCTTCTTACTCTAAGACTCTCCACAGAGGTTCACTAATGACAGTCTAGGTATAAGGAATAAAATTTGGTTTTTCTGCCATTTGACTCTGTGTTATTGTTATAATTCCCTCAGCACAGATTCAAGTTGTAATTGTTAGATGAGATTGGAATAGCAATATCTTGTTGGCTCATTCCTCTGAGTATTTCAAAGCATTGTCATCTGCAAAAAGTGATTATCTGACTTCTTTATTCCCAATTTGGATGCCTTTTATTTCTCTCTTGCTCTCGCAAAGACTTTCGATACGATGTTGAATAACTGGTGAGAGGGGGCATCCTTGTTTTGTTCCTGGTCTTAGAGGAAATGCTTTCAGTTTCTTTCACCATTAAGTATGATATTGGCTGAGGGTTTGTCATATATGATGTTATGTTGAGATCCTTTATTATGTTGAGGTACTTTCCTTCTATATCTATTTTATTAAGTGTTTTAATCACAAATGGATGTTGTATCTTGTCAAATGTTTTTACTGCATCTATTGATATGATCATTTTTATCCTTCATTTATATCACATTGATTGATTTGCATAAGTTGAACCATCCTTGCACCCATTGACAGACACTTCTCCTAAGAAGACATACAAACGGCCAACATATATATGAAAAAATGCTCAACTTCACTAGCTATTAGGAAAATGCAAATCAAAACCACAATGAGATACCACCTCACACCTGTTAGAATGGCTATGATCAACAAGACAAGTAATAGCAAGTGTTGGAGAGATTGCGGAGAAAAAGGAACCGTCATACAATGCTAGTGGGAATGCAAATTGGTATAGCCACTATGGAAAACAGTACGGAGGTTCCTTAAAAAATTAAGAATAGGATTACCATATGACCCAGCAATCCCTCTTCTGAGTATATACCAAAAAAAAATCTGAAAACATTTATTTATAAAGATACATGTACTCCTATATTCATTGCAGTATTAATCACAGTGGCCAAGACATGGAAACAACCAAAGTGTCCTTCAATAGATGACTGGATAAAGAAAATGTGGTACATATATACAATGGAATATTACACAGCCATAAAAAAGATGAAATACTGCCATTTGCAACAACATGGATGGATTTTGAGATTATCATGCTAAGAGAAATAAGTCAGACAGAGAAAGTAGAGAACCGTATGATTTCACTCATACGTGGGATATAAAACTGAAAGTAAGAAATGAATAAGACAAATAGATGAAAACTCATAGACACAGACAACAGTTTAGTGGTTTCCAGAGGATAAGGGGAGAGTGGGTAGTAGAAGAGGGTAAAGGAGATCAAATATATAATGACAAAAGGAAATTTGACTTTGGGTGGTGAATACACAATGCAATATATAGATGATATATTACAGAATTATACACTTGAAACCTATATAATTAACTAAGGGCACCCTGATAAATTTAGTAAAAATTAAAACAATAATAAATTAATTTAGCAAGTTAAAAAAAGCATTGTCATCATAGCAGGAGCTTTCATGATAATCATGATCATCTTTAAAGGACTTGAGTGAAAAATTTTAAAAAGCAAAAAATATTTTTTAATCCCTTAGAGTAAATAAAGCATTAGTCACATCCAAACCCACCCAAACCCCAATTTGATAGAACTCAGCTTGTTTTCTGACAGATGTGATTGTAGTTTCTAGAACGTAGTTCTTAGGAAAGAAGTCATACACATATTTTAAAAGTAGATATTGATTTGAAGGTTTCTAATAGTCTGCAATTAAGGTGAAAATTTGGCATCCTTGAATGGTTTTCTCCATCACCAATTATTAATAGCTGTATATTGAAATCAGAATCAGTAGATTAAATGGTTTTTCCTATATGCCATCTGCTAATACTGAGAAAACAAAGTATTCTAATTCAGCCCTTCATTTACGACAATGAATGAGCCTGTTAGTCATTTAAACATATCAGCTCACTGTTGCTGCTCATGGTGAATCCATACAAGGGATTTGGAGTTTGAGAAAACTAGATTAAATTTCAGTTCTACCACTTCGTAATTATGTGACCTACGCAAATTGTCACCACTCTCCAAGTCTTACAAAAATAGAGATAATGATACTTAATTCGTAAGTTGTTATGACAATAAAATGTTAAATGTTCAACAGAGTGCCTGGCACGTTTTAAGCATTCAAATAGTGATGATATTTTTGTTGTACCTTTTCTTTGGTGGTTTATTTTACAATAAATGATGATGGTCCTTCATTATCTTTCAAAACCATGGTAAGATTTAACTCTCGTACCAACCTATAAAATTGGGGCAGGGGAGGGAATGTAAAGTCCAATTGGCTAGGGTGTCTTTTGGAATGAGTATTTTTACGCGTTGCTTGTGAAAGTATGTGTGGGTATATTCCTTCTGAAAAGCAATTTGGCGAAATATGTCAAAACTCTTAAATATATTCACATACTTCAGATCACTATTTCCTTTCCTAATAATCTATCCTAAGTTTTTACTAATAAAGATGTCCCCTGAAGAATTACATATGATACCAAAAGTCAGAATCAACTTACATATTTACCAGTTTTTAATTATGGCTCAAAGATAGGCACAGAAATACAACTAAAACTCTAGACATCTATAAAATAAACATCAGACTTTGAAAGGTAGAGATAAGGCTCAAAACAGGGGAAAAGCATGGCAGTGAGTTCCTTGGGGTTTCTATTTTGCTGGAGAAGCAGTAACCTGTGCTAATAAACACAGACAGAAGAGAAAGAAAAAAATCCCCAAGAAGAGACAATTCTCTCTAACCAAAGGATTAGGAAAGGAATTGCCTAGCAAGATAGAAAACTTGTAGACAATAACCACTCCTACCCCAACCAACCTGGCCTGAGGGAGAGAGGTGCCTCGTTACTGCTCCCCACTTAGTCCCCACCAACTCTAGTTCTGTGGGGGAGTGGTGCCTTGTTACCACTAAGTGGCTGTGGCAGTCCCAATGGGCTTCACTGACAATGTTTTCCCCCTAAAATCAGGAACAATACAATAATGTTCACTCTCATTACATTTACTCAAAAATGTAGTGGAAATTTTAGCCAGGGCACCTCCTCAAGACAAAGAATGAAAGGAACGCAGACTGAAGAGGAAGAAGTAAAGCTCTCTACATATCTACAAATTCAATGCAATTCCCATAAAATCCTAGATGGATTCTCTTTTCCCCCCAGAATCTAACAATCTGATCCTAAAGTTCCCATGGAAATGGAAAGGACCCAGAATTGCCAAAACATCCTGAAAAAGAACAAAGTTGGAGGACTTCCTGATTTCAGAACTTACTACAAAGCTACAGTAATCAAGACAGTGTGGTGCTGACAAAGGTAGACATAAATCAAGGAAATAGAATTGAGAATCCAGAAATAAATTTACTTTCAACTGCTTTTTGACAAGGGAGTGAAGACAATTCAATGGTGAAAAAATAATCTTGTTAACAAATGGTGCTGAAGAACCAGATATCCACATGCAAAAGAAGGAAGTTGGAACTCTTCCTTATACCCTACATACAAATTAATTCCAAATGGATCATAGACCTGAGTGTAAGAGCTAAAATTATAAAACTCTTAGGAGAAAAACATAGGATTAAACGTGTGTGACCTTCAGTCAGTCAAAGGTTTTTAAAATGTGACACCAAAAGTGCATGTGATAAAAGAAAAATAAGTGGAAATTAATGAAAACAAAAAACTTTTGTGCTATGAATGATACCATCAAGAAAGTGAAAAGACAAACCATAGAATTGGGGGAAATATTAGCAAATCATATATCTGATAAAGGACTTTATCCAGAGTGTATATGTATATCTCTCGTGACTCAATGATACAAAGATAACCAATTTAAGAATAGGCTAAGGATATAAATAAATACTTCTTCAAAGAAGATATAAAAATGGTCAATAAATACATTAAAAGATGTTCAACATCATTAGTATTTAGGAAAAGGCAAATCAAAACTATTCACTAGAATGAGTATAATTTTTTTTAAAGAACACAAAAGAACAAATATTGGCAAAAAAATGTATAGAAATTGGAAACTCTCATACATTGTTGGAAAGTATGTAAAATGGTTCAGTCGATTAGGAAAACTGTTTAGTAGTCCCTTAAAATTTTAAACTGGAGGTACCATATGACCCAGCAATTTCACTCCAAGGTATAACCCAAGAGAAATGAAAACATACATCTCCATAAAAACTTGCACACAAATGTTCAGAGCACCAATAGTCATAATAGTTAAAAAATGAAAACTATCCAAATACCCATCAACTGATGTATGGATAAATAAAATGTGACATATCTAGAATGAAATACTATTTGACAATGAAAAGGAATAAAGTACTGATACATGCTATATATGGATGAGCCTTGAAAATATGATGCTGGGTGAAAGAAACCAGTCACAAAAGACCATATATTTTATGATTCCATTTATATTAAATGGCCAGAAGAGGCAGATCCATAGACACATAAAGTAGATTAATGATTGCCCAGGGCTGGGGAGCTGCTGAAAGGTTGAGAGAGATAGGAGGGAGGGGCTGGAATTGTTAATGGATATGAGGTTTTTCTCTTGGGGTGATAAAAATGTTCTAAAACTGAGTGTGGTAATGGTTGCGCAACTCTATCAATATACTATTGAATTGTCTACTTTAAATGGGTGAATTTTATGGTATGTCAATTATATCTCAACAAAGCTGTTAAAAATACCAACATGTTGAAAGCAAAAAATTTTAATGACACAGGCAAATTATTATGTGACAATGTTAAAAAAAAAAGCTGACGGCAAAATTTTCTGGCTGTATATGTTCAACCACACGCGTAAAAATAAATCTGAAAAGAAATATGCCAAACCAATTATAATGGGGTTTCCCTTTACACCTTTGTGTACTGTCTAAATTTTCCACAAGTATGAGTATTTCAGCTAAAATTTAAAAATGTTAAACAATAAAGACAATTACAGCATTTATTTCCTTTTACTAATTCAGTTATTAACACATTAATTTCTAATGAGATTCTGATTATGCTGAACCAGGTTAATGCTGCTATGGAGTTACCCTACAATTTCTAGATAGGCTTTCAAGATAATGGAATTGGGGGGTGGGGATGGGAGTGGCCCATCAAGACATCATCCCTTGAGCCTTAAGAGAAGTCACTTACCAAAGGCCCTGTCAGATCTGTTATCCACCTAGTAGGTCAAATAAAATTACTTAGATGAACACAAATAGGCATTTTTCACAATCACCATTATTTACAGATGCAAACACTGTGTGAAATATAGTATTTAAACTCAGCTGTGATGTAACACTATTTCCATAATGAGTGTTCAAAAGGATGACTCAATAGACCCTCTAATTGAACATGTAATAGCTTTTAATAATCTATGAACTTCTTCAGTTATTTGAATTAAAATCAAAATTGAGAAGTAAAAATTATAGTTTCTTTCTCTGTAAGGTTAACAGTAAATGGCCAAAGAACGTACTCATAGCAAACAAATTTTCACTGCTTTGTATAAACAATACATTATATCTGATCTAAAGAGTAATAACTCAAGAAAGGAAATATATGGATTTGTTTCAGATTCAAATGTAGATATATGATCGTGACATTAAGAAACTAACTATTGATTTGGTGCTAGTTTTGGACTGATAATGAAATAAAATAAAATAAAACCCTGTGCCAACATAATTTACCCTATCTCCTAAATATTACATTTTTCTATTTTGGAGCTAAAGCAAGCAAGAAAGAATGTTGCTTTTTGTTTGTTTTTTACATAACTCTAAACCAATTCAAAAGAATTTTTAATTTTAAAAATATTTTCAAATATTTTAAATTCTTGTCATATAAATTTAAAAAGTTGTTTGAACTAAAGTCAAACTCATTTTGAGTATGTAAACACAATCATTATCTTTATCACATTTTACATTTCCTTTTTTAAAGCAGGCATTTTCTACTCTTGAAATATGAATATAGTTAACATGCTACCAAAGAGAACTTTTGTTGTAACTCAAAGAGATGGCAATAGTGTTGACTGAATTTCATCCTTCCTACTCCAAATTGTTCTGACACAGCACATGCAATCATGTGGCTTTATTTACAGTTTCCCCTTCCTGCACCCCTACACCACTCTGATTCAAAAGCATGGGTTCATGGTTTTTCTGAAAGATTCTAAACATAATTACAAACAGTAGCAGAGAAAACACACCAATAATACCACTATGGCCTTAGTGACCACCTCTTTAGACACTGATCATATTCTGCTTGGTGTTACCATTATTTTGTTTAAACACAGGCAAGCTGTGTCTTGTTCATCTTTCTATCCTCCACAGTACCTAACTATGCACATTGTAGGTGCTCAGCAAATATTTGCTAGGCGACTGACCAAAGAAATGAATAACTAATAACTGCAGCCATGCTTCTATTCAGAAGAGAAGAGTGGAACAAATCCACCTCTGTGCCTTTTCCAGATGAAATGAAAAATTAGATTCTAATGGAAGTAGTCTGGATTTCGCTATGACTAATTAAGGTCCTTCTCAATTAACTTTACTCTCAAAATCACAAATTGAAAGGAGAAAAAAGTATGAGTTTGCCTCTTAATTTCTTAGAAGTTTTTTATTATTATTCTGATGAAGAATGAATGACTTATAGAGTTTGGGGGGTTCAGAGTTGAAGGTCTTGGGGAGTGTTGTTTTGTTTCAACATTGAAATGCATGCTCTAATCCCTTCTTTACACACACACACACACACACACACACACACACACATACACACAATAAGACGTTACATCTAAAGTTTCGAAGTACCTCCTAACTTAAACCTGGTCCTTAAATGTTGGTGCTTCCTAGGGTTTTGTCTTTGGCCCACCCCTCTACCAACTCTTCATGTTCTCATTGAATAATGATATTCACTTACAAGGTTTTAACTTCCACCTGTATGCTTAGAACTTCTAAATCATTACTTCTAACACTGACCTTTTCTTAAACCTCAAATGTGTATATCCAGCTGCCTAGTGACATCTATACCTGGATATTTCTTACTTTCCTAATTCAAAACTTTCAAAAACTCATCTCCCCACTCGCTAACACACACCTAAATAAATTAATTTAAAAAAACTGGCTAAATATCTTCTCTCAATTATTAGTATTTCCATTTATCTAGCCAGAAAAGACAGAAAAAACCTAGAGTTTATTCTAGGTCTGGCATTGGAAAACTATCGTCCATAGCCCTGTTTTCGTAAACAGTTTTATTGGCACATAGCCATGCCCATTCGTTTATGTATTGTTGATGTCTACTCACAATACAATGACAGAGCTGAGTGCAATAGAGGACGTATGGCCCACAAAGCCTAAAATATTTGCTATCTGTCCCTTTCCGGGCCCGTTTTAGCTCTCTCTCTCTCTCTCTCTCTCTCTCTCTCTCTCTCTCTCTCTCTCTCTCTCTCTCTCAAGGCAAAAGCTGGCTATTTTCTCCTCCTATATATTTCTCAACTCCCTACCACCTCTCATACTTGGGGTCTCATCATCTTTCACCTGGACTATTGCAATAATGTCCTAAACCCATCTTTCACCTATCCTCAGAGTGATACATTTAAAACACACATTTGTTACAATATTGGGAGACAATTCTTCATGGGTCTCTAACAAATCTGCACATCTTGTGAGCAGAGGTACTGACAGTTTTTGTCCAGATTGTCTTTTCAAGAATATTTGTATAGCAAACATCCTTGGAAGATATAGTGTCTCCCTCCAGGACAGAGAGCAGATTTGTTTGCTGTCCAGTATAATAAAGATCATATCTCCTTCCAGGGCATGTTTGCATGCATCTCTCCTATAAAATATTGGGGAATCTGAAGCTTGGGGTTTCTTGGCAGCGATGCAAACCCACTTTGCACACAACATCCACCTGCGCCCTCCTTCCTGCTTCCCCCATGGAACTTAAGAGGGCAAGGAGAGCTGATAAGAACTTGAATCTCATGCTGCCTGCTGTGCCATGAATAACAAAGTCTTTTGTCTCACCCAGGTGTCTTATGTCCAGATATTCATGAAACTGTAGCAAGCTAACTTGTTGGCTTGCAAGGTTAAAATCTCAAACCCTTCACAGTTCTTACCATTCAGTCCTTTCCAGTTTCTCTCCATCAGCAATAGACTGAAGTCCAGGCGCCTCAGCCCAGCATAGGAGGCCCTCAGTGACTGAGTGGACCTGTCTCTCTAGCCTCATCCTCTACCATTCCCCACCTCACAGCTACTCATGGTCCACGGCTGTTCATAGCTCTCCCATTAGCACGTCCTATTCTGTGTCTTCCCATCTTAGCTCATGTTGTCCCTTCTGCCTGAATCGTCTGCTAGTTTCCCCAACCACACTTCCTCTTTTCCAATTCCCCAACCCCAGGCTAAACTCAGAGCCCCTCCTCTGGGTTCCCAGAGCACCCTGAGAACAATTCAATCAGATCCTTGCCATATTTTGGAGCGTATCCATCGTGTGCTTCTGAGACTGCTCAGACCCTGAGTTATTTGAACGAGGAGACAGTGTCTTCTTCATCTTCATACCTCCAGCACCTCATTCGATGCCAGCACAAGTGGTTGCTCAGTAAATACTGGTTGAACGGATAGGAACTGAAATAAACTAAATGGATGCATTAGCTCTACTGCCCTTAATTCTCACTTTGGAGAAAAAAAAATAATCCTTTTCACTTGTCTTCTTAAATTGGGAACATTGCTTTCCTGCTTCATTTTTAAATGCTATTTTCCCTTTTAGGATATGATTTATTATGACTCACCTTCCAGAAAAAGTAAGAATTTAAGAAAATGTTCTATAGAGTACTGATATTTCTCCACATCTAGTTTTATTCTCCAAATTATATTGGATTAGTCCAATGATTCTTGATATCAGTAACTGGAAAGAAAAGCAGTCCAACGCTTTAACAGCAAGCACTTGAAGAATGTATTAAATAATGTCAGAGAATATGAGCCACACGGATGGACCCTACCTGGCCTGAGTGCCAACTTCTGGGCAAACCCCCTGGTTAGGGCACTGTCCTATCAGCTCGAGAGGAAATAATTTCCAGTCTTTAATTAACTGGGTGGGACAAGGTGTCACTCTGTAGGGAGACTGCTCCCATCAGATTTTTCAGGACTGTCCCACGGAAAGTGTGTGCTGAGGAATTCATGTTGGAAAGCACACAGAGAGCTCTGCCCCAAGTCCTTTTGAAACATCCCCAAGTGCATTGCCGGTAGCAGTGAAAAAGTTAGTAAGTGGTGGAGACTGTTTACCATTTCCTTGATTGCTGTAGGGAAGAATTTATGCTTTAAAAAAAAAAAATGAAGATGAAAGCAAAAGAAAAAGAAGAGTGGAGTGAAGAAGAGACCACTGTCGGCATCCTAAATTTTTCAAAGCTCCTTCATATGGCTTCACTGATGCAAATAAAATAATTCCAGGCAATGCTGCTTCTTATCTAGAGTCTAACCTTGGTATGCTGAGGCTTCCAGATAATCCCCCCATGAGCTCAAATGAAGCCATCCACGCTGCTGCAAGCCCACTGAGCACTGCATTATGCATTCCAACCAAGAAATGTAATGCCTAATGAAACTTGGCTAAAATACCCCTACATGAGTATTTTATTGGGTACAGTATTTACACACACTCTGGGGAAAAACCTTGTCTCGGAGCTTTCCATTGTCCTTTCCAGATAATATAATCTCTTGTCCCTCTGAACCTGGATTAAGAAATTTAACCTGAACAAATCAAGCAATCCTAAAACTGCTGTCATCAAAGATATATTTTTTTTAATATGATGGTAGAAAAGGGACATGTTCTGCCTTCACTTCAAGCCACATTACAAAACCGAAAATATCCCCCTCTCTAGTTCAAAGGCAGAGCCCTAGACTAAATTCAAAACCATACTGCATCAGGACAACGGCTTCACAAAACCTAACTCCTCCTTTTCTGAATCCTTTGCTTGCTACCCGTGGAAAGTGCAATGCATCAAATTACATAAATATAATCTGTCAATGTGTTAACGAACTAAAGACTTGAGAAATATATATTTAGACTTCATATGAGTGGGAGTGACTCCAGAATTTGAAATATATTACTGAAACATTTGGCTATAAAAAAAAGTAACAGAAAATATTTACTATGAGAACATATTTCTCATCATCTTGTGAATACTTTGGTATTGAATAGACAGTCTAAAAACTCCTAATCTCTTGCTCTCTTATAAAAATCATGTGGTGAGCGTATCTTTTTCAAGACAGCAGGAAAAAACTTCCAATAACCTCCTGGCAAAAATAAAAGTTGACTGTCTATTTCAAAAGATACTAGAAGTGACACACACACATATGTATGCAAACATTTTTGTTTGTTTCCTAAAATCAAAATTTTATGAAGGAAAAAGTTCAGAATCTTCAAAGTTAATTAAGGCACTCTTCAAAATTCTAAGTGTACAGATGCTGTGCAGGGAAATATGTTCAATATAGTCAGAAAGCAGCTTTCCAATAATGTTGACAATGCAAGAGTATCGCAATATTTGCAAAAGACAATTGCAACAGAAGACTTGCATATGAAATTCATTGGCTCTAATTTCTGCCAAACATCAAGGGGATTAAATTCATCTGCATCGGTCTCTGGTAGTAATCC
The DNA here is from genome assembly GCF_964194185.1 of Rhinolophus hipposideros. NCBI lineage: Eukaryota > Metazoa > Chordata > Mammalia > Chiroptera > Rhinolophidae > Rhinolophus > Rhinolophus hipposideros. Next base: position 37,256,757 of record NC_138055.1, read on the forward strand.
TGAAGAATTTATTAGCTGCTTGCCAGCACTGTTTTAGAAGTACTTACTGTGTTCTGAGATTTTAACATCACAGGTGCCAGGAAGTTTTAGCAGAATATTGTAAAATCACCATTTTTCCAGGCTTGGATACCTAGGGCAGCTGTGGCCGGATTCGTTGTGGGTTGTCCCAGGCAGCGGCTGTGCTGATAGTTACAGTGGGGAATGTTCTCCATTTAATCGGGCATGGTCAAGTGCCTTAGCTATGAGTAAATAACAGGCAAGGTTAAATGGCCACTGCATTCAAAACATTTACTGTATGAAAGTTCGTGCTTGACTGGCTCAAGTATGCGTATTATAATAGCCAAGGGAAAAAAATTCAGATGGTGTCTGGTTACAAAAGTATGGTGGCAATTGGAAAATCTGTAGTTTATTCTGCAGATCTCTACCCTCCTCCCTAACTATCATTCCCATCGCTTTAACAATGATTATTTTAAGATTCAAATTCTGCGCCTGTAGGATGCATGACGTACAAGGTTGTTTTCATGGTTGTTTGTTAATTCTACGATCTCAGAGACACTAATTCTTCTGACTCATCGCAGCTTTTTATTTTTCCCGCTTCAGAGTTCCACCATGTTGTACATTAAGTTTACAGCATGTTGATGTTTTTCAGTTGTATTTTACAGATTCACTTTAAATTTAAGTTGTTATCATAGCTGCAGCCTTTAGTTGTTGGTTGGCATTACAGCAGTTTTTCCAGGGCAGATAAAAAGCAATGCATTTCAGCAGTCCTAAGAATGCTGGTCTTTGAAGTGAGATCCCACTCGTTCTAAAGAGGAGTTTTAATGACGAGCCTAATTCCAAAGAAGGATTTAAAGACTTGCAAATGACCCATAAGACACTAGAAAAGTGTTCTGTTTATAGTCAGTGCTGCAGATATCACAATTTGGTGTTCATTATGTTTTATGACAAAGGAAACGTGAATATAAATTAGCCCTTTGTTTCTTAGAGGAAAAACAGTGGCTATCTATAATTAAGAACCATATTATTTTTATTTTAAACCTGAAAAATTTAAATTGATGACTGAAATAAAAAATTCCAGCTATGGCTAACCCTTTTTAAAAAAAAAAAAAATTTCTTCACATAACTGGCATTATTGAAGACTGGCTAGTTTCTGTCCAGTCTACTGAGAATGTTCAAAAGCAGCAATAACATTTGTTTTCTTAATGCAAAGGGATCAGTCTTGTCACCAAAATGTTAACCGATTTATCCAGATTTATCTGTCTAGATTCTTGTCTCTAAGTGCATTTGAATTTAAGCCATTCATAGTTCTGACACATTTTATTTGCATAGTAGATTATTCTGCTGTGTTAAAAAGTCATCTTCAATAAAATGAGATTGGATGATTTCTAATGTTTGATGTTCAAACTTTCCGTTTTAGAATTTTCAAGGAAACAGGTATTTTCAACAGTAGTATATTGTATGGTTTATGAACCTCAAAATCTGGAGTTCTTTCTTAATCATTTTTGCAGTAATGACTGAGGCCTTTTGCGGTCATTTATACAAAAAATGCAGTCAGTATTGTGATGGAAGAGAGCACAAGTTATGATAGATACAAACAAATTGAAAAAGAAATACTAGCAATGTTCTAAGAAGCAGAAACTTTCTAATTCTCTGTTATTAATCGAAAGTGGTATGAACTAATGAAAGCAGCAAATCTAGGTGAGACATGAATAGGGAAATTCAAAATATTAAAAGGGGAAAATAAGAAGTCCTTCAAAGTGATGAGATATCACCACTTTCAAAAGAAGTTAAATTTCCAAAGAATCGCACAGTTCCACTGGTGTTCTCACAGGAAGTTGTTTTGTTAAAAGAAGCAAAAAGAAAACTGTCAATATTCTAGCAATAACTGAGGCTTCTGTGTTCTATACATAAGAGATTCAAATGAACAGAAGGATGAGTGAGAGAATAGATGTTTTCATATCTATCTACATTAGTTTAAGAAATGTGACTGTTAGATTCACTATCCATGTTTTTTGTATTACTTCCAGTTTTATTATAAATATAAATATATGTGAGATATAGTATGCACATTCTCCCAGCTATACACCAAACTTCATCATGGTGACTCTTTCAGAGGAGACACACTGCAGGAGTGGGATGGTGGAGCATTGCCACTTTTTAATTTATAATTCTACATTGTTTAATTTTTATGCATATGTATTTTATGTACGAAAATGTATTTCTGCTTCCTTTGTAATTCATAGAGGAACTAGGATATAGCCTATAGTTTAAAAAAACAACCTTTCCTGGCCATCCATACTAAGAATTAATTTAAGCTAAGCTAGACCCTTGTGGCAAGTTTAATAACTAAAACCTCTTAGCTTAAGTTATTCAATGGATTTTTCTCTAGAACAAATCATTTTCAAGTGAAATTCTAACATAATATGGACAGGTAATATATTGTTTCTAATGTTACTGCCCTTTTTTTATTAATAAAAACGCAGCCCGGTACTTAATCACTGCCTGCCAGGGGATATATGATCACAATACAGGGTTTAACAATTTCCCCAAGAGCATGCCATAGGGAGGAGCCTCCTCGATTTCTTTCATTTTCCTTGTTTGCATTTTCCAGTAGGACACGAGTGATGGAAAATACACGTGTGTGGGCACAGAACCTAAAGGACTCACAATTGACAGTATTCAAGGTACAGGGTAAGCCAGGGATTAAAGTTGCTATAAACTGCCACTTCTATTCTTTGGTACCCCTCAAAATCCCATCACCCCTCAAAAATAGTCATCATCTCTTCTTCCATTTTGGTGCCAGTCATTCATGTACATCTCATACACATTGTATCTAAAATGTAATTTACTGGACTCTCATCCTTCACAAAATGTTGCAGGTTGGCATCTCTAGGGAACAAATTCTAAAACAGAAATTTGCCCACAGGGTGCTACAGGGTGCCCTCTTGGGGTCAACATCTGTACAGATGTGCAGGAAGTAGGCATGGGCAGAGGAAGCAATTGGGCTGCAGTGGCGTCACGGCACAGCCTCATCCAGTTGGTCCTACGGCAAACTCAGGAGCTGGGATGGCCAAATTGTCCCAACGTGGAGCAAGGTCAGACATTAGTCCCCTGCACCCACCAGTCTTTAGATGCAGGTGGAGGCAACACACTGGACAAAGTAGCTCTTTCCAGCCCAGTGGGGTCCCCTGAGAAGGGCTACTTGGCTGCAAGAAGTCTGCCGTCAAACTCTCAGCAGCTGAAGGAGCGAGTGCTTCCATCCCGAAAGCTGGGCCTGAGCAGTGCTCCACAGCACGCTGAATACAGCAACCTCTTTCTACAATAGAATGTTGGCACTTATCTAAATAAACCATTTAACGGAGGCTCTGGTTCTGTTTGGCTCATTTGTAGGTTCTTAATGTGTCACCATACATAAATATTCTCTAGCCCATTTGTTAATGTGTTCAGTTTCATTCAATTCTACAACTGTGCTGAGTACCAACATTATGCAAAGCACCGCCTGGCTCTGGTGATAGAAGAATGGATAAAACAGCGCAGAAGAACGAGCCACATTATAAGGTATTCATTGAGCTTTTATCATATGGCAAGTACGGTGAATCTCCTTTAATTCTCCAACAACTGTGTCAATTAAATTCTACGTTTATACCCATTTTTCAGTTGGGGGAACTCATGATTGGAGGGGTTTGGTAACGTGCCCAAGATGACTCAGCTAATGGAGTAGGGTTTGAACCTAAAAAGGATGACTCCAGAACTGGGTCCCTAACTACCAGGCCCAGAGAATTGGAAGAAACATCCTGAAGAAAGGGATACTGAGAGCAGCTTTGGGTGATGATTGGGATTATCAAGGTGAATAAGAGCTAAAGAGCATTCTAGGCAGAGACTACCACAGATAAAACAAAGAAATGAAGTGGAACCACAAATAGTACAAGGTTCTTACGACATGGAAATGCAAAGCAGGGAGAGGGGCAAGAGGTACAATGGAGACGGAGCTAGGGACCAGGTCACAGTGAGCCTACTGTGCCCAGCTACAGGATGTTTGCTGAATCCTAGAGGACAGAAAGCCTTTCAACGGTTTAAAATAAGGAAAAACAGGGTGGAATTTGTGCTTCGAAATCTCTTTCTACTTAGTGGGAGGATGTTGGGTATGGTGCCATGCTGAAGACATGTGTGTCGGTTGTGGAGGAACAAAGAAGACAGAAGACATTAAGATACCTAGTAGCTGACTGGGCCTGGGTGGTGTCACTCTCTAACATAAGAAGTTCAGAAGGAGCCTCCAGTGTGGCGATGGTGGAGTTGACCATGATGAAGAAAGGCTGGAGAGTAGGTGTTGAATTTAGGTTTGCACTTGTGTTCAAGGAAATTATGAAATATGTGAGTTTATATTTCCACTGAGCAGTTGAGTATTTAAATCTGAAGTGCACATGAGAGGTGAAGGCTGGATATAGCTCGGAGATTTACTAGAATGTAGGTGGTACTTAAAACCATAGGGATAAAATGACATTTGGAAGTTTTCTACAGAGAATGAAAAATAAGAGCAATGGACCGAGGACCAAACCTTAGGGAAGGGCAAGCAGAGATGAACTTACAAAGGAAGACAAAGGAGGTTAGAGAGGGAAGAGGAGTCCCCAGATAGAGAGGGCAGTGTGTGTGTGTGTGGGGGGGGGGGATGGGAGAGAGACAGACAGACAGACAGACAGACAGACAGACAGAGAGAACTTTACAATGAAAACTGTAGTCCCCAGTGTCAAAGGCATGAACTATTTTAGATAATTCAACTGCTGAAAAGTGTTTATGGGGTTTGGTAATATGTGAGTCATTGCTCACCTTTCCAAAAGTGCCTCTTGGAAGTGGAGAGAATAGGAATCCTATTGCCCGGAGTTGGAAAAACGAAGGGGAAGTAAAGGAGTGGAGTTACATGGTGTTGAGAATTTGTTCAATGAGGTGGAAGGGAAAGAAGCACAACAATGGATGCTATAGGGAAACTAGTCAAAGAAACTTTGCTTTAAAAAAAGAAAAATCCTAGACAACTAATTTATATCAGACACTAGGGAGACAAAAAAAAAAAATGGAAATCTGGTCCCTGCCTTCAAGGGACTCATAGTCTAGTTCAGGTGATAGAAATACAAACCCCTACAGTAAAATATAAAGAGAATGGGAATAGCAGGATGATCAAAGAACCACAGGAAGAAGGAGGAGAAAGTCCCTGACTTTGCTTAGAGGTCAAGGAGGTAGATTAATTAGTAGAAGATCAACAGATGATTAGAAAGTGGAAGAGCTGTGGAGCAGCATGGGGGGAGGGGTGTGTGTAAAACATGGGCGTGTTTGTTGACATATTTGTTTCATGGCTGAGTGCAAGAGGCTGGCAGGGGCAAGAGATGATGCTAGAAAGGTCAGAGTGAGTTCAAATCACAAAGGGCTTTGTTTGCCAAATTAAAGATATGAACTTTTTCTGCAAAGTGATGAGGGAGCTTACTGAAAAGCTTCAAGAAGACCAAGTAATATGAAAAATTGTATTTTATAAGTTGGTGAGAGAGAAGAGGGTGGCTTGGAGGAAGCGACTCGGGAATTAGGAAGACCAGTTATGAGACCACTGTCACTTATGATGGGGGAGTGACTGACACAGCAAGGAAGAGTATGAGGAGGAGGAATAGAGTTGAAAGAAAATGAAGGGATAGAATTTATAGAATATGCTTATATGCTTACGATGGGGGAGAGGGGAAAGGAAAGGAACGGTAAATGACCATCCTAGATTTCAGCATTGGTGGCTTGATAGATGGCATTAGAAATACTGAAATGAAGGACCTATAACAAGAAAGCTTTAAAGTTTATAAAATAGCATGACTTTGATCCTGCAATGCCGGTGTGACATCCAAGAGCACAGGTACCCAGCACAATATGCATATGTGGAGTCAGGGGATGGGTGAGATTTGGAGGTAAATATTCAGCAAACGGTAGTTAAAGCAGGAGAATGAACACAGGGAGAAGGGAAGGGACCCAGGACAGAACACGTATACACGTGTCAGAGGCTGAGCAAGAAGTAGCAAGTGCTTGGACCAGCCACTGTGGGAAATGAGAGGGAGAAAAGGCCAGGGGAAAGTGTCAAGGTTAGTAAGCGGCTTTAAGCCTGGCTGACAATGGAAAGCTTACTTCTATAGAGGTTCCATCCACAGGGCTGTGTGATTTTATACAGCAATGTTAGGTGACCCCAAAAAATGGGTGTATTGAGCTTTGGTGGGGAGCTTGTTGGCACGTAAGTCAGGAGGAAGCAATGTCAAGATCTGAGGGTACAAATCTTTTTGCTGCAAAAACAATACAACTGCATTTTGGTGTATAGAGAGGAAGAATCTTCACATGCCCACCACCTACATAACTCATGTCTGAACTGGTGTATTGCCTTCCACATGCTGCACGTGACTATAACCATATCTTACATGTGATCATCTACCCTTCTATTTTAACGTAACATTATAATGTAAGCATTTTCCACACTGTAGCATAGCTATTAGAATTAGTTAATGGGTTCTTGATAAGTGCTCCAAATGACAATTTTGGGATGCTCCAGATCACATATGAAGATCCTCATTTCTGTGAAACCAAAGAGGATTGTGAAACTTCAACCAAATTATCAGAAATGAAGAGGGACATGACTCATTTTTGTCTTACTGTTAGAGTCCCATAGTATTCTGATTTCTCTCGTCTTGATGTTGCAAATATCACTCTTCCCTTTGCCAACTGCCATTCCTCAACAATTTGAAGTTAGGGATATCAATATAAATTGGTTCCAAGTACAAATCAAGGTCTGTATCTAGTAAGGGCAAGGATTACATTAGATGCGTCTTCCTCCACCATCAGACTCAGGGCTTCCCTTCAAAAGTGTACTATGAAGATCCTCTACATATTCCTACCCTAGATACAACATAAGAAAGTTACATGCTTTCATTGGTTCTCATTTTTCTACCTGGAGACAAAGGGCATCTCTGGTGTTCTCCTGGATTGGAAAAGATTTAACTTTGCAGAAGGACTGGATGCTTTCGTGGAGTGAACATTTATTTTACCTTATTGCTGAACCCCTGCAAGTTTTCTCTGGCAAGAATGGATCCAAAGACACACGAAGAAAAATTCTTATTGTTCAAGTTTAGAACGAAAGATGTAATAAAATTTGCAAAAATCAAAACACACACGCAGAATCTTGAGCCTGTTTTTAATGGTGAGTGCTGTGTTAATGAGTCTTTAGAAACATGGCCTTGATATGTGATCAGGAGTATCACGAAATTGTAATATGAAACATTTATTAAGAACTCATTGATTAATTGTAATAGCTATGTTACAACATCAAACATGCTAATATCATAATGTTAAATGTTAAGTTAGAATAAAAGCAAAGATGATCATAAGTAAACTATGGTTACAATTATCCACGTATGGAAAGTAATACACCAATCCAGAGACGAGTTGTGTGGGAATGTGAAGATTCTACCTCTCTATTTTCCAAAACGTAGTTATATTGTTTTTACAACAAAAAGAAAATCCATTTGTGTTTAGCACAGCTAAAAAATATGTGAAGCTCATTCACTAGATCTCCTTGTATACCATAACAGCTTATACATCTCAGCTCTAATCTACTCTAACGACTTTCAGCTCCACTCTCCTTTGAAAACCAGGACCTGAAGTCTGTTTACTCTCTGGAATAGCCAAGCCTCTGGAATTTTAAATCCCATATTCCATCCTTAGACCACAGCTGCCTATCTTTCTAGCACTTTCATGCCTTTACCACAATGCCTGCTTTTCAGCATCACCTAGAGCTCCAGTTCCTTCAGCCTTACTTTATTCCCCTAACACCCTACTTCTCCTGCCTTGACATCTCCAGATCCTTGACTCATCGGTTCCATCAACATCACTCTTTTCATACTTCCTTGTCTAAATTCCAGAGCATTGATTGTTAGTCCACCCCCACGCCCACCCCACTCCACCCCCGCATAGATGCATTACATTAGGAGAAGTCTAATCTTTCAGGTACAGCAAGAGATTGAATCCCAATCAGGAAGCAACTTTGCTGCTATGGCAGAAATTGGTAACTGCCTCCTCCACATCCTTCTTCCTTACTAACAGAATTCAATTTCATTAACATGACAATACACATAGTGAAAGATCACCTTTCTCTGATTGTCTTACAAACAGATGTAATCAATGAGATACATGCAGTAGTCATCTTCATAGATGTCCCAGAAACCTCAGTAAAGAGAGTTGACTTACCTGGGAGGTGTGCTCCTTTTGGTCTTTCCCCTTTCTTCCCTCTTCATGCCTTTACCTGAGGTAAGACAGCTGAGGCTTCAGCAGAAATTTTACAACTGTGAGGAAACATTCAAAAAAGATTGCAGGCTAAAGGGTTGTGGAACAAAAACCTAGAAGGAGCCTGGGAGCACTGAAAATAATTATGACGTAGCACTGGACCATCTTGTGGGGACAGAGCCCCAGAAAGCAGTTTCCAGGCTCTCGGCCTCATGTGGAGAGGTGCTGGCTCAGATAGTGGATGGCCGTCAGCTGTGGCTGGTTGGCCATCAGCTGTAGCCATTAAGCCATTGGCCACTGATATAACTGCCACGGCTACGGAGGGGAGCCGAGGAGAATGAAGGAGGAGACTGAAGGAGAGTAAGGAGAGTCGAGGAGAGTTGGTCGGTTGGCAGCAAAGCGGACAGCAGGTCGCACGTCGTGTAAACTCAGCCTCCAGTGAGACCATAGTGGTATGACTTCCCTACCTATGGCTCCGTAGGTGTTCCTTTTTGGCCTCACCATGTCCTGCGTTCTTATGTGGGGAGCGGGAGCAGAGACCCCGCAGGCCGCCCCGCCGGACACCCCGCATGACACACCTAGTTGCAGATTTTATTTATGTGAAAGAAAATAAACCTCTATCTTTTTTAAGTCACTGTTATCAGGTAATTGTTATGAACAATTTGGCAACTCCTAACAAACACACTATTTCATTCATTCATTCATTCACTACCACGTATTTGCTGACTGCCTGTTTTGAGTTCAGCATTATATTAGAAGTATTAAAACAGAAAAAGTATAAAAACAGTTTTAGAGTACAAGTAAATCCCTATTTCTTCTATTTAAAAAAAGACAAATATATCTTAAAAATCAAGATGAACTTCTTGGCAATATATGATATTTTTCAAATACACTAAAAAATATAGACAATAAGGACTGTGGGTTATAAAAGATGGAAGAGGTAAGATGTGGGATGTAGTGGTCGGGCAAGGTGACAAGGCTTGAGTTGAACTTGAAAGAAAAGAGAGGAATGAGGGAGGTTAAAGCATTTCTCTTGGTGCTGAGAGGATAATCATGGGCAATGGATCAAAAGGGAAGACAAAAACCATTAAGTTCAGGATACTAAAAACCAGTACCTGGCTGACTCATTCTGTTGTGAGCCCTCTGGTAAGACAGCCAGGCTCTGTTCTGGAGATTTCCCCTTTCAAAAATACCACGTTTTTGGCATACTTGTAGATTGTTGGTTGAACTCTGTACAACACTGTCAGTGACACAGGAGTTTTCTCATCACAACAATGACCTTAATTCACAAGGTTGTTATAAGAATAACAACTATATGGGAGAAATAATATTTCACAGCCCTCTGTCTTTGCGTCCTAACTTGTCAGCTAATGCCTACGGCACTTTGTGCTGAATAAAATTACTCTTCCTGGTCTAGTTTATTGGGTTTTCCCTGACATGGAGTGAACTGCCAGTGGCTTCTTTTATTCAGCGAGTGTTTTCCTCTTATTGTTCTATATTGACTAATGTATCATGTTGTCACAAAAGATTTTGTTGTAATATTTTACTAAATAATGACATAATTGGAATACATTTATCTTCTTCCTATGGTCACAGTTCAGAAAGCTACGCTGGCTAGTCAGTTACTGAAATTATCTGAGTGCAATATTTAACCATCTGTATACCATTGGTGTAAGTAAGAAAGAGTAAAAAAAAAACCTGACTACAGTAAAAACTAACACATTTCTAGTTCCCCCTTTTCTTTCCAGTACGGATCTTAACATGCCTCTACGCCTTCAGTTAACTGACCTTTTTCCTCAATACTTTCTTTTCTTATGAGTCAGTTCCTGTCTCTTCAAGTCTTTAATACAATTAAATGGTGTTTCTCAGATTTCTTCTACAGCCATTTAGTATTTCAGTGTAAAGCTAATCTTTCAGTAACTCAATGCCTTGAGTAAAGACCTTAACCTGCACAAACACTCTTACCTGTTTTCATTTGGACAACCTGACTACATTTTATAAAACCTGGTACTGTTTTATACACACACACTCACACACACACACACACACACACACACACACACTGGGGGTGCCAAAAGAATGTGTACAAGTAGTTCGCCGTAATCAGAAGTGCCTGGACGCTGATGGTAACCACTTTGAGCTCCTCTTGTAATTGCAGAAGTCAAACGTGACTTGTATTCATCTTTTGTTATCGGTGTATATTATTACAATTTTTATCGTTTTTTCCCTTTCTTAAAATGTGTATATATTTTTTTGGCACTGTGTGTGTGTGTGATATACATACATATACATATATACATACATACATATATATATATATATATATATATATATATATATATATATATACACATAAAATCAATCACAGGCTGTGTGCTGGGCATGTCAGAGACCAAACTCATATAACCTGTGGAAGAAAGGTCTTTGGCAAGACCCTTGGGAGATGAGAGAGGGCAGATCCTTACCCACCCCCCCACCAAGATAAGGATTGATGTCCTTGTCTCTACTTTGTTTCTGCTCCCGACCTTGAAGCTCGTGGTAAAGATTAGGGTCCTTCTCTAATTGGAAGGCACTAAAGCCAAACATTTTCACCAGGAGGAGTAATGATTTAGGTAACAGCGTTCTCTTCTGATGGCCCCCATTAAAAACCAGCATGAAGGGTCTTAAGCCTTTGGGTAAGTTTACCAGCTTCAACGTTAGGTATAATGGAAAAATCCTATAAACAATTAAAGACAAACTTTTTTGAGTTTAGACTATGATGTTTCACAACTGAGCACTGAATATTCCTATTCAAAATCTTAGAACAAGTGAAAAGTTAACTACTCTATTATAGTTGAAGCCCATGCCAGCTGTGAGAGAAAAATTCACCACTTTCTACCAGAAAGATTAGAGGCTGTTTCTGGCAAAGCAAAAACAAGTTATTAAAGTTTTCTAGCTAAATAAACATATACACATGTACACAATGTGAGAGAGAGAAGAGACGGGGGAAAACATTATTTTTGTTACTTTATCATTTCATCATTTCAGGTATAATATAGAACGTACCTGAGCTATGGATTTTACATCAAGTCAGCCATTCAGAGGGACGTATTACTTTAATTTTCCAGCGAATGGACAAGACATATTCTTTGGGGAGAGGGAAAAGGAGAGAAAGAGGGAGAGGAAGAGATTGCCCATCAGGCATATCCTCAGGTGGCTGACCAGTCTGAGTCCAACTGGCTGACAAGTCTGAGCCCCCTGAGCTCTTTTTGCAAAAGCTTCGGTAATCCAGTCATAGAATGGAAAGAAGAGGGATACATGAAGGAGAGGGAGCAGGTGAACATTCTCTCCTTCTTTCCTGCTTACTACCCCCGACCTTATATGCATGGCATTCTCCATAACATTATCTGCCTTTCCAAGGTAGAGAACCATTGCAGAGAAACAAAACAGGGGCCTCCTTTCTTAAAATACTACCTTCAGTGCCTGACATTTCACTGCCTCTGAGAGTCCATCGTGGATACATAGTGTGCTGCCCAGATGCCCCTGTAGCCTGAGCCTCTCCTTCCCTCTGCTGTTGGGACAGTTGCTTGCTGATGACTCAGAGCTGACTCCCTCCCCAGGAATTGCCCTGAGTCAAAGGAGCTGCCTTTCGGTCCTTCAGCAGCCTGCATCTGGTGACTGCTGTGGGGGTATAAAGGCCCTGCACTCTTCTCTCAATTCAGGAAGAGCCATCACAGCTCTAGAATTCTGCAGGGGATCTGCAGAGGCCTCTGTTGCCAATGCATCACAGCTCAAGTCTTCTTTCATCTCCTTTGAATGGATGCTGACTCCTCTTTTCCCTCTCTCCCTAATAGGTATTCCTTAGAGCTCTCCCCAATTAACATCCTTCATGCAAATCTCCATCTCAGAACCTATGTTCAAAATTCAGTCTACAGATGGTTTCTGAAGATCAAGCAAAAATCAGATAACTAAATCCTTAAATACTTAACTGCTTATGTATATCTTAAGAGATGCAATAGAAGGCAGGACCTGAGAGCCCAAGGGGAACCTGAGCTTGCATTAGTGCTGGAGGACGCAAAACAGAAACCCCGCTCCAGCTCTTGAAACTGATTGGACACCTGCCGAGGGTGTTGCACTGTGTACTTGTGGACTACAGTGCATTAGAGAAAAGGGTGGGGGTGACAAAATGCCAGTCATTGTCCACTTCAAACACTTCAGGATCCGTCCTGAGGGTAGTTGAAAACTGACTAGAGCTACAACAATGACATGAGCATTGTTATAAAACACAAGAAACAATCAGAATAATGAACCATTAGGGTGCTTTACCGATTACAAAGTATTTTCAAACACAATCCTTTCCATCTTCACGATGGAAAACTATGACATGAGTAGGCTTGCTGTTGTTGTTACTACTACTATCTCCAAATGAGCAAGAGTAGACTGGTTCAGAGAACTTCTCCAGGTCACATAGCTGAGCCAGGACTCACAGGAGTTGTCACTCCACGCCCTGGGCACATTCCCCTATTCCAGATGCTTATCCCCTACCGTACCTCAGCTGGACGCTCTCTGCTGAGCTCTTTCATTACAGACAATTGAGTATGTAAAGAGTGAAGTCGGAAATATGAACGATTCACTTCACAGATTCTTTCTCTGCCCAGAACAAGACCACTCACTCAGTCAGAATCAAAGACTTTTTATGGGTTTGTATAAAGGACCAAACCTGAGATTCTTTAGAAACTACCTGACTTAAGCCATTGAACTAAAAAGCATTTAGTGTGTGCCTACGGAACTTTTGTGCTCTTGTACTTGATAAATTCAGCCTTTGTTTCCTATGAGACCAAAGCCACTCAGACTCTTTCCTCAAGAAGTTTCCTCAGCTAAGGGAACACAGACTTCTTCGGTACATGACAGTGAAGGGACCTGCAGGAAGGGGTAGGGCAACTGAATCGTGATCCCCTTAGAATTCAGAGCAAGGAGAAGGAAGAATTTTATCACCTGTATTTGCTTTCACGATTTAATCTCTTTGTGCCTCAGCCTTACTCATGAACATTCACTGTTTTTACCACCTGGCCTAAGCATGAATCTATCTTAAGAAGCAGCCATGACAGCGATTTTCAAGTATGTTTTTTATAACCTCATAAATGTACAGGCTGCTGAAAATAAGAGCTGAAAGAAAATCTAGAAAGAATTGTTATGCTTACCTAAATGTTGCATTGAGGTGTATGAGGACTAAACCAAAGGACAAGTACGGCTATCACATTCCATGAGGGGGATGTGGGTTAAATAGCCTTTAATATTCTACTTAGTTTTCTTGAAATTATCAGGCCATTTTCATTTCTTAGAGTGCATTATTAGAACCCACAGAGAGAATCAAATCTGAATTTGTTAGTAGGATATACTCAAAGCTTAAATGTGTGTCATGATTTGGGGAAGTATACATTTGATTACTGCTATGTGGATCTCACACGTGTTCCAGTTCAATTTGTGAGAAGCTAGTCTTAAGTTGTTCTACTTATTAGCTCTTCAGATCTCTAGGGTGTGCATTTATGGCATGCCAGAGGGGAGCATAACATTAAGAGCAGATTTTTCTTAGAGCAAAGTGGTAAATCTGCATGAACTTTTTAAACAGATCTTTGAATGCACTCCAATCTGGAACACATAATTATTTCATGCTGGATGAAATCAAGAAGAAGAAATATGTGACTATACTCACAGATGTAATTACAAATTACAACCTGTGCCTCATCACTGCCATCTACTCAAAATCTTTGCTGGATTTCTTAAAATGATGACTCGTTCATTCTATAATTTAATGAAATTTTGTATGATATAACACTCTGTCATTTCTAGGCAGTTTATAATGCCCGGTAACATCAGTTGGAACTTGAAGAACATTTCCAATGACATTAAAATATTTTCACAAGCACATACACAAATTTTTCTTTCTCTTGCTTTCTCTCCTTTTATATTTAATTTTCCTTTCAAAAACAGGAGATATGCCATAAAAAAGAATGAAATCTTACCATTTGTGACAACATGGATGGATCCAGAGGGTATCATGCTAGGTAAAATAAGTCAGATAGAGAAAGACAAATGTCATATGATCTCACTTATATGTGAAATCGAAAGAACAAAATAAACAAACAAAACAGAAACAGATTCACAAATACAGAGAACAAAATGATGGTTACCAGATGGGAGGGGGTTTGGAGGAAGGGTAAAAAAGGTGAAGGAATTAAGAAGTACAAATTGACAATAACAAAATAGTCACAGGTATGTAAAGTACAACATAGGGAATATAGTCAATAATATTGTAATAACTATATATAATTCCAGGTGGGTACTAATCGGATGAGGGGGAGGGTCACTTCACAAATTATAGGTCTAACCACAATACCGTATACCTGAAACCAATATAAAATAATATTGAATGTCAAGTACAATTGAAAAAAAGTTAAAATGAACAGGAGAATATTAATAGCCTACAATAATTCCTGATTTATTTTCAGAAGTGTGACTGAATGTTGAAACTCATTTTATAAACATAGTTTAAGTTTTTTACATAACCACATAATAACATGCATTTGTCAGAATAAAGCTCATTTGCCACTTTCCTGTCCATTAATTCAGCCTCTGAGATATTGCCTCAGATATTCCCTGTGGCATTTTCCACCTGGAAAAATATCTTATCATTTTTCAATTCGAAGTTTTCACTCATTTATAAAAATTTTAAATTAACCCAATTCTAGTACTGATCTCAGGTAATCCCACTATTTGCACTTCTGTAATACTTAGAAAATACTTATTTATTCCTCTTTTGTTTTAGGTCTCCAATCTAATCATTTACTCTTGACAGAATTTTTTCTTCAATCCTCTGATAACTTTTAAAAAATCTTTCTCAAACACTTTGCTCTGACCAAATGCTTATTTGTATTGTCAGAGGAAAATAAAACTCTCTCCCAATAAATTATGTTTCTTGAGCATTTAATGAGTCTCTACTTAATCTTGGCTTCCAACAGCTTTCCAGGTATAGAAATGAAGCACTGTAGGCTGTAGTTTCCATTTCTGTAACCTTTCCAATGAATGGCGGCCATTCTGGAAATCCATCAAGAAGGCTCTAGCATAGCATTCCACGTGGGAAACCTTTTCTTACCTTTTCTCCACAGTACACTAATCCTTATCCTTTACTATACAAATCAAATGTTATTTCCTCTGCGAAGTTTTCTACGATTCATCCTGTTCCTATGTGAGAATTAACTCTTCTTGCATGAACAAAACCAAGTATATTTGTGAATCAGGAACTAGGATCACCTTATCCTCAGAATCAAGCAGTACAGAAAACTGGTTGGATGGGCTCACAGAAACATTTTAAGGTGAATAGATAGAATAGTAAGAGAGTTTTTGTTGAACAACCTTGACCATCTCATTGCTCAGTGGCTTTGGAGCCAAACAAATCTAGTGTGGACCCAGCTAAATAATCATAAATTTTTTTTCTAGATATAGAGCTATTCATGTACTCCATTTCTTCTTGAGTCAGTTTTATGGTTTTGTCTCTTTAGGAATTTGTCAATTTCATATAAGTTGTTCATAACATAGCCTTATTATGCTTCAAATGTTTGTGCTGATTAAAACCAAAATTAAGGATAAACTCATTGAATGTGTAAGAAATACAGTTAAATTTGTTGGATCTGTAGTGTGAGGTTCCCCTATTCATTTGTGATATTATCATGTTTCTCTCTCTCTCTCTCTCTCTCTCTCTCTCTCTCTCTCTCTTCCTCTTTAGTCCGTATAAAGTTTTATCAATTTTATTTATCAAAGAACAAGTTTTTAATTTCACTAACTTCCTCTAGTTTCCTGTTTACTCTTTATTTCTGCTCTTGCCTTCATTATTTCCTTCCTTCTGCATATTTTGAGTTAAATTTACTCTTCTTTTTCTAGTTTCTTAACATTATTGACTTGAAACCTTTCTTCTTGTCTAATAAAAGCACTTAGTGTTATAAATTTGTCTCTAAACACAATTTTGGCTTCATCCCACAAGTTTTTCTATGTCATATGCTCATTTTCACTCAGTTTAAAATATTTTCTAAATTTCTTGTGGTTGCTACTTCCATCCATAAATTATATAGAATGTATTGTTTAAATTCCAAATATTTGAGGATTTTCCAAATAATTTAGTTATTGATTTGTTAATCCAGTTCTCCATCTGGTCCTGAGTTTTAAGTTATGACTGTAGTCTCATTGTCTAGGTTATGATGATGGGTCCCTACTAGTATCTGATCCCTGATGCCCTCCAGCTTCATACTCTACCCTTTTTCCCTCCAGTGGACCTCATGGACTCACCTGACTGTGCCTCACTTCCCTCCCTGTCTTCTACCTGAGGTGATAAAGGGATCACAAAAAATGGTAAATTTCATAAAAAATCAAATAGAGGTCTAATTTAACCAAATTAAAAGACTGCAACGCGTATTAAGAGTTTGGCAAAGATTAGATGAATAATGCACAGAATGGATTGCTCCAGAAATACTCAGTAAGTGAGGGATGGAGCTGAAAATGTACAGTGGGGTTTTACTCAAACTTGAGAATTAATAGGGTTGATAAAATGAAGGTATAAAGGACTTATGATTGTTAGGAAGACCCTTGCTGGACATTACCTCACAATTCTTTCAAAAGTATCTTCCCATTTTTGCATTGGCTTCTTAGTACAGATATCAAATGATTCGTGTGACTTTGACTTAGATATTCTCTTTGATTCCAGAGTCCCAACAGAGAATATTACCAGGTTCAGCAAATAATGGATTTCAGCAATTATTTGGAAAATCCATTCTTCATAAATTACTGTAATCATGCCTTGTCATTGGCAATTCCTTTAACATCCAGGTAATATCAATTTATTAGTTATAATTATAACCTATATAGTCCAATCTATTTCCCCAACTTCAACTTTAAATTCATGTTATTAATGTTTCAGGTATGAGAACTATAATGAGAAGTTTTGTTGTTGTTGTTGTTTTAATTAAAAAAGTCCTTTTTGAGAGATACATACTGAAATATCTGTAGATGAAATGACATTTTTTTATAAAATCTAAACATAATTATTTCTTTCTTGAAAGAGAATATACTGGATTTTTTTTCAATTAATTTCAAATGAGGAGTATGTGATATTTGTAAATATATATGTATCTGAGGAATAAGAGCTCAAACATAGGGGATCTCTATCCCCTCCATATAAAATCTTCAGACAGACATCTCATCTAATGATGCACAAACAAACCAATTCAAAAACAGTCCTTATAATTTGAGGAGAGTCATAATTGGATCTTCATGGAAGCCAGGCCCTATAAAATATATCCTCTTTGTGGCATCTGGAGCAAATCACCAACAATGAAGGGAGACGATGTCACTTAATCTGACTACAGACAAAGCTAGGGCCTACCTTACGTCGGCTCCCTCTGTGTTTCCTAACTCATAATTCCCTTTTGAAAATGGCCTATAAAAAGGGAAAATAGACCAGCCCTGACCAACCAAGCGGTGCCTATGTGTACAAATGAAAAGGGTAACTTCTGAGCTACATTTTGTCCCTACTCAGAAAGCACAGGGTCCTTACGCATTTGTAAAATTAATATATATTAATGCTGCATATTTATTAATATAAATATAGTACTAACTCTATTGATAGGGCTTAAACTAGCATAGTTCATGTCTGCAAAATGATGAAAAGTACTACGAAGATGCCAGATATTTCCATCAGTACTTTTGTGGTAACTGATTTTTAAAATCAGCAAATTAACTTGCAATGCTAAAGGTGACCAACCAATTTGATGATAGTTTTAAGTGATTTGCCATTTTGAGAGATGAAAAATAATTTTCTTTTTAAAAATTAAAGAACGTAACTTGCTGTTTTGGATTAATGCTGTGACCCTACCTGGTATCACTGATCGATAGAGGATTGATTGCATTATATTCATAATCTTTGGATACTGGATTGTGAAACATTTTATAATCATAAAATGTATTCTAGAGATAAAATCAGATTCCATTTTATAATCAACATGACTTAGGGAACTGAGCTGAACCAGAAAAAGAAAAAGGCAAAACAGCAGAGAAAAATAAAACAAATGGAAGGCTAGAGGTTGAGGTTTTAACTCTTAAGAAGGATAAAAACCCGTCCTATAATCAAAACTGTGGTTATTTACTATCAACATGGTAGAGAGATGGAAGTTTTTAAAAATCTTGCCTTCCCGGCCATCTGTCTACAGTGTGTGTGCTGCGGCTCCGAGGAAAAATACATACATCCTGGGTTGATCCCAGGAATAGTGGGTTTACTATTAATAACGTTCTCACTAATGTCACTCTACTGCAGTCTAAGAAAAATATGATAAAGAAAAGTTACATGATGCAATGTGAATTGATTAGGAGCTTTGAGGTCATGTTTAGCATTTTGAGGTTTTGGTTTTGTTTTGTTTGTTTTTTCAGTTTTTGTTTTGTTTGTTTCCTATTCTACAACTCTGAATGGCTAGAATTCCATTTTAAGCTCAACAGGAACTGAAGAATACTGAACACTATACTGTCCCAGCTTTTAAAATAAAGCCTGAAATATCACTTAGCACAATGGCTGTGGAAGAAAAACAACAATAAAGTTTGTTTTGTTTAACAGCAACTGACAATGGTACTATTGTCTACACATGTCTGTCTATAAATACTGCTATACATTTTGCAGCTCTTTCCCCTCGAGTATAATCCAGACATGGAATTAGTTGATCAGCCTGTCACCATGGATACTGAGAAATCTGGCCAAGTGACTTCAAATACATATTGTGGGTAAAATTGTATTGCTTTCCGTTGCTGTGACTGAGGTCTGTGCTCGGTCCTTCTCATTTGGAGGAACAGGCCCAGGGAAGGGGCCCAGTGTCCTCAGAGATCCCTAACCCCAGAGGTTCTACTCTGCCCCTTTATCTGACTTGGCTCCTCTGACTCTCTTGAGGTCCTGGGCCCACAGGTTCTACTGTGTACGCACACAGGAATCCAACGACACCACCTCTGGCCCTGAGTATTTGTCTCTGGAACACTCACATCAAATCTCTAGGAATTTACCAGTTTCTCCCTTTATCTAAACCAAGTGCCAAAAATCTTTTACTTTTGCGATAGCTTAAGCAAAATGCTTAACCAACAAAATTAAGAGAAAAACAATGAATTTAAAAACAAAACTTAACTCAAATTCTTGTTCTACCTTTAACGGACCTTGAGTAAGTTACTTCACTTTTAATTATTCATTCAACCAACATTTGCTGAGGGGCTACTAAGGTGAACATGCTTTGGCAACAGGTAAGCTATGAAAAACGGGAAGCAATTCTTGTTCTTAAGGAGCTTAGAATAGAAGATAGAAGACAGACACATACACCAGTGGTCACATGCTGATTGACCTATCAGTGACAGGAGGAAGTGAAAGAACTCTTAGAGGGTCATCTCACCCAGACTGGGAAGGTTAGAGTAGGCTTCTAGGAGGAGGAAATCTGAGGTAAGGCCTGAAGGATGAGTAAGAATCAGCTAGTCTTAGGAGGAAGGTGAGGAGAGAGGGAGTGCAAAAGGAGGAAACAGTAGAATGATAACAGACTTGGAAAGTAGAAAATGTTATCTGGGATGTTACTTGACCCAGCATGAAAAATTGCCATAATAATATAAATGCCATTCATCAGCTTTTAAAACCAAACTGTAGCTAAAAGTATTGTCAATTGTTACAGCATAGGATAACATCAGATGTTAATGTTATTTAACCATATAAAATTATTAAATCGGTCCTCTGACCTAGGAAGTCCACTCCTAGGTATTCACCCAAGACAAATGAAAACATACGTCTACACAGAAACTAGAATAACGATGTTCTTAGCAGCTTTATTCATATTAGCCCAAACTGGAAACAACTCAAACATCTATTAACAGTGAAATGGATAAATAAATTGTATTTATATAATGCAATATTCTTTACTGATAAAAAGGAATAAACTACTGATACATGCAACAACATAGATGAATCTCACAGACATACTGAGAAAGAAGCCAAACACACACACGTACACACACACATACACAAAAAGACAATATTATGTTTACATTGATGTGAAATTCTAGAAGAGGAAAATGTACTCCATGATGAAAAAAGTCACATAAGTTGTTGCCTCTGGAAGCGGCAGGGGACTGACCAGAAAAGAACATAAGAGGATGATAAAAGTGATAGATTTGTGGATCACACAGGAATCTGATTCAAACTCACTTGATTGCACACCTAAGATTTGTGTCCTTCACTGTATGTTTTTGAAAACAACCATTAAACTTTAATTAGTAAGTTTGCTTTTTTTCAAGTGATGTGAAAAAAAGCCATTCTGAGGCTATCTGCTGTGTATTCTAGGCTTGAGCAAAACTCAAAGCTTTTGAAAATAATGGGAGCCAGGTTTCTCACTGTTGAGGAGTGGGATAGCAAATACAAAAAGGCAAACAAAAACTGTGCTGTCCAACATGTTAGCTATTAGCCACACGTGACTTTTGAACCCATGAAATGAGGCTAGCCCAAATTGAGGATGTGCTGCAAGTCTTAAATACACACTAGATTAGGAAGACTTAGTATAAAAAAAAAAGTTAAAAACCTCAATACTTTTTATATAGATTATATTTTGGAATGGTAAAATTTTTGGATCTATTGGGTTAAATAAATATATTATTAAAATAAATTTCAATCATTTCTTTATACTTTTTAAACATGGCAACTGGAAAGTTTATCATTACGTATGTGGCTCATATTTGTATCCACCGAACAGTGCTGAGCTATAATGTAGCTTGTAATGTTGCACTGGAATTGGAGCTATCATATTCCCATACGTGAACTCATAGTTAGATCGATCTGTTTATCTATGTATCTATGTATGTATGTATGTATGTATGTATGTATGTATGTATCATCTATCTATCTATCTATCTATCTATCTATCTATCTATCTATCTATCTATCTATCCTTTTTCCTTCTCCGAAAGGGCCTGGAAACAATAACATGCCAGTAGCAATGATCACACCTAGCACTCAAATCTTGGCACCATTCTCCATTAAAAGGAAATATAACTGCTTGGAGAAATGGCTGATTTCAGGACTGGGGCAGAGAAAAATACAGGATGCGCCTGGAACATCTTATTTCACAAGAAAGTAAAGGATTGCTCAAAAACTGAAGGGGTATATCAAAATGACACAAAAGAACCACTGGGTTCCCACTAGCCAAAAGTAGAATAATTTGAGCATCGAAATAAATGATGATAATATTGAATTACTGAATAATATAAGAGTCCATAAGCCCATAGTCATAAATAAATAATAGCTAAATAAATAAGGAAAGTGCTTCCTTATAGTAGAATGCCAACTAATAAACACAGAAAAAAAAGATAGAGAAAGGAAATTATCAATGAATACTAAAATTAGTGGGTAAGTTTGAGGAGAAATAGCATTATTTACCTAGTTGCAAAGTATCTCCCCATATATTAATTATAAAAGGGAAAGTTTCTTTAGTTTAAAAGAGTAATATATAAACTTTACAACTGAAAAAAAATCATCAAAATAAACCCAGAACTAATTATGCAATCTTTCTGCCTTTGTGTTTTAAATTCACTGAGAGGATGCAATCCACCCCTTGCCCAGTATGATGAAGGAAAATTAACCTCATGTAAGTTTGGTTTATGAATCACCATTACACTCATCTGAATTCTTTTTATAAAATCTTTATGACATAAAAGGCATGAAACAGTCATATCCCAAGGAACATGGCAGTAGTGGGTACAATTAAAAATATTATTTACAAAACTAATTAGCAAATGTGATCAGAAAACAAACAAAAAAGAATATAGGAAGTTACACTATCATTTTTCATTGTTACACTTATTGTCATACTTTACAATGATAGAATTTTAAGTAGAGTCAAAAATCTTTGTGAACCTTGCATTGACACTTCAAGTAATTTTAAAAACCATGATACATCATAAAGGTAAAAAATTTTATGGAGGTAAGACAAAAAATAGGAAATTACCTATAAAATTAGATATTCTATTCTTAAATAGACTCAACAACAGAAAAGCTGAGTTTATCACATAACTAAATAACTTCCATATTAAAAAAGAAATAATGCCATTATTTCCACACACATTGGAGTCAGAACAATTTAAATCAAGTAACAAGTAGTCAGTAACTGTATATCTAGCTCCCAAATTTAAAATTCAATCATATGTCAATAGCCTTATAATTGAACATAAGAGGATTGGGTGGGTGAATTTATTTATTAATTTGTCTGTCTGCTTTAAGATAACTTCTCAAAAGATTTGAGTTGCTTACAACAGAGAGCGTATGGAATGCTACAAAAAATGGAATACAAAAACTGTCCATGTTAGATCCACTGCAGGTTTGGACATGAAGAGGAAGGTGTCTGCTTTCCAGAGATTTCTGGAAAAGCATAAGACTGTTCATGGAACTGAAAGCCAAGCGTCTAGTAGTTGACTCTAAGGGAGCTTAAAAAGACAAAAGGAAGCTTCTTTACGAACCAGTTAAGTGCCATCATAAACGGAATGCAGGTAGGAGTGCAGGAACAACATTTGAATAAATAAAATGGCAAGAAAAAGTGGCAAAGACTATGAATCTTTGAACTTCAAACTAACATTTATCATCGGCATCAAAAGAATCCCAAATCCTTCAGTCTGAAACCTCTTGGCCTTCACTAACACACTTCATGAGGACTGTAAAGTTATATATTTCACAGGTCCCCTAGCCCTTAGAAGACCAAGAAATAAGAAGTCATCCTGATGCACTGGTAAACATGGCATCATCTGTAATAAGAACACAATCACCAGATTTATTTGATTATCCAACCCTCAAAGCTACAAATAATTTACTGTTTTCTTTACAATTTATTTTCTGCATATATTGAAAAGAAGAAAATACTATACTTTGTGTGTGGGTGTGGGTGTATTCGTGTGTATATCAAGTAGCAAGGTTGCCTAAAGAAAGAACAGCATGAAAAGCCTTTTTAGCAAAATCAATTGAAGGTATTTACAGTGACTGTTTTAAAAATATAACCATCTTTTTCTTATTTTAACAGTTTAAAACATTATAAAAGAAAATTCATACCAAAGGTAAACATGTGAAATCTGAGCATTGCTGTGATTCTTTCAAATCTCTGTTGAGCTTCCTGGCAACCAAGACAATGGGAGCACAAAATTATAAAGCTTTATAAGGAAATAGACTAGTTCCTTCAGAAAAGGAAAGGCTTTCCTTGATTCTAAATTTGAAAAATAGTTCACATGTGGAGAAAATAATAATATATAATGTAATATAGTATATACTATCTGCAATTGGATTTTTATCACTAATATCAAATGATTGTCTACGGCCAAGAATAGGACACTAAAGTTCTCAGTGAAGGCAGCCCTAGGAGGGTTAAGGCATGTCTACTAAATATACAGCCCTTCCATGCTCTAGAAATACCACAGCTCCCGGGAGAACACATTATGCTCTTTAAGGTACATCTACATGGATATATTTTTCCACTTGATATCATGTCATATAAACAGTCAGTGGAATCAATTGCCGTGAAATTCACTGATTGGCTTGCTGAATCAGCATAGAAACAAAGCCTCTGAAAGTCGGAATGGATTTTCGAGATCTCTTGGGCCAATAATAAATTAGAGTGGCTAATATCAAAGGTATCTCTGATCATCAGAATAGGAACTCAGCTTGCACACCATGATGGACAGTTGGATCCCTCTGTGGCCATCTGCGCCACAGAACTGTTGGAGACAGTTCTCTTCTCCATTATGCTGAAAACTCCTGGACTGTATTTTCCATCAACTTTTAAAGTCTGTCCTCCAGATAACTGAGCAACCCTTCCAATATCAGAAGACACTTGTGATTTACCACTTCTACCTTAGTGACAATGATAATATTACTTAAAAGTCATCCAACACTTTAAAATTTTTTCAGTGCTTCGTATACATGAGCTCACGTTACCTTTCTACCATATCTCTGACTGCTATACAATAGGTATTTCACACATGAAAAAACTAGCTTGCCCAAGATCAAGCCACGGGTTTACAGCAGAATGTAGACTAGAAGCTGGATCTCTTCCTTTTCTTTCTCTCTCTGAATTTTAATGAGCATTTATAAACTAGACTGAACATTTACTAAATGCAGTGTATTTAGGAGAAGAAAATGTTGAAGGCATTTTAAATAATATTGAGAAAATCATCAGGAAGACACATTCATGTAATTAATACTTGTAAATTTACAGATTTGTTTTCCAAGTGCCAAGAATTTTGTACAGGTGTTCGCAACTTCAAGAAGCTCTCTTAGAAGAATTAGTTTCTCTTCTGTTTTCAGCGAAAAGTTTTGACCAACTATAGGTTTGAGTTCAGGTTGAAGTTTTCTGACCATCTCAACTGTAAGGTAAAATATGAATATAAACCCTCTGGTTTGCTGAATAAAGCTAGAATTCTTTGAGTACTTTCCAAAATGTGTGAAGGTTCCAGAACTTTTTGTACTTCAGTGAGTTTAAATACCGTTTTCCTGCTGTTTTTCTCATATTCATTTTCATCTACTCCTATTTATTGAGTTCCTGGGCATCTTCTGGTTCCTTTTCTGTGTTCCCAGAAAGAATGGCAGAATTGGAACATCTTTCCTTAAACAGCAACAACAAAACCTCGCTGCATACATAAAAGTTCACCTGTTGGGATAAAATCCTTAAGGCCTTAGAACTAATATAAGGCACTCAATTTAAATACATAGAAGCAGCAGCAGTTAATGGTATGCAATCAAAATATCAGTTTAAAATGTGCCTCCAGGGCATTCATTCCAACAAAGTTCAATGTGGAGAACTTTCACTGCCAAGGAGGTTCTCTGCACAGCCCAAGCAGATTGAAAAATCAAGCGGTGAGAGCCCTCCAAGAGAGACACCCTCCCTTCCTCCTTTGCACATGGAAGTGTGGACCATCGATGAATTCTCGTTGGAGGGCAATCTGACACGTGTGACAAGGCTGAAGGAGAACTGAAGAGGCTCTCGACCTCTGCGGGAACTGAGTGAAAACCTTTGATGAGGTGATGAGTTGGGACTCACTCGTAGCAGGATGGACTAGTGGAAGTATTATCCTGACCACACATTATGTTTGAGTAGAATGATCCTGCTTTTTAGTTTCTCTTTTCCTTTCTGAATGTTTCCAAATGCCAATTTGAGCTATTTTTCTATGGACATCAGTAAATGAAAAAATGAAAACTAGCCATTATGTCCTCTGACTACAAAATGGTCACAATCAGAGAGAAACAAACTGGGAAGCCATGCATGAAATTTAGATCAACCAGTCTCTCCTTGGGATCTAGTCGGGTCCAATGCCAACGTTTAATGTTGCAGGCAATGAACACTTGTTGAGCATCAGCAATTCTTTACTAAGAATCCTCGATTTTAAAATACCATTCTTGGGAGCACCTGGATCGCTCAGTGGTTAGAACGCGGTGCTCTTAACAACAAGGTTGCTGGTTCGATCCCCACATGGGCCACTGTGAGCTGCGCCTTCCACAACTAGATTGAAACAACTTGACTTGGAGCTGATGGGTCCTGAAAAAACACACTTAAATTTAAAAAACGTTAAAAAAAAATAATGAAAATAAAGTAAAATACCATTCCCTACTCCCCAGGCTTTGGTGTCTTTCTAAAAGCAACAGAATCATTCATTGACAGGGAGTAGGCTTTAGAGAGAAACAGTCTGTTGCTTTTAAGCAAGGTTCTCCCACCTGTGAGCAGAGGCTATTTATTCCTGGCTCCTGGTGTGTTTTTGTATGGTGAGAGACCTCGGCCAGTGTAAGGATCCTGGCCACTTCACTCCTTTATCACTCTGCCTCAGTGAATGAGGAGATTATTTGACTGGTAAATCCGAGACGTAGGGCTCACAGATCTCAACACTTGCTATGCTTGCCTTCCTACCATGCTAATTTTTTAAGGGGCGGCTCCCACAGGGGGACACATGGCCATCTGGCCTGGACTGATGGGTAAGTCTGCCTATTTCCGAGCTGCCATATTAGGAAACCCACTGTTGCTGCGCTCCTAAACCACATAATCCCTGCCAGCCTTAATTAGTAACCAGTACACTATTCTGATCTCCATCTGTCTTATTCCTTGTCTAGCTCTTAAGTGGCTTAGAACTCAGGACCACTTTTTAACTGTGTTGTCCTTGGAAATTTATTTTACTATAGTCGCCATTATCCACTCATATTTGTCAAGTGTTTGAGCATCTTCTGGTTCCTCTTCTGGGTGTTATCATTATTTTATCAACCTGGCAGGACTGTGAATATAAAGTGGCTCCTAGAACAGGGCTTTTCATTCAATTAAAGTTTACCTTCCCTTGCTATTATTTTAATTTTAACTTAGTCACCACCTCTTTGTCTTAATTCCTTCTTCCCTTTAACTTCCTCCAATAAATTATCTTCTTCTCTCTCTCCTCATTGTCTCCAACTCTTTCTTCTTAAAGCTTTCTATCTCTAGACATTGCCCTAAAATAACCTAAGTTTGGTTCTTAAAGTTGGGTCACAGGACCAGAAGCACCAGCGTCTTCTGGGAATTTGTTGGAAATGGAAACTCTCTGTCCCCCTCTCAGATCTACTGAATCAGAAACTCTGGGGATGGAGCCCAGAATTTGAGTTTTAACAAGCCTGCCAGGCCACTCTGGTGCACGTTCAAGTTTAAGAACCAGAAGCCTAAATCGTTCCGTTTCTGTTCAGTTCCATAGCTTGTCTCTGCCTAGATAGTTTTCTTTTTGTGCCTTAGTCTCTTTTATGATTATCAACCATTTTGCTTTGTATCATTACCCACTGTCTAATTCCTGAAAGTCCCCACTTCCATCCAAAAAGGGAAACAAAGGCAACTATTTTGCCCTTAAATGATTTAAAATTAGGATCTACAAGTCTCTTTTATACAGATATTTTTTTTGTCCACTCCTAATTATTACATCTGATTTATTGAAAATTCAGGCAACTCAGTTTATTTTGGTTTACCAGGTGGTTTATTTTCATAGTCATTGTGTAACAAACTCACAAATATGCAAATCTTTGCTCTTTGTTTTGTTTTTAATGGGTAAACAGAAAATGTCCTATCATAGGAAACTACAGGTAGCACTGGGAAAAAAATTGCTTTTCACAGCACTGGTTTCCCAACAACGTGAAAAGCATCAAGCAATTCCATTATCTTAAAATTGCCATCCAATTTGTTTCTCTGTGGGAGAGCTAGTATTCTTATGTCATGAAGACCAGGAAATTATCTGCTTTTTGCACTATGTCAATCTTTTCCTTCCTATTTTTCTCTGAATCTCTGAAAGAACATTTAGGGGCAGCAAGAACTGTGGCGGGGGGGGCAGGGGCAAGGGGAGAAGAGGTGAAATAGGAGCTGATTTGTTTAATATACTTGGAAATTATCCTTTGCTAAATTTTACCTCATGCCCATGTACTTCAAATAATTGAATGATTCAGGTATTTGTTAGTTTCTCTCCCACCATTCCTCAAATGTTTATGCAAATTATTTTCAATCAACAAGATTGGTAGACATTCATGATTTTATAATAAATTGGTATTAATGTGTAACATTTTGGGAAAAAAATGTCATTCTCATGCTATTCATTATGAGGCATTTGGCAGGGCGGGGGAAGCAAGTCATTCACTTAAATTGTAATGAAAGCATTTAGTATTTATTAGTGTGTAGGAGTCTTGTTCTCAAGGGAGTATTTAACAGCTATTATTCATTCAATCTCAGTTGCCCTGGAAGGGAAGGAAAGGGAGCCCAGTGAGCCAGAGTCACTGAGTTGAGTCATTGTTCAGCTCCATTCCAAAGGACTACTCAGTTTCAACCTTAGGCCGAAGTTAAGATTCTCTGGCTAAGGATACTTTTTGTGATCTAGTCCCATTGGCAGTAGCTCAGACATTACCCGTCTGGTCTCGGATCACCTTCCACCTACCGGACCCTGGCAGGCATCCATGGAACCAAAAACCTCTCCAAGGAATGAGGGCCTTCGGGATAAAGCATACGCGTATATTCCTAGAACTGCATTTTCAGATTTCTTCTGAGATTCCCTACAGTACCCACAATGGCCAGGCACTGTACCTTATTTTCAATGCTCAAGATATTCAATTTGGTGGTGGTGATGATAGGAGTCCCCCTTTTTCATTTCATTTTTACTGATTTCTATCTTTTGTACTGGCTTCATCTTATATCAACAGGATTTTGGGCTCGTTTGTCTCAGCCTTTTTTCTAATCCTAGCTAATCAAGGTCCTTTTGGTATCCCTTGCTCTACTAACCAGTCTGGACTGCAAGAGCATTTCCACACTGCCTTCTGGAACTCTCACTCCATCCCTTAACTTTTCTTGAGTCTTCCACATTAATCCCAGTCCCTGATCATCTCAAATTTCTTTTCCATCTCCCCATCCAAGCTCCCAAAACTTTTGGGAAAGGTATAAAATCCTGTCAAATCCTTTTCCTCGGAAGTCCTTTCAGACCCTCCAGTGGACTTCACATAGCTTCATACAAGATGGGTATTGTTTTACCCTCCTGAAATGCTCCATGCCAACCCCAGCTCCCTTATCTATGTAGGTGACCTTGTCATTTACTGTCATTACACCTTTTCCCATCTCTCCCTTCAAATTTTCTTTGTGCTTCCACTTTTTTCTTTCTTCTGTATTGCTTCAGAGGAACCTTCGCCCCTTCCATATTCAACTTAGTCACCCTGTCAACCTCTTCTCTGTTGCTTTTCCTGGCATTTGCTCAGCTCTTGGTCTCTGTCTCCTCTTTTCACTTCTATCTCTTGAATGTTTTTGTTAGGCCTACAAACACTCTCAGTCCTCGCCTATGAAAAACAACAGACAAGCAAGTAAACAAGTCATCTTCCCTTGGTTTTGCAACATCTTCAGATTATTATTTTCTTGGTTTTCTTTCCAGGGTAAATCTGATTTGGTAAATCTGTGGCTTGAAAACTAGCTAATGCCACATTGTTTCATAGAAATGTTTTTCTCAAAGGCCACACCAATGACCTCTACTCATCAAGTTCAATGAACTGTTTAATTATTGAATTTAGCTGATCTCTCGGACATGTCTGCTCTTACCGATTCATCTTACACTCACTTCTCGCTTGTCTTCTGGGAAACATGCCAGACTGTAACTGTGTCTTTGCTTCCTTCAGGGATTCCTCCCTCTCCCAACCATCAAAAGTCATCTTCTACTAGATGCTTTCTCCAGATCTCTTTGCTCTAATCTCCTCCTTGCCTTCATCAATTCCCATATTTTAAACTATTGCTTCTTGTGGATCATTCCAAAATCTAACTTCCTACCTCCTCTGGGCATTTCTACCTTTGATATTCTAGAGAAAGGGTTATAAACTATTACTATAAAGGGCAGATAGTAAATATTTTAGTCTTTGTAGGCTCTATGGTCTCCGTTATGACTAGTAAATTCTGCTGTTATAGTGTGAAAGCAGCCACAATGCACACATGAATGAGCATGTCTCTGGCTCAATAAAACTTTATTTATGGGCACTGATATTTGAATTTCATATAAATTTCATGTATTATAAAATATTACTCTTCTTTGGATTTAAAAAAATATATAAAAATAGAGAAGTCATTTTTTGTTCTTGAAAAATAGGCAGCAGGCTGGATTTGGCCCTCTGGCTATCGTTTGCTGACCTCTGTTTCAGAGGCATCACAACAGTTACACGTTCCTCAGCCATTTACTCCCCACGTCCCATAACAATATTGTTTCCTCTTTATGACTGTTTTTATTTTTATTTTAAAATAAAGAGTTGTGTGCTGTGTCATTTCCTACAGGTACAGACTTCCTCTAGAGTGGGCTGGGTAAAACAAGTATTAATAGAGCATTCCCATTTTCAGACAAAAAAGTGGAGGCGCAGCTTGGATTTGTCGCAGAGTAGTGCTAAAGCCAGCATTAGAACTTGGATCTCTGGACTTTTTGGACCAAGACTCTGGATGAATTGTCACACAGCAGTCAATTGCCAATAATGTATGGTTTATATCTGTCAATGTAGAAAACTTATCAAGGTTCTTTTCAGATCTACAATGCCTTATTACATGACATACCCCCTGCTGTAAGCATGTTGGTTTCTTGTCAGTTCTGATGCTGCTACTTTGCGTAGTCGGGCAGCCAGAAAACGGTGAAAGAGGGAAAACAATGTTTACTCAGGTAAAGCTCCACAGATGTCATTTTAGGTTGAAGTAGAAATCTTCACTTGTATAATGAAGATTGACATAACAACTATCATCATTTGGGTGCTGGCAGAGACTTAAAGCCCAGTATTGCATTAAAAAAAAAGTAAGGTGTATTTTCTATTAGTTCAAATATGTCAAGACAGAATGGATTATTTTCCTGTAGCTAACGCCTATTTTATCCTCCTAAATTGTATTTTCTCAGAACTCCCACAGAGTTCTGAGTTCTAACAATGCTATAATATTCAGTTTTTAAGAGGTTATTAAGGTTACATGTCCTTTTGTAACCCCTTTTCCTATCTCTTCAATTTTAAGATTGAGAGAAATGATTCATCCTTACTCATTCTGAGCCTACGTTTGTTTTTCAGCCATAAGCCAATTTGGCATTATCTAGCTTAACTTCTATATTTTATATTTTGTCAATACCTATTTGGATGAAAAAGTTACCCAAAAAAGCCTAAATTATAAATGTTGTTTTTTTAATGAAAACCTATAATTCTATATATTACATTGTGTGCTCACCACCCAGAGTCAGTTCTCCTTCCATCACCATATATTTGACCCCCTTTACCCTCTTCTACCATCCCCCTTCCACCCTTATAATGTTATTTTGCTTTGTCAGGAAAACAAAGCAAACCAACAAATACACAAAAATATTCAATGAAGAAGTACCATTAGGTATGACACCAACTGTGGGTGTAAAAAACAAACTATAAACAAATGTATGTGTGTATGTGAGTCTACCCTTAATTCAATTTATACTCATACTTTTTTTGAAATTCAATAATGTTAACCTTGCTTTATGCTTCTTTCATTATTGTATTATAGAGTGACCCCTGAAGAATCTTGTTTCTTGAGAGTGCATTTGATCATTAGTAGAATTTGGCCCTAATTAAAATGGGATTATCACAGGATAGTAGATCAAAGAAATGTGCTTCTGAGGTGGGTATTCTTTTACTTATTTTCCTGTAACATATATAACGAAGGCCAAAACGTACTACCCCCTTTTAAATAACAACTCTTTGGAAGCTATGTCTGGCTTTGGAAAACAGATTTTCAGTTCAAATGGAAGATTAAATTCACCTTGGCAATTTCTTAATGTGTAGAGAAATTCACTCTCAGAGTCAAAGGAAAACAGTTGAAAAGTCTAGTTTTGTTTTCTGAAGAAAACTACTTTTGCTTATATAGTTTGATTATTCAGTGTATTGAGGTAAAACACTTTATAGTAGAAAACCTTGTAAAATAGTTTTGTAGTAGCATTATTGAATAGATTAAGCTACTGTAAGACAGCCCCAAAACTCAGTGGCTCAAACAATGAGTTTGTCTCCCAGGGCAGTCCAAGATAAGCGTTCCAGTTTGGTGGGCAGCTCTGTTCCAGTCAGTCATGGGAGACAGACTGGTAGCACCTGTGCCATCAACAGCTGGCTTACAGGGTTGCTCTGGTCGTCACCCTTTCAGCTGGCTGACGAATGGGAGAAAAAAGGGAGTCTCAGGTCAGAGATATCCTCTTAAGTAGATAAGTCAGAAGGTCCTCAAATCACATGTACTCATATTCCACTGGCAAGTGTCCAGTCACGCAGCCGCACCTCGCTACCCGGGAGGCGGGAAACGTCTCTCCTTGTGCTCAGGAAGAAGGGAAGAACATAAACCATGGCCATCCACAGTTTCCATATACTCTCTGACTGTGAAAAACTATAAATAACCAACAATAAACATTGCAAGGTCTCTAGAATGTTATACAAGCACAGTAAAAAGTAAGAAATAAACAGGTTCATTATTTTTTTC
This sequence comes from Rhinolophus hipposideros, assembly GCF_964194185.1. NCBI lineage: Eukaryota > Metazoa > Chordata > Mammalia > Chiroptera > Rhinolophidae > Rhinolophus > Rhinolophus hipposideros. The sequence goes on from NC_138055.1 coordinate 37,289,081, forward strand.
TATTATGAAAATATTCAACAAGGTAAAAAACCAAGGCAGTTCTCCTATTTTATCTTACCACATCAAAAAGATTTTTGTTATCAAACACACAGAGGAAATACCCAACTTAAAATAAATCATGTTTTAAAAGCTGGGAATTCATTTACTCGTAAAAACAATGTTCTAAAAATGGCAAGATTCCAAAATTATTTCAAAAGGCTCATTTACCTCCTGTGGCATATGTACAATGAAAAATAGTGGACGACAGTACAGCATTATAGCACTTAAAATGGAATTGTTGGTTAGAAATAATTTTAAAAAATATTTTAAGAAGGGAAATTAAGTTTAATTAAAGAGGAATATGGTGGGGAGTAGGAAATGAATAAATGTAAAGTCAAAATGAACTTTCAGAAGTATTCTGGCAGTGGTTCTTTGAACACACACCAAAAAGTATGGGCTTTGCTTTTCCTCCTTCAAGGTTTATCACAAGCAAAATGAATATGCTTATCACCCATGCTTTACAGGTAAATTTTTGAATCAAAATGGGAAGGGAAAAAAATATTAAACAGGTGTAGGAGGAGAGGTTTCTATAAAGTAACCAGGAAAGAGTTGGGAGTGTCGACGTAAGAATGTCCAAACCTGCAGAGAATATTTATAAAAATTTATTTGAGCCAAACACAGGATACACCTGGAAACAAGAACGCAACAGACTGAGATAAATGCTTTTGAGAATAACAGTTTGTAGTTTCTTTTATGCGTTTGAGATTAAGGAGAGAATGTAAAGAAGATTACATGAAGGTGGGAGAAAGCAAGACGGATTATGGGATAGTTAAGGTTATGTGCTCTCTTGCACACTTTAGAAAGTGGGATCTGAAAGTGTGGTCAGGTATTAGAAGGGGGGTGCATTTCAAAGGTGTGTTAATCTAGACGCACAGAAACAATGGAAAGGGCTGGGTTAAGGCAAAGATAAGCCTTTCAGTAAAGAAGTTCTATGCCTGGGGCGTGACTACCCACACCCTGACCTGCCCAGTTAGGAACTTACGATCAGATCACATCACTTTTGAAGCTACTTTCCATAGAATTCCCTTTCTCATTCATTGGAGACAGAAGGGAAGGGAGGAAAAGTCTCAGGAGCTAGCTCACGTCTACAAGTATACATAAAGAAAGATAAGCAGAGGGAAAGACAAAGTTGAGGGTGGGGAAAAGAAATCAAAACTGGCATATGCATGATCTCTTATGAAGAAGGATGAGACAATTTGATTACTGCCTGCAATGAGGGTCTTAGATTAGGAGAGGCAGCTTCTTAGTGACCAGGTGGAGAGAAAGAATGTTCACCAGCAGAGAGGAATTTAGGGAGTGACTGACTTGTATTTCTTTTTAATTGGCACAAGGAAAGTTAATCATTTAAAATTAAGAAAAGGAAAACCATACCAAAATACAGATTAGAAGAATCTTCATGGCAGAAAAGACACATCTGAACAGGGCCCCGATGGATATACCCAGGATAAGCCTCCTTGCATCTTTCAAGTACACATTTGTTTGCTTCTTTCTAGCTGTTCTATTTCAGTACAACTTAACAGTTCCCCCACTGCTTACAACATAACTTCTGAAGATGCTTTATCTTGAGTAAAAAGGCAATTTTGAGCAGCTTGATCTGGGGGTCAGTCCTATGTCTTACATACAGTGAAGGGCTGTTCTCTGCGAGCCTAACTGACTGCTGTCAGCTCATTGACTGTAGAACTCACCAAGGGAATACTCCTTTCTCTCACTTGACAACTGTACCTACTATAATCAGTGAGACAAGACATTGAGCTCCTTAAAGCTGCTTTGAATTGCTTTCGAAGCAGTCCTTGATCTAACCGTCGCACCAGCAACACTCAACCACCACCATGGGTATCGGGAGCCCAGCCTTTAAAGCCTGAATGTGGAACAAAGATTGCTTTAACTTCTGAGAATGAAAGCATCCTTTGAAATTAAACATAACGTCTCAAATTGGCTGCACACTACTTAATAAATGCTTTTTGTGGTTTCAGAGAATATTAATACAACCCCAAACATGTCAGCACAATTTCACTCACAGATTTCTCTTATTCCAGCTTACTGTTTTGTAACTATTGTGTAGAAAGATAAAAGTTGATGAGACAAGGGATAGAAATGGTGCAAAGTTCAAATACACAGGTTTGTTTGTACTCTGTCTTGAGTCTGAAGTCTGAGCTGAATTAGTTGCATGACCTTAAGCAGGTACCTAGACATCTCTGGATTTGATTTCTCAACTGAAAATCGAAGGGACTGCATCCAGCTCAACAGACTGTAATTCAAAGTTTTTCAGTTTCAGTTGTGCTGTGACAGAGAACTTTATTGGCAGTCTTGGATTACTCGAAGATGGAGTATACTGCTTCAGGCCGATGCACTACTGCCCTGAACAGATATCTCCCAGCTGCTCTGCTTCCTTCTGTTAAAGGCAGCTTGGATGGGGTGAGGAAATGAAATTCGGCCTCCAGCTCTAAAGAGTTTTTGAAAAGCTGCCTCGTGACTCTTAAGAAGGTTTCCCTATACAACCTGACTACCCTAAGCCAACTTCACAAAGTGACAAACAGGCATTCACAGTCAGCACCAAGAAACCTGTCAGTGTTACTCTCCTACTCGGCCCCTGCCGTGTCACACAGAATTCTCATGCAGAACAACAAGCCTGGGCTCAGATTTTAAATAAAATGCATATAGATAGATTAGATTATAGATATAGATATAGATATAGATATAGATATAGATATAGATATAGATATAGATATAATCTATCCATCTATCTGTCTATCTATCTATCTATCTATCTATCTATCTATCTATCTATATATATATATATATATGTATCTGGCTTACTATTGTTTTCATTTGCAGTAATAAACTCTGAGTGAGGATGTTTATCAGCAGAATGGACCAAAAGCAAAAACAAAGTCCATAAAGAAACTTTTCTGTCTAATATTAACCCACCTGGGAGCAAAGAGCTGCAGCTGGCACTGGTACTAGCATTCATTTCTGAGTCATCACCAGGGCATCCAGTTTCCTCTCTTCCCTGCTAACTGAGAGGAGGGGGTTTCCGCTCTCAAGCCCCACTCCTTATCCCACCATAAGACACAACATAAGGGAAATGATCTCACTAAAAGATCAGACCTCAGACCTGAAGCCTTTGATTTCAGTAAAAAGATTACAGTTAACTTGAACTGAGGCCTAGTCTAGGTCAGACACAGTTCATCTTTCAGCCACTCTGTTTGGTAAACACTCATTATCATCATCCCTTTTTACACACGCAGAAATTGAGGCCCAAACAGATTAAATAAATTGCACTGAAGCCAGCACCGCTGTCCCTACTCTAGACGCTAATCCACACACTTCACAGTTTGCCTGGAGTCTTCCCCAGTGCTCTGTTCTCTTGACATCAAGGGTGGGGTTAGGGTAGCCAGGGAGAGGAAGAAGGGTTAAAAACTGACAAACAGCATTAGAAGACTTGAATACATTAGCAAATATTCTATCCTTTTGATAATAGTCCTCACTCAAGCTCAGGTCTCTCAAGAGAGCTCTGAAAACTGCGTTAATTTTCTTTCCATTCATTTAACAAAAAGACTCACTCAGGCACCTCTGACATGCATAGTAACTACTGAACTGGCTACTGGACAGTGGGTTTGAAGAACTCCAAGACGCTGTCCATGTCCTAGGGGGGTTAGAATCCAGTACTTGCAGCCTTTCACCTCTCCTGCACCCATATTACCTCCCAATGCATCTTCTCTTCTGCCTACCATGTTTCCCTGAAAATAAGACCTAGCCAGACCATCAGCTCTAATGCATCTTTTGGAGCAAAAATTAATGTAAGAACTGGTATTATATTATATTATACCCTGTCTTATGGTAAAATGAGACTGGGTTTTATATTAGTTTTTGCTCCAAAAGACACATTAGAGCTGATTGTCTGGCTAGGCCTTATTTTTTGGGAAACACGGTATATTACTTTCTGCCTATAGTAAAAAAAATTGGGAGATCATCTATAGTCTATTTTCTCTCAATGTTAGAAACTTGAATTTTAATCATTCATGTGAATCCCACACTATCTCTAAAATATATCCTAAGGATGTCCTTGCGTTCTTACAGTAAAAATATTTATGTGTGAAGTATGTAGTTCCTCATCCAAATCACCGCTTCTTCCCTCGTCCAACCCCAGCCTACTGGAAAGACAGTAATTGAAATTACCTGCCTTGACTGACACTGCCAGGGGTTCTCCACTGGTTTCCTTTTTCTGTATAGCACCCAGGCTTGGGTGTGGATTGCCAAGATCTAGAATTTTAGGTCCCATATTTCAATTTGCCTTGCTTGTTTTGGTAAACTTAATTTTCCTAATAACTTTATCCCCTTATTTGCCCCTGCACAAAATAGCCAGATAGGACTAGGTCTCTTACCTACAAGGACCCCACAGTACAATCCTCTTTACTTATTTATTACAAGAGAAGCAAGACTGACATGCTACTCCCTCTTTGATTACTTTCTAACACTTGGATTCTAATTCAAAAATCCACAGTTTTTGTCTTAACCAACACTTCCTCAGAAACATTAGGTGCTAAAATTATGACACAGAAACAAAAGCTGTTTCTGCCCCAAGGAGAAGAAAGATTTCCTTTTCTTGGTTTACTCTCTGAAACTACCCAGGGCTGAATTGATTATCTACTTCTGCCTAGAATCACTGGATTATTGTACAGTTTTTTCTTCCATTTGATATGCTGTCATGACCCTTATTAGTACATGGACTTCTCAGTTTTGAGGGCAACATGTTAACATGAGGCTATTTCTTCTTAGGGTATCCACTCTTTGTTCATTTATTTGTTATAAAGCTCCAGTGGCTCATAGAGCTCACAGGATAATGATTTTTTTTTTTTTTTGGAAACCAATGCTCAGAAATTGATCTAGAAATTGAATGCCAGAGTGAAGTCACAGAATAAAGTAAAAATTACATGACAGACTTATATTCACTGATTATTGTGTTCCTGGTTTAATCTATTTTAAAGCCTTATCAAAATTCTTTTTCTGAATTTTTTAAGTTGGTTTTTGAATTGCTGTTTGGGTCATTATTAGAACCTGGAGCAAGTCTATTCTGCCATGTCTCTTCTCTTTCAATGGTACCAAGTATTTTAATTTAGGATGCACATATTCAAAACGTTAGAAGTAGGTGTGCGTTTGAGGTAATTTTGTAAGCCCTTGCCATAAGAACAATGCAGTCCCACCCGGAAGTGTAGCCCTCTTGGAATAATCACACAGGGTGGATACACATGGACAGGGGACTCCCATTAGGCGTCCAGATCTGCCAATCAACGCTGAGGTTCAAAGAACCACATGCTCCACGTTTATTAGAGATCCTCTATTGCCACCTGAGCAATGTATCTCTAAGGAGACCAAGGATGAGCTGAAGAGCAGCTTGTCAGGACCCTAAACCAAATTTGAACATATAACCCAACTTAATTTATACTATTCCTGGGCTTCAGCCTAAGATCTACTCTCTAGATGACACTACTAGACCTATTTTATCAAATCTGAAATGAAGATTTATTCATGCTTTATGGCAATTTTTCTCTTAACTACAGAATATGATTATACTATAGAATATGGTTATACTTATTGAAAGAATTAACTATGTGGCATTTATTATTAATCAATATATTTGTTACAATTCTTAAAAGTGTGGCTGGATGATTCTAAATTATTTTGCAATAATTATTCTTGCTATTATCATATAAATCTCACAGTTTTAATCAACTGTTGCATTCCCCCTCTCCCCATGAACTGTAAACTTTGCTATTGTGGCTGGCCAGGTCCCTAATAAGAAGGCTCTGGTTAATCTAGCAGTGTTATAAAACATCAGATTTCCAGTTTGCAATTAATAAAAATATAATTAAATACATGAAGGCCAAGCAGAAGATAATTTAATCTTTCCGCTGTGATTCAGAAGTCTGATATGAATATCAGGGTCATCACTGTAAACCTCAATTATAGTATTACAGAAGCGTAGGGAAATTGGTGAATGGCATTCAAGTTGAAAGACTGCCAGAGACCAGATTTTACTCCAGGTATTTATAACCTGATTTTGTGTCCAGTGTACATCAGGTACCACATTCACTGATTTCCCCAATTACTGATCCTAATACAGGATCTTGTAGAGTCCCCCATAGTTAATCTCAGCTGACTAAATCCATTCTTCTAGCCTACAATAAAAAAACAAAAAACACAAACAAAAAACAAGACTGTTTCATTTTCATGGGATTATCCTCTCAAAAAACTTCTCCCTAAATAAAGACCCAATCATATTTTAAATCCTATTTATGAATATATTTGGATGTATTCCTTTTGGTATAACCTGTTACAGTTTCTATTTACAGTTTATACTTTCTTTCCATACTGTACTTCATCGTTTAATAAAATATACTAATTATCACCCTCTGTCCCATCAAATTATTGGAGGGTCTTTTAAGAGGTTTTTTTTTATGATTTGGTAACTTTCTTTTTTAAGAAGAAATTATCATCAAGTTAAAATTTTCTGTAGATCTGAGAACTGTTGGTTGTTTCTAAAAAGCCCCTTTACGTTGGTCATATAAATCACAATATTCATAGGTCTTTGCAGTGTTTTAGTATGTATGTAAAATTTTCATTAGGAATGGGAAAGAATTAATATTTGCTTGCTTTCCACACACACTATTGAAAGGGAAAAATGAGTGTTTCTTTTCCTTTTCCTTTCTAACTTATTATTAATAGTGACTAAATGAAGATTTGGTAAGATAGTCTGAATAACTCTAAATGATCTCATTTGTACAAATTTTAGCATATGACTTCAGGCTTCAGGGTAGTCTTTATGTCACAAAATTATTGCTGTAACTCCTGCTATCACATCCATGTTCCAAGCAAGAATAGTCGTCAGTCCTGCCAGTAGCCCACCACCAGACACACAAATAAGGAGTTTTCCTGGAAGTCCATACAACACCTTCCATCCACATACCATTGACCTATACTTAGTAACCCTAATCTTCAAGGAAGATTGTGAAATGAAATCTTACAATGGACACAAAATCAGGTTTTTGTTACTAAGAAATAAGGGGTGAAAGGGAATTGGCTAGGCAACTAGCATTATTTGCTTTATTTTCTTTTTTAGCATATGTTTCCTTAGATGAACTGTGAGCTCATAGAAGGCTGAAATTATGTCAAAATAATTTTTGTAAGCCCAGAATCTAACTTATTATGTTTTTTACGTTTTTTAATTAAAGAAGAAAATGGAAATCTTAGCTAGCTATAGAAGGAAGAAAAGTATAACAGGTGAGTAGATGGCATTAATTTATTCCATTTATATTGCCATATATTCATTTAATTGTTATTTCAACTGTTAATTGAGTTCGCAGTCTGAGCCAGGCCCAGTGTGAGGTGTGGGGGATACAAAATAGTCCCTGGCTTCAAGAAGTGGGTAAGGGTGTGGATGGGGAGGTTAGTGAGGGCTCCAAGAAATGCAGGTGGCATCTAAAAGCTGGAAAAGTCAAGGAAATGGATTCTCCTCTAGAGCTTCCAGATGGGACACAGCCCACACTTGATTTTAGGGCTCCACAAGTAAAGGAGCAAGTTCAGGGTAATGTGGTAAAGGAACTGAGACCTGGTCTCCTGAGTCACGGTGTGAGTGGTTAGGAGGCTGTAAGTAGTCTGGGTGAAACACACAGTGGGGAAAGAAGTAGGGAAAAAGAAAGATAGGTGGGGCTAGATAATAAAGAAAATGATAAGTTATATGCATAAGTCCATAATTTATTCCTCCCAGCACACATACCTATTTGTTGTGACAAAATGTTTGTTCCTCCCTTGGACTCCTCATAAAACGATTTCCCAACACTACGCCCTTGATGGATCTGACCCACTGACAAGATTCTTGGCTAGCTTAAACTATAGTGGCAACTGTGTTCCATGGACCGTATCTAAGCGTGGAGCAACTCTCTTCCCAGCATCTCATCTTACAGGGTGGTGTTCCCTGGTGAACTGGTTTGGGAAATGCTGGTCTAGAATATATTTGTCAAACTTGGCAATACGACTTATGAGGGATTTCCAGAGAAATGGATATAGTCCCAGGAACTGCAGACGTGAACTTGGTTTTCTTAGTGTGCTAACACCTTGGGTTTCAATTACTTGGGTCACTGGAGGGACCCATGGTTTAACTGAACTAATGAGTCACCACTTCCGCAATGTTATAGTCAAATAAGACCGCAGTGACGATTTGACGAGTAATGGCAACAGTCGTCTCTTCCTGCAAATAATTCAATTCAATTCACAACATACATGGCTAAAAATGTACCTACATCAATTCCTATTTTCTTGGCCTATCTAGAAATGGGCCCCCAACCATTAAGCAGAAGTCACAAAGAGAAAGATTTGAAGATGTTATGCTGTTGGCCTTGAAGACAGGGGAAGAAGCCACAAGCCAAGAAATGCAGGTGTCATCTAGAAGCTGGAAAAGGATTCTCCCCCGAGAGCCTCCAGATAAAACACAGCCCACAGCTTGATTTCTAATCTCCAGAACAGTAAGATAACATTCTTTTGCTTTTAGCCATTAAGTTTGTGGCGACTTTTTTATGTTAGCAATAGGAAACTATAAATAATAATATACTTCTAGGTGCTGTCCACCCCTCAACCCCCATTCATTCCCATTGTTTTCCATGTAAGTCTCTCTTCCTTGTTATTCTCTTTTCTATCCTCTCAGATTTTCTTGAAAACCAAATCTGATTATGTCACAGGGCTTGGAGTGCATGAACACTCACTGATTTTTAGTTAGAAACATAACTAGAAATATAATTAGAAACCATAAATAAGGGCTGTTTACAAATCCTGTCAAGGACATTTGGTGTGATCTCAGGAAGGCTTAACAGGGATGTGATTTAGCTAAGGAAGCTTAAAACAAATTGCACTAAACACTGAAGAAAGAATGCATTAACCACATGGGGCTGACGTAGGGAAGAGATTTTCCTGGGTTTATCCAGGACTGAACAGGGGTAAATTCACTGACTGCAGCAGCCATCAGTAAGACACATGCTGGTTTGGAAGTGGGGCTACCTCACCAGGTACCTGGATCCCAGTAAGCGCTTCTCTTAAATAGTGGGCATGGTTATTCAATCATAGTAAATTTCGTCCTGATTTAAATGCTGGTCACATGAAAGTTGTTTGTCATGAGTCAGTCAACTTGTTCACCTCTGGATATATGATCAAATTCATGTCAGGACCCTGACAAGATTAAGGTTCCAGTTTAAGGTTCTTCTACTGGGTCTGATCCTGGATCCTAGTTTAACAATAGCCACACTCCTGCCTGCTTCATTGGCCCACTTCAAGACCTCCACAAAACAGGGATGACTATCACAGCAAAAAAAAAAAAAGGAGGAAAGTTCTAAAGAGGAGGTTGAGGTCAACCTTGCCAAAGGGCACAACAAGATGGAGATTAAAATTTCCCATTAGATTTGGCAATTAGGTGGTGACTGAATTTGTTCAGTGGAGTGAAAAGTTGACAAGGGAATGAGAGCTTAGGAAATGTTAACGTTAAGGCTGGAAAACTACGAGAAGACGATGTATGCCCTACAGAGTCATCTTTAAAAACAATTCAAGTTTTACATTCGAACCATAGAGAGCTCTTCTTGTCCCCAAATCCTCCAAATGTGGATTAGTCAAATTTGAGTCTTACCATCTCCCTGTCTCCTCAGTTAACCTCTGAGGTAGGGGAACCAATGAGCTGTGCAGTAACTAAAGGTCAAAAAAACAAAAGGCCTAAAAACCCAAACCCAATACAAACAAATCAGGCCCTGAGTAAGATGAGCTGTAAGAAGTTGCACTTCAAATTTAATACCCTTCTTTTGATGATTTTTTTTTTTCCAAAAAAAGTGTCTGGATAATTAAAAGGGGCATTTTATAACTGGAATGCTTTCTTGCATCTCATCCATTATCTTCACTGCACCTCCCTGCAAATGAATAGCTGTTGCTGAGTTGTGGGCAAGTGTGAGCGCAAGCTGGACCAAAGGCTGAATTCTGTCCTGTGGCTACAGTAACATGCCATGAAAAAAGGTGCAATAGTGAAAACAACAGACATTTATCTGCCTTTCTAGATGAAAGCACTGTTTTCCCTACTTAACTATTTGTTAACTTTAAAGGGAGGTAAGAGGGGGGTGAGGGGTTCTGAATATGAGCCCCGCTCTTTCTAAACTTGGTTACTCACGTCTGATTCATTCTCTGTGTTTTTCATCTCCTGTTATTGCCTGCTGTTGAGAAGGGGTAGCTGAATCACTGCCACTCCAGATAAAAAGCAATTCAAACCTAGTCCTTGGGATTTGAAGCGTTTTTTTTTTTTTTTTTTTTAAGCGTCTATGGGAAAAGCTTCCCACTTTCCGGGGGGACCATAGAGGGCAGTTTTACAAGACTCATCCCCGGGCTATGTTAGACTTTGTTCTTGTGAGAGTCAGTGAGGTACCGGTCATCTCACCATTTGGGCTGTCAGGCCCCCATGCCTCGGTGGCCGGGGTGTGTGGCTGGCGGAGCCGCAGCGGGGCCGTGCCAGGGGGCCGGGGGGGGGGGGAGCGCGGCCCGGTGGGCCCGAGCGGCCCCGCCGCTTTAAAAGCTCCCACAATGCAGCGCTGGCGTCCCAGTTCCGTTACACTGTCTCTCCCGGCGCCGGCGAACCGGCGAGGCGCGGGCGGGGAAGCCGGGCAGCGGCGTCTGTAACCCGAGCGCCCGGCCGAGGGTGGCGCCCCCTCGCCGCTTCTCTCGCGCGCTCAGCCCGCGGCCCGGCGAAGGGGCGGAGCCGCCCGGCCCCCAGCCCGGCCCCCAGCCCGGCCCCCAGGCCCGAGACCCCAGCCGCCCGAGCCAGCCGGCCGCCAACGCCGCTGCCCGCGCTCGCCCGGCGCCCCGCACTGCGCCGCCGCCAGGCTGGTCACCGAGCCTCGCCCGCCCGCGGGAGCGGCGGTGGCGGCGCTGGGAGCGCTCCTGCCTGCGGCGCCACCGCTGCCCGCGCGATCGCAGACGCCCGCAGCCCCGCCAGGGGCGTCCTAGCTCACCTAGCGCCGGCCGGGGAGGTGCGCGGAGCGGTCGCGCCGGGGAGCCGGGGAGCCGGGGAGCCGGGGAGCCGGGGAGCCGGGGCGCCGGGGCCTCCCTCCGGTGCGGCTCGCGCGGCCCGCGGAACGCCGGACAAGGAGGCTCGCGGGGCTGCGCGGCCGGGCACGGGCGCCGGGCGGCCGCGGAGCTCGCAGCGCCGCCGCGTCCCCAGCGCCCGGGCCGGCTCCGCTGAGCGGCCTACGGGGGCGGCGCAGTTGCGAAACTGAGTGAGTATTAACTTTCCTTCGGGGCCGTGATTTCTAGGCTGCGTCGGGGACCCCTCCCGCCTCCTCCCCCTCCTGCAGCCTCCGATTCCCTTCCCTCTTCTCTCACCTGGGGCTTCTTCGCCGGCTCTGCCCCCACCGCCTCCCGCCGCGGGTTCCCGCCGCCTCCCGCGCATCTGTTCCCGGTCGTGTTCCCCTCTGCGCCTTCCCTCCGCGGCTCACACGCGTCGGCCTGAAAAGTACAAGCTCGTTTCTGGCTTCTCCGTTGCCTCCCTGTGTCCTTGGCAGGGTAGTTTAGAGGCCACTTTTGTTGGGAAGGGAAACGTACGTTTGGTTTCTCGAATATTTTGTTCTCCAAATGGAAATCGGAGGCTGCTCGATTGCCGGCTGACGGTTTGGTGGAACGCTTTATTTTTTTCTTCTGAAAAAAAAAAGAAAAGATTGGTTTATAGGTTTTTAAATTTTGTTTGAACGATTAACCCTCTTCCGTCCCTGTTCTTCCTTGCTGCCAACCCGTGCAGGGAGGGGAGTCCCGAAGAGGGGACTTTCAAAGTAATAACGTTTTGCAAACTAGAAACTTGAGAGGGTAAATCGCAGAAAACTTAAGATTCGACCTTAAGGGACGTGAGCTTTGAATGTGGGTCCTTGTGCGGCACTGGGTCTTACAAGCCGAGTATCTGGGCTTGTAATCGAGTGTTTCGTTGTTACTTTAGCATCGTAGAGCCGCCTGGTGTTGCTAAACCACTACTTTCTCAGCATCAGATGGCATCTTGAGTAGTGTGCAATATCGGATGTAATCGCGGGTCAGTATTGCCCCTGATCTTTAGGGACTTAGAAGGTCAGTAGATATGCAGGGCACGTTCCACAGCTAACTTAAACCCAGCAGGTTCGCCCTGTCAATATACATCAAAGCATGGCGTTAAAAAAATTTACTCCAGCCTGGTGACGGCGAGGACGAACATTTACGGATTTTCCGGTATAATGTGGCTCAGCAGTTCTTCAGTAGATCTGTTGTATCCCCAGGAAGCACCTTTACATATGTATATATCACTGCTTTTCTGACAGTTGGTCAGAGCTAGTACTCATTCTAATAGGAGACCCCAGGTAGTTTTATTTTTTATTTTTTTTTTAAGTCTTTCAGCTTTGTGTTGCCAGGAGTTGGTGATCGTGTTATGGAGGAAGAGAAAATGGGAAGCTTTCTTTATGGATTTTCCGCATCCTATTCTTTGCCTGGTTGAGGCACTAGTGAATGCCAGCTAACCCACTGCAGGGAGAGGTGTGGGGTGGGCACAGGAATCAGGATGCAGGACACACTACTTTCATTTTGGAGAGTGGTTTGTGTGCTTATCTTTTAGTGGAAATATTAATGGTACTTTTATTCATCTCGATGGGGAGAGTCACCCCAAACCATAACAATTATGTGACCATACCCCACTTTCAGGAGACTGAACATAATTTGATGATTATTCTATTGAAGGATCAGATCCAACAAAATGTAATTTGTAATGTAGATGATAAAAACCTTTCAAAAATCTCCCCCTTGGGGTGGCTGGTTAGCTCAGTTGGTGAGAGCACTGTGCTCTTAACAAGGTTGCTGGTTCGATCCCCACATGGGCCACTGTGAGCTGTGCCCTCCACAACTAGATTGAAACAACTACTTGATTGGAGCTGATGGGTCCTGGAAAAACACACTTAAAATAAATAACAGTTTAAAAAAATCTCCCTCTTTCTCATTTTCTGTCCTTTTAAGAGTCTCAAGTTAGTACTTTTAATAATAGACACAATTGGAAGTAATGCATTAAATTCTTTCTGTGTTCATTGATCAAGCCTAATGACTGGGTTTCAGTCGCTAAGGGGAACATCAGTGAGCCCGGAGAGAGAGAGCAAATCATGGGACTGTGCAGATAGGAACGACATTTCAGTTTGCTGAAGTGTCAACACGCTGCAGGGAAAACTAGTTAAAAAGAAGAGAGAATGTTTAAGTTGTTTTTATGCTGAATGTTTACTGAATTTGGCATTTGGTTGAGACATCTGGGGATTGCAGATTTCAAATTCTATGCAGTTTTGTTGTTGTTTTCTTTTTGCCTATTTATATTTTTAAGGTTTCAATTTTGCAATGTGAATCTCAATGCTTGGCTTTTGTAGCCTTCTGTACAGGGTGGCTTGCCTTAATTTTTGACTTGAATGCCTTGGTCATTTTGAGAAATGATTTGTATTTTAGGGTTCTCATTAATTGATCTTTGTTATGTGGATGTATGTCATGACTTGAAAGTAAAATATTATTTATTGCTGGATATTGTTGCTCTTTTCATTATGGTTAATTCCTGGCATAATGGTTTTGCTCACGTATTATAAAACATTAAGCTCCTAGATATCTTGCTAGTATTCAAAACATTGCAAAACTCTTTGCAGGTAGAAGTGAAGTAGGGATGGGAGTGGGATTGGAAAACATTATGCATTAAATTTGACGATTTGGATTTAAACAATAAGGTATCACCTGTTTAGTCTTCTTGCATGCTAGCTTGCTCCAACCCTAAGTAGTCTTCAAAATTCAAAGTGTAGAGATAGTTTCCAAGAACTCTGTATAGTGGGAAGAATGTTTACCCTACAGCCAGCCAGCCAGACTTGGGTGGCAGGTGTGACTTTGTCACTCTGAGCTAAGTGAGCCTGGCCATGCTACTTCAACCTCTGTCATCTATCTACAGTTTACTTTCTGTAAAAAGGGGACTGCTACTAAAAGGGATGCTGTGACAAGTAGAACACTCAATATAGTGCTTGGCACATCTTCACTAAATGGCCACATCTGAGACTTCTCCAGAACTAAACTCTTGATTATCCAACCTTTAAAATTGTTTCTCCTCTTTTTCATCTCATTCATCCAAAGAGTGGCTCAGGCCAGAAGACTGGAGTTACCCTCACTCTCTCTTTTGTTCTATCACCTCCACCCAAGCAGTTTGTCACAAAGTCCTGTCCACCTTTCTGGGAAAATCTCTTTCAAACCCGTTTGATTTTCAGTCTCTATTATGCTACCATCCTAGTGTAAGCCACCATTTATCTTTGCCTACTGCAGAGGCCACCTGCACACACTCTGCACCCCCTGTAGTCCTTTTTCCCACCAGCAGCCTGAAAAAGAAGTCTCAAGTCACTGGCAGTTTCAAGTCTTTACATCTCTTAGGAAACACGTTTATACTTGTGATAAAATAGAAGATCCTCAGCAAGCCTACAAGGTCCTGGGTGACTTGGCCCCCACATCCCATCTTCACCTCTTGTCAGCCACCTTGGCAGTTCTCCGGCAGACTCACCTCAGGGCTATTGCTGCTGGTCTCTCTATTTTCGGACCATCTCATTACTGGTTCATACATCCTCTTCATAAAATCTCTGAGAAGGTCACCCTTAGCATCATGAACCCCTTTATTTTCTTCCTCATGGCACAATCATCTTTTCCCTTCTTAACATTTGCCACAATTTATAATTTTATATTATTTAATTGTTGAATGTCTCTCTCTTGCCCTTGAGGGCAGGAATAATATGTGGTTTATTCAACAGTCTATACACAGTGTCTGGTATACATATAGTAGGTGCTCATTAAATAATTAATGTTATAATGAAGGAGATAATAATATCAATGTTGTATTTGTATCTTGATTACCTTCTTTATCACCGCTAACTCTGCTTTTCATAACAGAAAAGCCAGACTGGCACTCTCATGTGTTCCTTCTTGGCTGGTTTTATGTATAATATGAAACAACGTTTGCAAATATCAGGTAAAATTAATGTATTTGGGATCTGTGGAAAATTCATAGTAATAAATTGAGACACGTTTTAATTAGTGTTACCCTTGTGATTTTCTGTTGTATATAATCCTTTTTCCAAGTACATGGTCAATTATGCTTTTTTTCATTGGCACAGGATTACTGAAAGAAAACATTTTACTATGTCATATGATTTTACACATGTCATGTGATATAACACGTTAGTCAGCAGCTATTGATTGCTTAGTGCTAGATTTCCAAGGAAGGTAGGAGAAACTGTAGTAGAAAAATGACAGTTATGGTTCCGAGGATATTTAGTACTGTCCAGCTGTTGATGTGGCTTGCATAAATAACTAGATACCTTCTGACCATTTAGTTTTAAGGTAGAGGAGTACTGTAGTTGTTTAAAAATGGGAGCCACCTAGAGGTTTGGAAGTTCTTTTTTCCTTTCTCCCTAAAGCATTCCTTGTTTTAGCCAAAAATGTCTCATGACTTTCGAAGGCCAAGGGAGGGTTAAAGTTTTGAGTATTTTTGTCATGTGGTTGCCCTTCACACAATATCCGATGCACTATAACTCTGAAGTACTTAACGTCTTTATTATTAATGCTTCTAGTCTCTGCTTCTTACATACTCACCCATATTTTCTTTTGACTTGTTTTTTAGGACTTTAGTTTCCCTTTAGAATTTTATCTCACATCCTTAGAATATTCTTTTATAATTTTGTATCTTGCAAGTCATTAAGTATATAGGGAACTTGGCAGTTGATTCTAGTTCTTTCAGGATGTATTGTTTTGCACTCAACCTCTGGGTTCCTCCAAAAGTTATACCTCTGAGTGGTCTGTCTGGACCGTGAGATTTTGCTAGCCAGACACTAGATGCCCTTGGGTTGGGAAAGCAGGGAGAATGAAAGCAGTATTTTAAAGTTCCTATTCTGTACCAAGCTCTTGGCAAAATGCTCTCACAAAAGAGATGTGAGTAGTTGACCTGGTCAAAATTATAAAAAGAAACCTTAAACTTTTTATACATTTACTTCACTCAAGGAAATTGTTCCTGTGATACCATCATTTCCGCACCGTGTATTTTCTAGTCTGGAAGGCATGACAGTAAAGAGGTTCTCTCTAGCCAGATTCTTTAGGTTACCTCGGTGATTATTTAAACCTGATTTTACTTTATAAAATAATTTGAAGAGGCGCACACCATGAGATTAGCCTTTGTGGTAGGCCTCTGTGCCCTTAGGACATTTGCATCACAAGTAGCCACCACTGCGAAGGAGAAGAAAGTTAGGGTTAGGAACCCTTGTTATTTTTTTCCCCTCAGTATGTGTGCTTGCTGGTTACTTAGGGTGACCTTGAACAAGTTGCCTGGAGCTTTTTAGCACCAATAATATTTATTACCTACTTATTTCACAGCCTTGCTATAAGATTTAGAAGACTTATTTTTGGCAGTTTTTTTTTTTGTCACCTTCAAATATATCACAAAGCTCATTACAATTAACTCCAGTGCTGTCCAAGTTTTAGGCATGAAGAAAAATATTTTGTGAGAGAAATTTGACCTCCAACTACACCCGCAGTCCAAGTCTTGCCTCATCACCCCCACCCGCAACTGAAAGACTAGGACATAACTGGAACTTGACCACCCACCGGAACCCTTTAGAAGCCCAGGGTCCATTATCCAGGGAGATATCACATTAACACCCCTTTTCCATAAATGGCCAAGTTCCAAGGTCCTCCAATTAAGTGCCCTCCCAGCACTTCTGCATACCTGTTCCCCCTAAGGCTTTAAAAACCCTTAACCTAGTTAAACGAGCAAGATGCATGTGAGGCACCACTGGGTCTTTCATCTTCTCGGGACAACTTAGGAGTTTGTTCATATGTACATTGTGCTTTTAGTGTCCTATTTAAGAAGTCTTTGTCTAACCCAACATCACAAAGATTTTCTTCTATGCTTTCTTCTAGAAGTTTTATGGTCTTAGGTTTTACATTTAAGTCTGTGATCCATTTTAAGTTAATTTTTTTAACATGGACTTTATTTTTAGAGCAATTTTAGGTTCCCAGCAAAATGGAGCAAAAAATACAGATTTCCCATATCCTCCCTGTCCCCACACATACACAGCCTGCTCCATTATCAGCATCCCCCAGCAGAGTGGACATTTGCAAACGGAACCTACATTGACACATTATCACCCAGAGTCCATACTTTAGAGTCAGTCCACTCTTGGTGGTGTACATTCTGTGTGTTTGGACAAATGTATAATGACATGTATCTCTCTTATAGCATCGTACAGAGTAGTGGCACGGCCCTAAAACTTCTCCTGTGCTGTGCCTAGTCATCCCTTTCCCTCCCCTCAATCCTGGAAACCACAATCTTTTTACTGTCTGGTAGTCTGTGACACTTCCTGAGTGTCATATAGTTGAAATCATATAATATGTAGCTTTTCATATTGGCTGTTTCACCTAGTAGTATGCATTTACCGTATTTGCCGGTGTATAAGACGATTTTTTGGCCCCGAAAAATATGCCTCCAAGTGGGGGGGGTCGTCTTATACGCCAGGTACACTTCAGATAGACTGCCCATAGTGCTTGCCCCGTGCCATAGTGGCCTCCCGATGTCCGCCCACTTCATTCCACATACCGTTCAGGCATCAGCAGCGCTGCTGGGTGTATGCTCGGCTGTTATGCGATTTTGCTGTTATGCGATTTTACCACACTCGCAAAATCGCACACAGCCGAGCATACACCCAGTATGATAGCGCAAAATCACGAATCGCGATACCATACTGGGTGCATTGTCGGCTGTGTGCGATTTTGTGAGTGTGGTAAATTCGGGTTACCGTATATTTCTTTACATATGCATTGAAGATTGGCGATTTTGCGCTATCATGGTGCCTGTTAGAATGTTGAAGAGCTCGCACTTGCGCACTAGTGAGGTCCCAGGGAGATGCTGATGCAAGGGTGGACCAGACTGCTATAGTGACAGGGCGGGCAAACAGGGAGCAGGGACCAATCAAATCAGGCTTTGTATACAGCCAACAGCCAACCACAATACTGCACCATTGTACAGTACAGCGTAGAAAATGTCGACCAGTCAAACCCCTATCATCCCTATCATGGCACCAGCCAAAAGAAAGAAGTATGATGCAAATTTTAAACTGAAAGTTATTTGGTGTGTGGAAGGTGTGCGGAAGAGGGGGTAGTCTTATACGATGAGTATATAACAAACTCTGTATTTTGAGTGGAAATGTTAGGGGGTCGTCTTATACGCCCAGTCGTCTTATACGCCGGCAAATACGGTATGTTTCTTTCATGTCTTCGTGGCTTGATAACTCGTTTTTAGCCCTGAATAGTATTCCACTGTCTGCATGTACCACAGTTTATCCATTCACCTACTGAAGACATCTCGGTTGCTTCTAACTTTTGCAGTAAGCATCCATGTGCAGGGTTTTGTGTGGACATACGTTTTCAGCTTCTTTGGGTAAATACCAAGGAGCATAATTGTTGGATTGTGCAGTAAGAGTATGTTTAGTTTTTGCAAGAGACTGCCAAACTGTCTTCCAAAGTGGTTGTACCATTTTGCATTCTCAACAGCAATAAATGAGAGTTCCTGTTGCTCCACAGTCTCACCAGTATTTGGTGGTGCAGTGTTTTGGATTTTGGCCATTCGTATAAGTGTGTAGTAGTATCTTGCTGTTGTTATAATTTGCATTTCCCTGATGACATACAAGCTTATTTGCCATCTCTATATCTTTGTCAAGGTATCTGTTAAGGTGTTTGGCCCATTGAGTTAATTTTTTGCATTAGGTGAGTGATGGATTGAAGCTCATTTTCTGCATATGAAAATCTAATTGTTCCAGCATTATTTGTTAAAAAAAAAAAGTATTCTTTCTCCACTGAATTGCCTTTGCGTCTCTGTCAAAATTCAGTTGTCTATGATATCTCTTTTTATGGTATCACTAAAGGAAAAGCAACTGAATCCAGTACTTGATAATGAATGTGTTTTTGTCACATTTAATGAAATATCTGGTTTCCTTGCTGTAGTTTTCATGGAAACCTTGTTTTACTCAAACATTCCTTCTTCTTTTCCTTTTTCTTTTTGTTATTTGCTATATAGTACAATAATAAAGTCTGGTGGTAGGGGGAACATATGCTTATCTCTTTAAATTTTACTTACTCTTTCTTAATTGTTAATGACAATTATTTCACTGTTTTCTCTCTTTGGAAAATCTTATAACCTAGATCACGCCCTCCATTTTAATTTTTCTAGTGTTGATGATCTCTCTATTACAATATTCTATTGAGTAATGGGTTACTGTATGTATTGGAAAGAGTGCCCACTTAAGTTAAAAGCCTGGATTGACCTGGATAGCCTTGGAGAAGTTAATGAGCTCACTTAGCCTCAAGTTTCCTGATCAGGAACTGGGTTCCTGAACAGGGTTACTAATTTATTATAACACTCAGGGCTGTTTTAGAATAAAAGATGTTTATGTGTGTCCATATATGGAAGTGAATGTATATGCAGTGTCTCAGTGAAGGGTTGGTGCCTTTACCCCTTACTCAACTCCAAGGAGCTCTGTATATATGCGTTCTGTCTAAACTGGAAGTCTGAACAGGCCTCAGTGCTCTTTGGAGAGGACAAGTACTAACCCTCCACCGTCTGTCCAGGCCGAAGGTCTGAGGAGCAATGGAGTTAGAGAGAACACTGTCAGTGTAGATCATCCAAGGGTGGGAGAAGAATGTTTGCTACCGTGTTTCCCTGAAAATAAGACCTAGCTGGACCATCAGCTCTAATGCGTCATTTGGAGCAAAAATTCATATAAGACCCGGTCTTATTTTAAGACCGGGTCTTTAATATAACATAACCATAACCATAACCCTGGGTCTTATATGAATTTTTGTTCCAAAAGATGCATTAGAGCTTATCGTCCGGCTAGGTCTTATTTTTTGGGAAATGGTAGTTACCAAGGAAGGTCCTCTTATCCCCCACAGTCCAGAGTTGGCTATCTCCAAAGCCTTTCTCTACCTGTAATCCTTCCTCCATATTGAATTTCAATCTCACCTTCCCTTAGTCTGGAAAGAATATAGTCAAATCTCACTTGACATTGCTGCTCCTTCTATCTGTCTCCTTCATCAGCCATATTTTTATGGGAGTTGTCTGTGCTTAATACTTCTACTACATCACCTGCCAGCTCACTTCCCAGCCAGGTACCATTTCTTAGACACAATTCTTGCCACAGGCTGCCATATCTTAATTGCCAAAACCAATGGAAACTTTTCACTCCTAGTATAACCAAAGCTTTTTGTGGCATTCTTACACTGTCGGGCTATCTCCCTTCGTCTTAAAACTTCTCCTTCTTGACTTTCTTGTCATCACTCTTTCTTTGTTCATTCATTCATGCAACAATGAACTACATGCCCTTCCATGCATGAGGCTGTAGCAGAGAACAAAACAAAATTCCCGCTCTCGTGGAAAGTGCACTCTACTGGGGGGAGTTAGATTAATAAATAAGTGAGTACTTTTACATTTTTTATATGATGATAAATGTTTTGGAGGAAGAAAATGAAGCAAGGTAGAAGATCTGAAAATGCTGGAGGTGGGAGTGCTATTTGATACGGTTATTTGATATTGGATGGGCAGGAAGTCCTCATTCACGAGAGCTCGCTTGATAGAGACTTTAATGAAGCGAAGGAGCCAACTCTGTAACTGTCTGGGGGAAGACCACTCCAGACGGAGGAGACAGTGAGTGCAGAGGCCCTGGAACAGGTGCATACAGGTGTGCCCACGTCATAGCAGGCAGACCAGTGAGGCCAAGGGGCGTGTAGGGGAAATAGCAGACGAGGCAGAAGAGATGGTGGGAGCCCGTACATGTTAGGACCCTGCTGGTTGTGACACGGATCTTGGTTTTATTCTTGCGTGAGAAGACAGTCACAGGTCTTGAACAGAGAAATAAATGGAGAGTAGCATGGGTTAGGCACAAACTATGGAGCTGACTGCCTGGGTTAAAATCCCAGCCCTCCAGCTCTGTGACCGTCGAGTAGTTCTATAACTTCTCTCTGCCTCATCAGTAAAACACTATCTCATAGTGTTGTTTTGAAGATGGAATGAGTTAATATTTGTAAAGAATAGAGCATGGCTGATAATAAGTATTATAAAAGTGCCTTTTAAATAAAATTAGTAAAATTGAAAAGGCTCACTTTACTGCACAGTGGAAAGGGCTTATTAAGGGGAATTACGAATAGCAGCAGGAAGCCAAGAAATGGAAACAACCTATGTGTCTCTGAATGGATGACTGGATAAAGAAAAGGTGGACTATAGATACAGCGGGATATTCAACAGAATACGAAGGAAATCCTGCCATTTATAACAACATGGATGGACCTAGAGGGCTTTATGCTAAGTGAATAAGTCAGACAGAAAGACAAACTGTATGTTCTCACTTATATGTGAGATCCTAAAAAAGGAGAAAAAAAACACCAGCCAAACTCATAGATACAGAGAATAGATTGGTGGCTGCCAGAGGTGGGGGTGGGGTAGAGAGGTGAGGGTGAAATGGTTGAAGGGGGACAAATGGTACATACTTTTGGTTTTAAGATAAATAAGCCCGGGATGTAATGTGCAGCATAGTGACTTATTCAGCACGGTGACTTAGTAAAAAGAAGGCGTGAGGAAGCCAGTTAGGAGATGACTGTAGCAATCCCCACAAAAGATGGCTTAGATGAGGTGCTAGTGGTGGAGGTGGGGAGAAGGGTCACCTTGTGGGTTAGTTTGGAAATGGGGATGCCCTCTTGGCCAGAGGATTAGATCTGCTCTTTCTTTCAGCCCTGATCTTTCTAAGACTTTTTTGCTGCCTCCTTCTCTCCCCTTTGACCGGGGATTCTCAAACAGGGTGGTACTATTTGGAAATATGGAGGGCATTTTGGGTTGTCACAGGGACTAAGCTGTGGGTATTTCCAGTGTTCAGTGTGCGGGGGTGGGACCAGGGGTGCTCAGCACCCTTTGTGGTAATACTTGTCCCTTGCAATTTGCTCATCCTGGTTGAGCAGTGCTGCTGCAGACCTTCTTCCCACCTCCTTTGCCCACCCCAGCCCAGGATTTCTTAACCCGCGCAGTCCTGTGTGGGCAGCAGGGGGCCTATCAGCTGCCTGGTATTTTTTCCAAAATGTTGTTTATTTATGTACATTGGGGATGTGAGAATTTTCATCAAGTTTTCAAAAGTGTCCATACCCTAAGAATGTAAGAATTCCTCTTATGAGTGATCTCGCCCATTTTCGTTGTTTTTACTACAGCCTGCGTGGTGATGGACTTCCGAATCTGCTCCTACAATGCTCTGAACTCAGACTTCTAGACGCCTTGCTGTTGAGCCGCAGCCGTGGCTCAGCCTCGGTGCAGCTCCTAACTTCTCCCTTATTTGCTGCTTGGGCATGTGGGACCAGCATCCCCCTCACTGGTACCTTCCTGTGCCTCCTCACCTTGACGAGTCTATCTGCTCCTTCTGATTTTACCTCCTGGTCAGCTGAGGAAATCTTTAGCATCTCCCATTTAGATTTTACGTTTCCTCACCTGAGACCCATCTGTTACATGTCGCCAGATGAGCTCTTGGATACACAGATCTCACTGTGTCACTGACTGGCTGAAAACCGAGCTCTGTCACTGCCTGCAGGGTTGAGTTGAGACTGTTATAGCCCACAGGCTGGCAGGAGTCCCCCACCCTGGGCTGGCTAGATGGCAGTCCTGCCTCCCTGCTTGGCTGCCCTCCAGCTCTCTCCCCTCACTCGTCCTTCTGCACCAGGCTCTGCCAAGACTAAATTAATAACCTGTTTCATGTGTTGGTGCTGAAACATCTAAACAAGCTGTTTGGTCACACAGAAAAAATGGTTCAACCTCTCTCTTACCTACCAAAAGACTGCAGAGCTCTAAAACCCAGCCGGGCCGTCCTACTTCTGAAGGAGCTGCACGCTCCTTTAGGAGTCCATTTTGCCTTCTTTCTAATACCATATGCATGCATATTTCTCTTCTTTCTTTGCATTGTAATTTCAGAAGCTTTCTACTTCAGACAGGTGAGCTTCTGAGAGGCTCTTCTTAAGCTCATTTGTTCAGAAGTTCAAAGTGACTCAGAGGACTTCAAGTTTGCCGTCCCCTGATGCAGTTCAAGGAGTGTAAGTTGGTTTTTTGAAGGTTTATAACCAGCTATGCCCTTGCTGCTGGGTGCTCTGTAGGGCATCTTTTTCTAAAGTGGAGCAGCTTTGTCTACATTAAAACTCTCCTGAGGCAGGTGGCTCCTTCATGGTCTCTTTGCAGCCCTAGGGAGCCCCTTAGTAGCCCTTGGTGTCCAGGTTCACTCCTCACCTCTTGAACTGCAGGAGCCTCAGTGGGCGCAGCCCTGGCTGTGCTCAGCCTTTTTGCCCTGGAACAATTTCGTGGCCTCCTGAGCAAACGTTGGGCAAGTTTCCACCTTTGGTGCTGATCATCCTGTTGTACATTCAAAATGGAAAAAACTTTGGGAGATCTCTTTTCTCTGTTCTGGCTGATTAGCACTGCTCGGTTATAACAGGTATAAGTTAGCCTTTTTCACCCTCAGCTCATGTATCCTTTGCCCTTCAGGGTTCTTTCAAATCTTCATTCCAAATGCAAAAAAAAAAAAAAAAAAAAAGGAAGGGAAAAATGTTTTTCTCCACTCAACTATGTTTTATAAATTCTCCTTTTGTTTCGATCATAATTGTGTGTCTTTTTATTACCACTTTAAACATGTTCCATACTTTTGTATTATCAGATATGACAGGGTTAATAATGGTTGTAAAAAACTTCAAAACATTTTAAATACAGCAAACACATTCATCCACAAACTAATGAACATAAACGCACCCACTAGGCAGAGTTTTCAGAGTTTGGCTCTGGGGCCTGTGTTTGGTTTCATCTGTACAGTTGTGATTTGAAAGCTCAGGAGTGGAGGAGTCGGATTTGTTTCGTGTCGCTTTACTGCCAGACTGTGGGAAGCAGGATTCATATTTAATTGTACACCAACTGTAAGCTCTTTGATGGCAGGAACTTTTCTGATTCTCATTGGATCCCTGGGGCATGGCACTGTTATTTGTTGAATGTGTTAACTGTGCTGGCTCATATTTATATCCTCAAGGGGAACCATTCTGAACTACTTCTAAGCATTTGGCTCTGCCAGCTAAATGAAAAGTTCGGAATATGGCTGACTAAAACATTCATATTACATGGGCAAATGAGGTGATGTGAAATCTAGGTTGGTAGGAATGGAGGTACTTGGTTTCTGAAAACCAAGGCAATAAGTACATGTCCAGGAGTAAGGTTCTGTGGGGGATACCGGGAGGAGGGATGTGGTCTGTGCTTTGGGGAAGCTTATTATTGAGCATTGAAGATGCTATAAGTATATACATAATTGGATAGGCAGAATGTGCTGTAATATCTAATTTTATAAATATATAAAGCAGAGTATGAGGAGAGAGTGGCTAACTGACTTCAAGGGTAAAAGTATTCACTACAGCAGTATTTATACAAATAAACATGGGAAACATCTAAAAGGTTGATAGCAGGGTGCTGGTTAAGTAAATTATGGTATGGGCACTAGATAGACTGTTATACAGCCATTAAAAGTATTTGTGAAGAATTTACAGTGCTTTGGGTAAATGCATATGCTTTTATGTTAGGCGAAATATCAGAATATAAACTGAAATACACATTGTGACCACAGTTTTTTTAAAAAAAGAAAAAGCAGGCATAACAGAGAAAACAGCACCAGGAAGAAAACACACCCAAACATTGCGTGTGACTTCAAGTATATTATGTGTACCATGTCTTTGTATATATGTGCACCTATGTGTGTGCATATAATTATGCACCGCATTGCTTTTCACACACTGACCACACCCAAGCAGCCAGTGTCCCGGTGAAGAAATAGAACGTTGTCCCATTCCCACAGGCCCCCTCCTGCTCCTAACTTCTAATGGCATCTCATAGTTTCGACTGTTTTTTTGTTCCTTATATAAATGGAATCACACAGCATCTACTCTTTTGTGTCTGATTTTTCACACTCAACTTTGTCTGATTCACCCAAATTGTTTATAGTTGTATGTTGTTCAGTCTTATTATTATGGATGACTTTTAATCTTACTCTTTCATCTTTTTATGCTTTCAAAAATTTTCTGTAATGAGCATGTATTTTATAATCAGAAAACGATAGTATTTGTTTTTTTAAAGAGGCCAAGGCAAGTTTATTTGTAAAGTGCGTGGTCAAATCCAGTTGGCCAGTTCGGCTAGACCATGGGACTTGTGAAGGAGAGAAGGTTGGGGCTGCCCTGAGACAGACGTGGTGCAATGTGAACTCAGCGTCAGGAGACCCAGATTCCATCTATGTTGTCACTTAGTGGTCATGGGACTGTGGACACATCGTCTAATCCCTTTGATCCTCCTTTGGCTCATTCATTGTTCAACTGGGTATGATGGTATCTTCCTTAGAAACTGGTCGTGAGGATTAACTTGAGATAGCGAGTCTGTGAGAAGGCCTGCCAGGTGGTGAAATCTTTCTTTAAAAAGATTTTAAAAGTCTTTAAAAAGAGTTACAGAGGATGGATGCCCAGGGAGGGAGCTTATGTCCAGTCGGCATTACTCTTCTTCAGGAAGGGGTGATGGTTATTTGTACGTGAAAGTACATGGCTTGGAGGTGGGGGTCTGAGCAAAGCAGGGAAGCTTTGGGGTCTGGTAGCCCCTGAGTGCTCAGTGAGAAAGGGGGTCCACGGAGAATGGAGGGAGAGCTCCGCAGTGTCGAGATCCCAGCTGAGGTTGGAGCATAAACATGTTCTAGGAGATTTGTGTGTTATGTTTTATTTGGACTAATATGAAACCGATTTTTCCTGATCATACCAGTGAACGAGGTAGAAACAGAAAGAAGGGAAGGAGGAAAGCCCAACTGACACATGAGAAATGCCATGGCTAATCTACAAAGACAAGATTGTTTAAAGGAAGCCTCTGATTTGAAATGTGTTACAGAAATCCATGATGATCTGAAGCATAGGCTATCGTTTTCCAAGGATATTTATACCAAAAGGGAGCACTAAAATTTCCGTCCAACCCCAAAAAGTCTGCAAAACAGGCAGGGAATTTTTACTAGTATTATATTTTCTAACTCCGAGAGTCCTAAAATCACTAATAGTTTAAATTATTTTAGATACTTTAAACAGAGTAGGGCTGGATGGGCCAGCCCGGAGAACCCCATTTATGGCTGGTATCATTTCTATGGGAATAATAATCGGGTGCGGTGAAAACTGCCGGGATTGCACTCCAAGCTTGTCTGCCTCTTCCAAATAAATGATGGGTGAGCACTCATTCAATACAGATCAGTTACCTATCGTGTTTCCCCCAAAATAAGACCTAGCCAGACCATCAGCTCTAATGTGTCTTTTAGAGCAAAAATGAATATAAGACCCTGTCTTATTTTACTGTAATATAAGACCGGGTCTTATATAATATAATATAATACCTGGTAATATAATATAATATAATATAATATAATATAATATAATATAATACTGGGTATAATATAATATAATACTGGGTCTTATATTAATTTTTGCTCCAAAAGATGCATTAGAGCTGATGGTCCGGCTAGGTCTTATTTTCGGGGAAACACGGTATTTGTAGCTAAATGATGTTTGCAAATTGGGTGGCTCCTTTACTCATCTATTTATTCAGATAGTATCTATTGATTGCTTATGGACTAGATATGAAATTTTTTTTTTTTTAAAAAAGACAGTCTTATCTCCCAGATACTTTTTATCTGGGCCAGGCATTTAAAGAAATAATTTTTGGAAAGTGATAAAATGGAGATGTGGGTTCCTGGGGTGGGGTTGGAAGTGAGTGCTTCTGAAAAGATGTTCCTCAGTCTGCCTGAGGAAATCAGGGAAAGTTTAAGAGGAAAATTCACTCTTGAGCTAAGACTTGAGAAAGGCGTTTTCTGGGAAGACACTCTATGCAGGTAGAGCAAGGGGCACAAAGGCACAGTCTGTCAGGCAGCACGTGGTCTGTTGGAGAATACAAATAAACTCAGTACCACTAAAGTTACATCTGTGGAGTAGGGTGGGGGAGTGGCAAGAACTGAGGTCAGGAATAATTTTCTGCCCTTCATCATCCTAAAGTTTGTTTAGATTTTTGCTGATAGCAGGATTGCTTATGAGAAGCAGTTTTACTGTCTCTGAATTAAGATTTCCACTTATTCAGATTTTACATTAGGAAATGTTGAGATTGCTTTATAATTAATTGGGGCTTAGAGTTCTGCTCAGTGTCTTCCAGTACAATATACTGAGGTCACCTTGTTTATATTCACTCCACAAACATTTATGAAGCACGTGATGTTGTGTTGAAGAAATTATATTTGCTGTGGATGGTATTACAAAGATAGGAAATGACCACTGCCTTTGAGGAAGCTTTCAATCTAGTTAGCAAAGCAAAACTTGAACTTTGTAAAGCTCTATTATGGAAATAAATATAATAGCTAGAAGAAAGAGGATAAACGTGTTACTTACAACTGTGGAAAGTAGACAAATCTATTTAGAAGACAGTGCACTCTGATCAAGGACCAAAGGACCAAACGACATATGACTGGTGGACAGTGATATAAAGGTGGGGCAAAGTTATGCGGGGCCGGGGGGGCAGGGAACTAGGAAGAGGCCACGACAGGGGAAGGACCATGGTGGAGGCTAGCCCAAGAGCATGGTGTGCAAAGTAACATTAGGAAGTAGCAGGTGTCTGGAGTCACTCAATCTGGTGTATATTGCTAGGAGAGAAGTGGGGCTGAACGTGTAGCTAGGGACAAGTGGCAAGGGTCTTCCATGCTGCACAGAGGAATTTGGACTTCCTTCCAAGGCAATAAGCTTTTATGAACAAGTCTTCTTGTCTTCTACTCCTACTGGTCGCTGCTGTCTCCAGTCTCCCTTCCACCCACTGTGTTCAGAGCAAGCCCAATGAAGTGCACCCAATCCTAGCGCCATGTGACAGGGATTCTCCTGGTTTTGCACAGATTACCAAGAAAGTTGTGATGTTGATCTAGAATCTTAGGCTGTTTCCCTAATCAACAGCTTAATCCTTCACCTTAGATTTTTGCAGCACACTTTTCAGTGTTTTAACTACTTCTTGTCATATAATTTGATTTTTAACAATTATTGGAAATAATGAGATCAGACAGTTTATAGTTAGGGAAATCAGCTCAGAGAGCCTAAATGACCTTAAGGTCATTCAGCAGTGAGTGTTCCAGGTGAGATTAGAAACAGCGATGTCATGACCCTGTTTGGTCCAGATTTCCTTTCTGTAAGTCATTGTGCCATGGCCTTCCGCGTGAGTTATTCTGACTACCAATGAATGCATGCCAGCTGTGCTGTTAGGGCATCGGGCAGACGTTTGCATGCATTCATCCCTGTTGGGTGTGACCTAAGTATTTTGAAATGGCTGAGATTGTGGGTTACATCTGTAATCATTACACAGAGAGAAACTAAGTGGCTTACATGGGAGTTTGTCCATAACCATCTTGTTATTTATTTTTCCTCTATTTAAGGAACAGCCTAACTTTTTATAAGCCTCCTTCATTCAACTGATCATTTTGATTTTCTTTTTGGAAATAATCCACCTAAATCATTAGAGTTTTTCTTCTTGATTTCATATATTTAGCAGGAAAATTGTTTTCCATCTTTCAGATATTCAGCAAGCTAACAACGTTAAGTGTGTGTAACTCATACAACTCAACAACAAAAAAAGAATCCAATTGAAAAATGGGCAGAGGACCCAAAGAGACATTTCTCCAAAGAGAACATATAAAGGGCTAATAGACATATGAAAAAACGCTCAACGTCACTAATCATCAGAGAAATGCAAATAAAAACCACAATGAGATATCACCTCACCCCAGTCAGAATGGCTATCATCAACAAGACAAATAGCAACAAGTGTTGGAGAGGCTGTGGAGAAAAAGGAAGCCTCATACACTGTAGGTGGGAATGCAGACTGGTGCAGCCGTTATGGAAGGCAGTGTGGATGGAGGTGCCTCAAAAAATTACGGATAGAATTATCGTATGACCCAGCAATCCCTCTCCTGGGTAGCTACCCAAAAAATCTGAAAACATTTATCCATAAAGACACGTGTGCTCCAATGTTCATTGCAGCTTTATTTACGGTGGCCAAGACATGGAAACAACTAAACTGTCCTTCGATAGATAAATGGATAAAGAAGTCGTGATATATATACACAATGGAATACTATTCAGGCATAAGAAAAAGTGAAATAGTACCGTTTGTGACAACATGGGTGAATCTTGAGATTATCATGTTAAGCGAAATAAGTCAGACAGAAAAAGCAGAGAACCATATGATTTCACTGTGGTATATCAAACTGAAAACAAAAGAACAAGACAAACAAGTGAAGAAACAAAAACGCATAGACACAGAATAGTTTAGTAGTTACCAGAGGGTAAGGAGGGAAGGGGGTGGTAGAGGGTAAACGGGATCAAATATATGGTGATGGAAGAACTGACTCTGGGTGGTGAACACACAATGTGATATATAGATGATGTAATACAGAATTGTACACCTGATGTCTATGTAACTTTACTAACAATTGTCACCTCAATAAAATTAAGTGTGGTTAAGTTAATAATTTTATGAATCATTGTTAAACAATGTAACTTGTCAACTTAAGTACACAACCTAAAATATTTCTAAGACAAAAACAAATTGAGAATCTTGCTTTACCAGTAGAGATGACCTTGGCACAACGTGGGTTTGAACTGTATAGGTCAATTGAAATAATTTGTGTATAAATGGCCCCGCACAGTTCAAACCCACATTATTCCAAGGTCAATTGTACGTTCTTTAATTTTTCCAAGAGCAACAGAGTTGGCCTGTTAAAAGTCATGATTAAGAACAACTAGGTTGTGAGGCAGCTATAATATGGGCAAAACTACTAGTTTTTCTAAGTGAGGACCACTGATACCAATGGTCCTCATCTATGACCTATAAGTAACCTATAGAATTCCGATAGAGACATGGTGGTGTTGAGCCTGGGAGAGACTTCTCTTTGAGAGAGCAGTCACTGAAGAACAGGAGGAGAAGGTCACGCAGTTAGTGGTAGGATGTGAGACTGGTACTTGTGACCCTCCTTGGTTCAAAATCCTCCCTGACTCTCTGTTGACAGTAGGATCAGGCCTCAACTCTGGCCTTTGTGTCTCTGATGGAGGCGTTTCCCCAAGTCTGATAACAAAGGCCCAGAAGAGAAAGTAAACAAAAGTAAGCATTTGTTTATTGGCACTGAGCAAATGTAGTTTGATGGCTTTATGTTAATGACAGTGAGTTTCAGACCTGTAGCTAAATTGAAGGTGGAACTCTTCTAAGTTTCTATTTAAAAAAAACCAAAACATACAGTCGACTCTAGTTGAATATGCAGAGGCTTCTGAGCTTCTGATAGAGAGAGCCAATCTGGAACACTTTGTTCAATTCTTAGGTTAAATCAAGTTATTTTTAAACTTAAATGACTGGAACCTAAATATAGTACCTGTATATATCTGTAAGTCAGACTGGCAAACCTCACCTGTCTAGTAAGAGCACCTGCAGTGTGGTCACAAAGCCTCCATGCTCCCGCATTCCTATCTTTAATAGTTCTTAGTTAATGTATCTATACTGCATAAAATTGTATTCATAATATTAATTACGTTATAAGTAATAAGGATAAAACCTGTATGTGTGCATGTGTTTGGGGGTCAGGGTGTCCAAAAGCAGAATGAGCGCCTTAAAAACAGGCAAATAGATACCACTGACACAAGGAAGAGGCAGGACAAGGCCACATTCTCCAATCTCAAAGTATAGTCAAAAGGTTGTAATAATATTGCACATGATTATGGTGCCTTACAGTTTTCCGATCATTTTCACATCTCTTAAATCATTTGGTTGTCACAGCAAACTTGTGAGAACGGTAGGCTCAATATTATTCATATTCTCCATGCAAAGTTAAGGCATAGAACAACTGTGCATTGTCTAACATAACAGGAACCCAGACCATGCTTCCACAGTCGGTTTGGTCTTCCCCAGCTCCTAGGTATCTTTCTAGGGGGAGACACAAGAGGCTTGAAGCAAGTGGGGTTGCCTGCTCTCCCCTCGCTTACAACCTCGCTACCAGTTTATGAAATTAGGTTTCGACTAAACTACACATACAGATAACTTTAGATAAACATTCCCTAACCTGTAGCCCAAAATAGAGAAGTGTGCTTATATCACTCCAAAAGGGTTGATACAACCTGGTTTATAAGCTTGATGAAAGCTTCAATCTTTGTGTTTTTAGGTGTTCTGATGCACATTTCAAGGGTAATTTATTTGAGGCTGCCAACAGGATGGCAGAGGAAAGATTCTTGGTCTTTTAGTTGCTCTCAGGGGTTCAGGCCTCACCAGATCTTATAGTCTGTTCATTCAAGGGTGGAAGTGTCACTAAAACATTTTAGCGTGTCCACATACTTGAATCCTTTAATTTCACGAATGTGATCCTATTTCTAACATTCATCATGATAATTAGCAAGCTGCTGATTGCACCAAAGCAAATCCATCCAGTAGATAATGAGCAAAGTGTCCTCAGAGCACTTGTCTGTTGTAACCACTTCTGAAAGTATGGGCTTCCTGATTGGAGCCCACCAGCTCCACTCTAGACAGTACAATCCTACTACCAACCTGAACAGTGTTGCAGAATATCACAGGCTGTATATGCCCAAATAGTTTACTCCAAAACTAAACGACACATATTGAAACATCCAGGCTGTTGAGATATCCAGGGAGGTTTCATTATTATTTGTGTATTCTATTTACTAAAATAGAGAAGTGTGCTTGTTAGCAGGCACAGTAGTGTATAGGATAGTCTTATCAAATGTGTAAAGTGGGTTTGTGTGATGTTCTTTTTGTCCATGTTAATGCAGCATGCACAGAGCGCATGTGTGTGTTGTATCTGCTTACTACCTATTTGCATGTTTATCAACTTCGTGCAGCCCAAAGACGGAGTGACTCTCACGTGTAGCTTTAAGAAGAAACAAAGGCTAAAGATGTCTATTGTTGAGGGAAGGCTAAGGTTTTGACACCCGCCCACACATACATACAAGCACTTCAAACAAGCTACAGCTTGGTGAATGCTATGTGCACATATTTACACACTCAAGCATGTAGATGCAGTTTGGTACTTGAACTTAATATAGACGATTTTTTGGATAGCTTGGAATATATAACGTGAGGAATATACGTGGAATAAAACGTGAGGCGATGGCATGCATTTGTATCTTCTTTCTTCTAAATGTTAACTTCAATTTAACCTATATGTAGCTATCATCTGTAGCTATCCCCAAAGATAAAAGTATATTGAATGTGCCGCTCTGCTTTCCCACATGTGGTGGTAGTTTACACACGTGGTAGTAGTTGAATATCAACTACTAGAAAAGCTTGTTCTGGAAGCAGGAAGAGTAAGAAAAGAGTCAAACAGCAGGGGATTCTAGCAGCTGGACGGGCAGGAAGAGAGAGAGACCAGAGAGAAAAAATGAGAGCAATGCCCTCACTGGAAGCAAAGGGCAAGAGCCTCAAGAACAGCGATGAGCAGCAGGATCGAAACTGGAGATGGAGGTCCAGGACTTGACTTTTGGCCACGAGGAGATCATTGGTGGTCTTTTCAGGAAGAACGAGGGAAGCGTTGAATTGAGTGTAAGCAAATGTAGGCTGATTTTTAAACAATGGTTATTTTATTTATCATAATACCTGAATGCTGATCATATTCTAAGTCCTAAACACTTTACATGTGTTAACTCATTTAAGTCTCATAAAAAGTATAGAAGCTATACTTTTTTATCCCCCATTTTATGCATCCATCAACCAAGGCACAGAAACACTTGCCCAGACTCACACAGGTAGGAAAAATGGGGCCGAGCTGGGATTCTAACCTAGGTGCTCCCCCTTTCTCCCATTGATTTTAACTACCGTTCCATGCTGAAGCTCCACTGTAGGGGAGAGAGGCTGGGTACTTCTGTGTTCTTTGTACTGTGTTGAGTGATGGGGACAAGGAAACAGTCCCTGCCAGTGAGGGATTGTTCCGAGGCCAGTAGAGGAAGGCATGCAGTGTTTTCCTTGCTGTGGTGGAAGTTTGTAGCAGATTTTTAATTGTTGGAGGTATGGAATCAGGAAAGGTCTCTTGGAGAAGGTGACCCTTAAACTGAGATGCACGGTGGCAAAATTCAGAATGTTGGCTTAAAAGCTGAAGCTGGATTTCATCCTTAAATCCACTTCTTTTGCTTTCATCAAATTTTCCAAGTACCTTTCCCCCATGGTTAAAAACCAATTTAAGCAAATATACCATGTTTTTAAGTCTCCTATTTCACCTGCAAATGTGAACATTTTGTTGTTGCTGTCATTTGTTTTGGCCAGGTGGGTTATTATGCTGTAATACTAATAATGTAATTATGTGCAGCATTCTTGTTAGAGAAGGGAAACCAAAGACTTCCCTTCATATATTCTATTTTGTGAAACACACACACACACACACACACACACACACAACAAACTGGTCAATATTTTTGGTTTTGAAAAATATTTAAAAAAATAAATGCAGTAACTGTTGTTACTGAAAAAGGGGTGCTGTGATAAATCATAAATTCCTAACCGAGCAAGTCATGGTGGGTAGTCACTCCCCGGGCCTGTAATTTCTTTAGTGAGACGTTTTAGGCCAGCCCTGTCCATTGTTCTTGTGCATCTAGGTTAACACACCTTTGAAATGCCAGAACTAATACCCCTTGTAGGCGTAGCCACCCTCAAGAGAGCACATAATCTTAACCATCCTGCAATCCAATCCCCACCTTGCTTTCCCCCCACCTTCCTGTAATCTTCCCTAACCTCCCTCCTTAATTCCAAATGCAGAAAAGAAGCTGCAAACTGTAATGGTGCAGAGCATTTAAGATCTTGGCTTCTCAGTATTGTCAGTTTGGGTTCAAATGAACTCTTATTAAAATTCCAGTACAGGGTTGGATCTTCTTATATACACTGTTCAGCCTCCTGTACAGGGTGGGAAGATCCTTCCATCCTAATTTCTGTGCCTTCATTAAAAGCACCTCATAAGACATGAAACTGTTGTCCAAATGAGAGCAGGGAAATCAACAGAGGAGTTCTGGAAATCTTGCAGCCCCTTCTGAATGACTTCCCCTCGATGCTACAGATGCCCTCTCTCCATGAAGTGGTTATGCGATGTAGCTGAATTTATTATTTATTTATGTAATAACTTTGTTACCTATCTTTAAAAACAAGCAAGTTATAACTTTTTTAAAACTCAAAATAAATTCCATGAACAAAGTTTGTTGGTGGTGTTTTTTTTTTTGTTTGTTTTTATTGCGTTGGTTCACTATTGGTTTTATTTGGGAGTTTGTTGACCTGAATAACTAAGTGGATATCATATGTGCCAGGCTGTGCTAGGCCCTTTCCCCACATTTTCATTTAATCTTCACAACTCTGCAAGGTAAATTTACTCATTTTATGAATGAGAAAATCGCTTTGAAGAAATGTTTAAAAACTATAGTATGTTAACTAACCACCCAGAGGGAAGAGCTGGTCTGAGAGTATGAGACCAACAAAGCGAGAAAAAGCAGAGATGAGGGAGACCCTGCAGGTGAGCAAAAGGAGAGCTGAAGCAGATCAATCAGCCAAGGGACTGGTGTGGTACTGGAGGCTCCTGTTCTAGAACCCCTGGGGCTCTGAGGATACCACACCCCTGCCTGGGATCTGATTTGCCTTCTGTGTGTATAGGGCGTGTGTCTTTATTTACAAATGCTTTATGGCAGTGTTTGCAAACTCATCACAGCAATCAGGCAGATGGCCTTAAGGGCTGAAGTGGGTTGGGTGTAAAGGCTGACTGGTTTGACGTGTGGCAAGTTAGAGTATTCGAATTACCTCTGGGGGTGGTCCCCCCTCAGCTCCAGCGGATCACTGCCCTTAGGAAATGTGGGTGGACCAGCATTTGGCAAACCTTCAGGTGTTTTCACAGAAGCCCAATATCTGGATTTGGGGGGTGATTTCCATACTTTTAAAAACATCAAAAACACTGTGTTGGCCAAATAAAACACTTCATAGTAGGTGGATTTGTGCTTTAAATTCTGTCAGTGTCTTCCTGTTAGCCAGTGGGAGTAGGGTGGCGATAGTACTATGCTCTTGGCTGTGAGAGAGGGTTTCTTGGTGAGCAGAGGAGCCTCAGCCAGCCGAAGAGCAGGCTGAGCCAAGACAAGGGAAGTAGTTACAAATGCCCTGATTTTAATTTTTGCTGGAGATGTAGATGTCACACTGTTTTGATAGTCTCATTGTAAGAATAATTTAAATTCAAGCTAATTTTTAAAACAAATTATGAAATGAAATACTTCAGTGAATTTTTATGTAATTTAAAATCTATTAAAACTTTCATTTTAAGAATGAAGGATATCAGACTGCCTTCTTTAACAAACAGTATATCAAACATAATATTTGGGGGGGGGGAAGTGTTGAAGAAC
Source organism: Rhinolophus hipposideros (assembly GCF_964194185.1). Classification (NCBI taxonomy): domain Eukaryota; kingdom Metazoa; phylum Chordata; class Mammalia; order Chiroptera; family Rhinolophidae; genus Rhinolophus; species Rhinolophus hipposideros. The sequence goes on from NC_138055.1 coordinate 37,324,712, forward strand.
ATTATTAGCGTGTTATCCTATAAATTTAGATTTTGTCCAGTAGAAAATAGGCAATGGATAGGTACTTTTATGCACAGTATAAGGAGACACTGAGGCAGTTACTTTACTAAAAGAGGAAGGAGGTGTATTGTTAGGGTGACATTTGTCCTGGCTTAATGGGTCAGTCCTGGTTCACGCCTGCTGTTCTGGTATAATAATAAGACCTTACATCCTGGATGGTAAAGTATCTGGTCACCCTGTGTAACATCAACGTCTTAGTTGCCGGTCCTTTCTCCTGGAGGTGGAATGAGGCAGGCATGTTGAATGACCTGGCCTCTTCTTGTCAAATTAATCACAAGCAAAGGCCGAACCAAACCAGCCTGTCTGTACCGTAGAGGGACTCAGCTTTCCCGCAGGCCCCTGGCTGTTGCGATCACTGTCGGAGGTTTAACTTGTCAGTACCATTTAAAGTATGATTGATTATTGCTGTATCACAGTTTTCAAAGCCATTCTCCTTGTTAACTTTAACCTACTTATGTCTGTATCACATTTGACCTGTGGTGTGTGAGGGAGCCATAGCCATCCCCATTTCATGGATCTATACTAGTCTTAGGATAAATACCAAAGAGCGCGATTGCTGGGTCCTGTGGAAAGACTATGTCGTCTTGTAAGAAACTGCCATACTTTTTGTCTTTCGTTTTGCATGCCCACCAGCAATGAATGCGCGTTCCTGCTGCTCCAGTCTCACCTGCATTTGGTGTTGTCAGTATCTTGGATTTGGGCCCTTCTAATAGGTGTGTAGTATCTCCTTGTTTTAATTTGCATTTCCCTGATGTTATAGAGCATCTTTTCATGTGTTTGTTAGGCATTTTCACATAAAAATACTCTTTTCCATTGGGAAGGAAGTAGTCTTAGCCCTATCCTACAAATGTGGAATTTGGGGAAGGGCAGCTGAGCTGAGTATTTCGTGGTGAGAAGGCTTTCCTGCCGGGAGAGCCCCGTGTGAGTCCTGGCGAGAGAGAGGCAGTTTGGCCGGGTGGGTGAGAGCACACACTGCAGTGACAGGGCTGCTGCGTTCGTGTGCAGACTCTGCCATTTACTACCTGCGCCACCAGACTCCTAAGTTACTTAACCACCCCATGTCTCTTGCCTCATCAGAAAATGAGGAAAATCCCTATTTCATGGAAATTTTATGAAAAATAAATGGATTAATATGCATGAAATCCTTAGAACAGTGGCTTTGCACATAGAAAGTGCTATTAACTGAAGTGTTTAGAAAAGGTTTTTTTTTCCTAACTCTGGCTTGTACCAAGTGATTCTCCTGGTCTCTGGGACCCTGTAGCACAGCCTGCCCTCAGCCTTAAAGGGGTGAGATAGTTATATCCAGTCCGGTTTCCCCAGCATCCCACATTGAGTTCTCCCCCACCCAGGAGGTAGGGTGACCTTTATAATTTCTGTTCATCCTCCTCTAGAATCCTGCATCTCCCAGGGCCATAGAGATGTTGCTAATGCCAGTTATTAAAAGTCACATCAGATGCACTTACGAGGTCTGACAATTAAGTTCACAAACTTGTAACGATGTTGCTGACCAGAGGGATTATTCATCATGAATTTGTACCAACCGGACAAACAGTTAACCAAATTTAATATTTGGAAGTGCTGAAAAGGGCCGCATGAAAAAGTTAGCCGACCTGAACTTTTCGCCAACAATTCATGGCTCTTGCATCACGACAGTGCACCAGCTCACACGGCACTGTCTGTGAGGGAGTTTTTAACCAGTAAACAAGTGACTGTATTGGAACTCCCTCCCTACTCACCTGATCTGGCCCCCAATGATTTCTTTCTTTGCCTGGAGGTAAAGGAAATATTGAAAGGAAGACATTTTGATGACATTCAGGACATCAAGGGTAATACAATGACAGCTCAGATGGCCATTCCAGAAAAAGACTTCCAGAATTGCTTTGAAGGGTGGACTAGGCGCTGGCGTTGGTACATAGCTTCCCAAGGGGAGTACTTTGAAGGGGACTGTAGTGATATTCAGCAATGAGGTACGTAGTCTCTAGGATGAGTTCGCGAACTTAGTTGGCACACCTCGTATTCCCAAAAGCTTGCTCTGCAGAGGAGAAACTGAGGCTCAAGGACGTTATGACTTTCAAATTCCCATCAAAGCACAGTGTGATGAGGGTGTTTGCTGTTGTCTGTGCTACCTCCAGAGTGGGTAGGGGACAAGGCCAGTTTTCTTTTTGGAGCCTTGATTTCATACAGTGTGAATGGCCTCACATTTCTTGGGTCGGCTGGACCCTCAAAGCTCATGGGTCCCCTGTGCCCTTTGGGGCCTGCGATGTGCAGGCTGCTGCCAGTTCCCGAGTCGTGCCAGGGCTGCTTGCCTCTGAGCGCCGCTGCTGGCCTGGCCTCCTCACCCGGTTTCATCTCAGTGGTGCAGGGATTAGACATCCATTGGTCTCTTCGGTGTGTTTCCCACGCTTCTGATGTCGCTGGCTTCTCAAGGCCCTTACACAGTTCCCTGTTACTTTCTGCTCCCCCGCCCCTCTTCTGCCACTTTGGTTTGCTTTAATCATTTTCTTTTCTTTTTCCCCTTTTACCCCCACCCTTCTACACTGCCCCTTGTATGTTTCTGCCATTTTGCCTGCAGCTTGGGCGGGGGGGTCAGGAGTGGACTCTTGACTTTTAGAGCTATTGCTAGGCAGTGAACTGGTATGAACTGGAACATGGTACAAACTGACCGAAATCCGAGAAACATCATGAGAACTATGCGGTCTTGCCTCTTAGCTTTCTTTTGGTTAGCTTGGGGCCAAATTGAACGTTATTAGCACGCACTACCATCGATATCATATGCTCTCAGCAAGGAGAAAGAGTACTCCAAACTAAACTGAAAACTTAGGGAGACTGTATATAATTCCAGAAACGCTCTGAGGACTTCCCTTCCTTAAGGCACTAAGGAAATGATGATGTTTCAGAAATATGTCAAGAGCAATCTGCACAAGTGCCTGGCTTAAATAGTGTTGAAACATAACGACACTCTTTTCTTTAACTTAAGGTAGCTTTATTGCTTATGCTTTTCTTTGAACTGAAATGAGGACATGTATTCAAGAGTAACATACGAGTATTATAAAAGCTCAGTTTAGAAAATTAGACAATTGTTTAAAGCATACTTGAATGTGCCAACATACTATCATAATTTTCAACTTCAGTAGAAGAGTATTCTTTGCTCTCTACCTTTTTCGCCTTTTTTAAATGTATGCTAAAATTTTTCTATCAACTCTTGTTTTAAATAGAGAATGAGAATCATTGTCACTTGAAATTAGTATATTTTAAAAATTAACCTTTTCCTTACATTTGAACTTACTTTTCTTCATGGAAGGGTCTTTTTAAAATTAGTTCTCTGAAAGTCACAAGTTTGTTTGTTTTTTATTATTTTTTCTTTCATTTAAAGAATCATCCTTCTCCACCCACCTCCCCCCCCCCCCCCGCCTTCCTTCTTTCATCCTCATTTACTGAGTGTGCCAGATGCTAAGTGCTGGGACTATAAAAAAGAAAGGAGACAGGACTCCATGGCGCAGTAGGGGAGTGGGTCTAACAAAAACACAAAACATTGTGGATCCCTCCAAAGAATTCCCTTGGTATGTTTAGAGAAATTATATTTGCTAAAGGGCTGTTCACAACCTCATCGGTTTTATTACATTTGTAGTTTACTTCATTTAAATTAAAAACCACTTAACTTAGGTGAATTTTTCCTGGTCATAGAAAGCAGCTCTTTCAGACGTGTACCTATCCTGCCCAAATTCTTCTGCAAACTCACTGTGCCGCCAACAAAGCCTTGTACTTTCTGAGCGACAGTAGGCAGTGTTATGATATCTCCTTTGCAGAAGGAGCCTGCTTCCATTTCTGTTCTTCAGGGCTTTTTCCCTCCTAACATTTCTATCAGTTTGATGTTTTCTCTTAAAATGGCCCAGCCGCGTGTTCTGTCCTAATCACTGGACTGCACTGAGGACGGGACTGCTTCTCAGTGCTTACTTCATGTGATACTTTAATCTGTCCCAATATCACATTTGTCTGATACGTGTGCTGTAGGGAAATGCAGCTTCTATGCATGTGGCTCTGTGTGCCCTTTAAACTGCATGCACTTAACAGTGGCTGTTTTGGCCAACTCAGATTGGAATAGATCTTCAGTAAAGACACCTGGATAATTTGACGAATATTTATCAAAACTTTGCAGTTAATCTGCAAACAGCTCTCTGGCATATGCGATATTGAGATGTTAGCCAAGGGAAGGAGACCTATACACGTAATCATTGGATACCACATCAGCACAGTTTATAAGACGCATTTTTCAAACTGGTCTAATCAAAAAGTGATTGCTCGGCTATTTAAAAAATGATTGATCATATAATTTGCTTGTCTTTCTCTTTTGTTGCTCTTCACTTTCCTGCATGACATTTAATAACAAATCATAAGACTGACAAGGATGCATTTCACTTCCTGTGGTTGATGGGTCAGTTTATTAGCCCAGAAGGGAAAGGTTCAGGAAAGAGTGTGAACACTTATTAGGAGCAGCATGGGTCATGTGAACGAACCTGGGATGGAAGTCTGTTAGAAAAAAGCAGACACCTGAGTTCACATCAGGGCTCCACCATTCACTAGCTGTGTGAACCTAGAAAGGTACCACATCTTCTGAAATCTTAGTTTCCTCATCTGCAAAATGGGGATTATAAGATTTACCTTCACAAGGTGCAGAGTGTTGCCTGGCACTTATTTACTGAGTGTTTACTATTTTTTAAAAGGCAGGATCTGGGATCAAATCAAGTCACCTAATCTTTCTGAACCCCAACTTTGTATTATGGAACTTGTAGCATATTAATATGAAAAGTCTCAAAAAATGTGCAATCACATACGAGTATAATGAGTTACTTCATGAAGGTTACTGAACATCTACCCATCAGAATGTGAACTCGACTGTAGTTTTTGTCAAGTCTCTTTGGTGCTTCCAAAACATTTATTTAGTGTTATTATTACTAGCTATTAGTTATGTCCCATAAATATTGCATAGTTAGTGGAAAGAAACCCATCTTACCTACCTTTATAATCCCTACTATATTTTAAATATAATAAGGGCTTGGTAAGTCTTTTTTATATGAATAATTATTCTTATTACCATTGCCCTCTGCTTTGCAAAGTAATATAGCTGATAGCATCATAATGGATTTATTTCCACAGAAAGCCTACCTTTCTTTCTGTAATTTTATTGTTTTAACATTTTGTATGGAATATGGAAAACCTAAGATACCTTTCTTACTAACACTGCATATTGCTCTTAGCAGAACTGTGTTAATATTCAGAGATGTAGGATGTCTGTGAGTTTTGGTGTCTTCAACATCAAAAAAAAAAGAAACTGCCTTGAATGTTCCTCCCCTTTCCCTTATTAAAAACACTAAGAATTTAGGAGAATTTCAAATTTGCATAGTATTTGTGGTTTTAATTTATTTTGTGGATACAAGGAGATCACTTACGAAAATTTGCTATCACATTTTATTTAGAGTTGAATATTTACTTATGATTGAATATACTTAAATATTTATATGGATTTTTCTCTTTTCAGTAAAAAGAAACATGCTTTTTTAACTTGCAAACATCTCAGAGTCTTAGAAAATAGCTGGTTTCCTCCAAAACCTTTAGACTTTTTCTTACATGACCTACGAGACTTGGACAACCAGAACAATAAGCTCTTTTCTGATTTCTACAGTAATAAATGGGCCACTGTTGTCCATTGGTTATCCTTCCTGGTAGGCCTTGTTTGGAGGAAGGGAATATAGCAAATCAGTAGTCATAAGAGACATCTACAAGCAAATGAAGGGCCTGCATTCTTCATGTGTGAAAAAAGGAAAAACGGTACCACCTCTTGGAAACTGGAATTTATTTTGCTCTTGAGTTCTTTTCGTTCGTTTTGCTTGTGTTCAGTATAGGAATTGTACAATAATAACCTGTTATTGTGTTCATTTAATCAGTAACTACTTGCATTTTTATAAACTAATTTAAATAAAGACTGTGTAGGCGACAGTAGATATTTTAGTTATCTATTGCTGCAAAACAAGTTGCTTGGAACCTAGGGACTTAAAACAATAAACTTTTTATGTCACCCAGTTTCTTCGGATCTGGAGTCCAGGAGTGGTCTAGGTGGGTGGCTGTGGCTCGGGATCTTTAATAAGGTTGTAGTGCAGGTGTTATTCCATGTTGTAAGTAGTCTGTATGGAGGCTTGACTGGGGCGGGAAGATCTCCTTCCAAGGTGGTTCCCTCACATTTCCGGCAGATTTGAATGGCTGTTGGCAGGAGGCCTCAGTTCCGTACCACGTGAACCTCTTCATAGGGCTGTTTGAACGTCTCTGTAACGTGAGTAAGTGATCAGAGAGAGCCAGAGGGCAGCTGCATTGTCTTTTATGACCTAGCCTGAAAGTCACATGTCATATCCATGATATCCTACAGGCTATACGAGTTTACTCTGCTCATTGTGGGAGGAGAGTACACAAGGGTGTGAAGACCAAGAGGCAATACTTTTTGGAGGCTGGCTACCAAAATAGGAAAACGCCGATCTTCAGCACATCTTTAGAAGTGTCCAGTGAATGTTCAAATAACCTTACTTTTAATTTTGTCAAAAATAATATAATTATTTGAGTATAGAGATTTCTAATTTTTATCTCTTCCTTTTACCCCATGTTGCACATGTTGGTATGTGTTGGTTATTGGTCCATTTCATTTACTTATGTAATAGGTATCTGTTTTTCTGATATATGGTCATAGGAGAATTATATCTAGGTAAAAGGAATCATTTAGCTAGGCAGGGCTTTCGCTGATGATAAGCTTAGCACCGCTGAACAACCATTGCCATTCTGTAAAATCCTCTGAATTCATCATGCCCTCAACGAGCATTTATCGAGCACCTCCTATGTACTGGGTGCTGTAAATGCAGGTATCAGTGCAAAATGTCTCTGTCCTCAAGCGAAGGCAAACATTTCAGTATGATTTATGCTAAATATTTGCAATACAGTTATATATTGGAAATGGTGAGGTTTGTTGTTTAAGATCATGGGCTCTGAAGTTCGTTTACCTGAGTTCAATTCCTGGCTCTCCTATTTAATAGCTCTATGACCTTGGGCCAGTTATTTAACCTTTCTATTTTTTTAGTTTTCTTTTCTTATTATTCCCTTATCGCAGCTTACCTACCTTAATCGGGTTGTGAGGATTTAGGAAGCACTGGCAGTGAGTACTGTTACCCAGCCACTTGGGAGTACCTTGGAATGATTCGTTTGGGAATCATTGTTCCCAGGAGTCTTGTTCCCAGGAGATGTAAGCCATGTGAGTTCTCTCTTGGAGGGTGAGTTGGAGTTTGGTTAACATGGATAGTTGGTGGGGCCCGGCAGGGGAGACAGCTGAGGCCTCACAAGGACCAGAGAGGTGAGGGCAGGTGTACAAGAGCATGAGTCACTCACTTCTTGTCAGGTTTGCCATTTCCCACAGGCATCCAGGATACCAGCAGGACCGGGACACTTTCTGTCCCATCCCAAAGAGCCTTGACTCATCCAGAATTTTACAATTATAAAAATCTTAAAAGGAGAGATTTTCATGTCAGCATATACTCGTATGTAAGTTAGTATCATTTTGAATTATATATGAAGGAATAAGCATCATAATCTTGGCCTTTAAGTGTCCCGCTGTGGTAATAATCACTATTGTATGGACAAAGAAGATAATGGTTATGTCAATTTTAAAAACACTTTCTCAGCTGTCAATTTCCCACTTCTAAAAGATTGTCTGGAAAACAAAACTAAAAAGAGATGAGTTTTTAAAGGAGAAAAGATGGGTAGGAAAAGAGATTAAGAATCCCTTTGCCAACCAGGATGGATTCCAGGTAGCTTCTCGGTCAAAGGATGGGGAATTAGGGTGATCAGTCTGTTTGGCCTCTTCTCTTGTGATTCTGAATGTGCCGCCTGGACAGTTCTCTTTCCCAGCAGGGTTCCCCCTCCATTACTTTTTTGATGATGTCATGCTTCATGGTCAGGCCCTTTTACCAAGGCACCTCAGCCTCAAATGTGTCTTTCCTCTAGCTTCTTTAGGAGATAAGTAGGTGAAGCCAGAGGCTCTAAACCATCTGACATAAGAGGATGAAACAGGAACTCTGTGGTATCTAGTTGGCCTAAAGCCTGTTCGTTTTCATTAGAAAAAAGAATTAATGTGACTGCTACTCTCTTTTTCTTTTAAAACTTGGAAGCATGCACTAATGAACCTTTGCACTGTAGCTATAATGCTGTGTAAAAAATAATCGGGAAACGAATGGCATTTTTATAACAACTATTAAGTTACATGAAGTGTTAGTCTAATAACCAGATTGGGAGACAGTGTCTCCATTCAGAAGTATAGTGGCTGAGCAGGGAGAACCCAGTCATGGAAGGGGACATTTGGACTAACTTCCCCTCTCTCAGCTGTGTTTGAAATTTATATATTTTCTGATAGCTTGCATCAGATTTGGGGTCTACCGGCTCTTTTTCCTTACATTATTTCTAGTTTGATATTTCATATTTCATAACTAAGAATTTGATTGCAACTTTGTTGGTGGCATTTTCTCTACATAATAAAAATAGTTCCGTTTCTTGGGATATTAAAAAAAATGGTTGACGGAAGATGGTCTTGTTACTAAAGTAAACCTTCCTATAAATAAATGCAGAAACATCTGTTAAGGGCATAGTCTGAATGCAGCAGACATAGAAATTGCGTCAATTCTCATCTTGTAGCCAAGATTTCTTTCTTAAACTTTCTTTATACTACTGTCATGGCAGCATTTCACATTCTCACAGCATTAGGCAATAGAATGGTCAAAAGAACTGGAGCCAAGTTACCCTCTGTCTCAGGGTAGCCAGTGGTAGTAATTTGTACTCACCAAGGAAAAGTGCGGCATGTTTTTGTTTTTATTTTTTAGGACTGAAAAACCTGAGCTCTCTCCTTCAACTTCATTTTTAGGCCCTGGCTTTAGGCAGTTTTCTAAATGTCTAACTGCTAAACTGCTTTCAAGAAATGATTGTGGTATCGCAGGGAGGTTTGGTCAGGGGAAAAGAAGTCACAGAGTCTTTCCTAGAACACCATGGGTCAATCAAATGACCTTTTTAAAGAAACAACTGAAATTCCTGTTTCAAAGGCACAAAAATATGAATTGAAACCAAATCAAACAAACCCACCCCACAAGTACTGCAATTCAACTAAAGGGGAGGGTTGGAAAGGGGAAGAAAAATTCTTGGGAAAATTATTTGAAGCTGAAAGCTTGTGTATTTTGCTCTGTAATAATTATAAGTTAAAATGGGATGGTGTAGCATTTTTTAAGGTAAAAATTAGCCAGGCCTATAAGAACACTGTGTACCTTTTCAGGTGCCTGTGTATCTCCTCCTAGAATACCCGCCTGGTGCTCTACCCTTCCTCAGAACTACCTCCCACTCCTCCCACTTGGCGACTCCAGCACAGCAAGGTGAGTCTGTGCATTTGCACTTCTTACATACTTCCTAGAAGAATATTGCTTGCAGTGACTTAAAAACATAAACACACACACACACACACACAAACAAACAAACAACTTTTCAAAGTTTGGGAGACTTAGACATTGTGTTTCAGTTGTGAACTCTTAAGAATCATCATTTGTAAGCCCTTTATTTAGATAAGTCGGAGTGTGGTTAGTGGTGGTATCTTTTTGCCACTGTAATGTAAAGCCTCGGTTCAAGTTTGGGTCGACACTGCTAGCTTCATGAAACATGCTTTGGGTTTCAAATTCGGAGTCTGAAGCAAAATTTCACAAATTGGTGCAGCACCACTCTTGTGCTTCCTGAGCACTATTCTAATGTTTTAAATGGGCATCCCCTTAAAGCAGAGACTATGTATTTCTAACAGTGAGAGGCTAGAAGGTCTTGATAGGTCTGAAATATATCTTATAGTTTGAGCCTCCATCTCTTTAGTAGTGTCAATAATTGACTCCATTAAGTACAGGGAGGGGGGACACAATATTCCTTGAGGTGAGAATATACTATTAAATTATTTTCCACTTGCTTTTTGTATGTTTGATGTGTATTGTCTCTTGAACATTAAAGCGACTTATTTGTCTCAGGTAGGAAAATAATTTGACCTTGTTTGTAGTAAGTAAATCACTTTTGAATAAACTGTTCACATTTTACAGGTGAATAAACTCTGTAAGGGCACCAACCAGTGTGCTGTCTCATAAATTCCTTAGTTCTTCACTTGCAAAAATTATATGCTTGCATTTTTGCCTAGATGATGGATTTCAAAGGTCTCACATAAATTAATTTCCCCTTGAAATAAAAAAGTATAACCGTAGAGCCTTCTAGTAATTACTAGACTATGTAGAAGGAATGGATTCCCAAAAGCACAAATCCATATTCTCACTGGTTCAGTTCTCGTATGGACTCTGCTGCATAGCTTGTGGATTAGCAAAAACTGACAACAAGGCCACAAGTGTTGAGAGTAAATGCTTGATTGTAATAAGGCAATTTTGTTATATACATGTGAGAACTGAAAAATTCTGGTTGGGCCCTGCTATTTGTAATGCCCTGCATAGTTGTAATACAGTCTAAAGGAAAAAAGCATTAAGAAAAATATTATTAATGTAGCTCAACTGACTAAAGTTCACTCCATGATTAGATAGTCACTTAAATTGTAGTTTTAGCTTCTGTTACTGATGAAGCTATTCTGTAATTCTTTTTTTTATACATGAATTATTTTCTTTTTAGCAGGATTTATGTTTAAGTTATATCAAAAAGGAACTGTCATTCAAGTTTAACGTTGAGGGATTGTGTACATTTGAATCTGAGCAATTTAATTATTTTATTTCTCTTGGAAAACTAGTAGTTATCTACTAATACAGGTAGGAGATGTATGAGTTGCTTGGAGTTTGCTGCTGAACAGTTTTCATTTTTCGCTGTTTCTTCTCAAATGCTCAATATGCTAAAAATTAGATGCCTTTGATTCTTGACTTCAAGTGCAAAGAGGCTCCCATAGCATACTGCTTTGTTTCCTTTTTTAATGATGTTTTGTTTGTTTTACATAAATGAAGGGTATAGCTATATGTGAAATTTATAAAACGTTTTTGCCTATGCTGGCTACTGAAGTAACTCAGTTTACTCATAGGAAGAAGGTAGGTGAGTTCTCTAAGCCTTTCCAAAAGAAACATCTAATTTTAGTCATGTTAACTTTGATGAGCAACAAAACCAGCTTTAAATTCTCAGTATTGCCTTAATTGCTTTTCTCATGGGGCTACTTAAAAATCTTAATGCCTTACAATCAGATTATCTCTATTAAATCATGTTTTCTCCATAATGATACAATTTCTCTCAAGCCATTATTTTAGAGAATGATGACAGAGAATAACTCACACTTTATCACAAGGCATCTTTGTTACGTTTATAAATTTGCAACAGTGTGAGAGCAAACTTTAAATTCCGTATTTTCTCTAAATAAAAGACAGATTAAGTAAAACAAAATAAGACGTTACAGACTATTTATTTGCATCTCTTTCTTTTTGAAACAGGATTGCAATCTTCCCCACCCCTGTTTTCTGGTACCTTCCTGTAAAAAGCATTAGTGAGGGGGAAAATAATGATAAACAGGATTTAGCTCTATACTCTTCTTTCAAACTGCCTTGCAAGTAATTTCCTATAGTTTCTGTGCCCAAGCATATGGTAGTAATATACTGTGCCTCTGGGAATGTGGAGTAGTTTCAGAACACTCTCAGCGTTTTGTGTTTTAAGAGGTGTGTGTGTGTGTGTGTGTGTGTGTGTGTGTATGCATGTACATGCACGTGTGTATACACGCGTGTGTGTTCAGCTCAGGTTTTCTGTCCCATTTGGACTTAAAGAAATTTATTTTTTATATGCTTATCCTTGGTTTTCAGGGTTTAGATGGGTCATTTCTGCATAAAACTGCTAAAGAGATGTTTTTGTTGTAACAGGTAATTCATGTACACAAATTTTAGGAGGTTTGAAATGATCTTGTGGAGAAAACAACTTGGTAGAAGGGACATTTTCTGTAATTTAAGTTGTCATAGTAACCTGCATCAGGACTCGTACCTGGAATTCAGGTCTGAAGAATTTCAGTGACAATAAACATTTTGGTTGCATTTATCATCTTCTTTCCTTTCCTCCAACAAAAGAGCTACCTACTGTGACCTAATTATTTCATTTCTCTTTTTAGAGGATGGGTAGCAGTTTGCAATTTTTTAGCACTCTGAAACTTGCCTGGTAGAGTAAAAATGAAAATTTGGCTATTTACATTTGAAGTTGACATCTTTTGATAATGTATTATATCTCAAACTCATTATTTCACATGGAAAATAGGTTCAATATAATGGTTACTTAATGAAAATGAAGGAAACAGGATTTGATGAGGATTTGAAGAAATTGCCACATACATTTGTTAAATGCAAGTCTTAAGAGTATTGGAATCTGGAGCCCTGAATCAAGAGTATTGATTAATGAAATGCTTATCTGGGAATGTAATGACTTTCCTAATATCAAATTGCTTGTTTTATGGCATCTTGTACCATAGTCTTAAGAACAAATGTATTTTAATAAAAAGTTGAGATATCATTTTTATTAGCAGAGTAAGTTTATTTTGAGAAATTTGTATCCAGACATTATTTTTAGATATGCTATCTTTTACAAAGGGCAGTAGAATGTTTTTTCTAAAGAGAGCCTTTTTTAGGGTTTGCTTCTCTGTTGCCTTCTGCAAGACACTGATTGCTAACCAAGATTATTTGCAGTTAAAAATGTTCTCCATCTGGTGGTTGAACATACAACGCAATGTACAGATGATGTGTTATAGAAATGTACACTTGAATTCTATATAATTTTGGTAACCAATGTCACCCCAATAAATTTAACTTAAAAAAATGTTCTGTATAAGCAAGGAACATTAAGAGAAATAAGAAGGTAAGGATGTGTGTGTCCATTCTTTTTAGGAAACTTGAAAATAAATTGGAAGAGTTTGTGGCTAATAAAATTTAGAAATTATGGGATGTAACTAGTTATCTGTAGATCAAAAAGTGATAATATTTTTGTAGATGTTTTGATACTTTCCCACATATGTTTGAGAATCTTAGTCCAAGGGATGAGTTTTTTAAAAAGCATATATCAAAATGTAATTTTAAAAAGTATAAAGGTAGATTTGGAAAACCTTAATAATCCATTTATTGGCAAAATATGAAGGAAAATAAAATCACTCATTGTCTCACTGTTTAGATATCTATTGTTAGAGATCTCTATTGAATAGAGATGTCTATTGTTAATATTTTATGGGAAGGATGGATAATTTTTTAAACAAATTGCAATCAAGCTGTCAATAGCCAAAACACTAATAATGGTGAATTATTAAAGTTAGCAACATAACCAGCTATTGTCAGTATTGTCTAAAATAGCTCTGAAATATCAAACTAGTATATTAAGAAAAGAAAAAGGACTGAGAGAACTATTGGAAAGGATAAGGATATTTGTAGATACTAACAAATCCCCAAGACAATCAAGTGAAACTAATTTAGTATAGCAAGATTTCACAATAAATAATGTAACATGATCTATATAGTAATAATAACCAGTTCAAAAATATAAGGAAAAAAGGAGTCCATTTATAGTAGCAAGAAAAACTATGCTGAAGATTAAACTTTGTAAGAAATATGAATGGCATGTAGGAAACTATTAAACTTCACTGCAAGGATGGAGAGACTGAGTGTTTCTAGATATGAAGACAATTAGTTTCAATCTCTTTATATTTATTTGTAAGTTTAATATAGTTTTAATCAAAACCTCAGTGATAATTTTTCAAAGATCAGTGATTCTGAATTTTATTTTTATAGAAAAAATAAGAGCCAAAAACTGTTTATATAAAGAATAATAATGAAGGAGAATTGGTAATGTTAAATTAGTTAAAAAATAGTATGATGTTGATAAAATAGACAAATACTTGGAAGAGAATAGAAAGCTCAGAAGAATGTTGTATTGATAAAATACCATTACAAATAATGAATGTAAAAGTATAGTAGTAAATACACTAGGAGGGAGTGTCCATGAATAGCTGATGGATTTGGGGGAAAGATAAAATGTAGTACGTAGCAAGTTACGTTTTAACCTTTGCAAGTTACATTTGATTTATATATGTAATTACATTAAAAACAAAACGATTAAATTTAACATGTCAAATCACAAAAGGTATTCTCTCTTTAATATATAAAAAAGAGTTATTACCCATATATAAAGAATTATTTCAAGTCAGTAAGAAAATAATACCCAATTAAAAATTAGTTTGTCGTTCTTAGTAGACAGTTTAAAAAAGAATATAAACAGATTTAGACCTACAGATTTGTTCAATCTTAATACTTAACAAAGAAATATACTTCGTATATTATTAAAGATTCAAAAACATGTACATGACACACATATGTGACCTAAACATAAAAGGTAACATAAGCAGACCTATGTAATTCCTAATGTTGGCAGTGGGAGAAATAAGATCAGAATGCTCATATAAGGTAACTAGAAGGTAGACGACTCTGCAGCCAGTAATGGAATCTGTCTACCACCGTACCTACTTACCTACCTACTTATCTAGGTTTTCTTTAAAACTGTTTAATGAAATGGAAAAATGGTAGTAACCTAAAAAATTAAGGATACAATTTATAATGTCCTTATATTGTCACTTACACTTTTAAAAATATATTTACATAGAAAATAAATGAGAAGGCCATATACAAAAATGTTCATGATGATTATCTCTAAGAACTACAGGAAAATAATAATTGTTAATTTTAAATTATTCCAGATGTCTAAAACAAACGTATTATATTTATATTCAGAAATTTGAAAATAGATTCAGTTTTTTAAAAAACAACCAAACATCTAAGATCTCCTTATATGCCTTAAAAAAAAAAAGTGTTTCCTGTAAAGATGTATTTATTGAGATGGACTGTGCACAGTAGTGAATAACGAGGGGGTGGATCACGAGTCACTGGGCAGGGCTGCCATTCACACTAGGCTGTGGTGTGTACCTGTGTGTCCCGTACCGTGCTTCCTGCAAGTGTGGGGCCCAGCATCCCTGGGAACGACAGTGATGTGTCCCTGTGTTACTATACCTGGAGATTGGACACCTGTTGATCCCCCTCTCGTTCTCTGTAGATTACCTTAGCTGCGCTATTGGATACATTTTGTGTATTGATGTTTCTGCTGTGTTACCTACGTACTTCTCACACCTCCTTCATGTATCTTTACAGTCCGTTTAGACATAGTAGGTGGTAATCATAACTGCACATGTGGTTCCTCAGTTTACAGTGAAGGGTTGATCTCTATACTTTGAATTAAGCACATTTTGACATTAAAAGGTATGAATTGTAGTGTTGAACCATACCCACTTTTCCCTGTAAACTCTGTGTGGCATGCTGTTTTTCTTTTGTGCTTTCCTGGTTTTCTAGATGAATCATAGTCTAAAAAGGGGGAAATTTAAAAAAAATATTTGAAGTATGAATTTTTATATGCACTTAATAGACTGCGTGAATCAAAGGCACTTGTTTTGTGCATCAGCTGCAGAGATGTTTTTCTTCCTTGGGAAAAGAAATCTAGCTGAATCTTGAAAATTGATAGAATGATTGATAATGTGCATACCAAATGTGTTTTTCTTGTGATTCATAAATAACTTCTAAAACAACAAAACTGGAGGAAGTAATAGACCTCAGGATTTGGATCTTTTGCAAAAGGATGTAAGCCTTTTCACCATTACCTTCCGCAATTGTTCTCTCCATCAGCAAATCTGTATTCAGGCTTGGTGTTGCCCAGCCTTTAGGCTTACAGAGTCTCCCGGGAGTTAGACAGGTAGTAAATAATCACAGTCATGTCATAAATGATGCAGTAGTGGCATGAAAAAGGTGCCATAGGAGCACATGGTGAAGTGCTTTAACTGGGTAGCGGTTAAGGAGGGCTGCTTATGGATGTCATTGAAGCCAAGCATTTAAAGGTGAGTAGGTCTTTAGGGACTGGGGACAAGGCCTTCCAGAACAGCCTGGGACATAATATATGCAAAGCTTAGAAAGGCACATAGGAGCATTATGTTTGGAAATAAATGAGTGCATTGGGTGTGAATATGAGTGCGGATGGGAAGGAGACGACTGACTTAAAAAACAGGATTCTTATTGTAGTTGGATAGAAACAGCCTTTTCTTTTAGGGGCTATAGGATTTATGGTAATTGAAAGGATAAGAATTATTTAGAGGTAGACAAAGTTATAGTTGGAGGACAAGTAGAAGTATTGATGATTTAGAGTAACTTCAGATATCTGTGTCAGGAGAAAATTACTCCTGCTTTTTATTCTTGATATTTTTGTCTCATCTCAAGAAATTAACATATCCTCATGCTTCAAAAGGATATTGCTACTTTAAAATGTTCTCACTTTAAAAATTAGATATTATAGGTAACATTAAAAGCTATACTGTTTCCAGCCAATTGATTCAATGTTCCATTTACTTTGTATTTTCTCCTGTGAACTGTTCTACCCACTAGAAAATTTTGCTGTGCAAATTATTTGCAAGTTTTGCTTTGTCAGAATGGGAACTGTGTGAGGGATGAAATGATTAAAAGTTGCTTTTTTTGGAGGGGGTGGAGGGTATAGCAAATAATGCTTTTAGAAAATAGCCTGTTATTAGCTACCATTTCTATTCCATTTTGGTCCCAAGGATCATTTGAATGTATACTCTCAATCTTTTTATTCTATCAAGAAGTAGAAATATTAATAGTGAGTTTTAGTATTAACAAAATAGTTTAACTTGATATATAGTAATACTTAGATTCTTATGTGAAAAAGAAAATAATGTCATAGGGATGACTTTATCTTAGCTTTAGAACTACCTTGCCTGCTTCATTTTATGTTTTCCCAGTATGGCACCACAGCATATTGCAAGCATATACATAAAATCTTAATTTTATTTTTCATTTGGAAAGCACTTTGAAGATATGGATTTGAGGTTGAAGAAACCAAGACTGAGTTGGAGACTGATTTGCTCCCTCTACACATAGTCTCTAGGGCAAAAACTCTTCTATTCATCTTTGTGGTTCCAATACCTAGCCAAGGAGATAAAAATCTGGTGAGTAGCTGAATATATTTCTTTATTCACAGAACCTGAATTACAACCCATATCTTTTGATTTCCAGTCAGTCCAGTGTTCTTTTCTATACACTGGTACTTCCCCATCTGTTTTTCTATTGCAAAATGAATTTACGAAGTAGCAGCATTCCCCAGGTTTCAAGTTATGTATAATGCGTAACTGTCAGCTATCATAACCCCACCCCCCTCTCACAAGAAAGCCAAGCTCACCTGCATGTTAAAACAACGGGACTATCTGGGCTGAAAACCAATGGCTATACTAGGATGTTCTTGAATAAGTTGTAATTCCACACTCAAGATGGATGGCACTTGGTGCTTTTCAGTATGTTGTTCACACTTCCTTTAATCAAACTACAGAGTCAAGATTTGCTGGAGGATCCTGGAGTTGATTTCTAGAATTGTGCTTCTAAACAGGAATGGTTCCACCATCAGGGTGTTTGGGAAATTTGTGAGGGCATTTTTGGTTGTCACAGTCAGTGATTGAAGGGATGCTAGTGGCATTTCATGAATGAGTGACAGAGGTATCAGGCGTTGGGTAGGGCCCCAGACAGTCTCACACAGTGGCATTAAAATGGTGTACTGTGCTTTCCTAGTAAAAATCCACCACAGACTGTAACTTTTTACATGTAAAAATGAAGCATTTTTGCATTGTCTTAATATATCATTAATTTTCCAGAAATGTGATTATTATGTAAATTCAGAGAAAAGCACGTTCAGAACTTGACAGAGAGTTGTTCCCCAACTTTAAAAAACCATCACAGACAGACAGGTGTTCCACTTGTAGTATTCTTATCAGCGTACCTGTTAGTGTTAGAACTGTTGCATTCACGGTATAGGTGTC
Organism: Rhinolophus hipposideros; assembly: GCF_964194185.1. Taxonomy (NCBI): domain Eukaryota; kingdom Metazoa; phylum Chordata; class Mammalia; order Chiroptera; family Rhinolophidae; genus Rhinolophus; species Rhinolophus hipposideros. The sequence continues at coordinate 37,342,734 of NC_138055.1, forward strand.
AGTATCCAGCTGCTTCATTATGTCTTGTGATTTATATACTTAAGTTCACATCTCTGCGTTATAGATGTATTTCTCGTTTATTTCTCTTCTTTCTGCCTTCTCTGTTGAGAATAATCTATTTAGGGGAGGAGGAAGCATGAGGGTATAAGCAAAAGACTCATTAGGAGGCTGTTACAGTAATTCAGGTGAGAGTATGGCAGGGGGGATACAGGTAGAGCCAACAGGGTTTCCTGACAGATTGGATATGGGTTGTAAGAGAGAAGAATCAAGGATAACTAGGCATTTGGGCCTACGCCACTGAAAGGGTGAATTCTAGTTGCTTTGAATTGAGATGAAAGTGCGGGTGCAAGAGATTAGGAGGTAAGATCAAGAGTTCCTTTTAAGATATGTTGAGTTTGAGATGTATGCTGGACACCCAGTGGCAGTGTAGAATAGGCATCTAAACGTGAGGCGTAGTCAGAGAGGTCTGAGGTAGAAATATAAATATGGGAACTGTCAAGTATGTGGTGTTTCAGTTCTGATGAAATTGAATGAGATCACCAGGGAGTGAATATAAATGAAAAATGGTAGTGGACCAATGATTGAGATTTGGGATACTCAGACATTAATAAAGCACAGAGAATAGGATATTGAGAAGGAACACCAGTGAGGTGGGAGGAAAACCAAGTGAGCGTAGTCCTGGAAGAAAGTGGATCAGGAACAGGAAGTCATACATTGATTCTTACATTTAGCCACGTGAAGGTGATTACTGATCTTTAGAAAGGTCATTTTGATGGAATAATGGGGGTAAGAATCTGACAGGAATGAGCTCAATAGAGATGGGAGGTGAGAAAATGAAAAGGGAACAAGAAATGGAGGATACCTAGTAGGAGAAGTGGGATCAGAATAAAGCTATTTTTGTTGTCGTTTAAGTTGGGTAATAGAGCTACTTGTTTATTCTCTGACCTAGTACAAAAATCTCTGGGAGAGCGATGGTGCTGGAGTTGGTGGAAGGGGCTGGCGTGCTGGGTAGCCCTAGGACTCCTGTGATCGCATCACTAGTTTTCCCAGCATCTGATGTGCCAGAGCCCTGAAACAGCTGACTGAAGCACAATAGACTTGAGGCCCTGGGGACAGAAGACTTTCTCACTGGTGCTCCAGTGTTTGTACCATTTTTATTTAGGCAAGTTGGTCAGGCACCAGCCAAGGGCTTAGGTTTTAGCCAGAAACTAAATAGAAATTAATGGGACATTAAAAGGTAAAGTAGAACCAATTGCTTCTCCACAGGCAGTGACTTGAAAGCAGCTAAAATTTTTTCTTGTCCACTGGGGCCATCTTAACCATTTTGACATGTAAGCAGAATGGCCCAGGGCCTTTAGAGTAAGGCCAGTGAGGCACCTAGGCACGCACAGTGTGTGGCAGCCCTCACTCCACTCCCAGCCATGCAAGCACAGGGTTGGCACTGGGGGTTGGTACCTCCTTGCGCCTTGCAACCTAGGCACCTCGTCACGCCCTAATGCCCCTGCCCTGAAAACAGGCACTGTCATTTGTTTCGGTTTTTTGGCACTATAGTTTTTTTAATGGACAGTAGGAAAGTTCTCTTGCCCTAATTATCTCTCTTTATATTACCAGTTGGAGATTAATTTAATGTCCTTTAGTTGGTCTGATATTCCCCTCCCTCCTTAATGTCTGGTCGACTTCAGCGACGCTGACGAACATGAAGAAAACTTGGTGAAGAAGAAAGACGTGTTCTGGGCTGCAAAATTCTATTGTTCGTGATGGAACAGAGAGGGGGATGAGTGGTTGGAGTGTTTGGGCAACGAAAGAGCAACTACGAGGGACTTTTGGATACGTAAAAGGAAGTAGAGCAGGAACGGGGGGGATAGAAAGGAGTTTGGTTAGGAACAATCCTATTTATGAAGACTACACTAGAAACTGCCCCTCTCTAGCTCAGTACATTTGTCATTTTTAAGTGTTTTAAGGGCCCTGGTACCAAATTGTCTTTTCCTCTTTGGAACCCAAAGGTCATAGGAGGCTATCACTTATTTTGTCAGTCCTCAGAATTGAGTTTCTCGTGCTACCCAATGCAGATCTGCGATCTCCTGGGATCCTCTGAGGAATTATCCATCTTTTTCCTCATGGTATGTTCTCAGAAACTAAAGGAAGACTCACAGCAACATCCGCAGAACCCAGAGAATTCTCAGGGCTTTGTGTCCAGGATATTATTGTTATGCGGTTTTGTGATTATCCCCTCAGAGGTAGCTATCATGATAAAGGTATAGCAGAGAATCATGGACCATCTTGATCATACTATTTGAGTTGACAGATTCTCATATGAAGAACGTTTAGGACCAGATGTGTACAGATGGCGCAGATGTGACCGAGTACAAAATGAGTCGTCTGAAGGAGTGGTGGGGAGAGACGTACAAAGATGGCTCTGAGGGGCTTCCATCAGGAGGAGGTATCCAGCGAGGCAGGCAGCAGAGACACTCAGAAGAGAAAGAATGGAGATGGTTAGTGATTCTCCTGTGATTGGGAAGTTGATGATTATGAGACTGAGGACGAGCCCACTGAACTTAAAAGTGAGCAAGTTTTCTGTATATTAAAGTGGTTCCAGTGAAAACTGAAATGGCAAGAAGTCCATTACTAATTATAAGTGAAACAAACCGTAACTGAACGATGATCCTAGTTTTTAGATTTTGAGGTATTTCACTGTGTAAGTTACATCTTTATATTTTGCAGCCACGTATGAATGAATCTAGTAGCCGTATGACCCAAGTTTTTATTGCAGTTTCTTTGGGATGAGGCCTGATGCCATCTTGGTTTGTGTTAGCTCCATTTCTGTTTAAGAACTGATCCAGCCATGTGTGCATGGAAAGAAGTCCCCATTGAAAATAGACTTTTGACGTTAGCCAGTGTGTACTACATGATCAGGAGGCCCCTGGCGAATTTCCTCAGAATCTGTTTTCCGGAAAGATTAGTCAGAGATTTCCCAGAAGAGCTTTCCTCTTCCTGAGAAGCGGTATCATTTTTGGTAGTTACTCTTCCAGGCCATTGCTTCTTCACCTCCAATCCCACAAACAGCTGAGTCAAGTAAATGTGATGACGTGATTAATTAACTAATAAATGGAGACTGACCCATGAACTTCAGTTATAATCCAGTGTCTTTAAAGCTTTTGAAACAAGTGTACTGTATATTCTCCTTAATTGTTTATTTTATTAGATTGTAGAACTTTTGAGCTCTGGGGTCAGACTGCCTGGATTCAAATCTTGGCTTTTCCCCTAAGGAGGTGTGTCACTTTAGGCACGTTTTAGAACTTCTTTTTGCCCATGGTTTCTTCTTTTAAGAATAAAGATAATAGTAGTTACGTATCCCTTAAGATTATTATGAAAATTAAATAAAATGACACGTTCAAAGCACTAGGGACAGTTCCTGGCATCTGGTAAGTACTTAATAAATATTATAAATGATTTTTTTAAAAGCTGTCAGGCATTTAAATTTAAAGAGTCAGAAAACCAAATCTCTTCTTCCCCAAATAGCATTATAACTGGCAGTGAATACCTGAGTGTTGGTTGTGTGAAGTATAGTTATTTAGCCTTTTTTCAGGGGCCGTAAATGACTTCGTGTATTTCTGAAGATGGAGGAATAGAAGTAATCTTCCCATCTGACATCACATCAGTATGTCACTCTTGACAGCTAAGCATAACTGCACTCATATATTATGTATATTACTACAAATCATGTGAGTGAGTTGAATCCTTTAAAAATGATGAGATTTCCATGTAGTCAGCAACACATTATCCACAGGGCTCTTTGTGGGCATGGGCTCGTCCTAGGGAGCCTGGCAGCTCTGCCCAATAAACAAGGCAGAGCTGTCCTCGCATGGGGTCCACAGGACTTCCCTCCTAGCTTTTCTCGTTTCCAGTAATCTCAGTCTCTTATTATAAACCCGTGGAAAAAGCGGCCTCTGTTGAGAGCCACTTGGTGGGACAGCACGTTAGGCTCATGCAACTATGAAATGGGTGCATCTAGGTTGATGGTCACAAGCAAACTAATGAGAAAAACATTCTTATCAGTATTCTACAGATGAAGAAATGAACTTGCATGAGTTTAAGGGAATTCAAGATTACGTAGTCAAACTAAGCAGTGGACGCAGGTCTGCTGGCTCTTAAAATCCTGTGTCCTTCCACGTTTATTGCTTTCCAATCTGATTTACTCGGGCTCAGTAAAATCATGTACCGTAATAGGAGCTGGAGTAACAGCCAAACCTGTTTATTAGAAATTATAATCACAGAGTTAGAATTTGAAAAAATATGTGATTTGTTACTGTTTTTCACTGCTGAATACTTTTTATAATAAAAGGACCTAGTTTCCTTCAAGCTATATTGTTCATTCTTCCTGGTTGGTTATATATCATAACTAACTTTTTCTCACTACTGTATTTTGCCATATATAATGCACCCATGTTTTTGGCCCAAACTTTCAGGGGAAAAAAATCTTTCATTTCAGCTTGTTAATTCAAATTGTTATTTGTTTATATCATGCTTGTTTTTGGTATTATAAAGGAATTTGGGCACTTATTTTTAACACATTATGGTACAAGAAATGTTATGTAATAAATAATCACAAAACACAAGAACAGATACAAGGTACAAGAAATTTTATCTACTGGTAGCAAATTTACTATATTTACCCATCGTAGAAGGCCAAGAACTCTTTATAGGTGCAAGTTCGTCGGAAGTTCAACAGAACCGATCATCGTATTCCAGGGTATTATTTTGCATATGTTATTGATTTCTGGAGTTACATTTTTAACTCATAAGCATAAGTAAAAGAATTAAAAACATCTATATAGGTATGGAATTAGGACTACCCATGTATAATGTACATCCTTATTTTCCCCTTACAAATTTGGTCAAAAAAGTGCACCTTATACATGGCAAAATACAGTAACTTTAAATTTTTAAAGGTTTTTTTTCCTTTATATGTATACTTTTCCATTAAAGTAGGTTTCATGTTGATAGATTTTCTTTCAATGTGGCTAGTGCTAAATAGGCCTAGATTAAGACTCCTGAAATGCTCAGAAGAGTGTAATTACCAGTTCTTATCCTGTACTTGGTAGGGTAGGTAAGTGGTCGCAGGAAGAATAAAATGGTTCTATTTTTGTAACCTTTATTTTTCTAAACCTCATTCTGAGCAAATAACACATTTCTCTATTGCATGGACAAAACCTCAGACCTGGAGTATTGGTTTGAGGAATATCAGTGATTGGAACTTTCTTGCTTCGTGGAACTGTATTCGTGGGCCCTGCCTGAGCTATCAGTGCCTGTGCTTTGCAGATGCAGCCACAGTGGGCTGCAGCCATACGTCCAGTGACTTGCTGAGTAAGAGCTCATTCACTACAGCAGAAAACTTTCACAGAGACCTGCCTATTCAGTAAGCAGTCACTAATGAGCTCTGAAAGGCTCAAACTCCTATAGTAGTACTAATAATAGCTGTTTTTTATTAAGTAATTATTGCATGCCAGGCTGTATTTAAGTTTTCATGTTCATTGTTACTTAGCTCTGATAAATGTAAGGATTATTATTCCCATTTTGCAGCCAAGAAAACTAGTAATTTGTCTAAAGTCATGCAGCTAGTAAATGGTGAGGTCAGGATTTGAATTCAGGGCTGCCAGACTGACAACTTACGTACTAGGGGTGGTGAAATATGTGCCCATGGGAGACATAAGTAATTGATCATGGTATGTGTTCATGCTGATCCTGATAATCCTTCTCAGCATTGCATTCTTGGCATCTGTAGTCAGTCACTTAGTAGGCAAGATAAAACATAAGTGGTATCCTTGGCTTTAAATGTGTCTGTTCTAACTGTCTCCTAAATTTCAGTGGTATGTTGAAGTTGTGCTAACTTGCATTTGGGAAATAATAAATAAGATTAATAATTGCATGGTTTATGGAAAGAACAAACATGAAATATTTTTCTGTAGAAGTCTTGATTGGTTTGGACAATTGAATTTAATACAAATTAAATTCCATTTTAAATAGCATATAAAAGTCATCTCCATGTCAAAAAAAACTTAAGGCAAGTTGATTACTGATTTCTAATGTTTAGTTATTTGAAAACTTTCTTAAATGGATATCCGAAACAAAAAATTTTGACAGTGCTTACAGAGTTTGTTATAATGAAATCAGATGTTTTTATATAATCAGCAGAAACTGGCTATAAAGTCTTCATTAAATTTTAATCACAGATCAAAATACTAATCCTTTAAGAATTGAGTTTAACACTCTGTTAGGCTGTAATTGTGGAAATAAAAACTTGTTGAGATTACACCTTGGTCGATTGATTGATTTTCAGTCCCTTTCCTATTTTACTGCTACTTCCTGAACGTAGCATTTTTGAAATATTGCACATGTGGTCAAATAAACATTCCAGGGTCTCTCTGAGCCCTTGATATAAAGGGCTCCACCCACTGAAGGATTATTAAAGAGTCTCTTCGTACAGCATTCAGAGTTGGAGTGTCTGAGCCGAAGTCTAGTAATACCTGCAATAATCAATGGTCATTCCTGTCTGCTGCTTGGTGTTGAAATTTCTAGAAAATACACTCTTCATTTTTCTCCTCTGAAATCTGAGACACAAAACTGAGAAACAGAAAAATAATTTATACAAAATGTATTTCCATAGATAGGCCACCTACTGGCAAAGAGATGGATGTGAGATTTAATCCAAATTAATGGGTGAGGCCATGGAAAATTGCTTACCTGTTGTGTTTATCTTTCAAGTTAAGTAACATTGTACTTGAAGTTGCTTATCTCAGTTTGAAAAGAAATGAAGATTTTCCTTGCTTATTTCTGTAGTGATGTTAGGAGAAGAAATTACATAATGTCTAAAGTTAGATGATGTATTATTGTGTTGTAAGAAATGCTGATTTAAATGTTCATTTTGGAAACATAAATGAAATTAAGAGAAAAACTGCATTAGTAGTGCTTCTGCGGTCACTCTGCTTGTTCTCAGTAGTAATAAAATACCGTTTCTATGTTTTCTTTATTGATAGTGTCCTGGCTATATATATATATATATGTGTATATATATATATATATACACATATATATATATATATATATATATATATATATATTTTTAATTTTAAAAACAGAAGACAATACTTCTCTATAACACTGTGACCACACACCCCACGAACTCTGACTAATAGTCATTTTGAAGTGCTGGTGGCCAGTTGGAGTTTATAATTTGTTACCGAATTACTATTATCTTGATTTTCACCCTATATTTTGCCTGTCAGGCAGTCATAGTCTCCAAAATTGTAGAGTCAGAACCTTCAACTAAAGAGTTTGTTTAACTCGAGACAGGAAGAACCTATTTTTCCCTTGAAACACACAGGCAATTCATCCATTTTTATGTGTTTTAAAAAAGCCTGGACATTATTAAGGACTGGTTTTTGGGTTTGTTTAATTGATCGGTTGGTGGGTATTTTTTATTTTTAGATTATCTAATGAATCTCATTCTAAAGTCTAACTGGTGCTTTTTCTCTTTGCTTCATTTATAGTGGTCCTATAGATTAAGAATTAGTTTCTTTCTGAGCTGAGATTTTAAGATCTCTCAATAATCTTGGACCATAGCTAACATGTCCAGGCATTTTCTTGTAATGTTAATTAATCTGCATATCCTTGCTGTCTGGTCTAAAAAGTCACAACTTGGGGTATGAAGCGTGGCATGGGGTTGGGGGAGAGAGAAGGAAGGTGATTTTTACATATTAATGTTAAGTATAACTGATATAGGATTATGTTAGTTTCTCTTGTACAACATAGTGATTATATATTTGTATGTATTATGAAGTGATCATAATAAGTCTGGTTACAAAATGATGAAATTTTGTAAAGTCCCCTTACAAAATGATGAATTCTTTTTCTTGTGATAAGGACTTTTAAGATCTACTGTTAGTAACTTTCAAATAAGCATAATAATACTATTAGCTATAATCACTGTAAATTACATTCCCATGACTTATTTATTTTATAATCTGAAGTTTGTATCTTTTGATGCCCTTAACCCAGGGGTGTCCAAACTTTTTTCAACGTTTTTCACCAAGGGCCATATGCAGTAAAATATACAAACAGCCGGGCCACTCACTCGAGGTGAAGTACGTATTGCCTCACTTGGTTTATTTAAGTAAACTAAATATATTTTTGGAATTTGCTGTGGGCCAGTAAAAAGTGGATCATGGGCAGTTGGCCCGCGGCCGCAGTTTGGACACCCCTGCACCCATTTCCTCACCCCAGTCTACCTCCCACCTCTGGCAACCATCAATCTGCTCTCTATCAATGAGCTTGTTTTTTTCTGTTGTTGTTGTTGTTTCAGATTCCACATATAAGTGAGATCATATGGGATTTGTCTTTCTCTGACTTATTTCACCTAGCATAATGCCATCAAGGTCACAAACGGCAAGATATTTCATTCTTGTTTATGGCTGAGTAATATTCCAGTGTGTGTGTGTGTGTGTGTGTGTGTGTGTGTGTGTGTGTATCATATTTTCTTTATCCATTCATCCATCAGTGGACACTTGGGTGGTTTCTGTATCTTGGCTATTATAGACAATGCTGCAGTGAACATGGGGGTGCGTTTATCTTTTTGAATTAGTGTTTTTGTCTTCTTGGCATAAATACCCGGAAGTGGAATCGCTGGATCATATAGTATTTTAAAATTTTTGAGGAACCTCCATACTGTTTTTCATAGTGGCTGCTTCAATTTACATTTCTACCTACAGTGCACGTGGGTTTCCTTTTCTCCACATCCTCACGAACACTTGTTATTTATTTATTTATTTATTGTGTTTTTTGATAATAGCCATTCTAACAGGTGTGAGATGGCATTTCATTGTGGTTTTGATTGGCCTTTCCCTGATGATTACTGATGTTGAGCATCTTTTCATGTTCCTATTGGCCACCTGTATGCCTTCTTCAGGAAAATGTCTATTCAGATTCTCTGCCCATTTTTTAAATTGGATTGTTTGGGGTTTTTTGCTATTGAGTTATATGAGTTTTTTATATATGTTTTATATTAACCACTTATCAGATACATGATTTGCAAATATTTTCTCCCATTTAGTAGGTTGCCTTTTTTTTTTTTGATTTCCTTTGCTATGCAGAAGCTTTTTAATTTGATGTAGTCCCGCTTGTTTACTTTTTATTTTGTTGTCTTTGTTTTTTATAGTCAGATCCAAAAAGTTGTCCCCAAGACCAATGTCAAGGAGTTTACTGCCTACGTTTTCTTTTAGTTGTTTCATGGTTTCAAGTCTTACATTCAAGTCTTTATCCTGAGTTAATTTTTGTGGATGGTGTAAGGTAGCAGTCTAGTTTTATTCTTTTGCATGTTGCTGTCCAGTTTTCCCAACATCATTTATTGAAGAGACTATCCTTTCCCTGTTGTGTATTCTTGACTCCTTTGTCGTTAATTAAATAACCATATATGTGTGGAAGCAACACAAGAGGCTTCACATCTTAGAGGAAACTCTTTCTAAAATAGTTTATCCAAGTCACTAAACAAACAGCAAACAACAGAAACAAGTCGCAGAGAGTAGGGGAGAGGAATCAGTATCCAGAGTTATTACAATGTATTGTATTCAGTTTTCAAAAAAAAAAAAAATGCTATGAGATACAAAAAGAAATAGGGCTCTGTGACCCATATGCAGAGGAAAATTGTATAAAACAGGTAACAGAAACTGCCCATGAGAGGATTCAGATGTTGAATATAACAGAAAAACTTCAAAGCAGGTATTGTGAAGATGTTCAAAGAACTAATGGAAACTATGCTTACAGAAGTAAAGGAAGCTGTGACAATGTCTCATCAAATTGAGAACATCAGTAAAGAGATAGAAATTATAAAAGAGATCCAAGTGGAAATTCTACAATAAAAAGTATAGTAACCAAAATGAAAAATTTACTACACGGGCTCAACTGGCCTCTCTAGGTTTGAACTGTCTGAAGAAATAATTAGTGACCTTGAAAACAGATTGATAGAGATTATGCAATCCAAAAAAAATAGAGAAAAGAATGAAGAAAAATTAACTGACCCTCAGAAAAATGGGGGCACCATTAAGGGTACTAACATGTGTAATGGAGTACTTAATGAGAGGAGAAAAAGAAAAGAACAGGAAAAAATATTAGAATAAATAATAACTTGAAAATACCCCCAAAGTTGATGAAAAACATTAATCTGTACATCCAGAAAGCTTGATGAACCTCATAAAGGATAAGCAAAGAAATGATTCACACCCAGACACATGGTAAAATGCTAAAAACACAAGGAGAAATTCTGAAAGCCCCAAGAGAAAAATGACTTTTCACTTAGAATGGAATTCTAATGAGATTAACAGCTGACTTTTAATTAGAAACAATTGAGGTCAGAAGGATGAAAAAGTAAAAAGTTGTCAACCAAGAATCTTACATCCAGTAAAACTGTCTTTCAAAAATTAAGTTGAAATAGACATTTCCAGATCAACAAAATTTGAGAGAATTATTTGCTAACAGATTCATGTTGCAAGTAAGCCTAAAGGAAGTTCTTTTAAAAATACAAAATTTAAAGTAACAGGAGATCTACACTGCTAACAAACTTCTAAGTGTACATTACAATATTGTCAACTATAAGCACAGTGTTGTACAACAGATATTTAGAACTTTTCATCTTGTATGACTGGAATTTTATATCTATTGAATATGAAACTCCCCGTTTCCCCCTCTCCGTCCCTGGCAACCATCATTTTACTTTCCGCGTCTATGAGTTTGACTGTTATACATTCCTCACATAAATGGAATCATGCGATATTTGTCCTTCTGTGACTGGCTTATTTCACTTAATATGATGTGTCCCCCGATTCATCTATGTTGTAGTGTATGACAGGATTTCTTTCTATTTTAGCAGACCAATTTTTTTTATTAGTTTCAGGTGTACAAAACAATGTAATAGTTAGACATTTATACCCCTCACAAAGTGATAACCCCCCTCCCCGAATCTGCTATTCGTCTGACATCGTATATAGCTGTTACATTTCCACTGGCTCTATTCCTTATCCTGTACCCCACATCTTGTGGGAAAAAAGTATATATATGTATATATATATAAAATTGTAGTTGACACTCATTATTGTTCAGCTTCAGCTTCAAGTATACAGTGCAGTCACCAGGCATCTACACCATCCTTGCAGTGGTCTCCCTAATAAGACAAATGCCCATCTGACACCCTACAAAATCTTTACAACATTGTTGATTGTATTCTCCAAACTGTTGGCAGGCCAATTTTTTATTGCATTATATGTTATATTTTCTTTACACATTCATCTTTTTATGGATATTCTGGTTATTTCAGTTCTCAGCTCTTGTGAATAATGCTGCAGTGAACATAGGAGTTCAAATGTTTCTTTGGGAGCCTGATTTAAATTATTTTGAATAAATACCTAGAAGTGGGATTGCTGGATCATATGGTAGCTGTATTCCTAATTTTTGGAGGTACCTCCATACTGTTTTCCTTAGCAACTGCACCATTTTACTACAAGGTACCCAACCAATAGTATGCACAGGCTCTAATCTCTCCATATCCTCACCAACATTTACTTTCTGGTGGTTTTTTTTTTGTTGTTGTTGTTTGTTTGTTTTTTAATAATGGCCATTCTAACAGGTGTGAGGTGATATCTCATTGTGGTTTTGATATTTATTTCCCTGATGATTAGTGGTGTTAAGCTTCTTTTCATATATCTATTGCTTGCTTGTATGTCATCTTTGAAAAAATATCTATTCAATTCTCTTGCGTATTTTAAAATTGGGTTACTTGGTTGTTTGGGGAATTTGTTGTTGTTGTTGTTTTGTTTTTGTTTTACTGTTTTGCAAGAGTCCTTTATATATTTTTTAATATTAAGCCTTTATCAAATATACAGAGGGTGCCAAAAAATGTATATATATTTTAAGAAAGGAAAACACGGTATTAAAATTGTGATGCAATGAGTGGCACTAGCATTCATTTGATTCAGGCCATCTTTTGAGCAAACATCATACTACATATTTGCTACATAATTCAATTCAACTTCGAAAAGTAATACATACATAACATCTCTTAAAATGTGTATACATTCTTTTGGCACCGCTGGTATGGTTTGCAAATAATCTCTTCTGTAGGTTGCCTTTTTACTCTGTTAACATTTTCCTTTATCATGCAGAAGCTTTTTAGTTTGATGTACTCCCACTCGTTTATTTCTGCTTTTGTTACCGTTGATTTGTATGTCATATCCAAGAACTTATTGTCAAGACTAATGTCATGAAACATTTCCCATTATCTTCTAGGAGTTTTACAGTTTCAGGTCTTACATTTAAGTCTTTAATCTACTGTGTTTCCCTGAAAATAAGACCTAGTTGGCCAATCAGCTCTAATGCGTCTTTTGGAGCAAAAATTAATATAAGACCTAGTCTTATATTATATAAAACCCAGTATTGTATTGTATTGTATTACATTACATTATATTTATTATATTAAAGACCCTATCTTATATTAAACTAAGACCGTGTCTTATATATTAATTTTTGCTCCAAAAGATGCATTAGAGCTGATGGTCAAGCTAGGTCTTATTCTCAGGGAAACACGGTATTTTGTATTGACGTTTGTGTACAGTGTGAGATGAGTCCAATTTTATTGTTTTATTGTGGATATATTGTAATGTATTTTGAAATCACAAAGTATGATACCTCCAGCTTTGTTTTCTCTCTCAATATTTTTTGTCTTATTTGTCGTCATTTGTGGTTCTATGTGAATTTTAGAATTGTTTTATCCATATCTGTAAAAAAAAAAGTCATTGGGATTTTGATAGAGATTGCATTGAATCTTTAGATCACTTTTGATAGTTTGGACATTCTAACAATACCAAGTCTACCAGTCCATGAACATAGTGTGTCTTTGCATTTGTTTGTATTCTTTAAATTGTTTCATCAGTGTTTTTTTCCTTTTCAGTGCATAAGTCTTTCACCTCCCTGAGTATTCCTAAGTATTTTATTCTTTTTGATGCTATTGTAAATGGGATTGATTTCTTAATTTCTTTTTCAATAGTTCACTGTTAGTTTGTAGAGACACAACTGATTTTTGTTGTATGTTGGTTTTGTGTCTTGCAAATTTACAGAATTCATTTGGGGTGTGATGTGTGTGTGTGTATGTGTGTGTGTATTTAGGTTTTTCTCCATATTATATCATATCAACTAAAAAGAGATAATTTGACTTCTTTCCTTCCAATTTGGATGCCTTTTATTTCTTTATCTTCCCTAATTGCTCTAGCTAGGAATTCCAGTCCTATGTTGAACAGAAGTGACGAGTAAGAATTCTTACCTTATTCGTGATCATAGTGGAAAAGCTTTCAATTTTTCACTTTCAAAGCGAATGTTAGATATGGTTTTTAATTTATGGTCTTTATAAATTGAGGTAATGTCCTTCTATTCCTAGTTTGTTGAGAATTTTTATCATGAAAGGGTGTTGAATTTTGTTAAATGCTTTTTTCCATCTGTTGAGAAGATTGTGTGATTTTTATCCTTCACCTTAATGTAGGATGTCATATTCATTGAGTTTTTTTATATTTTGAACCTTCCTTGCTTCCCAGTTATAAGTCCCACTTAGTCATGGTGCATGATCCTTTTAACATACTTTTGAATTTGGTTTGCTATTATTTTATATTTGAGGATTATTGTATCTATGTTCATCAGGGATATTGACCTGTAATTTTCTATTCTTTCACTATTATCATCTAGCTTTTGTATCAGTTATACTGACTTCATAAAATGAGTTTGGATGTGTTCCCTCCTCTTCAGTTTTTGGAAAGAGTTTGAGAAGGATTGGCATTAACTCTAAATGTTTGGTAGAATTCACCAGTTAAACCATTTGGTCCATGGGGTCTTGATTGAGAGATTTTTTATTACTGATTCGGTTTCCTAACTCATTCTTGGCCTGTTTGGATTTTCTGTTTCTTCATGATTCAGTCTTGGTAGGTTGTGTGTTTCTAGGAATTTTCCATTTCTCCTGGATTGTCCAATTTGTTGGTATGTAATTGTTTATAGTAGTTTTTCATCCATTGTATTTCTTTGGTATCAGTTGTAATAGCTCCTCTTTAATTTACAATTTTGTTTTTTTACATAGCCTTTCTTTTTTGCTCATTCTAACTAAAGGTTTGTCAATTTTGTTCATCTTTAAAATAACCTGTTTTTAAAATTTTTTTAAGCTTTAAATAATTTTTCTTTTAATAATTTAAACATTTAGATACATGCATTTGATATTTGCATGACACATACAAACAGGCATACTGCTAAGCAATGTCACAGTCAATTACTCAACATTAAGCTGAAAGATTAAAAGATTAAAGTAAATAGAAATATAAAAGTGGACAGATGCATTAACTTTCCCTTTTGTGCATTATTCGTTAAAACAAGATGCTTTCATAGTTCTAATTAGATATCAGAAAGAAGCAAATCTCTGATTTGTTAGGACGTAAGCATTGCCAAGCAATCAAATATAACATTATATTACATTATCTTTCTTCTTTTTTCTTCTAAAATTGTTTTTCTTTCTTACTCTTTGGTGAGTGCATCTATACTTGAAGCTAAAGAAAGAAGTGTCACAACTTCCCTTCTACTGATGTCACCAAAATTTTTGCGATCAGTGGAGCGAAAAAACTTGTGGGATCATTTTAACTAATTCTCTCTTTTCTTTTATTCAAAGTCACAAGTTCTGTCAAACCTGGGTTATCTCCTAAATTTAACATTTCTTTTTCTTTATATTATTCCTGTTCATTTCAAACAGTTTAGAATTTACTCAATTAGATTATGACAAGAGCCTACTACTAATGTTTTCTGTCTCCCTTCTCCCCTTATTCAAACCCACCCTCCTTACACCTCTATTGATAATGTTTTTCAAACCCAAAACTCTTCTTGGTGTGCCTTTCCATTTTATTTTTTTTCTATTGTTTTTCTGTTCTCCATTTTTTATTTCCAATGTTCTGTTCTAATGTTGATTAGTTCCTTCTGCTAACTTTGTACATAGTTTATTCTTCTGTTCCTTGAGGTATGAAGTTAGGTTGTTTATTTGAGATCTGCTTTTGTAATGTAGGTGTTTATCATTACAAAATCCCTCTTAGTACTACTTTTGCTGCATCAATAAATTTGGTGTATTGTGTTTTCATTTGTCTCAAGATCTTTTCTAATTTCTTTTTGCTCTTTGAACTGGTTAAGAGCATTCTATTTAATTTCCACGTATTTGTGGATTTTCCAGTTTTCTCTCTGCTAGTTGAGCTGTAGTTTCATTATTGAGGTTAGAAAAGATACTTGTTATGATTTCAATCTTAAATTTGTTAAGACTTTTTTTGTGACTTAACATGTGACCTATCCTGGAGAATATTTCACGTGCTCTTGAGAAGAATATATATTCTACGGTTTGTTGTTAGATCAAATGTTCCTTTTTTCCCCCTTGGCGGTACACAGCAGCCCACGTCAGGACACAGCAGCCCGCTGCAGCACACAGCAGCTTGCACCGACCTCTGGCTGCTCATGGCAGCCCAGCTCCAGAGAGAGCCGTTGTTCACAATCTTAGCTGTAGAGGGTTTAGCTTACTGGCCCATGTGGGAATCGAACCAGCGACCTCAGCATTAGCAGCATGACGCTCCAACCACCTGAGCCACCTGGCCGGCCCAGATCAAATGTTCTTTTATGTCTTTTACATCCGTTTGATCTATAGTGTGTTGTTCAAGTTCTCTGTTTCATTATTGATCTATTCTGGGTGATCCACACTTTGTTGAAAGTGGGGTATTGAAGTTCCCTACTATTATTGTATTGTCGTCTATTTCTCCCTTCAGTTCTGTCAATGTTTGCTTCAGATATGTAGAGGCTGTGATTTTGAGTGCATGTATATTTATAATTGTTATGTCTTCCATTGTCTTTATATAATGACCTTGACTCTAAAATTATTGACAAATGATTGGATATTTACTTGATTAAATTAACTATGCAAATTATCTGTCTTTTTTAATGATTCATTACTTAACCCACTTTTATGATTAACCAGCCAGTTATCATTCTCAACTGTAGTGGGTAACAGGCTTCTGCTGTGTGGTTCTGGTCTTAGAGCTAAGAACTTATTGGAGATTAGATTTGAATGTCATTAAGTCATTCATAAAATTAAACATTTATTAAGCATCTGTTGTGTGTTAGGCCTATCAACATGTAGCTCGTAGTTGATACCTTGAAAATGACTTTGGTCACTCAGGGAACGGGTGTAAATGAGTGGCATAGAGGACAGAACCATAAATTCAGTACTTAATGTTAACCTGAAAAAGAACAGCCCACAGTGATGACTACTGGAGAATGACCAGATGGATAGGAGAAGCCATGGAAAGTAGGATGTGAGAAATCAGGACAGGAGAGTGTTTGCAAAGGAATGATCAGCAGCGCCAATGCTATTTAGACATCAAAGAAGGCATAAGGAAAGAGTAAACTGAGTATGAAGATACGGCTACCAAGCATGAGATTCTTGGTGAACTTGTTGAACGTATTACATTGGTAAAGGGAGGGCAGATTATATAGCAGATTTTGTGAGATGAATGGAAATGAATTGTAATTATTGGAATTTGAAGCCATGTGTAAATTTAATTTTTTGCATATTTAAAATATAAGTTTTATTCAAAACTTCATTCTCTTTCCCTGTATTCTGTGGGATTATAGGTAATTTTATTTTCTTAGAGCCTTTCTCCATTTTCTGAATTTTATAATGAACATATTTTACCTTTGTAGTTGAGAAACAAAGTTATATATCCAAAAGATACAATGATGTCCAATAGCCTCATTCGCTAATATGTTGGAATATAAAACAATGTTTTCTAAACAAGTATTTTACAAACTACTAAAGACTTCTGCTGGACTACTAAATAGCCAGTTCTTTGGGATTTCCTTGGTGCTACATGAAATAAGATTGTGTTTTGAGAATTTCTAAACCTTTGGGTAACCGTAAAGGGTCTATGCTAAAGTGTCCCTTGGCTATTGCAATTCACATACATGAAATTATAAAAACCTCCACTAACCCTTGAATTTTACTTCTACCTTTGTCTACAGAAAATTGGCAGTAAATGGAGAGAATTAGGCCTCCCTTATCTGATGGAATTGAAACAAAATAGATCGAAACTTTTGGTTGTCAACTTCTTGTACTATATATGAGCTGGGGTTAGTGAAGAGTGTTTACTGAACATATGTTTTGTGCAAGACACTATGGTAAACAAGGCTCTCTTTCTGATTTAATTGTAAATATATTTGTTGAACCCTGAAAGAGCCCCAGCTAATTTGCTTTTTCCTTAAAGCCAGATTGTTACACAAAACTTAAATTTGACATGCAAACCTAATTTAAAAGGCAGTATAAACTTTTACTGCAGTGTTTAGCTGAAAATTGTTCGGGAATGGTTATGTTTATAATACACAGTAAACATTCCTGAAACCTCTTTCATCCAGTACTCTCCATCATCTCTCGGTGGCATGGTTGCTGTTCCAAAATCTCTCTTCTCCCAGGGAACTGCATTCACTCTACCCATCTCTCACTGCTTCATTCAACTCTGTTACGTAGATCATTTTAGCCTCTTAGGCCACTCTCAGTTTTCCTCTTCTCCATTACCTGTATTTCTGCATTAAGGGAAGGGGTGGGGGTCCATCCTTATATATGGTTTTATGGTTTGGTGGGAAGAAAAAGAAATATTGCAAACACCTGGGTTTTATATTGTTCCTTATAACAAATACAGTAAATGACAAGCGCTTCACAAACCCTACTTTTCATCTCTTTTGGGAAAGGGTGACCTCTGGTGGCTAAAACGATAAGCCCCAAAGTCAAGAGACATAAAGCTTTAATTCTGCTCCAATTGTGTACATATGTTCATGTTTGGTCACTTTTTATAATGTCCCATATACTCATTCCAAGTAAATCAGTGTCTTGCCAGCATGCTGCATCTTTTGTTACTCATCAGCTGTGCACTGTATTCATGATTGGCTTAATTCAAGATTCAAAGTATTTTCTTAATAGAATACATATTTCGAGACATACCTATCTTCTTGATACTCTTAATATTATTAAAACTTTTATATTTAAATAACTTATTATTAGTGATCATTCTAATTAGAAAAACCGTTTTGCCTACTTGTTAAAGAAACTGTCAGTCTCAAACTATGCTGTCTGATTTATAGTCTTGGCTATTATTCATCTTTGAATCAGCCTTCAACCAATGTTTTATTAGGTTGCTTGCTCAGAAATATTTATCCTTAACTTATTCAGTCCATCAGTAAATGGCAGCCAAATTGTTAATTTTGTTTTCATATCAGTCTTCACTGGTTTGGTTATTTCTGTCTCACTTTGCTTAAGAAGGATTTAGGGAAACTTAAAAGGAGACATACTATAAAAAAGATTTTAAAAAATTTAAAATAAAAATGAGGCAAAAGGGATCAAGTGTCTTTCTCTTGGGGTATAGATTATACTATAATGTGTCTAGATTTTCTTCAAATTGATTTTAATCCATTTGTTTTCTAATATGTAATTGACAAATGTTATAGTGATTAATACAGTTAATGACAAAATAAATCTCAGTAGTTTTTCCCACGATCAAAGTGCTTTATTCAGGAAAAAAGAAAAAACTCTTCAGGAGCCATATATTCAGGTATTCATATTTTTCTGTGACAGTTTAAATCTGCATTGTTTCTCATGCCTTATAATCCCAAATAGAGGGACTACAGTATAAGAAACAGAAATGAATCCATTCTGCATAATTGTTCTTGTTTTCAAAGAACTTTCTATGAGGTTTAGTAGAATGAGTTTTTTAAATCACTTGTCTAGATATGATGGATTCTGTGCTTTTATAATCCAACATTGAGTTTTTGTCTGTCATACACAGTGTTATTTTTACAGCCTATGGTGCTCTGCAGAGTAATTACTAATGCCATTGGCATTTTGCTAAGAAGTTTAATATGAAACAAACATTCCCATGTTACTCTAAGTGTAGTAGAAAACTGCATTATTCTAATGAATAATATTTCACTTTTTTTGTAAACCAAATAGATACGTTTGAATTCCTCTTTTTTCCTAAAATTAGATTTTAATAGGTAAGCAGCCCCAGATTAACATCTGGAATAAAGGAGAACTCAAAAAACACTTCCTCACCCATACTATACTAGACAAGTGGTTAGTTTGCAAAGTTAATTGTGTATCATAAAACATACAAACTATGGCACAAAGAAAGCAATACAACTAAAGCCCAGACTATGCTTAATTATTACATTTCTCGGACCACTTACCATTATTCTATTAATAATCTAGGACGTCTTAATTTCATAAATACACATAAATTCATATGATGCACTATTTTAATATATTAATTCCTTAGAAACATAGTATTTCAATGTCACATTGTGTAAATACATATGTTCTATAGTTGCTTACAGAAAGAGTATACTTTAGGTTGGTGCAAAAGTAATTGCAAAAACCGCAATTGCTTTTGCACCAGCCTAATACTCCATAACCACCCGTGTGTCTTTACAAAGTATCAGCACCATGGAGAAGATCTATAAAGTACAAATATTCTCTTGTGCTAATATTATGGAGTGTGCAGAAAGCATATATTCAAGTACGGCGTCTACAGAATTTTAAGAATAAAAATAATTGTATTTTAATCACTATTGTTTCCTATTCTTATAAAAAACATTTACTATTGAAACACACTGTTAGAAAATCCTGAATGTACAGAGAGAAAAAATGGCATATTTGCTGCCTTTTGTGGCTGCACTTCTGATGGCGTGTGCAGCCAGGGCGTCACCAGATATCTTCTTCCATATTATCATCCAGTCAGAGGTCTGCAAACTTTCTGTCAAGGGCCAGGTAATAAATATTTTAGGCTTTGCTGGCCATGTTGTCTCTGTTGTAGCCACTCAACTCTCACAATGTAGCATAGTAGCCATAGATAGTCAGTAAATGAATGAGCATGACTGTGTTCCAATAAAACGTTATTTACAAAAACGCAGCAGGCCATAGCTTGTCAACCCTGCATTACAGTCGTAGAGATGACAGTGGCAGCATTAGAAGATACAGGAGATCCTCTAAATACCTGATTTCTACCAGCTTCACTGCTGCTGCTTTCAGAATAAATGACTCTTGACAGTGATATAACGCCTCACAAAACAGTGCAATAAGTTTTGCAGTAAGTTTTGTGCACTGGTTTCAACAGTGCACTGGTTTCTTTCACAACCAGTGCTAGGTGCCCCGTTAACTTACTTGCAAACTTTTTTCTTCCATTTTCTAAGGCATTTGGGAGTATGACATTCTGCCACTCCATTAATGAAGCATTTTATAATGCTAGGCTCCTTTCCATATTATATTGATTTTGCCAGCATTACAACTTCTATACTTCAGATGTGGGTTTGAGGAGTTGCGTTGTGCTGTATTTCTGGGTTACTTTGCCAACTACTAAACCTTTAAAATGTCAACACTCCAATATGCTAGATTTAGATTAGTTTTGTTTTTTAACTATATCACTTACTTGGATTATCAGAGTATGTTTTGGCTTGGTGTTATGCTTGAGACCCATCCTTTCTCATCATGATAGTATGTAAAGTTCTTCAGCTGGATTAGCCACCCTTTGTTAAACCTCTGTCATGTGCATAATAGAGGTGCAAACCGGATTTGAGATGGGCTGAGGGATAGGTAGGATTTAGGGGCAGTGTGCCAGGTGGATTGCAGAGAAGTATAGCAGATATAAAATTATGATTGCCTGAAATAATAAAGGTTTTGAACTATCAGCAGTGAGAATGGCAAGCAGTTGATTGAGAGATTTTAAAATTAAGGAACAGAAAATGAGTGTCTGCTTCTAACGGTGCTTATTAAATGGAATCTGAGTGATCAGAGTGGAGATGGGAGAGCTTGAGAAAATAGGTTTTAATAGGGATTTCAATATCAGCTATACACGTAAAACTACAGCTATTTCCATCATTATTGAAAATAGTTTTTATTCAGAAAAATTTCAAAAATCTGAAATGATACTTCAGTAGTTTGATCTGACCTATGTTTTACCTCTATGTTCCAAATAAATTTACCAAAATGTCTTAAGTTTATCATCATCACATGCTATTTTAATGAAATGTGTTTCTGTGTGTTTAGTTTAAATTTATGTGTATGATAGCAGCAGCCTACAGCCCATGAAGGAAACTTCCCATAACTCAGGAGAGCTAGTGACTAACATATGGTCTTGGTAGGTTTGGAAATTTTATGTCTGGAAAACTTCTGGATTAGGAATTTTTCCACTGAGCTTGTTTCACTGAAAAGATCCTTCCTTTAAAATAGTCTGGTACTTTGTTAGCCCAGCTCATCCAATTTTTGTAATGATTTACTCAGTTATTTTCACATATAAAACTCTTAAATGTCTTGGAAAATTTGTGGAAATATGTATGTTGCTGTTTCATTTTTACTAAAAGGAAGTGGGAGGAAATTGAGTCATTAATGTAAAACAAGTCTAGTGTGTCTATATGCTCTTAGATTCACAGCAGGTTGTTCAGAACCATTTAGGTGAGGAACTTTGGAATGTTTATTCAAAACAAACTTCTAGCAGTGTTTGTATAGAGAAGTATATCCCAAAGTCATGTTCTAAGGCTCATGGGAAACTTTCATGGCTGAGTCAAAGGTTCCCTTGGGACAGATGAAGTTTTAGAAAGGAGAACTGTAACAAAAAAGGATTTGGAAATCCTTTCGAAGAATTTCGAAGAAAATATTTCCTCCAGTTTTTGTGTTATATATTTACCTGCGGCTGATAGTGTTTAAGAGATTTTTAATCCGTAAGACCTCCAAATCCGTTAAAAGTAAAAGGAACTCGATAGATAGAGTTCGTTAGCATATGCAATGCCCAATTTCTTTGCCTCTCTATAATTATTTAAAACAGGATTAGTAATGGGAATATCAGCTGAGAAATTCTGTTGATGTTGAAATGCCTGGGGTGCCAACATAATTAAACAGTGTATGTACACACATTGGCCCTGTTCCAAAGCCAATGATTATGTGTCTAACATTAATCCCAGGTGTCTACAAAAGCTGTCAGAGTAAACATCTGGAATCTTTTACTACCAAAACTAAAATATTACATAATCAGTTAACAGAGCTTCTTACCCACAGATGTACTACAGAGAGCAATTTGTGTGTGTGATCTTATTGTAAAGCAGACATGTTAGGAACTAAATATATCAGGTGCTTCAGCCATCCATGAAATTTGACTTTCCTCTAAGGTAAAAGTTAAGAACAGTTTAAATGTTGCTAAAGAGTCCAGTTCAATCCCAAATAGTCTGTAATGAGGCAGAATGGGATCAGTTGGAGATGAAATACTTAACCAGAACTGTATGGCTCAATTGTTGGGCCATTAAAAAACAGGTTAGATAGCTTCTTTGATCAAACGGATTTGGTATCTGCTCATGTAAATATTGAAGCCCTAAGTAAAACTTGTACTCTTTCAAATTACAACAGAGAAACCACAAATTCTTCATAGCATTTTTGGTTTTACAATATAAAATGAAAAGAATAGTCAGCTTTTCCGTATCCTTTTATGTTTTTCCGTTATATTCCTTCTTCACACTTAGTAAGGTATTATCTCACTTTCATCCTAAAGGACATTAAAATTTTCCAGGATATAAATGGCTTCTTTTGAAAACATGACATTAATATAATTATCCCAATTTATTTTAGAGGGAAAATTAATAACATGAAGGGCTGTTGGTTTTTTATGATAGACATAAGGTGAAAGTGAGTATTACCCATCTTCATAGAAAGAAATATACTTAAAGGGCCATGTGTTTGTTTGTTTTAAGCATATTTCTTTGTGGAGCTGAAAATTATTTTCTTTTTTATTAAATTTATTGGAGTGATAATCAGTAAAATTACATAGGTTTCAAGTGTACATTTCTATAATGCATCATCTGTATATCAAATACAGCAAAATTATTTATTATATATATATATATATATTTTTATTTTATAGGGGAACAGTTTTTCCAGGACCCATCAGCTCCAAGTCAAGTCATTGTTTTCAATCTAGTTGTTGAGGGCTCAGCTCACTGGCCCATGTAGGAATCGAACTGGCAACTTTGGTATTATGAGCACTGTGCTCTAATCAACTGAGCCAACTGGCCACCCCCCTATTACATCTTTTCCATGTAATGTGCCTATTAAAATTTGTGATGTTGGATTAAGAATTGTTTTACAGCCCGTCTAACTAAAAAGTACAACATAGCAGATTCACCAACAAGCTGTAAAGTTCTTGTAATTGGTTTGTTGTAGACTTGTATTACCTTTCTAGGTATTTTCTATTTATTGCAACACTTTAGTTTTAATTTCTATGTGCATTAGTTGCCATGAACTATATACCACTTTTGAGATTTACGATTATTCCAGTGGGTATTTTAATGGGAGTTTTTCCAACTGTCCTATTCCACTTACAAAAATTATCTCCCAGAAGGAAGGTTAATGCGCTGCTTCTCTAGGCTGTGCCAAGGCACTGAGCCATCTTCCATGGGCACAACTGTCTAGCCAGTTTTACTCCTGCGTAATTAAGTTGAAAGGTCCAATGATAGAGAGTCCCTATTTTCACAATTGGCTAAGAATAATATCACCTGGGCTACAAGCAGAACTTATACACTTAGCATTTCTTTTTTTAAAAAAAATAAGTGTTTGTTGTATGGTGCGGGTAAGAAACACCAGAAAATACTAAAAAGATGAAAATATAAAATCTATAACCTCATTCCTCTCGAACTCGGTTTAAACAGCAGATACCCTGACAACCTCTTCATTTTAGCTTCTACTCTCAGCCCAGCCCATCAAAAATCAACCTATTTCATTTTCTCATTCATTTGTTCATTCATTCATTCATTTACTACTAATATTTGGGCCTCTTTTGCTTCAATCCATGCATGTTCCTCACTGACCTTGCAGGACTTCCTCACATTCCTACCATTGCCCACCTCACTTCTGCCCCTTCCTCAGTTATGCTTCCCGTTTGTGAGGTGGCTGTATCTCCCTGCTCTCTGTGGACTGTTTTCTCTGCTTAGAACATCTTCCTCCTCCCTGATTACTTCCTCAGGCTAGCACCTAGCTACCCTGCTGGTGTCTGCTTGGGGAGGTGGCGGTGGGGAGGAGGCATCAGCAGATGCCAAGAGCTTCCTCTGTATCCGGCACATACTAGCTAGCATGCGCTTATCCGGCACGTACTAACTAGCCTGTGCTTATCCGGCACGTACTAACTCAAAACAACCCACTGAGGAAATATTATCATCCTTGTTTTACACATGAGGGTGTAGAGACTTTGAAAGGTACAATTGACACGATACAGCCGGCACAAGGTGGACTGGGATTTGAACTGAGTCTGAGTGCAGCCTTTGCTCTTGATCTTTACCTGGTGGGTGGCAAACCCCACAGGGACCAGGCAGGTAAATGTAAAGAAACGCTTCTCAGGAGAGGGGATGGTAGAGGAGGGTAAGGGGGTCAAATATATGGGGAGGGAAGGAGAACTGACTCTGGGTGGCAGCACACGGTGTTTCCCAGAGTGGAAACTTCTAACTGAGGAATTAACGGAAAATTATTTAGCAGCAGTTTAAGGTTAGCTGTTATTGGAAACTTGATACCTATTTCAATATTTGCTACTTTTTAGAAAGTCCTTTTCATACATAAGCTATTTAGAACAATTTTATTTTATATTTTTAGTATAAGGAATCTTTAATTTTATGTTTAAAGAGTCAACATGACTATGAAACTAATGTTTAATATAGCCAAAACATGGGTAACTTGAAATTTTTAAAAGTGTGTGTATTACAGTGTGTGATTAAGTATTAGATAATTGATAGATAGGAAGTTGATTGATTTCTTCTTCCCTGTGTATCACATAGAGTGTATCTAATTTTACTACTAACAGCATTGGTTACTTGTCTAATAGTCTTTTAAAATCTTCTTGATTGAAAAAGCTTGAAAAGTATGACAAAATTTGCACAGTGATGTCACAGTATGACTTCATAGCCATCAAGACTGAATTTGGAAACGTCAGGAATGTACCAAGGCAGGGCAGTAGGAAGAGATTGTGTCCGTGTGCAATAAGATGCACTGTCAGTGGAGAATTTAGAAGGAATCACAAAACTGACTAAGACTCCTGAAAGTTGATCTTCCTTTTATTATCACCACGTTGTAGAAATTCTAAACAATATCAGTGATGAAATACTCTTCCTCACCTCAGTGGATCACTGCTGCCACCAGTCCCCACTCCTTACCAACTCTTTGGTGTGCTCGTTATAAAGTGAACTCTTTAAAACTTCCAAGTTTCATGTAAGTTATTCTATATAGTTTTTGTATTTTTTATGCTTTTGGGGATATTTTTAGAAATAGGGTAGAGCTTATAATTTTTCATTATCAGGATCTCATTCTTTCTCTTGTAAAATCTTCATCCCATTTTTAAACATTTTATTACCAAATTGTATTTCATTAATAATTTTCTTGTGGTTTTTTTCTATTGGACTTTTATAACCAGCAATCAGATTAGCATTGAAATAACAAACTTAGCACAGTAAATTTGTTTTCACAATTACACAGGTAATTGTTACCTGTGTAACAATTACACACAGGTAATTGTTTTCAAAAGTAAATGTATTTCGTAGCATAGACAGCCCTTGTAGGGCTGGTGGACCTCCGTGACTACTTCAGCGGACCCCACTACATTTTGTGGGGCGGGTGTGGGTGTATGTTCACGTGCACGCATGCCTTCACACACATGCTAAGGAGATGCAGGCGAAAGAGCTTCACAGGAGTGGCTGTGTCCTGAAACCAAGAGCAGCCCCTGCCCCTAACGGTCGCCACAGTATGCTTGTTTCCAAGAGTCAGAGACTAAAGGAAAACAGTGCCCCAGCCAGTGTGAGTGTGAAACAGTTTAAATTTTTTTAGAAAGAAGGAGAGAGAAGCACATGTGTATTAAACCAAGTCCCACTCAACACTTACTGAGCTGGAGTGCCTGCGACATGTGATGTACTGAGAGTCTTACCTCCTCTTTGGCGTATTGGCTTTCTCCCTTCTCTGTGCCTCCACTGTTGGTTATCATGCTGAGTTGTGATTGTAAACAGGTTACATGCGGTATGTGTGCTTTTGGATGAACTAATACCACTATAATAAAGTAGCTTACTCTCCGAATAATGTTTTCTTGACTGTTTTATACCTTTATTCTTAGAGCAAAGCTTTGTTTCAAGATCAAAGTCTCAAAGGAGAATATCCTCAGCCCCCTTGGAAATAGAACTGACTAGAAGTAGAAAAAATGCAATGAAGACCACAAAGATAAATAAACTAAAATATGTGGTTTGGACATTTTCCTGAAAATATTTTACATTCTCAAGAATGAGCACCCCGGTTCCTGCATACTTACTTATGTTTTTTTATACTTTAGGTTTAGAAACCCCAGTTTCTGAGGCATGTTGGAAAGCCTGAAACTATAGAACTAGTTATTTGGCTTTTAAATGTATCTTTAACGTATACCTTCACACTGTTACCCAAAGTACGTTAGAAGAAAAAACAATTACTTGTGTAACCTACTCTTTAATTCCCAAGATTAATTTGGGAAAATAATTCAAAATGCTTTGTTCTTTAAAATGTTCTTTTTTTGTTGTTGTTTTTTAAAAGCACAACTTAAAACAGAACATATTCCATTTGCTTCATTTCCAATCAGATATAATTAGTGCTCAGTGAAGCCTTAACTCCCAGTACGCAAAACTAGGACATTGCTTTGTCTCTTGGTTTTATTTAATTTGACTTTAGTGTCTTCACAATGAATTTATTGGCCTGATAAATCACCCCTTTGTTTTCAAAGACAAATCCTTCCTATCACTCAGGTCTGTGTTCATCTTTTCTGTGTAAGAGATTTGTGGAACATTCACGGATGTTTATTCTTCCTTCATAATTGTAGGACTTTTTTCCCCCTTGTTTTCCTAGAAAACTTTGTTTTTGAGTTGTCTTTAAAAAAGAAAAAACTATTTTAATGGCACTCACAACGTGAGGCATTAGAATCACAGAACTGGAAGGGACATATGGGTGTTCCTTGTGATTGGGCAGGACACAGGATCCAAGGCTCTGTGTGTTATGAGGCTTCTCCTCCCCTGGAGTTTAGTGTACTGTACTGGTTGGTGTGAGGCTTAGAAGGTGAATTCTTCACGTGACTTTCACAGCATCCCCAGAAGAAATAGTTTTGCTAATATAGATCAGACAGTCACCATTCCTTGCTTTTGCTTAGGCAGGTGTAAAGTAGCCTCTTTTGTCTGTTCCTCAAGTTTCCTTGTGATAAATCTGGGGGGATATCAGGAGTCTGAGTGGGTAGAGTCCTGTGGGAGACTCCTGTGGAGGGTTGGTGTTAGAGGACAGAAGATTAGTGACCTGAGTTCTGGTTTTGTTTTGATTTTGGTAGCAGTGGTGGGATGGGGTTGTTACAAAAAAAAATAGTGATAACTGCTTTGCCTAACTTTATAAGTTATCTAACACTTGTCAACACTATTGACTTCTATTTTTCTGTGTGAAAAATAGAAAGTGTTATTTCAGAGTTGCAATGATTCTTGTACTATATAACCTGTTGCACACTGTGGAAAAACTTCATGGTGTGTAAACGGTGCTAGTAATTGATTTTCAGGTCAACCTTCTTGCCCTGTTACCTATGAAGGAATTATTCTGTGACCTCGGAGTTGAGAAGATGACTTTTGCTTTTACTGGTTTTTACCGTGTTTCCCAGAAAATAAGACCTAACCGGAAAATAAGCCCTAGCATGATTTTTCAGGATGACATCCCCTGAGAATAAGCCCTAATGCGTCTTTTAGAGCAAAAATTAATATAAGACCCGGTCTTATTTTCAGGGAAACATGGTAGTTCTTGAGTGGATTTATTTAAACACAAGGTGTAACGGATGGCTTGATTTAGAGAAATCAGTTGATTTGCCTCAATTTAATAAATAACTATAAAAGGAAAAGAATATTTGTCAGTGATTTCTTCTTCTGCACAATCACCTGTGTTGCTGAGTGTCCGAACCCGGTGGCCTGTGATTAACAAAGAGCATGTGAATCACATTGTGTATTTAAAATTAAACCATAATTTCATTTTCTTGGCTTGTATCATTCCACAAATTTGAGTGTTGGATTTATTTAAGCAGTGGCTTTTTTTGTTTGTTTTCAGTAATCTCATTGTTTTTGCTTTTTTAGTTTTGTTGAATCATAACTTGAAATTTGTTAGTGGTCTTGATGTTAAAAAAGGAAACTAGGACATTGTTTACCTCCTCAATAAGATTTTTGGTTCAATAGCTAAGCACAAACGGTTGGTTCCTTGGATTTGAATCCAAAAGAAAAAAAATTAGCAACTGCATTCTCTTAGTCATTCTGCCGCTGCTAGCTAAATTTTGAGCAGTGGGAAAACTTCCAAAAAGAGCCCAAGTTTATACTTCCACTAGTGCTCGCGTTGATTGGCTATAGATAGATCCCTTTTGATTGTGAAAAATCGATCCCATGCTTCAGTGCTGAAACCTCCCTAAAGGCCCCTCCCACCAAAACCACTTCAGCAGTAAATTCCTTGACCTGGAATCCTCGATTCCCCTCTCATAAGTAAGGTAACTGCTGGCTCATTATTGGACTGTGACTTTTTATTGTTTTCCGAGCACTAAAAATACATAGAACTAACATGAATATTTCATTTGGTTTATTAAACCATGATTTACTTCATTTTATTGTGTGATTTTTTTATAGTATAAAATTTAATAATTTATTTAATCTATCTTTTCCCCTGAATATGTTGTTATCCATCGCATTGAAACACAAGCCATGAGTTTTTGAGAGTGTCTTACATTAGTTTTCAAATATACAGCTTTTAGAGTATTTCATTGTTTAGTTCGTTCCTGAGAGGTCTGTACTATTTTGCTTCTTTGGGAGCTCAGTCAGATTAATATTGTTATGGATTTGTGGAAATTAAGGCAATCAGAATTACATAAATCCCCTGGCTTTGACACTGAATAGTTGCATAACTTGAACAGTTAGCTACTGGATAAGTCACTAATTTAGTGAGCATGCGCTATGTTCACGAGATTAGCGGTTATGAAGAAGGGAGGGAACCCTGACTTCTAATTTAAACTATAGTCAAGGAAGCAGAGAGTGTGGTGTCTGTGGATACAAACACACACACACACACACACATACACATACGTTAATATACTAAATTGCCAGTCTGGGTCAGTCTTAAAATGGAAGCACAGGACCACCTGATTTAAATTGGTACAATAATGCTAACGCGGTATTATTTGAGGGTGTAATTAGAGTATACTTGTGAGTTTTATAGCTTTGTATCACCTTTCTGATACTTAGATGTAGTAGATCTGTCTTCTCAGCTCTAGATGCAAATTTCTGATTTTGCTGGATAGCTCTACAGAAATATTTATTGCTCTTATAAATTCAGTATATCCAAAATTTAATTAATAGCTATTTATTACGGAATCATAACTAAGAAAATGAATTGCTAGTTATTGTAAATGGTTTGGAACTTTTGGAATCTAGGATTAAAAAATGAAATGAGGTATATGTTTATTTAACTTAATTCTTTCCTGAAATAATATAGTTATAAATCAAAAAGATCAGTTATCTTTTCCGCACCTAAAGGAGCTGAACATAGCAATTTAATAACTTGTTGACTGAGAAAACAAATAACATATTTGAACAAATAGTTGGGAAAAGAGCCTGTATCATGTTCACTGTATGAAATGGAAGAGAATGTTAACCATATATACTCTATGGTGTGTCTATTTGTCTTCATAATCCTAGACAAATTACTCAGGTAATTTGAACTGGAATCTGGAAATATCTTGAGAAGTCTGTGCTATTTACTTTATCAATTCTTCTGTTTTGATTTCATTAGATTCCTTACATTCTTTTTACTCAAGCCCTCGGACTTTGTAGGGTGGAGCATATCTTCTTGACTAGTGACATGTGGCTTATTTTGATTAATTTGTTTTTAGAAAGAGAAGAGCTTTGCTTAAGTGATAAGGTGTTGAGAAAGCTATGTCAGGAGAATTTTATACTACAGTGATTTTATTTTCCATTTTTGAGCATGAGACATTTTTTGCAGTTATTTTCCTGTCTACTTTTCATAAGTATGATTTATTTGCACATTTCCTTTCACTGAGTATTTAAAAGTAATATCCATAACATTAATTCAATTAAACATTTTATTTATGGCCACATGAAAACCACAAATTGTAGATTAGAATAATAATATTACTTCTTTTGGTATTGCCTTGTGATATATTGAAGAATTTTACAATATGGTGTAATATTCACAGTAGCATCATTAATGGTAAGATTTAACATTTATTCCAGGAGTTTAAATCAATACTGCAGGATGTTACCCCACTTACAATACTTGAATGCCAATTTTGTCTCCTCTGGCACTGACACTTTCTCATTAGTTCTGTGCTTTCCCCTGCCCACCCCCTCCACACCGGAGTTAAATGTAAATTGTCAGTTTCTGTCCTGTGCAGTTAGCACCCATGTTACTCAGCAACCACATGGTGTGACATCTGCTATCCACTGTGCTGAGGGTTCAGGTAATATGGGGATCAGAGGAGTTAGGCAAACAAGCCCTTTGAAAGTTGCCACGATAAAAAAAAAAAAACCACAGTGCTTTGGAAGCACAGGGAGAGTGGCCACCTCCAAACAGAAGAGGGATCCAAAGATGGGAGAAATATACCTGGAAGAAGGCTGAAGTGAGGTTGAGGATGTGCAAAAATCAGAAGCATTTTCCAAGGAGGAAGAGCAGCATATGCAGCGCAGAGACGCTGGAAAGAATAATATATTCAAAGAACTAACATCTCTTGGCGTAAGTGTAGAGGGGAAGTGGAAGAGTTACAAGATGATAAAGAGGTAGTACCTCAGTGACCTTTGAGGAGTTTGGATTTTATCCTGAAGGCAGTATTCTCAGCAGGAGAGTGGAATCAAATCTGTATGTAAGATTTTCTGTAGCAATAAAAAATAAAACAGGTATGCAAGGGGAGAGACAGGCTGGGAAGGCAGGGCGATCCATCAGTTAGCAGGCAGTTGCAGAATGCAACGACCGCACTCCTAACTACAAGTGTTCAAAGCAGCATTTGTAGCAGCCAAAAGCTGGGAACAACCCAAATGTCCATCAGCAGTAGATAGGTGAATAAATTGTGGTGTGTTTAAACAATGGAAACTCTACTGCAGTGAGGATAAACTCCCACTGTACACAGAAACAGGGACAGAGTTCAGCAAACATACTGTTACACCGAAGAAACCAGACACTGCCTCATACAATATAGTCCATTTGTACAAAATTCAAAAACAGGCAAAACTAGTCTGTGATGGTAGAGATCAGAATGATGGTTGTCTTTCAGGGAGGGGTTTGGAACTAGAAACTTCTTAATCTTGTGATGTGTTTGCTTTGTGAAAATTTATCACTTAAAATTTCTGTATTTTTCTGTATTTTGTTATACTTCAATGAAAATATTTCTTTAAAAATCTTATTTTTTCAACCCCTAGGCAGGTACACTGTCCCAATACTATCCCCAGCTCCTTTCTATCTAAATAGTGACTTATTACCTTGCTGCTGCTTTCTTCCTACTTTGCAATTCTCTGAGGCAGAGGGCAGGTTTTAGTGACCGCTGATGTAGTCAGTTGGCCATGTTTTTTGACCCATTTCATTCCATGCATTGATACTTCTGCCAGCGACCTTTGTCAGGATAACTGCTGGATTAGCAGTGCTTGAGCTTTGCTCTCTACTCTGAAAATATAAGACTTGATGAAATATAAACACGGTGGAACTCAGATATACTATTGAAATGCAAATAAATCTATTTGAACATAACAAAAATGAGTTTCCCCTCCCCCCAAACAAGCAATTTAATTTGGAAAGTGACTGGGATTTTTAAACAGTTAATTGCTTCAGTAGCTGTAACCTATAGTTGAGCCATTTACATTTATTCATGTGTTCTAGGTAGGTATATTGCTTTCCTCATTCAGCCTGACTGCTGATTGACAAGTCATCGCCATCTTCACCAGGTAAAGGGCAGGGATGCGGCCTAAGCCCAATTCTATGAATAGAATATCGTCAAGTAGAGTATCACTTTAGTCAGCATCTCTGATGATATTTACAATATTTATCAGGTCTTTTTGCCCTGCAGTTTCACAGTGCGTATCTCACACTTAGCCTGTCTTCTCTAATACCCACAAAACAATGCAACACTGCCTAGATTATTTGAAGCCCACAACTTTCCCAACTAAATGCAAAGCAGCACACAGTATCTCTTTAAAGAGAGTGGCAATAATTATTCTCTTATTAAATTTTATTACAATAGAAACCTATTATGCATACTTTAAAATATCAGCAAATGATGCATCTATTTTTGAATATCATATAGGGATTAAATTACTCAATTGACTTAGATTTTCTTCAGGAAATAAGTAGAATAAGGAAAATTATTCTTGATTCTTAAAGATTAAAGAGAAACTACCTTTTCATATTATTTGAATGGATGCTTTTTTTTTTTTTTCTATGAATTGAAATAGTTTAACAAAGATTTTTAGGGATCATGCATGTTTAGTTTTGCCAAATACAGTTTCTGGTTTCTGGCCTGCAGACTCTTAAAGCATTTAGTACTTCATCAACTGAATAAATATAGTAATGGAATCAAAAAAAAAATTTAAACCATGCTACTTTATATACTGTGTAAATTAAACCTTAAAATTAAAGTTAGTAGAAGTTTTATAATCTGGTCACATCTGTTTGATTGCTTTCTCTCCTGAGCCAGGAGTGGTGATTGCAAATGTGCTTGCAAACTTTACAATAACTTTACCTTGTAAATATAAGTAGCTTTTTAATGGTTATGAGCGTTACCAGATTTGGATCTGCCTTTTGCTGGCTGAATCACTTTGGGTGAGTAACTGATTTCTCTATACCTCAGTTTTCCTCATTTGTCTAATAATAATTCATGTCACATAGAACTCCAAATGGATATAGAAAGGATTAAATAAAAACACTATATATTAATACAGAAAACAGTTAACTTTCCATCTATCACATATAAGAGTTCAGTAAGTGTTAGCTCTTTATTATTCTTGCTGTTAGCTACATTCAGTTAAAAACAAGGACATGTTTTCATTTGAAGTGTTGGTTTATAATAAAGATATCAAAGTATATCTGCTTAAGGAGAAACATCACAAATCTGTACATAAATCTGTCTTTAAAATATCACCAAGTTTTCAGTAATTTTTTTCCAGTAGAAGTACATTATAACTGCCAGTTTTCTAATGATTGTGAAAGAGAGCATGAAATAGCGCATGTAATAGAAAGCATGATTTAATTGGTGCCAGAGTTCAGGCTTTTTCACATGAAGACTTTGAAAGTGTGATCTCTTACCCACCCAGTCCTCAGAGCTTTATCAGGAGTTAAACCATCACAGAACTTGGCACTACACACATGCCTTCCACTATCTCTGGAGGGCCAAAAGTAGACTTCTCACAAAGATGTAATTGTAAAGCAGATGGCTTTTTACGTTCCTTTTTATACTACTGCAGCAAGAAATGGAACCCAATGATCTATTATTTTTATATTTCTTACTCAAGAGATTTTGTGCCAGTAAAATCAATTTGTAAGGTCCCCTCTGTTCCACCTACTATAAACATTTAAGAAAATTAGCAAGAACAGACCACATACAGTTTTTTCACTCTAATTGTTCTTATATCAGTGGTAACCCCCACTTAATGTTCTGTTTTAACTAGAGTTCTTTAGAGGAACAACTAACTCCCTCAATAACTTCTGTACTGGGCACTTAATTTATTTCAATATATGCAAAACTTAATCATTTCATTTCAGTTTTCAGAATAATCCAAGTTAATATAGTATTCCAAAGATTGGCTCTGCCAGCATCTGTCCACCTGACCTTGATCCAATCATATAACTGGATATATAATGATAAGTGATATAATCTGGCCAGCTTCTGTGTCAGTAAAATGATTGCAATGGTTCATGGCCGGTGGGTTGCTAGCTCTGAAAGGCAAGGTATCTTACCTATTTTGTTTCAGTAAAGTCTTTGACGTGAGTGACTTTTATGTGCCTGGAGACAGTACCATCATATGTCCATCCCTCTCTGACATCTGTAGATGTGAAGAGTTTACAGGTTCCTTAGGGCCAAGTAGAGCAAAATGTATTTTGTGGTGTTGTTGGTAAGCTTATGCCTTGGGAAGAAGAATATGGCAAGACTGGAATGGTCGAAATGAAGGAAAAAGAGAAGAAAGACGCATGTGCCAAGATTAGTGGTGTTCATATGGTGGAATAGTGGAATCCCAGTGAAGTTGACTCAGGGTACTGCCACTGGAGAGATGGAAATCATCAGGAATTGGTTTACATGAGGGCTACAAGGACCACTGAAGGCCTTGATCTAGGCTGAATTCTATGCTTCTGTGTGTTGGTCTCAATTCATTTCCATCATTTCTGTGACATCCCTTCATACCTACCTGGTGGCCATTGTCTCATGCCACCCATGGCTCTCTGACTTCTCTGTGTTTTTTTTCTCCTGACACACTTTTGAAGGTATGATGTTCCAGACTTAAAATCCCAAACAAAATACTTGCTTTGTTAGTGTTCTGTCAACTAGAAGTCAATCTAATAAATACACCCTTGTATTACCATGAGGTGTTAGGATGATTTTACAAATGGTAACCATTTGGGGAGGGGAGGATAGGGAAGAAATGACTTTCTGGTGGTATTGGTTAGTATATTAGACTGGTAAAAGGAATTGTTTTGAAGCAGAGCTTGCTTTTAAGCCTAGCTTTGGTTATTGGAAACACAGTTATTTCCCGAAAGGTAATTGTAAAGATCCTGCTTTTTCTTAAGTTATAATTATTACATAGTAATCCTGTATTTTCGCTTAGAGCTTTAACTGACAGGTTAAAATTTACCCAATTTTTAGTTCAGAAATAAGTATCATCCTGGCAAAGTATTTCTAAAAGATTTTGATACTATTTTATGAACTGTTGGTTAACACTTCTGGGTATGGTATGGGAAAAGTCTCCATTTCAAAGTCATAGATATGGGTTTAACGTTATATATGATTTAGAAAAATGTACTGTAGTTGTCAGTAAGCTGTCTGGTGATGGGCTTTGAACAAGAAACGCAACTGAAGGTAATGGCTCCTGTAGCACTAAATTTTATACTAAATAAAAAACTAAAGTGGGACGGCCTGTTAGCTCAGTTGGTTAGAGCGCAGTGCTCTTACAACAAGGTTACCGGTTCGATCCCCACATGTGCCACTGAGCTGCGCCCTCCACAACTAGATTGAAACAACTACTTGACTTGGAGCTGATGGGTCCTGGAAAAATACACTTGAATAAAAGTTTAAAAAAACTTAAGTTACTGGTTGTATTCATGTTAAAAGTTTATTTGTTTAAAGGTAATTCTTAATAGAAGGGTCAGTATTTTCATACCAGTAACTTCAACTTGATTCATATCATGTTTATACTAGATGCAATTGAAATTTTTTAAATGGATGCTATTTAACTTTTGTTGAATTCATACTTTTGTCAAGCCCTGCACTGGGTACATTAAAGAAAAAGACATTCCATTTTTTACAAGTGCCACTTGAAAAGTTATACATCTTGAATTAAGTTGCACAGTAAGTAGTAAATATCCTCAGGATTTGAACCTCAGTGCATGCTGTTTTTGTTTATCAAGGTTTCCTTATAAAAAAAATGGCTTATTCCAGAAAGTTTCTAATGGTGTGAAATTAAAGAAAATGCTGGAAATCTCTACGAAGCTTTGCTTTGTATTTAAGGCAAGATTTAAAAATGATCACAAACGTGCAAACATTTTATTTAGGATTCTATAAAAATAAATATGGATATAATTTTCCCAAATTGATGCTGAAAAATGAACCTGACCATCAGACACTCATTTTGCTGACATGTGCATTATTTTTCATAGGTTCTCTGAGTTAAAACTATAGTTTCTTAGCATGATTTAGTTTGTTTACTTCTTTTCTTTTTCCTGGAATGTCAAGTTTGTGCACGTTGTGTGATCATTATTTATTGATAGAAATAAATTTCCAGCAAGTGATAGATGAGATTTCTTAATATAACTTTGGACATTTTAAAAACATTCATTTGGATACAGTGAATCCTTTTGGAAAAGCCTACCTTATTCATTCTTTAGTTTCTTTATCCCAATTTTGAGTATATGTCCCTAAATGACTAGGATTATGACCTTGGGAGAGGGAGCTATTTAAGCTGTCTGAGACTTACTTTTCTCATCTTTAAAACAAGGCTAATGATACCTAACTCGCTGAATTGAGTTGTAGGGGATAAATGAGACACGAGGCACTGCACTCAGCAGATAGGAAGTACTGCCATTCTTTGCCATAATTGCAGAACGGTCACTTGAGCAGGTAATATTTGGGCAATGTTCAGTCATTGTGTGTTTTTGAATGCTGTGACTGACCTGAGGGTGATGAATAGTAGAGGAAAGCGCATGGGTTTCTTGGATTTAATAATTAATATGCAGAGATTGCTTAGCATTGTGAACTTCTAAAAAACGCACTATCGAAGAAAAAAATCATATGATTTATATTAGTCTCTAAAAAGAAAAATGTAAAACCCATCTTTAGAAGAGATGGCTTAATCGTGGCCATAAAGACTTTTCATTTAAGAAAAAGAAAAGTTTGGATTCTATTAAACTTTCTCATTTGTTCTGTATTGTTCCTACAAGTAAAACTTCAAACAGTGTATCCATCACTTCTAGGTGCCTCAAAATAAATTAAAGGGCTGGGAGAAATTTCGTTTATATAGGCATATTTCCCAAAAGTTGGCAATTTGTATTCTGTAGTTCAGGGAGGTCTTTTATAGGCACTGTGCCCCCTTTTCGCGCCCCCAACCCCCAGGCTAAGTCATTGAGTAAATTTAACAGAGTTTAACCAGTTTCTCTACTGGGGGATGGGGGTGTCAGAACCTTTATCTTGCTCTGCATTGTTACCGAGACGATGTGTTATAAAGTGTTTCCCAAATTGTGGCACCTTATTTCCCCATGGTGCATCTGGGACTACTGTTGTCAAGAATTCATTTTGGGAAGCGCTTATTTATATTGCTAAGGTCATTTTACTTTAACAGCCACTTTTAACATTGTGTACCTTTTTATAACAACCCGCTTTCTGTGACACCATTTTCAGGATTGTGTTATAGCAAAATAATGGATTTGCTAAAAGCTACTTTGCTTTAACTGGATTTCCAAAATACAGAACTAGAGTGTTGTAACACGCATCACCTGAACACGGCAGTTCAGGGGCAGGTAACTAATTTATGAATGGCATCTGAGGCAGTTTTCCAAAACCTGTTTACCTGTGTGTACCAAACTGTTCTTACCCCTTCCTCATGTGTTTTCACTCTCTCCCTGTCCTCCTCCCGCATTGTGCTTCATCTTATCATGTTCTCCAGGTTGTTTGTTCATCTTCAGTTCCTTTCCCACCTCCACAGGCAACAGGTACCCACAGACATTTTCTTCTTACCTCAGTAATCATTTGACCATTAAAAAGTTAACGCCTTTTTAGTTGGTAACAGCTGTTCTACATAATTTTATTTAATTTCCACATCAGTTTTAGGATGAGGTAACTTAAACTCCCTTTAGTTTTTATTTTTTTAACCAGTGTTTTATACCAAGGAGAATTCTAGTATTTCATTATTAGTAATTCTAATAAGTACTATTCAAAATATACCGTATTTATTGTGCTGAATCTCTTTCTCTGTGATGCCAAAAGAATTAATAGCTAGTATCAATATTTGATTTAATTAAAGTAGCTAGTCTGATTGTGAAAGTTTTATTATAACCCAGTTTATCCATATATTGTTTTTACAAAAAAAAATGCTTTGATGGGTAGTAAGCTCAGATCTTAAGCAAAACTAGCAATAAGGAAATGTTAAAATTGGCGATAAACCACCTGTATGCTTGTGTGTAGGGTCCAGGGAGTAATGGCGTTTGCTCAGTAGCTTGACGTTTGCCATCACAAGGAAGTTACACGGTGTAAAAACATGCCGTCAGTTCTTGTTCTTCACAAGAGCCTTTGGTCACAACAGTTTCCGTCAACTGATCACCTTGTTTTACGTGCTTTTCTGTTTCAAAACACCGTGTTTAATAGATATTGTTGATTCATTCATATCGAACTCACAGCCAACAGCACTGTAAATCATGCCTGAATAAAACTTACCTCACAACACATATTTTTGTCCATAAATCACACCCCAGTCTTTTTGCACTTAGAAACATGAGACAGCACTTCAGCACTATGCTTGGGGACCATTTTAAATCATGAAATCACCAAAAAAAACAAAAACAAAAACGTGGCGCTAAATAGACTGAGAAAAGGACACCTGACAGTATGAAAGCAGAAACAGAGCACTGGCTTTGCCCAGCCTCAGCTAGGAACGTGTTGATTTGCTAACTCAGATTTTTTTCTTTTGTATACATGTCTGCGAATGACTGTGAAAGTGCCACAAGTGTTAGTTTTGGGGTTACAAATTTACAGATAAGGAACCCACAAATAATGAGGATTGACTGTGATTGATTTATTGAAACACTGGCGTTGGTGGCATATGTCTCCACAAAAGCAGATGCTTAATTTCAATAGGCTTTTAAGAGAATAAATGATTCTTAGCTAAAGAACACTTGTCCTCCAGTAGCATGTTACTTACTAAACCTAGTTCTTCATTATCAACATTAAGATAATAATGGTTTGAATATTGAAACCTCATAATGAAAACAAGAACTGAACTATGTCAATACCCTTATAGTAGAGTCTTACTTCTACTTACATCACTGTTTCCATGGAAAAATGTATTCCAAATTCCAACTGAGATGCCGAAGCCATTTTGCTTCCTGAGTCTTTAGTTCCAAAGATGAGCAATCCATCGCACGCACCTAGAGTGTAGGACTTTCATTTTCCTCTCTAGTCTAGTTCTGGGGCCGGGAGCAGAGCTGCAGGAGTTGGACTGAGGAGTAGAACAGCATGGCAGCTCTTAGAAGGGAGTACTAGGGGCTTCTGTTGGGAAGAGAGTGGGACAGATTCTTCAAATGACTCTCATAAATAACACCATGATTTTTAGGGAAGTTCGGGATAATTGTCAGGACAGCCTCAAACTTGATAGAAGCCATGTACTAGAAATAGTGGTCCTAGAAATCCAGTTTTGGATCATGTGGTTCATTGATCTGATCCATTAAAGCATTTCCTACCCTCCTTAAGGATTGAAAGATGTTACTGATGGTGTTAAAACAGAAACACAAGCACTGGTTTTCTCTGGGATGAGCCGTGGTAGGAAGTCTCTGATCAAATAGATAAAAACCCTGCAAATTTATATTAATTAAACAATATTAGTTATGTTCAGTGTTTTCCCACAACTCTGTAATATTTAACAGATGTATGTGTGTTTTATGTTCATTTGTATTCGCTTAATGATTAAAAGCTCAAGGTGAAACGATATTTTCCGATAGAAAAATATGTGGTAGTATACTGAAACCTTTATAGAACTTAAAAATGAACCTCATAAGTTTCTTTGAAATGATAGGTGTTTTTGTGGGGAGTGTGACTTTTTTTCCCCCCTTCTTCCCTTGTTTTCAGGATGACAAAAAGATTTTTGTAACTTCTCTGGAGAAAGTAGGTTTATTACTAGGAGAAAGTTGGTTTATTCTCCTTCACCCGACATGTATTCTGACTCATCTACCCAGATGACCAGGTGGCCGAGACCTGTCTAAGGTCCTTTAAGAGAACGTACCAAGACTAAGTTACTGTTGTAATTAACTGTTTTACAAGAAAAATTTTTAGGTTTTCTAAATAAACTTTTAAATCAGTTATTAATCTCCATAAACACCAATTCCATTGTACACCTTTAAACAAATTCAACTGTTCTCTTTAATTAATCAATGTTCATTATAGCGCATAAACTTTAGCATTCTTTTTTAAAAAACAACAAAGAAATAGGACAATCATAGGAGAAAGGACAAACAAATCACAGATTAACACAGTAAACGTTGAGATTTTAAAAACCCACAGGAAAAAGAATCATGTATAATTGATTTTTAGTGGACTAATAATAACATTCAAATCAATAGAAGAAACAAAGGCATTTGGTTTGACCATATGAGAATGTAAAAATTTCTTCCTGGCACATAATGCAGCTAAAAAAAAAAGTCAAACACTGGGGGAAAATAGCAAGTATATCAAAAGGTTAAGGTTTATATTATTTGAATAACACAATTTAAGAAAATTCTCAAACACGAATTAAATAAATGAGAACAGTCCGTATACTAGGAAGTTGTCCACCATCAAAGGAATCCAGTTCCTCCAACTAATATTTTCTGTATACCTAAGCCTTATGCTGTACTTGGTGTTGGAGTTTCGTGGTGAAGACGACACTCTCAGTCCTTTGGGGAAGCGAAGGAGGCAAGGGACACGTGAAACGAAGGAGGCAGTAGAATTATGAAGATACCTCTAGAGATACTGGCAAGGCTGTAGAAACTGGTTCAAATATTTATGATTCCTAAAATGGCAAAAACTTTTTTCTTTCTTTTAAACCTCAGAAATGATCCTAATGAAATAATTTGTGTTGAGAAGAAAAAACTTATATGTTGAGAGCAGTAGGGTTTGTTGAGTAAAGAAGACTTATTTACTCAACAGAGAGTGACTTGATGATTAAAATTATAATTATGAAAATAGTAATACGAAACAATGTCATGATAGGTAGCTAGTGTTGCATTCATGCTGCTGAATTCAGTACTGTAAAATAAATAAGCACATGGTCGTTAATGGGAGTAGGGTTATGGTATATGAAAATTTGTGTAATATTTGCTCACTAGAAGAAATATTAAGATTCATTCTATTAAAAGTGATTTCTCCTCTTTTTAGCTGATTGTACAGACTGCCATCTCCGTGTTTCCATAGCCAGAGACATGACCTGACACCTCTGATGACCATTCTCAGGACCCTTGGGCTGGTGCACCATGGAACTTAAAGTATGGGTGGATGGCGTTCAGAGGATTGTTTGTGGGGTCACCGAAGTCACAACTTGCCAGGAGGTTGTAATAGCCTTAGCTCAAGCAATAGGTAAGTGAACTCTCTGGGTGTCTGAGGTAAAGTGGTTTATGCACCCTGTTGTGTGTTTTAAATATAGATTTCCAGTGGTTTGGGTTCATTAGGTTCCCTAATACATCTCACAAGCACACTTTTACTTATTACTATTCCGTGCTCAAGTAAATCTTTGAAGGCCCTTGTTCTCTGGTTCTCCCCACATTTTACTAATCTTGCGTCTAGAGCCTACATTGTCTTCTCTTTTGTTGTTTATTCTGAACAATGATTTCTGGAACTAAAGATGTTTTCTTGAGTCAAAGTATAGACTCCTAGTTCTCAGACTCTTCATTAGGAAAAATCCTATGTACTGTTTATTCTGTATACTTGTAGAAAAGAAAATGTAACAAATTAAATAACATCGTTCTTCACTAGCAAGATACTGGGTAGTTTGTTTTATACCGTGAAGATGAAGTTGTAAAGTATATGCTTACTAGCTCCATCTTATTCAATTACCCTGTGGCAACTTTTATTTACTCCCAGTTTATTTTTATCATATTTTATACGTTTTTTTAGTTGTCATAAATCCTTTTGGAACATGATAAAGGCATAAACACCTGCATCAATAAAGCCAATAATATGGGTTCAAGTTTATATTTGTATCTTAAATCCATTATTTAGCAAACATGTATTAAGAGGAAACTGTATTCAGCACCATGCTAGATGCTCAGTGCCTCTTTGTCTTTAAGCTTCTTATCAAAACTTTATTTTATATCCTGCTAGTTTGCTTTGGAAGCATGTCAAGTTAGCTCAGGATTGAAACAAGTCTCATGGCACCTTGGCGTGCTGTAGAAGCATTTGTGCCACATGCATTGTGACAGATGCTCTGTTAGAAGGTGGCAGTGCCCTATAGAAAGATAGAGGCTTTTTTTTCTTTAATACTGACATCTTTTGATTTTGCCTTAAAGAATATATAACACACTCGTATATTAAAACAATGCTGAAACTCCTAGGCTTTCACAGCTAGTAAAATTTTCTTGCAATTGGGACTAATATTACATTGTGGACGTAAAGCATTTAATTTAATTTTGTATTCTTTGCAAACAACTTATGTAGTCATTTTCCCTTTTAAAAGTTTCACATAATTTATTTGAATTAAAATATTCAGTTTTTTTGTGGGGTTTTTTAAGTTATTTTTTTCTGCTCAGTGAAAACTAGAATTAGCAAGTGTCAGACCTAACTTTGTTATATGTGAGAATCAAGCCACGGGCAGTGCTAAAGATAAACAAAAAACAATGAGTGGTTTTTACAAAAAAGCGAGGTAGCTGAGGAGTGCTTCAGGCTACATCTGCCCATATGGTGACCACATTTTCTACACAGACTTTCAAAGGGAAAATGCCCAGATGTACCAGGTGTGTTTATCCATTTGGACTGAAGAGTGTATTTGTTTGTGAACAAGCCAAAAAAGTTTTAACTGAATTTTTGCTTCCTCAATAACTTCCATTTTTGCTTCCTCAATAATTCAGTCCCGTCCTGTTTTGAAAAGTTGACAACTTGAATATGGATGTTTTATGGTATTTCTCCAAACTTGGCTAAACAACTCTTTTATCTGTATCATAAATACTTCATTGAATTCAGAATTCCTCTAAGAGGTGACTCAATTGGCAACCAGCCAAGGGCTGTTGATCCTGGCTTCTATCGTGCAGTAAGATGTTCTCAGCATCAAACTCAGTATGCTTCTGATACGTACTTAAATATTTATCTATCTTGTAATGAGAGTTATTGGTATTCAGAGCCTAAACACTAAGTGAAAATTTTATAGTAATTGACCTAATTTCTACTATAAGAAATGATAGAGGGTTTATTAATTGTGGAAAATTGCTGCTGTAACAAACAACCCCAGAATTTGTGTGGTTCGAGACAGTAAAAGTTTATACTATTAGGAGAGTATGGACTGACTGAGCAAAACTGCACATTTCCAAACAATTTTCAGTGAAGCAACTTGTAGGACTAGCTTCTTGGGTTTAAGTGCACATATATACGCCTCATGGGTTGGGAAGTGGGGCACTCTGTATATATTCTTAATTAGGGATTATTCAGTTTTTCTGGATAGCCAACATCACTTTCAGGAAACCATCAAGATATAAAAATATGTACACAGGTTGGCAATCTGTAAATATGACAGCCAACATTTTATGACTCAGTGCTACTAAGCAATCAGATCAAATTAGAGCAAAGCTAAAGACAGAACATAATTTCATAAAAGATTGAATGTGTCTAGTAGTATCGAAAGAAATACTTTCCATTCTGATCTGTGATTATCCTGACAGATTACATTTAGGTAATGGAAATAGAACACATTCTGAACTTATAAGAGAAAGAATAAGAGTGAAGTCATGATTGAAACACTTTGTTGGCATGAATTGGTTAAACTGCACAGTAAGGACCCTCTGTGTGTTTGATCCCTATACATCTCAAGCTTTCTGAAGCGTTCCCAATTTCAAGTGTTGTACCTTGTTTCTTCCATAAACTATTCCAGAAATGCTATTATTTCAGAGTTCAAACTACTTCTGTATGTGAAACAAAAAGCCTTAGACAGATTATCTGTTCCACGTTATAGTTGAAAAAAAAGCATTTCCTGTTACAATATTCCAAACCAAAAGTATGAAAAGAATGTATCTCTGCCCTCAAGTAGCTTAGAACTTAAAGTATAGCTAACAAAAGATTAGAGAGGAAAAGGGGAGGAGTAAATCAAGGGGACTGAGGGAAAGGTTTTCTGATTCACACTACTTTGGTGCCTGGTGTCACTTAAAGTACTAAAGATTCAGAATTCTCCATTCTCACTTTTTGTGATCTTGTTGCCGTATCTCCTTCAGCGGGGGCCAGAGCTACCTCACATTTAATGAAACAGATTGAGTGGGGCCAGGGCCCAAGGTGAAGTGGATTCTTCTTCCTAACAAGCCATGTTTCATATAGTTTGCCCCAACAAAATCAGTTTTCAGACACACTTTATACTGAACTCTAGTTTCAATATTTCACATATCTCTCTCTTCTCCAGAAGTACCTCCAAAGTAGAGAGTCCTCCTTGTTTATCTTTCTTACACCATTGCTTTGCCTAAAGTAGGCGCTCAATAAAACAGTTCCTAGGACAGTGCGGTCCAGTAGAACTTTCTGCAAGGATAGAAATAGCCTCTATCTGTGCCGTCCACATGCAGCTGTTGAGTACTTGAAATGTAGCTAGTGTAAATAAGGAAATAAATTTTTAATTAAAATTAAATGCGTTGGTAGCTAATGGC
Organism: Rhinolophus hipposideros; assembly: GCF_964194185.1. Lineage (NCBI taxonomy): Eukaryota > Metazoa > Chordata > Mammalia > Chiroptera > Rhinolophidae > Rhinolophus > Rhinolophus hipposideros. Next base: position 37,387,201 of record NC_138055.1, read on the forward strand.
AATTGCAGTAAATAGCACAATTCGAGAAGATGACTAATTGCTGTCTCAGAGTTAAAATATCAAAATCCAAGCTCTGTGTCTCACACATAGTCCACTCTCAAATTTCCAACTCCTTCTCATCTCAGCAAAGGCTAAGATGGTCTTCAGGGCCCTAGGTGAATCCCTACTTTACCCCCCTCACCATTCTGACCTCATTTCCTCCCACTCCGGTTCAAGCCATTGTTTTCCCAGTCTAGTTGCGTAGGACACAGCTCCCTGGCCCATGCTGATGTTATGAGCCTTACGCTTCCCCTGACTGAGGCAGTCAGCAGCTCGCCAGCTCACAGCGGCTCACACCAACCTCAGGCTGCTCACGGCAGCCCAGCTCCAGGGAGAGCCATTGTTCACAGTCTTTAGCTGTAGAGGGCGCAGCTCTCTGGCTCATGTGAGAATTGAACAGGCGACCTCTGTGTTAGGAGCTCAGTGCTCCCACCACCTGAGCCACTGGGCTGGCTCACCGCTCACTTTTGATTGTCCCCTCTTAAACATACCAAACACATTTCCTCCTCAGCTTTTGCATCTTGTCTTCTCTCTGCTGAGCATACTCTGCACCCAGTTGTCTTCAAAATTCAGTCCCTTGGATCTCTGCTCTAGTGTCACGGAGCCCCTTCCTGACTGCATGTCCCTGCACACGTGCATGCACACCCACTCACTCTCCCTGTCTGCCGTACTCTCTTTTTCTCTGTAGCACTTACCCCACCTGACATATTGCATATAGGCCACAATCCGTTATCCACAGTTTAAAATCTAAAAAATTCTGAAAGCCTAAAGTTTATCATACTTCACTTGTTAGCAATACCTGGCATGGCTTGACCTCATTTGGTGATTAAAAACTGATCTGATTTTATGTGAGGATGCTTTTATATTCATTCTATTTAGTATGAACTTTGATACATTTTACTTTAGATATGTTAATGTTTGATTACATAGTGCTGCAGCATAGCACTATGCTACCTTTCTAAAATCCAAAAATTCTGGATTTTCAGCATATCTGTTCCTAAAGCTGTTGAATAATGGACAGTAGGCCTACATTCATTTTCTGTGTATTGTCACTTGTCTGTCATGTTTTGCTGCTTATTCTTACAGTGTAAAACCGTATCTAGCATGTAGTAGACACTCAGTACATATTTGTGAATAAATGAATTTTTTAACGTTTTTTCCTGTAAATTACAGGCTGAACTAGGTGACCATCTAATGTTCCATCAGTCTCTAAAATTATATGATCCCTTAGAAGAAAAGGAAAAGCATACATTTTATATTGTCATATTTAACTCTTAATTTCATGTGTAAATTATCAGTTTTAGAAATTTACAAATTGATCGATTTTTTTATATTTACAAAGTAAACTATTGTAAACTATTCTGCAATTTAGAAAAACACAAAGAAGGTAAAAGAATCACTCATGATCCTACTTCCTAGAAATGAACACTACACACAATCTTTTTATGTGAATATAGATGACCTTAAAAAAAGGATTTAACTCTTCATAATCATTCATTGTTTAAAGGTTTCATTTTTCATTGACTGGATTTTCAGTTAAATTTTTTATATTATTTAATTCAGACAAGGATCTTATGAGGAAGGCACTAATTATTATCATTCCAGATGATCAAGATGAGGCAAAAAGATGTGAAATAACTCGCCCAAGCTCATACAGCTAGTAAGGAGGGTACTGGGATTCAAGCCAGTAGTCTGATTCAAGAATACTGCTTTAACTATTATGATACTGTTAATTATGACCCCCTATAATCTCAATGGACAGCTGTTAGAAAATATATTGAAGTATATTGAAACAAGAAATAAAAATCTTCTGTAGTAAAATATACTGCTCTTTTTTTAGAGCCAAGGTCATCTTTTACAGTTTTGATAGTTAAAATAAAGATGTAATCACCCACAATTTTAATGAATGGGAATACATGTAGTTCTCAGCAACTGTCAGTCAGGATGGGTTACATTATGCTGCATTAACAATCCCCCAAATCTTAGTGGCTTATAGTGATAAGTATTAGCTATTATTTTGGTAACAATAATGTAAAGTAACCAGCACAATGCCTAGCAAACAGTAGGCATAATAAATGTTAATAATTACAAAATCAATAAATATTTTCATTTTTTTAAGTTAAAGTTTATTGGGGTGACAGTTGTTAGTAAAGTTACGTAGATTTTGCAACAACATGGATGGATCTTGAGATTATTATGCTGAGCAAAATGAGTCAGACAGAAAAAGTCAAGAACCACATGATTTCACTGATATGTGGTACATAAAACTGAAAACAAAAAAAGAACAAGACAAACAAATGAAGAAACAAAAATTCATAGACACAGACAATAGTTTAGTGGTTACCAGAGGGTAAGGGGGTCGGGGGTGGGTGATGAGGGTAAGGGGGATCTTGTATATGGTGATCGAAAGAAAACTGACTCTGGGTGGTGAACACACAATATTTCATTATTTTTAATAGTAGTAAGCTTATCATATAACCTTTAGTAGGTCCTAAATTCATGTGCAGTAATTCTGTGATTACATGATATTTTCATCAACACACTGGGAAAACATACTGTGAATGTGGGTTGAATGCACAGCTGGCTGATAAGTTATACTCACATATATTCTTACATCACTGTTATAAGATAAATACTCTATGAAAGCTTAATACCATCTATACTTGGGACTTGTAGATTATTCACTGATAAATTTGTAGAAAAGCTGTACATCATTAGGAAATAGCTTTAAATTCTTTAAGCTTTGATTTCTTCACTGGTATGTTGAGGATTGTAACACCTATACTGTTTAACTCACAAAACCAATTAAGATTATATATATATATGATACATATGATATATATGTATATATATGTATATATGTGTATATATGTATATATGTGTATATATGTATATCATATATGTATGATACATATATATTATATGTATCATATATATTATATATATTACGTTATATATATTATATATTGAAAAGCACCAAAAGCATTTAACAGACTATAAAATAATACAATGTAAGTTCTGTTACACAGATCAATGTTCATTGTAAGAATTCAAAGTCATTATGGAAAGGAATAGTTATGTTCACCAGAGTATGCATAAGAATCAAAATTTTTATAGCTCAGCAAAGCATCTGTTATCAGAATAATTCAGTAGGGTAAGGTAGCTTATTCACCATAGATAAAGAATATGTCAGGTGTTATTGGCATTACTTCCAATATGTCCAGATACAGAAGGATATGTTACCATTAAATTCTTGAGAGATTAATGCCAGCTATCTGTCACATGCTTTTGAATAATGTACAGTGTTCATCTTTGTGGTAAGGAGGATTTGATACTGAAGAAAAAAAATCACATGTCAAAACTAAAATTTATGCAGAGGGTCGATGATCAAGGTGTTTACTAGAATCTATATCCCCCGAACCTATTTCTGGCAAGTATTTGTTCTTCAGTGTATATTTATTGAATAAATAATAAGATGGTGACTTTCAAACCATGATTTTGATTTTTGGCTTTAAGAAGAAATTTTCAAATATTGAAAGAGGTTGAAATAAGGGCATATTTCTGGATGACCCATATTTTAATATATTAGTTTTGGTGTATATTTTCAAAAACTTCATATTATTTCATAGTGATATATTCTGCTTTAGGTTAGGTGAACATAATATGTTATCCTATTTCCTTTTAATTTATGTCAGTCATCCAGTGCAATTCTACTGATGCATTAAAATCTCTCTTTATGTGATTTTCCTGAAGTTAATGATTCTTGGGATTACATTCAAGTGCTTCAACTATTCAAAAGTATAGTCAGTATTTTATTTACCATTACTTAATGTGACACACAGCCTTAGATAGCCAAAACAGCTTAACTAAAGTGCCACAGATGGAGGATGGATGGATGGATAGACAGATAAGCAGTTAGACATTCCTTTTTATTAGTTTTAAGACTAGATGAAGATAATATGCAAAGTAAAACTAAATGTATCCATTTAATAAAACACTAAAAGGAGTTTTGCATAAGGAGTTTGAATCTATCTAAATTAAAGAGACAGGATCTGTGGGGCTTTGCCAAGTATAGGGATAGAAAACAATGATAATAGAATTCTTACTTAAACTATCTAAAACCCAAGTTCTATAATAAAATCAAAGCCATTAATTCATTTAACTTTCAAAAAGGCTTTTATACTGAGAATTTCAACAAAGAGATAACAAGCATAAAGCAGGACATAGAAACCATAAAAAAATAACCAGTCAGAAATAAAGAATGCAATAACTGAAATGAAGAATGCACTAGAGGAATCAGCAGCAGATTAGATGAAGCAGAGGATCGAATCAGCGATTTAGAAGACAAGGTAGTAGAAAACACCCAATCAGAACAACAGAAAGAAAAATAAATTTTTTTAAATGAAGATAGTTTAAGGGACCTGTGGGACAACATCAAGTATGACAACATTCGCATCATAGGAGTACCATAAGGAGAAGAGAGGGAGCAAGGGATTGAGAATTTATTTGAAGAAATAATGCCTGAAAGCTTTCCTAATCTGGCAGAGGAAATAGACATACAAGCCCAGGAAGCACAGAGAATCTCAAACAAGATGAACCCAAACAGGCCCACACCAACACACATCATAGTTAAGATGGCAAATGTAAAAGACAAAGACAGAATCTTAAAAGCAGCAAGAGAAAGACAACTAGTTACTTACAGGGGAGCTCCCATAAGACTTTCAGCTGATTTCTCAACGGAAACTTTGCAGGCCAGAGGGAGTGGCAGGAAGTATTCAAAGTGATGAAAAACAAGGGCTTCTAACCAAGACTACTCTATCCGGCAAGCTTATCATTTACAATTGAAGGAGAGATAAAGAGCTTCCCAGACAAAAAGCTAAAGGAATTCATTACCACCAAGCCAGTATTATAAGAAATGTTAAAAGGACTTATTTAAGCAGAAGAAATGAGAAAGCAAACAATGATCAAAAATATGAATAATAAAATGGTAATAACTATGTACCTATCAGCAATCACTCTAAATGTAACTGGATTAAATGCTTCAATCAAAAGACATAGGGTAGCTGAGTGGATAAGAAAACAAGACCCATGCATATGCTGGGTCCCACCTCAGATGGAGAGACACACAAAGACTGAAAGTAAAGGGATAGAAAAAGCAAATGGAAATGAGAATAAATCTGGGGTAGCAATACTTACATCAGAAAAAATTGACTTTAAAATGAAGACTATAATAAGAGACAAAGAAGGACATTACGTAGTAATAATAAAGGGATCAATCCAATAAGAGGACATCACCCTGGTAAACTTTTATGCACCTAATATAAGAGCACCTAAATATATAAAACAAATATTGACCAACATAAAGGCAGAGATCAATAGTAACACAGTCCTAGTAGGGGACCTTACCACCCACTGACACTAATGGACAGGTCTTCCAGACAGAAAATCAACACGGAAACAGTGGCCTTAAATGATACACTAGAACAGATGGATTTAATTGATATTTTTAGAGCATTTCATCTCAAAGCAGCAGAACATACATTCTTTTCAATTGCACATGAAACATTTTCCAAGGTAAACCACATATTAGGCCTCAAAACAAGTTTCAGTAAATTTAACAAGATTGAAATCATATCAAATATCTTCTCTGACCGTAATGGTATGAAACTAGAAATCAATTACAAGAAAAAAACTGAAAAACACACAAATACATGGAGACTAAATAACATGCTGCTAAATTATGAATGGGTCAACAATGAGATCAAAGAAGAAATCAAAAGATACCTTGAGACAAATGAAAATGAAAACACAACACCTCAAAATCTATGAGACACAGCAAAAGCAGTCCTAACAGGGAAATTCGTAGCAATACAAGCCTATCTAAAGGAAAAAGAAATATCTCAAATCAGCAGGCTGTCTTTACACCTAAGGGAACTGGAAGAAGAACAGCAAACAAAGTCTAAAGTGAGTACAAGGAAGGAAATAATAAAGATCAGAGTGGAAATAAACAAAACCAAAAAATAAAATAAAAAAATCAATGAAACCAAGAGCTGGTTTTTTGAAAAAATACACAAAATTGACAAACCTTTAACCAGACTCATCAAGACAAAAAGAGAGAGGACCCAAATAAATACAATCAGAAATGAAAGAGAAGTACAACTGACAACACAGAAATACAGAGGATTATAAGAAAATACTACAAGCAACTATACACCAACAAATTTGACAGTCTGGAAGACATGGATAAATTCCTAGAAGCATACAATCTTCCAAGGCTGAATCAAGAAAAAACAGAAAATCTGAACAGACTGAATACTACCAACAAAATTGAATCAGTAATCAACAAGCTCCCAACAAACAAAAGTCCTCGACCAGATGGCTTCACAGGTGAACTTTTCCAAACATTCAAAAAATGATTTAATACCTATCTTCCTCAAACTATTCCAAAAAATCCAGGAGGAGGGAAGGTTCCCAAGCTCATTGTACGAGGTCCCAATTCCCTGTCCCCAAAACCAGACAAAGACATTACAAAAAAAGAAAACTATAGGCCAATATCTCTAATGAACATAGATGAAAAAATCCTCAACAAAATATTAGCAAACCAAATTCATCAATACATTAAAAAGATCATACACCGTGATCAAGTGGGATTCGTTCCTGGTATGCAAGAATGGTTCAGTAACCGCAAATCAAAAGAGTGTGACACACCACATAAACAAAATGAAAAATAAAAACCATATGGTCATATCAATAGATGCAGAAAAAGCATTTGACAAAATCCAGCATCCATTTATGATAAAAACTCTCATCAAAGTGGGAGTAGAGGGAACATATCTCAACATAATAAAGGCCCACAGCTAATATATCACAAACCCACAGCTAATATCATACTCAGTGAGGGAGAGCTCAAAGTGTTCTCCTTAAGATAAGGAACAAGACAAGAATGCCCGCTTTCACCACTTTTCTTCAACATAGTACTAGAAGTTCTAGTCACAGCAGTCAGACACAAAAAAGAAATAAAAGACATCCAAATGGGAAAGGAAGAAATAAAATGGTCATTATTTGCAGATGACATGATACAATATAAAGAGAGCCTCAAAGATTTCACCAACAAACTATTAGAACTGGTAAATGAATTTAGTAAAGTAGCAGGATACAAAATTAATATTCAGAAATCAGTTGCATTTTTATACACCAATAACCAACTATCAGAAAGAAAAGTTAAGAAAATCTTATTTACAATTGCATCAAAAAAATAAAATACTTAGGAAAAAATTTAACCAAGGAAGTAAAGGACCTGTACTCAGAAAATTATAAGATATTGAAGAGAGAAATTAAAGAAGATACAAATAAATGGAAACATATACCATGCTCATGGGTAGAAAAAATCAATATAATTAAAATGTCCATACTACCTAAAGCAATATATAGGTTCAGTGCAATCCCTATCAAAATACCAATGGCATTTTTCACAGAACAAGAACAAATAATCCTAAAATTTATATGGAACCATAAAGGACCCCAAATAGCCATGGCAATCCAGAGAAATAAAAAACAAAGCTGGAGGTATCATGCTACCTAATATCAAATTATGCTGCAAGGCCACAGTAATCAAAACAGCATGGCACTGGCATAAAAAGACACATAGATCAATGGAACAGAATAGACAGCCCAGAAATAAATCCATGCCTATCTGACTATTTAATCTGTGAAAAAGGAAGCAAGAATTTACATTAGGGTAAAGACAGTCTATTTAAGAAATGGTGCTGGGAAAACAAATACATGCAAAAAAATGAAACTGGACCACCGTCTTATGACATATACAAGAATAAACTCAAAATGGATTAAAGACTTAACTAAGACCCAAAACCAAAAAACTCCTAGAAGAAAATATAGGAAGTAAACTCTCAGACATTACCCGGAGTAATATTTTTACTGCTATATCTCCTTGGGCAAGGTAAACAAAAGAAAAAGTAAACAAATGGGACTACATTAAACTAAAAAGTTTTTTCACAGCAAAGGAAACCATCAGCCAAAAAAGACATCCTACTGAATGGGAGAAGATATAAGACATATCTAATAAGTGGTTAATATCCAAAATTTATTTTAAAAAAGAATCATACAACTCAACACCAAAAAAAACCCAACGATCCAATTAAAAATTAGGCAGAGGACCTGAATAGACATTTCTCCAAAGAAGACATACAGATGGCCAATAGACATATTAAAAGATGTTTGACGTCACTAATCATCAGAGAAATGCAAATAAAAACCACAATGAGATACCACCTCACTCCAGTCAGAATGGCTATCATCAACAAATCAATAAAAAACAAGAGCTGGTGAGGATGTGGAGAAAAAAGAAATCTTGTGCACTGTTGGTGGAATTGCAAATTGGTGTAGCCACTGTGGAAAACAGTAAACTTACCCAGAGGATCACTTCACAGATTATATAAATACCTAACCACTGTACTATCCTCCTGAAACTAACATAAAATAATATTGAATGTCAACTGTAATTAAATGTGTGTGCATGCTTGTGTGTGTGTGTGTGTGTGTGTGTGTGTGTGTGTGTGTGTGTGTGTGTAGTCACAGGATATAAAGTACAGCATAGGGAATTTAGTCAATGGTATTGTAACAGCTATGTATGATGTCAGAGGAGTAGGAGACTTGCTGGGGTTATCACTCTGTGAGGGGAGTAAGTGTCTAATCATTACGTTATTTTGTACACCTGAAACTAATAAAAAAATAAAATGAAAAAGGCTTTTTTATATTGCTGGATGTTTTTCTTTTTGCCTACTTGCACTAAATGTACATTACTTAACAAAAAGGGAGAACTGGCCGTAAAAGCAATTCTAAATAATCTTTCTACCAAGACATTCTCAGAGAGCAGCAGTACTGGAAAAATCAGCTTTATATTTAATTATGTCTAAATTAGGGTCTTTATAATTTTTAATTTTGCTTATATAATATAATGATTCAGTTTTCTTGTTAAAGATGCTTCCTGGGCCCAGTAGAATTAGAGAAGGCGCTACTGATCCAGTCTAACCCCTCATGTTACTGATGAGGAGATAGAGATCCATGCAGCAGCAGTGAGAGCCTAAAAGTAGTTGAAGAGCAGCAGAGTCAAGAACACAAAGTGCTTGATCTTTGAAGCAGTTTGAAGCAGTATGTGTTGTACCTGCTTCAAAGTCACATGGTTTTTTCTTGGGGTGATTACAGTAATTTTTAACCTGAAAATCATTAGAAACTAATTAGATTCCAAGAAGCCAGTCTACTGTGCTAGGGTTTTCTTTTTCCTTCCCTGTTTGCCTAGGTACTTTGATAATAACAACTAATATTTGTATAGCACTTTTCAATTTTAAAAACATTTTTATATTTTTCATCGCACTTGATTCTCACAACAACATTGTCAGGTAAGAAAATAGTCTCACCCTATAGATGAGGAAACTGAAGCTAAAGGAAATTGATAATTTATGTAAATCATGTAAATAGATGGCAGAGCCAGTTCTGAACACAGGTCTTCTGACTACAGAGCTTTTTCTCTTTTTTAGCTTCAGGTGTACAAAACCATGTAATAGACTTGACACCCCTCACAAAGTGATAACCCTCCCCCACAATCTACTACCCGTCTGACAATGTATATATAGTAGCTGTTACAATTTCATTGACTATATTCCCTATGCCAACTCCAGAGCTTACGTTCTTTCTAACTCTGTCCAGCTTTACGTGGTTGGGAGTTGCTGAAAGTTGCTTAAGGGTTTTTATTAAAGTCAGCTTATTGTCATGTTACATCACTGTTTAAAGGTCTCTGGTCAGTCCTTTTGTTATATGAATAACAATGTCTTAATAATGGCTACCATCTGCTGAATACCTGCTGTGAACCCACGTATTGTGGTAGGTACTTACTACACCTGACTCTTGACTCTCATAACCTCTGAGGTATTGCTATTATCCCCATTTTAGAAATAAAGTGATGCTACTTCCAATAAGTAATTTACCCAGGATTAAAACTTGAGTCTGTTTGCCTCCCAAGCTTCAACTTTTCAGCTTCACCCAAGCTTCAGATTTCCTTAAAGGCGAACATTGCCTATGATATGCTTAAAGCAATATCATTCTTCATGTGCTACTTTTGAATTACATACAAAAGTGTTTGTATTTACATATCCAAGTCTCTGTTTAGTGACACAGTAATTGAGAAAATACTACTATTGGTTCAAGCTCATGAAACGTGTCCCATTTGGGAGACCACCTCAGGGATACTGTAGATGCCTGACCATGGCACTGTACACCAGAAGCTAAACATTAATGAATGCCAACTATAATTTTATATATATAATGTGATGGCTCGGTGCGAGGTCGGAGGGATAGTGGATGGGGTAGGGGGGTTCACAGTGTGAGGAATATAAATGATGAACGTCTAAGTATTACCTTGTCTTGTACACCTGAAACTAATAAATTAAAAAGAAAAGAAGCTCATGAAATTAAAAAAGAAGGCAGGGAAGATAAATCAGTAGCTATATATGCAAGTATTATAATTGCTAGATGGCAAGGTCAACTTTGTTTTTCTTTCTAATAATATTAACTACTAATGGACACTTCTTTTTATTAAAATGTAATTGACATATAACATTATATTAGTGTCAGGTGTCTAATGGACACTTTAAACAAAATTAGTATGATCCATGTGACTTACGCACCTTAAGTGGAGATATTTCAGAAGTATGTTCAAGCTAATGGCATTATATTATCTTCTGAAACTTATCTTCCTTAATTCTAGTTAGGTTCAATATATTTTTTTATTTAAATGTGATTTTACTTTTTTAATATCACTTTAGTCTTTTAAACTTTTTAGAAGAATCTTTGAAGCTGGTATCAAAACTGAGCATGACTGCCCATCAGTCCCCTTTTTATATGAAATTGCTTCGAAGGGTTACTTTCATTGCAGTGAGTTGTTAATTTGCCACAGGTGTGCAGGAAGACACCATCTGTACGAACTGTCAGTTTGCCCAGGCCTCAAGGGGAGACAGAGGAAAGACCTGTCCAGCTATCTATTAGTTGAATAGCAGGTTCTCCACTCTCTTTAGGTGGAGAAATGAGCCTCCAGCCTTCCCAAGTCCTGATGTGCAAAAGAAAGCATGTGATTTACAAAGCAGAAGTTTATCAGGTTTTGAAGTCCTACCTAGTTCCTGGGATCAGACCCTCACTGCTTCCAGTGGAGTCTTCTAGTGTCCTCCTTTGTTTCAGCTGGAGGTCTTGCCCCAAACAAGGTCTAGGCAATCAGGTATTTGACAAAAGTGTAAGGTTCTCACTGAGGTTGAACATACAAAGTTGAATTTCTAAGTAAGTCTGAAGATTATTCAGTTCACATCCTGTAATTTTATGCTGTTGCATGTCTTAAGTAGTTCAGCATCTTCAAGTGAAAGTTTCAAAGGCAGCAGGGACTGGAACTTTGCTAGTCAAGAAGACAGAGTTATCAAATAGCATCCTGTGTTCCATTATTTTAGCTATTGCATGTCATATGTTGACAGTTTATTCTTATAATCTTTTTTACTATAGGTCGAACTGGAAGGTACACTCTAATAGAAAAATGGAGAGATACTGAAAGACACTTGGCACCCCATGAAAACCCTATCATATCCTTAAACAAATGGGGGCAGTATGCTAGTGATGTACAACTTATTTTACGTCGAACGGGGCCATCCCTCAGTGAGCGACCCACCTCCGATAGTGTGGCTCGGATTCCTGAAAGAACTTTATACAGGCAGAGTTTGCCCCCCTTAGCTAAACTGAGGCCTCAGATTGACAAGTCAATCAAAAGGAGAGAACCTAAAAGGAAATCGTTAACATTTACAGGAGGTGCCAAAGGATTAATGGAAATTTTTGGAAAAGGTAAAGAAACTGAATTTAAGCAAAAGGTGCTGAATAACTGCAAAACAACAGCAGACGAATTAAAGAAGCTGATCCGTTTACAGACAGAGAAGCTTCAGTCCATTGAGAAAGAGCTAGAATCAAATGAAATAGAAATACGATTTTGGGAGCAAAAATATAATTCTAACCTTGAAGAAGAAATTGTCCGCCTGGAGCAAAAGATCAAAAGAAATGATGTAGAAATTGAAGAGGAAGAATTTTGGGAAAATGAATTACAGATTGAACAGGAAAATGAAAAACAGCTGAAGGATCAACTTCAAGAAATAAGACAGAAAATAACAGAATGTGAGAGCAAATTAAAGGACTATTTGGCTCAGATCCAGACTATGGAAAGCGGTCTTGAAGCAGAAAAATTGCAACGGGAAGTCCAGGAGGCACAAGTCAATGAAGAAGAGGTTAAAGGAAAGATTGGTAAGGTCAGAGGGGAAATTGACATTCAAGGCCAGCAGAGTCTGAGACTAGAAAATGGTATTAAAGCCGTGGAAAGATCTCTTGGACAAGCCACCAAACGATTACAGGTAAGAACATTTTTATAATGTTTCATCTGTTTAAAAGAATCAGTATATTCTTGACATCTTCTTTAATGATTGTCCGTTTTCTCTCATATTTAAGGCTAGAAACCTACCTTAGTTTATTACTCTTTGAGAATTCTTGTGACTTACCGTAAAGCTTAGATGTGAGACCAAAACAAAGATAAGAGCTAACACCACACTGATCCTCATTCCAGGGAAGGAGCTCTCTTACTGTGGCAGTTTGCAGCATTAGGAAATTGGATATAGGAGAATAGAATCTCAGACCTGGAATGGACACTAATGATGAGATAGTGAATCTGACCTTCTCCTCTTAGAGATAGAGAACCCAAAGCTGAAAGAGATTACCAAGGATTGATTTACCCAGGATTGTGTGGCTAGTTGGCTGCTTATCTGTCACTTCTCCATTGTTGCTAACCCCATCTTCTTTCCTGAGATGTAAATCGTCCCCTTCCCTTCTCCCCTCTCCAGGCTACCCTCCTCTGCTTTCTTAGGGAGAGGAGCACAGAGTCCTCTCCAATTTGTCCACTCTCTAGTTCAAGTACAAGAACATGTATGTTTTTCCACGTTAGACCCTGATCACTCCGCCTACATTTCTCGGGTACCAACTCATGAAAAGACAATGTGGTGATGTGATGGGAGTTGCAAGGGGTACCAGTCTCTCACAGATGACATGAGAAAGATACACAACTGATACGGCTACTTAAATGAAATATAATTAAAATTATATAATATTCAACAAAGTTGTTTAAAAAACTAAATTTAAAATTCTGTTTTAGTCACAGTTGGCCGCATTTCAAGTGCCCAACAGCCTATGTGTCTAGTGGCTACGGTGTTGAACAGTCCTGATTTAGAAACTGCGGCTCAAAGTGCAATCCACACGGCTGCAGGGCCCACTCATTAGGAATTCACAATCTCTATTATAACGAGAGCTCCAAATAGTACCTGCGCACATTGAAGTTTGAGAAGAGCTGCTTTAGAATATGAGCAGTTCTGAAACAGGGAAAGCTAAGGTTTCAGGAAGAACTGATGTGATTTCTCTGTCATTAACTATAGTGAGAGGTAAAACTGCCTCCCAGACTTTGAAAATCAGGAATTTCTCATGCAGTAGAAGGTTGTTAACCTGTGATTTGTTAGTGTTTTACTATTTGGATTCATTTTGACACTTAAGGGTACAATTGGAAATTGTGTTGCCTTTGATATTACTTCCAGGAAACACTAATTTACAATAATCATTACTAGTAAATCCCACTACCTATTGAAAGGTGTCTAATAGTCAAACTAGTAACATATCTCCAAGTACCTCCCACCCTCAAAGTGAGTGAAACAACCACTCTTTTTTACAGTCTCTCCCCTCTCCTACCAAATCCTCAGACACACCCAGCCTGGGAGGGGCCTTGCCACTTTTCCTTATAGTGCAGGAAAGGAGAGAAAGGGGAAAATCCATTTTAAACCATACTCTGCCTCCTTGATTTCGGACCTTTCCTGCTGTCCAAAGTTCATCTCCTCTCTTTAGGGCTCTTCAGTTCTCAGAACTGTCTTCAAGGATTTAAAAACCTCATAGTGAAAATCTTGTGGGAATCTTGCTTTCCTCGGTCAATAATGTGAATCTCAGTAACAGATCTCCTGAGAACTTAAACAGTTTACAAAAAACAGGAACTCTGACTCTCATAGACCAAATGACTTCATTTTGCAGTCGGCTTTGACGTGGACAATAGGGAAATCGGATTGTGACGGGCTTAGCAAGAGCACTATGAACACGGGCTGGATGGAAACCAGTGTTTTATTGATGAAAGTTTATAGACATATATTGAGTTCATCAGGCGCATAGTGTATTCCTAAGAGAGGAAAGCATCACATTTAAGAGAGAAGACTGAAGAAGCTGTGATCCTTTAGTTGCCTGTTGTTTGGCCGGTGCCACAGAGGGAAAGTGACATCTTCAGCCTGTAGTATCGATAGAAGCCAGATTTGTTAAATGCTCTTGTGAAAGCAAGTATCCCACATTCAATCCCTGGAGCATATGGACTGTCTCCAGGGTATCTTTTAGCTGGCCAATATTGAATCCTCAAATTAAAAACAATATATTTAACTCCCATCTAGGACAAAGAACAAGAGCTGGAGCAGTTGACGAAAGAGCTGCGGCAAGTCAATCTCCAGCAGTTTATCCAGCAGACAGGGACAAAAGTCACCGTTTTGCCAGCAGAGCCCACTGAAGTTGAGGCCTCACATGCAGACATAGAAAGGGGTAAGATGTTGAGAAATCTGCTTTTTTTATTTTTTTACTTTATTCTCACTAGTTAACTTTGAATAAATGTCTTGGCATTCAGTAAAAGTGTTATCCTACCATTCAAAGCTAATTCTTAGGCCACTATAAAAAAAAATTGATGTACTTACCTTCACTCCTAGGAGATGTCTGGAATATCCCCTGTTTCTGGGGAAAATCGATAATATTTAGGTTTTTTTCTTTACTTAGACGAGCATGAAATCACCAAATTGTATATCATTTTCCTGAAGTCTGTATGGATCATAGTCTATTTGAGTTCTAGCTTCTCTCTGTTCCTCATGTCCCTTCTTCTTCTCCTACAATTAATTTCTGCTAATTTTTAAAAGACACTTCTAGATTTGTATATGCATATAGTCTGAACAACCAAGAAAGAGAAGCAAAATGCTCACCTTCATCAAAAGATCATTAACTATTCAAATCACTGAAAACTTGGGTTAATTACTGAGAGAGGGTCAAGCGGAGTAAGTTTTCTCCTCTCACCCCAGGACCTCTGGGGGTTATAATTGTTACTACATGTTCTTTGATTCTCGAGGGCAAAAAACTTACCATTTTTCATATTGCTAAGTACGCCAAGTGGAGTACATCAAATGACTTTTCTTTGTTTCCTGTTTAGAGGCACCTTTTCAGTCTGGGTCCCTGAAGCGGCCTGGTTCATCTCGGCAACTCCCCAGTAATCTTCGTATTCTACAGAATCCTATCTCATCTGGTTTTAATCCTGAAGGCATATATGTATAACATTCTCTGTCTTTAGGGGAGAGACCCAATAAAGGTACCAAGAACAGGAAAAATTCTTGCTTTGATTTGTGCCAATGATGAACAGAGGATGTATTTCACAAGCCACTGTATCTTTTTTCTGTCCTAAATTGCATACCACTTGGAGCCATACCCTGTGCACTGATGCTAAAGAACAAAGAAACTGTGTTTTCACACATCAACAGTGTTGACATTTTTATCCAGCAGCTGTAATGCAAAGCCTTCATTTTTATTTGTAGCATTTTGAGAGCATTAGGAAAGTATTATACTGTGTGTCTACATAAATAAAACCATGACTTAAGAGTGAAGAGAAATATGTGACTGGCTTAGTTTAATTTATTTCATGTAATCAATTAATGTGTGAATGCTGATGTTTTACTGTTTTTTATTACTACTTATCCTGTGACTGAATTACATTGTGTCCTGTGTGATGATGACTTGGTGTGCACGTTGCCAGACCACCCATACACCTTGCTGATGGACAGCTACACATGCATCATCGGGTGCTCCACCATCGCAGCTAACTCCACAGAACCCACTTCCATTTATTTTGTGACCCTGTCATAGCCATTGATTAGTTAGGTGAAGTAATTCAGGTTTTCTAATTAATCTGGAGTTTAATCTTTTCTTTACAATATTTCCAGTGTATGAACGACCACCTATCAGAACAGAAAGATTTTCATGAGGTCAATTGTATATTTAAAAGACTGGCAGTGCTTCAGACATTGTCGAACAAAGATGTAATTGTTGACTATCTATCCAAACAGGCATGGGGTTTCCTGACACAGTATGTGTGTTATTTCTGCCCTGCCTTATCATTTTATTCGCATGGATCCTCAGAGTGGCCATAATACATGTGCATAAGTTAGAGAGATATCTGAGGATCAGGTCAGTCTACTTCAGAAAAGTTGCTTTAAGAGATGTATTTTTTAAATAACCTGCTTCGTATGTATGGTCTTTATGTGTAAGCCCCCATGAGTAAGGTATCGCTTGCACATAAGTTACTCTGTACATTATGGACTATTGCAATTTCTCCAATCACTTAGGTAGAGAGACAGTGGATTGGAATTAGGTACTTTTTACCAAGGAAGTTAAATGCGGTGTTTGTTTCCATTTTTAAGCTTGACTTTTACAGGACATTAATCTCCATTTGTACGTATGTTTTCTTATTTATAAAACCAAAAATGAGTCAGCAACCCTCCCATGAGTACTGATTTAACTAAGATTCACAAGTAATATCTGGATGGATGTGATCAGATACCTCTTAGCCATTTTTACATTCCCTCTGATCAAAATTTGGTACAACATAATTAAAACCTTATTCTGAAATTTGAAGTTTTTAATTCTGAGGAGAATACATTCTCTGTATTATTTACATGCAACAAAGTAACAATGGATTATTAATGCAATGGTAACAATAAAAAGATGTAAGTTATATCTTATGCATGAGGGCAACTTTGGATGTTTTAAAACATTTGACTTATTTTTGGTCTAATGAATGCTGAGAATGCTGCTGTATTTAGGTCTCCAATGAAAAATTTTAAGAATGGCTATGAAAATACATAGAAGCTTCTAGAGGACTGAAAATAATAATGCAGAGTTGCCTTTTCTAATCCAGCTAAATGGCAGATCTCAACTAAAGATATTATTTTTTTGGGTTCTTGGAGTTATTGAGTTGACCTTGCCATTATACTGTTTTACAAATAACTTGAGAAATAAATGATATTTGCCTAAATAACCACCACCTGTACACATTTGCTCTCAATTTATAATAGTTATTTCATATCTAATTAAAAATTTGAATTTTAAAAAATCAAAATAATTTGTAGATTTTGTGACAATAATGATTTATGTATGCCTGATATATGCCTTATTTTTAAAGGGTTCCATCCTATACTGAGTCATTTTTCAATTGTTGTTCAGAGAAATTGTGATCTTATTCACAAAGAAAAGCATTTTTTGTAAATTGGTCACATTCTATTTAAATCAAAATGTTAAACTAAAGCTATATTAAACTTTGCAACTATAAATTGCAAAGATGCCTTGGCATGCCATGAGAAACATAAAAGTCAATATCCAAATTAATTGTAAATTGCTCTTAGCATTAACCTAATAACTCTGAAGAGAGACGGGCACCATCCTTCCAATTTGTAGCAGTCTTGGGTTCCCCTGGCACAGTGTCCTAGATAGTAAGTAACCTCTCTGACAACTTTACCCAAATGTGCAAGCTGCCAAGTAATCTTTATGGACCTAATTACAAATAGAAATACTATTTCCTAGATGAGAAGAATATATAAACTTTGATGAATTTGATGAATACATTGAGCAGCTGTACTTTTTAATCATTAATATTACTTCTGGAAGCACACGTCTAAGAAATGTTTTCTAAGTCTTTTTTAAAAATAGGGCGAAGAAAACTCGTTTCCCTAGAACAGCTTAAAAATATTTTAGTCTGTTCCTAATCATTTTTATCCATTGTGAATACAAATGAGTTAAAAGTGCCACACCTTTGGATACCTTTTGGGGTGGTGACAATGGTATACAAAAATACCAAATATAAAATTTTGCATCTGGGGGAATATTCAGATTCTAAATACTAAATTAGATGATAAGGTTTTTTAAAATATATATATGTGTATATATATATATATATGTATGTGTGTGTGTGTGTGTGTGTGTATATATACACACATATATACATAAAATACTGTGAGTTGTTTTACTGGGTTTTCTACAAGTGTTAAATACATTCAAAGACAATTTTTTTAACCAAGTGATAATCTGAAATAACATTACTATATTTGACCCTTTGAGTATCTGTCACCTCAGAGAATCACCTATAATGGGTTGCCTCAGTCCTTTTGTTGTTCTTATGAGATATTTTTGTTTGTTAGCATTTGTTTTTTGTCTTAATGCACAGGGAATTTATATGTGAGACTTCAGCTGGTATTAATAGGAATTACCCATTTAATTCCCTCAGTCATCACTAAACTAATCAATTCCCATAGTTCAAATTCGTCATAAACTTGAGCTAAAATAAGACTGATGCCGTAAAAAATACAGAATTTATGGTGTGAAGTGTGAATTTTAACAGTGAAGAAGGACAAATAATCACTTGCTTCCAGAGAATCAATAAAATTTTTACCTGCATTAAGAGAAAATTTTCTTTGTGGATAAGAGCAAAACAATCCTTAGAGAAAAGAAACTTCATTAAAACCATTTCTGTGAACGTCTTTCCAAATTAGAACTCTAATAATGGATTGAGGAAATAATATGGAAAAGGCAAATCTCTTGATTTCAGTTATGCAAAGGGCATGGGCAGTTCCCTGTGTGCATTGCCTTTGAAAATTGGGCCTTAATTTATATGTAAATAACAATGCTGTGTTCACATCCCTCTTCTACCTTCTCAAGTTGTCTTTATTAGTCTGTTGTATAAAATTTAGCTCATAAGTATTACTTTTATATTATGTCCATTTTTTTAATTGCATGTTTATACTATTTGCTACAGTATTTTTAAGTTTTGGGTGAAGGCCATCAGCTGTATGGAGAAGACAAAACAATCACTATTTATTCAGTATTGCTGCTTTACATTTCCATAATAAGCTTTCGATGCCAGGACAGTGACTGCTTGAAAGTTGCAGGAGCTCTATTCCAGTGCATTTTATATATTTTTAGAAACCAAATAAATGCAGGTAACTATTTAGTATACTAATTATATTAAACCAGCAGAAATATAAAGGCAATAAAGTATATGCATATATATGGGGGGAAGGGAAAGATTAAAAAATAGGTTTAAAACCAGACATGGTGATAACCCTAAATATATTTCTCAATCTGTCTTTCTTTATTGACCCAAGGAGGATTTGAGTTGCTGCAGCTTTAAACAGAAAATTGCCATGTTCACTAATTGTGGACACGTAGATATGCTTTTAGCACTGCTTTGCTTATGTACAAATAAAATATCTGTAATATGTATTGTATGTAATTATTTTCTTTTGACTTTCACTTCAAAATGTATATTTTCTGATTATTATCATGAGCTGTAAAACAAAGATCAATATCTGATATTCTCCCAAATAATAAATTTTCAGGATTAATTGGGGCATTACATTGCTGGGTTTTTTTTCTTATGTATTTAATATTTTTAAATATAATTTTCTTTACTTTAAAAGATGCCAAAGCGTATAGGTCCACATATCAGTAGCACAAGATTACGTTTTTCTAAAAGTAATGTTAATTATTAATAACTAAAGGTTTATCTATTACTCAAAAGATAGCGGCTTCATTCAAGTGCAACTGAATAAGTAGAAGTTAGCTCTTGATCAAGAAATTATATATATAATAGTATGTGATAAAAGCAAACATAAAACGAGAAACTTAAAATAATTTAAAATATTCTATATCCTAGTTGGGGGGACTTTTAGAATTTTCATTATCCATCCTTTCCTCCTCTGAAGTCATGTTTTGTTACCATGTTTCCCCGAAAATAAGACCTAGCCAACAATCAGCTCTAATGTGTCTTTTGGAGCAAAAATTAATATAAGACCCGGTCTTATATTATGTAAGACCGGGTCTTATAGTAAAATAAGACTGGGTCTTATATTTTTGCTCCAAAAGATGCATTAGAGCTGATTGTTGGCTAGGTCTTATTTTCGGGGAAACATGGTAATAGCAGAGCAAGAAATGAAAACTGCTGTTCACTTGACTCTTCCCCAGCTACCCACTCTACATATTTGTGCTGCCTCCCTTAAGAAAGACCACTGGAGTCCCATAAAATGGGCATAAACACGCTGAACTCGTTCATGCTCTCTGCAGACATTTAGTGAGCCTGTCATTGGCCAGATGGAAACTAATGTGATTGGCTTTGCACCTCAACGAGGTTACAGTCTAATGAGCACTATTAAAAGAACAAGAATAGAGTGCCATGGAAACACACCAAGGGGGCTTCACCCCAGGTATGGGCAAACCGCAGAGAAGGAACTTGAACTGCTGAAGACTTACTTGGCACAGAGGATGATGGGAAGATGAAGAGCCTCTGAGGCTGTGACCAGACAGTCAAGGGTTGGGGAGGGCTGAGAGAAAAAGTAGATAAATCATGAAGGGCCTTGGTTGCCATGAGAAGGACTTCGGACTGTCTCCTGAGTGCCATGGATGAGTTTCAGCATGGGAGGGAAATGTTCAGGTTAGCAAATTAGGAAGATCCTTCTGGCTGGCATTGTGCAGAAATGACTGAAAAAGGATCAAGACTAGAGGCAAGAGCCCAAGTCATTGGCTGTGCAGTGAGATAACTTCAAAGCCTCATTAAAAATGTTTGGCTCATTTATGGATACAGAACAAAAAAAAATGTTTGGGTCCCCATGAAGCCCTACTACACCTAGGCTTACCAGGAGATCTGAGTAGGAATGGGGTTGGTGGGCTTCATCGTTTACAAAAGTCAGGAGTGCTGATACAAGTAAAGCTCTGAGAGCTTCGAGTCCTGCACCTGCTCATGGTCACCATTAACCAGCTTTACCTGGAGTGACATCAGGTGGAACGTCAGTCTGGCTGTAAATTGCAGCAAGCTCTGTTAGATGGAAACGTGGGATATTGCTGTATGCTTGTAGAGGTGCCATTTCCTTTGTGGCATGAATAAATGTACCTGTAAGATAAAAAAAAAAAAATAGAGACTAGAGGCAAGAAATGTCGCTCAAGAAGACTGCAGAAATCCAGGCCAGAGGAGATGGTAACCTGAACTAAGAAAGCTGTTGGGGTTTATGCAACAACAAATTTTTATTGAGCACCTACTTTGTGCAAGGAGAAGAAGAGAACAAATCAAATTGTAGACATCCTAAGCAGACAGCAGCAAGAGTACTTGCTGTTTATATGGTGGGGGCAGAATAAAAGCATCAAAGAACTCAAAGCATTTGACAGCCATCCACAGCCGTACATGGCTGGTGGAAACTGCTGTGGGTCTCCTGACGAGTAATCACTATTTCTGTGTGCTGGGGACAAAAGATTGGGTCAGGAGGGAGGGAAGAGAGAAGAAAGACATGGAAAATATGTATTTGAGAGATGCGCTTCCCCCTTGTAGAGAGGTCTTTCCTGCAAGAATGGCATGGATTTGGGGAAATGCTCTTTGCAGCACCAGATTCACTCATCCGAGTCTCTTCCTCTGGTATGCTGGAATCCCGTTTCCCTAGCGTTTTACTTGACTTTGTGTTTTATATCGGCCACGATCATACATCTGCCGTAAGTATGTGTCCAAGATGATAGAACGGTCTGCTTATGGTCCAGAATGAAAGGACTGTACGTGCACACATACATATATATACGCATGTATATATACACATACATATATACACATACACACATGTATCACACACACGTTTCCTGCAACTGCTAGCAGCACAGAAATTCAACAAATGAATTGGAGTACCTAGTAACCGTTTTTTTTAAGCATAATGAAAATCACAGACACTGTAAGCAAAGAACACAATGAGTTAAGAAGCTGTGTGGCAACAAGCACCACATAAAGTGGCGCTGGGGACAGCAGGGACCAATGCAGAATGTCCAGCAAGAGCCACCCACCTGCTCAGCCAGGAGGACGGCAGTCGTGGCACTGAGCCCTGCCGATTCCACATCATCCCCACCAAACCCAACCTGCACGCGAACCCTCAGACACTAGACCATAATTGAGTACAATTCCTGGTAATTTCTGACTTTCCTTAAGACCACGCAGAAGAAACCATTTCTCCCCAATATGATACCACTTCAGGTATTTGAAGACGTCTGTAATGTCCCCTCGTGTTCTCTCCCCCAGGCTAAGTATTCCCGGTTCTTTCCAGTCTCCTCTCCTGAACATGCTTGAATGTGGAGCCAGGACTGACCACAAAGCTCTTTTGGTGATTTGAGCTCTGCGCCGTGGAGGAACTGGATTCATTGTTATGCAGCCTAAAACTAAACTCCGTGGCTGGGTTGGGAGGGTGAGTGGTTGGTTAGTTCTTTGAGATTCTCCTCTCATTATCGAATTGTTGAACTGCTGGTTTGCTCAAGTCCTGTCTTTTCCACATTTTCTGCTGTCAGTGAAATTTTTCCTAATTTGTATGTGTGTAACTGAGTTTTAGGATACATGTGCAGAATCTTTATCAAAATACTTATCATCTCTGAACAGTTTAAAAATGATAAACCCCAGAGGGAAGATGTGAGCTTTAATGTCAGGTCAATAATGAGTTTAATTTTGTCAAGGGCAGAGTGCTGCAGGGACACACACGGGGTGAGTGGGAAAATTAGGAAAGGCTCCACTGAGATGGATTCAGCTCTAGAAGGGTAAATAGGTTTTTACTTAGTTGTATTTATTGAATACCCAATATGTGGTGGACACTGGACAGCAGTGAACAAAAAAGTCCAAAATCCCTGCCCATGAGGAGCTTATATTCTAGAGGGAAAAACAGGAAGGAAGAAAAATATATAGTATTTTTTATTATGGTAAGAGCTAAGGAGAAAAGCAGCAAAGAGCAATAGCAAGTGCCAGGAGTTGGGGGAAGAAATGTAATTCATATAGGTGGCTAGGCAGGCCCCTAAAAGATGGCATCGTAGTAAAGACCTAAAGAAAGTGCCGCGTGCCTGCAGAAATGAAAAGGAGGTGTCTGGACACAGCCCGCGTTCGGCTTCAGTAAGAAAGGTTTGGGTTGCTTGGGAAGCCTCTGGAGTCCAGCTTTCTGTTTCCGAGCAACTGACTCAGAATGTGTAGGCCTTTTCCTGGCTGTGAGCTAGTAACCCCTTCTTTCAATTACTTATTCAATCCATCAATCTTAAATCAAATAAAGTGAAAGAAGATATTTTAAAGGTATTTAATTTTTTTTTATCTGAATTGAATTACCCTCAACCCTTCCCAAATTAAAATTGAATTCATAGGTAAAATGTCCTTTTATGAATAGGCTCAAACTTGACATACTGTATTTTTTCAAAATCGTGGCTAAAGGAATATTTTTAAAGATTCTTTACTTTGCTAGACATCCCCTCTAAATGTAATGCCACTTTATAACTTCACCAAACACAAGCCTTTGTCAGTTGCTCCTCCAGGTACTGATCAGTGTGACAGTCTGGGGAAGCCATCTGTAACCTGGAGGTCTGTGGACTCCTAGGAAGGGTTTCAGAGATGCCTTGTGTAGAAACTCCCACTGTGGACACTCGGGAGGTCATAGAAAAGTAGAGAGTGCGCTGAGTAAGTATGGGTGAGGAGGGAGTGATAGGAGATGGGGCCATATTGTGAAGAACTTTGAATTTCATCTGATAGGCAACGGAGAGCCAAACAAGGGCTAAGGACCCTTAAGATAAGATTTGCTTTTTAGAAAGCTGACCGCGGCAATGTTGCAGTGATTGGACTGCAATGAGAAGAGCTTGGTATTAAGGAGACCCACGGGGAGGCAGTTGTAATAGTCCTGCTTAATTGTTATAGCTTCTGTGAAAACTGTCCTCTAATAAGTATCATTGATAACTCTTCACCTTGCATCGCCCTTTTGCCATGAACATATGTCTAACAGCCCATGAGAAAACTCCAAGTGGGCCTAAATGGAAAATTCCTAGACTGCAGTGTAAGGACAGATACAGAGAGATTGCCCAAATAATGGTGCAGCAAAAATTTCAAAGCCTGGCATTTGATTTAAGGCCCAATCAAATTGATACATAAAATTAATCATCAAATTAACAATATGTATGTGTGTATATATGTATGTATGTATGTATATATGTATGTATGTATGTGTATATGTACATTATGTCATATACATAATATTTAGATTATAATATAATAGCCAAATAAAAACCCTTCTTATTGAATACCACTGTTTACAGACTAGTGTGCTCAAGTAAACCACTGGAATTACTGTATTGCTAGTGAGTCAACTCTTCACAGGGTCCTCTCTATGCAAATCCTCATGGAGTTAGCTGCCCCCTGCAATGTGGTAAATGGCGCTACTGAATGGAAGTCTGGGCAAGTTCTTGAAAATCTGTTTTATGGGAACCACTTCACATCTAACTGCTTTAATATGCCATTAGTGGCTTGTTGCCTGGACAGCGTCTTCTTTTATGACAATAGCAAATAAGAATGAATGCTTCCAAACCAGATTTTCACTTTTTTTCATTTGGTATTGCTTCAAAATTATGTCCCTGATCCTTCCAAATGGAGAGTCAGTTCATATTTAGGGGGCACTCCATTTAGGGCACTAGGGAGCTGGGGGATATCATTGTGAAATTCTGCCAAGGTCTGATATTTTTAATGGAAGTGGGATCCATTGGGAAAGGAGCTGTTTAGAAGATGGTGAATAAAGTTTTGCACTTGTCCTACTGACATGCTGTAGGATCTGCATGGATATGTCCAGAAAGCATTTGAATGTACAGGTCTGAAGCTTGAGGACACAAAACTGAATATGGACATGTAGAAACTATTTGCACCAAGACAATACTTAAAAACACAGGAGAGCCTCCCAAAATACATATGAATATATTTTAAAATAAAAAAACGGTAAGTTTTCTCAGGCAGAAGTATAAACATGTGTTACTACAGTCAGAGGACCAGCAGCCTTCGTGTCACTTGGGTGAGAACTGATCAGAAATGTAGAGTTTTGGGTCTCACTCTTGGACTTAATAAGTCAGAATTTGGCTGCAGAATACACGTTCTTCTCAAGTGCTCATGGAACATTTTCTAAAATAGATCATATGTTAGGACACAAGACAAGCCTCGATAAATTTAAGAAAATTGAAATCATACCAATTGTCTTCTCTGACCACAGTGCTATGAAATTAGAAATGAACTACAGGGGAAAAAAACCAGGAAGATACACCAATTCATGGAGGCTGAATAACATGTTGCTAAATAATGAATGGGTCAAGCAGCAGATCAAAGAAGAAATCAAAAGATATCTTGAGACAAATGAGAATGAGAACACGACGACCCAAAATCTATGGGATGCTGCGAAAGCAGTCCTAAGAGGGAAGTTCATAGCACTGCAGGCCTACCTAAAGAAACAAGAAACATCACTAATTGACAGTTTATCTTCACACTTAAGGGATCTGGAAAAAGAACAGCAAAATAAACCCAAAGGGAGCACAAGGAAGGAGATAATAAGGATCAGAGCAGAAATAAATGAAATAGAAACCAGAAAAACAATACAAAAGATCAATGAATCCAAGAGTTGGTTCTTAGAGAAGATAAACAAAATTGACAAACCTTTAGCCAGACTCATTAAAAAAAGGAGAGAGAGGACCCAAATTAATAAAATCAGAAATGAAAGAGGAGAAGTGACAACAGACACCACAGAAATACAAAAAATTGTAAGAAATTACTATGAGCAACTATATGCCAACAAATTTGACAACCTTGAAGAAATGGACAATTTTCTAGAGGCGCACAACCTTCCAAAGCTAACTCAAGAAGAAACAGAAAGCCTGAACAGTCTGATTACCACCAGGGAAATTGAATCAGTAATCAATAATCTCCCAACAAACAAAAGCCCTGGACCAGATGGCTTTACAGGTGAATTTTTCAAAACGTTCAAAAAAGAATTATCACCTATTCTCCTCAAGCTCTTCCAAAAAATCCAGAAGGAAGGAAGACTCCCAAACACTTTTTACGAAGCCACTATCACCCTGATCCCAAAAGCAGACAAAGACACCACAAAGAAAGAAAACTACAGGCCGATATCTCTAATGAACATAGATGCAAAAATTCTCAACAAATTATTAGCAAACAGAATTCAGCAATACATTAAAAAGATCATACACCATGATCAAGTGGGATTCATCCCTGGTATGCAGGGGTGGTTCAACATCCGCAAATCAATTAATGTGATACACCACATTAACAAAATGAAAAATAAAAATCACATGATCATATCAATAGATGCAGAAAAAGCATTTGATAAAATACAGCAACCTTTTATGATAAAAACCCTTAAGAAAGTGGGAATAGAGGGATCATATCTTAACATAATAAAGGCCATATATGACAAACCCACAGCTAACATCATACTCAATGGGGAAAAGCTAAAACCATTCCCCCTAAGATCAGGAACAAGACAAGGTTGCCCACTTTCTCCACTTCTATTCAACATAGTGCTGGAAGTTCTAGCCACAGCAATCAGACAAGAGAAAGAAATAAAAGGCATCCAAATTGGTAAGGAGGAAGTAAAATTATCATTATATGCAGATGATATGATACTATATATAGAGAACCCTAAAGACTCCACCAAGAAACTATTAGAACTGATAGATGAATTTAGTAAAGTAGCAGGATATAAAATTAATATTCGGAAATCAGTTGCATTTGTATATACCAATGATAAAATAGCAGAAGGAGAAATTAAAAAAACAATTCCATTTACAATTGCTCCAAAGACTATAAAATATCTGGGAATAAATCTAACCAAAGATGTAAAGGATCTGTACTCAGAAAATTATACAACACTGAAGAAAGAAATGAAAGAAGACATAAATAGATGGAAACACATTCCATGTTCATGGATAGGAAGAATTAATATAATTAAAATGTCCATACTGCCTAAGGCAATATACATATTCAACGCAATTCCTATCAAACTACCAACGACGTTTTTCACAGAAATAGAACATATAATCCTAAAATTTATATGGGACCATAAAAGACCCCGGATAGCCTCAGCAATCTTGAGAAATAAGAACAAAGTGGGAGGTATAACGATACCTGATTTCAAACTATACTACAAGGCTACAGTAATCAAAACAACATGGTACTGGCATAAAAATAGATACATAGATCAATGGAACAGAATAGAGAGTCCAGACATAAATCCATGCCTATATGCCCATCTAATCTACGACAATGGAAGCAAGAATGTACGATGGGGTAAAGATAGTCTGTTCAATAAGTGGTGTTGGGAAACCTGGACGGACACATGCAAGAAAATGAAGCTGGACCACCTCCTTACACCATATACAAAAACAAATTCAAAATGGCTTAAAGACTTAAATGTAAGATCTGAAACCATAAAATATCTAGAAGAAAATATAGGAAGAAACTTCATGGACATTACCCGGAGTAAGATTTTCACTGATATATCCCCTCGCGCGAGCGAAGTAAGAGAAAAAATAAACATGTGGGATTACATCAAACTAAAAAGTTTTTTCACAGCAAAGGAAACCATCAATAAAACAAAAAGGGATCCTACTGTATGGGAAAAGATATTTGCCAATGATATATCTGATAAGGGATTAATATCACAAATCTATAAAAAACTTACTCAACTCAACTCCAAAAAAACAAACAACCCAATTAAAAAATGGGCAGAGGACTTGGGGAGACATTTCTCTAAGAAGGACATACAGAAGGCAAGAAGACATATGAAGAAATGCTCAACCTCACTAACCATCAGAGAAATGCAAATAAAAACCACAATGAGATACCACCTCACTCCAGTCAAAATGGCTATTATCAATAAATCAACAAACAACAAATGCTGGCGCGGATGTGGAGAAAAGGGAACGCTAGTGCACTGTTGGTGGGACTGCAGATTAGTGCAGCCACTATGGAAAACAGTATGAAGGTATCTCAGGAATCTGAAAATGGAACTACCCTATGATCCAGTAATTCCACTCCTAGGCATCTACCCGGAGAAATCCAAAACTCCAATTCAAAAATCTGTATGCACTCCTATGTTTATTGCAGCACTTTACACAATAGCCAAGATATGGAAACAACCAAAATGCCCATCGGTAGATGACTGGATTAAGAAGCTGTGGTACATTTATACAATGGAGTATTACGCAGCCATAAAGAAGAAAGAAATCTTATCATTTGCAGCAACATGGATGGATCTAGAGAACATTATGTTAAGTGAAATAAGTCAGAAAGAGAAAGACAAGTACCATATGATCTCACTTATATATGGAATCTAAAGAAAAGACTATGTGAATGAACTAATCAGAGTCAGTTTTGGGGACGCAGAGAAAAAACCGAGAGTGGTTAGATGGGTGTGTGGGAGGGGGTTGGGGATAAGGGGAAAGGTGAAGGGATTTGGAAGCAGCTGGTAACCACAAGATGGCCTCAGGGTTTTTCTTTTGAAAATTAATTTGGGGAAGGTATTCTATAATGTTGTAAAGATTTTGTTGGGTATCCGATGGACATGCGTCCTATTTGGGAGACCACCTCAGGGATACTGTGGATACCTGATCATGGCATTGTACATCAGAAGCTAAACATTAATGAATGCCAACTATAATTTTATATATATAATGTGATGGTTCAGTGTGAGGTCGGAGGGATAGTGGATGGGGGGAGGGGGGTTCACAGTATGAGGGATATAAATGATGAACGTCTAAGTATTACCTTGTTTTGTACACCTGAAATTAATAAATAAATTAATTAATTAAAAAAAAATAAAAAAAATATATAAAAGGTAAAAAAAAAAAATAAAAAAAATAAAAAAAAAATAAGTCAGAATTTGTATTTTAGCAAGATCCTCAAGTTATGTACGTTCAAGTTGGAGAAGTACTAGAGTACAAGAAGTGGGCCAAGGACAGGGGCTAGAGGGACATCTGCATTTATGAGGCTGACAGAAGAGACCAAAGAGGAAGACCATGAGGAATTAGAAGCCAAAATATAGGGAGCAGGGTCGTTGATTAAAAGCAGGTGCAGAGAACAGTAGTCTAAACAGAACTGTATGTAGGTAACAGGATGGGTGATATGAGAACAAATTTAATGTCTTTTCACTTTTAGTTTCTTTTTTGTTTGTTTGCTTGTTTTTTAGCAACTCCAGATTTTCTAGAGACTATTGACAGTCCAGAAAGGAGAAAAGATCATGACATATCCAAACCTCTGGGCTCTTCTTACCTCTTACCTCTTACCTCTTAGGATGGAAAATTGCTTTCTATAAGTGAAGAAAATTTTGAAATGGGAGTAGACTGCCTTTGAAAACAAAAATGAAAACAAACTTTACATTTTAAAGATAACAGGCCAACAAAACGAATAGACTGGATTAGGCCTGAGAAGCGAGGGCTGAATAGGGGAGGAACCCAACATCTGGAGATGGGATTGCCCAAGACTAAGAGCAGGGAAGGGGGCTGTGGGCTGCAGACACATTTGTCCAGGCTTCTGAGGCATCAGGGCAGCATGGGGCACAGACATGCTTGGCTGGAGTTTGTGGGCATCTCTGGAAATGGGGAGACAACAGCTGTTGGCACAGCCTATAACCTTTGAGTGCTTATCCCTCAACACTGGGCTCCTTTTCCTTTTCCCTGAATGATTTAGGCCTCTGAGTTTTTGTTACATGCAAAGATTGGGAAAGAAGGAGGGTAGGGAAGATGCCAAAAAAATTGACTGATATTGTATGTAATTATGAAAAAACAAATGTGACATTTCTTTAACTTTTAATGTGGAGAAACTTATGCCTGTTTTATCTATGGTAGTTTACCCTCTGTTGC
Source organism: Rhinolophus hipposideros (assembly GCF_964194185.1). Lineage (NCBI taxonomy): Eukaryota > Metazoa > Chordata > Mammalia > Chiroptera > Rhinolophidae > Rhinolophus > Rhinolophus hipposideros. The sequence continues at coordinate 37,417,171 of NC_138055.1, forward strand.
CAAAGTTGCTTCATTTTGATAGTTTTTATTGGAGATGGTTTCTAATGGGTTAACTTTATGTTTGTTTGATCTCCCCATTTCCTCATTCTGTCACATACTTTAAAAGAAATGAGTAGAGCATCCAAAGGCGTCTGGAGACCCAAGTTTTAACATCATCTCTATTTCATAGTGGCCATATGACATTTGGCAAGGCATTTAACTCTCTCCAGGCCTCAGGTCCCACTTTTGCAAAATGAAGACCTAAGGTGAGATGATTTCTAACTTTTCCAACTCTAGCACCCCACAATTCTATGATGTTTAACAAAGACGATAAATGTAGAAATGTTGGGAAATCATAAAGGTTAGAACATAAATCACAAATATGGCAGCACCTTAATTTGTCAGTTAATTCAATCTCCTTAGAGTTTTTCCTGAACGGTGTCCACAATATACGCAACCAGGAATGACAGCACAGTTAAGACATAATCAGTTAAAGAAATGTCAATCATTTCTATCACGTGTGCCTAGAATGGGGGCATGCAGTCCTCACACTCGGTATGGCTGGACAGAACCTCCTTTGGCTAAAACTTGCCTGCACCCCCACCCTCGCTGCAGGTCCATCAGGCTGCCTACTACTTGCTCGTAAAGACTGATCCTGCATGAAGAGGCTTCTGCATCTCCAATTCTCATGCCCATCCTGCTGGTTTTTGCTAAAAAACAACCTGACATCCTCCCTTCCCTCCCCCCTGATTAGGTTCACTTATTATATGCTAATAGCATCCTTTACTTCCTATGACAGCAGTTATCATAATTAGACAGTGATTTGTCTGATCATTTACTATCTATCTTCACTATACTGTAAGTACCACAAGGGCAGGGATCATGTCTGTTGTGCTGCCCCTCTATTCCCAGTACCCAACATAGGCCCTGACGTAAAACATGCATTGAATAAATATTAATGGAATGAAAAGACAAATGAAAGAATACCATCTTGCATATGAAAAGATGAAAACTCATAAAGCAAGTCAAGTCACTAACAAGAGAGATGACAAAAAGATGGATTTGCTCTCACAGGCTCTATGGCCTACCCATCCTCCATTCCAGGTGTTTCCTTATCTCTTTCCTGGACTTCAATCTCCTGGCAATAACACTGGTGCTGGAGGAGGAGGTGAGGGAGAAGCAAGCACAGAGATGACAATATGTTGCTATGGACCTGGTCCCTTCTTACTTGCTTTTTCTTGTTCACCAGCGCTCAGTATATACTTTACGAATAGGCACTCGGCACCTACTCAGAAGAAGTCTGCATTTGACCCAATGGCCTTTCCCTCACGTGAAGGACCATACTGAAGTATTCAAAACTATGACCTCTCACCTCTCATCTGTCTTCATCTACATCATGGACTCCAGTATATGAACACTCAAGTCGGAAGTATATGGTATTTGTATTTTTCCAATAGACTCAATTCAGGATCACCTCCCATTCCTAAAGCATCAATTCCATCTCTGTCCCAGATACGTAGTTTATACAATCTGAGGTCAGCCCCTGATCCACCCATGCAAAACTCTAGGCCCATGTCCAGAGCCCAGGTCTCTTTTGCCTCAGTTTCCTTTCTCTTGCCCAGAGCTACATTCCTTAACATGTCCACTCCTTCTGCTATATCAGCTTACTTCCTTCTCTTTCTTCCACAGCTCCCTCTTATGAAATGATTTCTTCAAAAACCCATTACGTTTAGTATATCTAATTTAAGATAAACAAAATAAACTCATTCTTGCCCAAATGAGTGATCTTTCCTCACTATACAATGTCATCAAAACAGATTCTCAAAATTTGGCTGAAAGTGCACTTTAACGATTCTTTTACTTGTTTTGTTCTATTTATCACAACTCAGAGAAAACGTATTCTCAACAGACTTTTCTCAACCTCTGTTGACTGTTTACTTCATTCAGAAACAGCCTAACTTTCTCCAAACCAGGCTGCAGCACAGAGAATGTGTGTAGAAAGAGAAAGTTTGCCTGAGTGGAGCACGCAGTTAAAGCCTGATGCTGCATTTTTCCTTCTTCTCCAATTGCCACCAGCATTCTTCATTTCTTTATCAGAGATTGATTAAAAAGGATTTCTGCTTCCAAGGTGACACACTGCACCACAGCGGCAGGCTCTTCCCTGCCTGGTCATCCGATGCCCTCTGCAGGAGGACTCTATTTTGGCTCTAATTATATCCAGAGCTCCCTGAAGTTACGCTCTTTCAGTCTTTACCAAACCAGAGCTTCATCTGGTGACATTGTGAATATCGCCAGTAATTAACCCACAAATTCCCATCTGTTTAAAGTTGGGGACTTGTTTTCATGCTACTCAATTTAACTAAAAAATTTTACCTACACTGAGGAATTCTGGTGCTTGGTAGACTTTCACATTTGGAGGGAAGTTATGATATGGTTATTAATATTCTCATTTTTAATTTACCTTAAGAAAATCTTGGCATATAAAACTAATTACCTTTTTGTTTTTCCTTTGTTCTTGATCTGCAAGTCTATGCTGTTATTGGATCCTCCATATTGAAGAGAACACATTAGGAACAGGCTGAGTTAAAGAATAGAAAGAGTTGTAGTGAGAAATAAACTAGGTTCAAGGCTATTTACTGTATGGCCTTGAAAAGCCATTTTACTCCTCTCTGGGCTTTAGTGTTATCTTCTGTAAAATTAAAGGGCTGGGCAGCATGATTCCTAAGATTTCTTCCAGCTCTGAAAATTAGTCACCTTATGTTTACTCCTGGGTCACCCTTCTCTGTTAATATTTCATTTTTTAAAAGTCATATAAATTAATTTTATTTTTTAATTTGTCTTTTGTGCCTTTTGATGGTCATATTTATGGCTCTGTTGCATTTTCTGTATTCTCTTAAACAGAGATCAATAATTTTACATATAGATCTTTCAAGAAGAACAATGACACAATCATTGTGGTCATGATTTTAAATTTCAATTTTTTTTCTTTCACTGATCCCTTTCCAAATTATTTATAATTTAGATGATTCTTCACTCGGTAGCATTTTTAGGATCCAGCCATCAGTCTCTTAACCAGGGACAATAGTTAATGTTCTTTAGCACCCAACAATAAAAACATTTATTGAGCACCCACTGTGTGTCAGGTATTCTCCTAGGTGCTATGAATATACAAACAAACCCTGGACCTTGTAAACTAAGGCTAAGAGAAAATGTTCCCATATGTTTAGAAGTTAATGTACTGCTACCTACTTCTCATGATTCCTGATCTATCCCAATACTGACTTCAAGTATATGATACTGAATCTACACTCCCTGGTGTGAACAAATAATCTAAGGCAGAGGAACATGATCTGGGTACATAAAACATGGCCTCTGTTGTGTACATGTGGCAAATGAACTTAATTCTTACAGGACTGTCTCAGCTTCTTATCTGTAAAATACAAATATTTTGTGTGTGGACTTGGGGCAGGGATTGGACTACTTGGTTCTAAGCGTCACTCTAACTCTTACAGGCCTGTGGTTTGGACTTATAGTTCAGTTACATAATGCTTTTGATTAATAGGCAGGACTTTACTTCATAAAATATAGTAGAAGTGAAGCAAAATCCACCAAATTTTCCATTGTAGAAAAAAACTTTCATTGTAGGAAAACCAAATACAAGTCTAGCCGTGTCTGTTTTGGAGCTGCAGTGATGGACTGTTCGGCCCAGGCCACAAGATCAGTGGAATAAAAACTCACTTCATTAAAACAGGGGCACATGCATTTAAAAATAACAAAGTTGAAAGACTTCATCACCAGAAGACCTGCACTACAAGAAATGTTAAATGAAGTCCTTCAGGCAGAAAGAGAATGATGCCAGTTGGAAATATGGATCTACACAAAGGAATAAAGAGCTTTAAAACGGATACAGGTTTCATTATTAGCTGGTACTCCAGCCTCTACCAGATCAGAGGCAGCAAATGTAGAAAGGGAGAGTAGATGTCTGTTAGAAACAGATATAGTGATCATTCAGGCAAGGGACAGCGATTGCCCTACACCCTGCGAAGAAAAGAAGAAAAAGAAAATTTCCTGGAGGAGGAGGCGATAAAGGGTGGAAAAGAAGAAATAATTTTAAAATTCTAACAGGCTAACACCAACTAGTATTGGCCATCAAGAAAAAAAGTCAAGTCACATTGAAGATACTCTTTGAGAAGGCATAAAACTGAGATGTGTCTTTAAGAGGTTTTTGTGAAAATTGAGTAAAATAAAATTTTATTGTTAAACTAGTAAAATTCTCAAGTATTGGATCTTATGATGTTTTCTTATAATTTCATTGCTAGTGTTCTGATTTCCAAATCAGACAGGTCCTGGGAGGCAGGGAAGCTGCCTTCTACCTCTGGACTCCCTTCCCCCACTTTTACTCTCAGCACATGCTCTCAACCTGATGCTCACAGAACAAATGCATTTCGAGGGAATCTTTGATAAATTAATTTCATAATTTTTCACCGAAAATTCAGTTCTTCTACCAGATATAGTTAGTCACCTTTTGAAAAGTTAAACTGAAGAAACCCTAGTACTTGTCTATTTTTCAATACTTCAAAGTTTTAAAAGTGAACTTCATATTGGCTCTTGTCGCATATTCATGCTGAGAAGTCAGAAAACCTCTTCCTGGTTTCTTTACAGCAAATATCTTCCTAATCTTTTAGAGCATGCCCCCATTGGCTGTAGTAAGCATTATCCTGTGATTCCCACGTGAATGATCTTTATCCCCACCTCAAAACGATGGCTCTGAATGCAAAGCAAAGTGCAAATCACGACACTCTGGAGGCAGGGCCCAAGCACATGGCTCCAAACACAGAATCCCGTTTCATTGTCCCTGCTTACCAGGAATTGTTGACCAGTGGTTGCCAACTAAGAAAATTCCTTCCATATTCTTCCAAAGAGCCTGAGTTGTACATTTCCCATTTGGAATTGATGGAAGTCTAAACAAGAAAAACAGACTTAGGTCGAAGTTTTGTGGAATTGATTAAAGTTACACAGGGCCCAAGAAGGGTTCCATGCTGGGTTTGATGCTCTGTAGTCCCTTTCATGAAATTCTTAATAATTTTATTTTCGAACTTGTGTTATATAAGTGAAGTATGAAGGGACGATGGAGCATGTGTATGAGCAGGGGAGATACACTCTACAGGTGTGTCCATTATTTCTTTTTTCCCCATTCACATATAACATTCAGTGTCCCGTGAATGCAGAATTCCAGTGGGCCTACAATGCAAGGAAGATCAACAAGACTCAAAGCAAGTACAAGATAAGTGTGTTATATCTTTGATTGAGTAAATGGGGGCAGGGGCATTAGAGTCCTGCCTGAGAAGCCATCTTTTCCTTTTGAACCATCATTTGCTTCTAATGCAGATAGAAGGCAATGGTGTTTTAAGAAATACAAATGATCAGGAAACGCTACCATATTCTTTCTTACACATTTTACTTAGCCAACCAGTTACGCTGCATATTTTAACATAGAAAAAAAAGGGAAACACAAGGCAACCCAGTCCCCTTTCCTTTCAGTCCTTACATACTCATCAATAAGCCAAAGGTAAAGTGTTGGTTGAATGTACATGAATCAAGAAATGAAATAATTTTTGTTCAGCATTTTCACTCTTCTTGAAAGAACAAAATACAAACGCATGTATGCGCTACAAAATATGAACTGTGTAATGTCAGCAATTTCACAGTGAGTTATACTTGCACTTAATACAATTATATTTGTTCTTATATTTGCACTTATAATTTGCATTGCACAATATAAGATCAATGATAAAATTCATGCTAGGATTTAAATTTTTCAATTTTTTTGTACTTTAAAATAACATGAAATAGTGAAGGGGACTAAAGTTTTGCCACTCCAAAATGTGCTTTTTGGGAAATTGATTTTAAGCTGGTTATTAAGAAACAAAAGACTCATAAAGAGCCTTTGACCCTCTCTCTTCCTGCCTAAAGGAGTTTAGATAGGAAAAAGCTGTGTCTGGAAGGGAACTTTAGCATAATCACCTTAACATATTCACCTCAGCACATATGGATTAGCACATATGTGACAGACAGGAAGAAATCTAGTAAAGCCTGTTTCCCTCTGTGTCCCATTGTTTACGGGTGGCTCAGCAAGAATTTGTTTACCGCATGTTTGCTCTTTCTCCTACCTGTAAGTTATCTACTTTCCTTTTGGAATCCCAGCCCCCGCTGCCCTCCTTCTCCTTTGTCTATAATGACATACAAGCCTCAACTGCCCAATGCATTTCAGGCCACATTCTTATGGACCCCACATGTACATTTGTATAATAAACATCGGACATTTTCTCTTGTTAATATGTCTCTGTTTATTTGATTATGATCCCAGCTAGAAGAACTTAGAAGGTGGGAAGAAAGTTATGTTTTTTGTTCTCCCACAAGAGCAAATAAAAACACCGTAACAAGTCAAGAGAGAGATTGTAGAAAGGAAAAGGCATTTTAGCAAGATGAATGGAACTCTTTTCCTGTTTTTTTTAAACAAGGCATCCCACATTTTCTTTCATCAGTAGGCCCTGCAAATCACATAGCCAAGTAGGAAAAGCAGAAAAAGATGATGAGAAAGTCAAATTCAAAGCAATGACAAGAAAACATTTAAACGACTGTTAGTTCAGGCATGACAAGAAAGTGTTATAACTACTCATTCTGAGAGAATGACATGCTAAAAATTTCTCAATTATCTGCATCATTTAAAGAAAACGCCTTTGTTTATTTCCTATGCATTTGGCAGAAGGTTCCTAGCTTTTTCAACCCCTCGTCTGCAGGAACGAGTCCTACACTAGGGGGCAGCAGCTACCGCCCGCCAACCTTCTAGGGGCTCCAAAGCCGCAGGATTAGGGGGATTCCTTACTTGAGACCCTGAGAAAATGAAGATACTCACTACCTACGAAGTTTGCTGTTTATTTTTATATTAATTTGCTTTGCTGCATTGTTTTTAAGAGAGGACGGGCCTCTTACTCCAAGTATTTAAGGCATTTCTTTGCCAAAAAAGAAATAGCAATGAACATATATTTATCTGCTCTCACTCAATGACTCATTTCTAAAGTGACAAAATAACAGCCTGAAAGATCATTCAAACTTAGTTTTTCTTAGTTATTCTGGTAGTAATTGGTCATTTTTATCTAGTATGGGTTTGATCAAAAGGAACAACTCATTTCATTGAGGCCACTTAGCAGCTAATCAAGCGATAATTTTGTAACTTGTGAAGGGTGTGTAGGTTTCAGAGGGAAACTGCCAAATCAAGGGATTAGTTAATCATTACAAAATCCACACTCAGTCACTCAACTTGACCTGAATTGTTGAAGAGTCAGAATGTTTTAAAGAGAAAGAGGAATCTGGAAGTCCATATTTTAAAGGAAATAATTGCAAAGATGACTACATTTGCCAAGATATGGAAAGTTACTCAGTTAAAAAGGTGAGAATGGAATCGCCTTACAGACGAGTTGGCTAAAACATAGGTTGCATTATTGTATTCGATTGTTCCAACAATATTTTCCCAATAAAAATTTTATAAAAAGTGAATTGAAAGTTCCATGAAGCAATATTCTAAGAAACTACTGTCGTGAATTCCAGACTGTCTGGCAGGACAATAAAAGAAAAGTTCCTTTTATTCCAGTTTATCACAAATCTCCACAAAGGTGCTTCTCAGCCGAGGCAGTTCTACCCGCTAGGAGCATTTGGAAATTTGCAAAGGTGTTTCTGGGAGTCCTAGTTATTAGAACACAACTTTTCATTCATCTATTAGAGTGGAGAGCCAGGGATGTTAAACCTCCTATAATGCGTAGAGCAGTCCTAACAATGAAAAAGTATCGTCACACATCTTACAACTTAAATTTACAGGTGCAAAACTTTAATTTTTAGAGCCTAGAAACTAAGTCTATTTTGCATATAAGCACAAATTATTTTTAGCACAGTTTTAAAATTGAGTTTTAAAATTGAGTGTTCCAGATATATAACCACTAAGTAAGTCAAAGGAAGACTATGCTTTACTTCATTCAGAACTTTACCAAGAATTGTTAACCATTTCTGAAGATAGTGTCATCAGTGGCATCTCAGCTTGTGGAACGGAGTTACCAACAGAACACACTGGCAACAGGCTGTGCTGATAGCTTTTGATGCGTGGCGGTTCTAAGTGTACGTTTAACTATCCCATTTGTCTTTATTCAAAATGTCAAATATAAATAGAATCGCCTTGAAGATTTTCCTGCACCTATTAAATTCCAACGTATTCAGTATAAGCTTCTGACCACCCCATTGTACGTTATAGTATAGCTATACCTATGTATTTCCATACTTAAATATATATATATTTTTCTTTTTATTTCTCCTTTATACTACAGTTAAGGCATTATATATATTTTTAAATTATGTATATTATAGACTATATTTTCTATGGATTTCCTTTCAGTGTAGTAAAGGAGCATAACGAAATAATTGTTATAAAAAGGGGCACTGAATCTCATAGGTTTGAGAGTCAAGACACTGGGGGACCCCATCCAAGTGTGGCACCTCACAATTTCTCCCACCCACCCTCCCCACTCTACCCCTGCTACCTGCACAGAAGGAAATGGACAGCAACAAGAAACAGTCAATAACTACCCCATGAAGAAAATCTTATTCTGATTAATTGTTTTTTAAATAGACTCTGCGGCAAGTTGTAAGTTGAACATTCTTATATGATATGGATATAAACAGAATTGTCAAAAGTACATATTAATTAATTATTTTATTCATTAAGTTTTATTAAGTACCTACTAGACATAAGGCATTTTGCTGTTAAACAGATAGTATCCAAAAGCACCCAAATCATTGCTACCTTCAAGAAAATCTTTGGAAAACGAACAAACAAACAAACATTGATTTAACAATGATATTACAATAGGTGACAAAACAATTGACTGGGTGAAATTTTCAACTGGATGTTTTGGAAGTATTTAATTTGTACCCTATCCATATTAGGCAGGTTAGCTCCCAGTAAGCCAAATAAGAGTAGATATGCAAGAAAAAAATAAAGCCACAACATTTAAAAAAATTCATGTTAGGGAGAATAAAGCAATTTTTAAGGGTGAGGGGAAAAAAACCTTTTTTAAGGTTTTTTTATATGATAAATAAAGTAGTGAGCTCCTCATCACTTTTCACCCAAATATACATTTTTAAGAACCAGAATTACATTACTATGAAATTAGTCATTTTTAAAGCTCTTTTGTATGATATCTGGAATCAAATTCTTTATAGTAATTTTAGTAATAAAAAAGAAATAGTCTTCTGCAATTATTATAATCAATGCTACTTTTTTCCTTCCTTCTGGCGGGTTGCTAAAATCAAGTATGGAATAGCAAAAGGCAAAACAGCCTAGGAAAGGGTGGCTGTGTGACTAAGGTACAAGTTACTTAACCTCTCAGTGCCTGAGTTTCCTTATATGGTGGCACCTACCTCATCCATTAAATGAATTAGTGCATGTCATGTGCTTAGCACAGTGCCCAGCATATGCTATAGCAAGAGGCACACGGCAAACAGCCATTATCATATCTCTTTTCCACATTAGAAACACGAAGACTGTTCATGGGAACAATTGCCTGACCTGACTAGGCAATCATATGATTTGCTTAGTACTCCAGGGCTCCAGATGTGACAGATGCTAACCAGTCCAAATGTAATTAAGAGTGTTTGACAGCTTCGGAATTCTAGGATGTTCCCCACTAAGCTATATTCAGTTGTTTGAGGTAGAAAAATAGAAGATCTGTGTGGACTTTAGAGCTGGAGTTTATTCCCCAGCAACCAGTTGAAGTTCTGGAAGAAATTCTGAATTGTCTCATTAGTGAAGCAACTTCCTGCTAGGTGGCCGTTGACTCTGACCCCAGTGAACCCAAGAACTCATGATCCTCTGACCCAGAAAAAAACTCACATGAGAACTGATTAGGTGGCAAGACATCAGAAGAACAAGTTTTACAACCTATCAGGTGGCTCAAGGTTTGTCACACTGTCTGGGAGAACAGGAAGAGCAGTGCCACTACATTTCACAGGGGCCATCTGCACAGGACACACTGTGGGGACGGGCTCCAGAACTTTGTGCAGCTCTGTGGCTGCACAGATCCCCAGAAGGGATCTAACGCAGCTGGAACATGCAGGCCTGTTGTACCAAACAGAAGCTACAGCTGCCTGCCTGCCTTCTGGTCTTTCCACAGCATTCATTGCATGACCACTGAACTCAACCAGAAAGCCATGCAAATACAAGGAGACTTTAGATTTTGTCATTTCATCCTCATAACTATCCTATCTCCTGAAAATTATCCTCTTTACAGGCAAGGAAACAGATTTAGAGAAGTAACACAAGGTCACAAAGCTGACAAGTGAGATTCAAACCAGGCTGTCTCACTTTGGATTCCATGCTCTTGATCTCTGTCCTGGACTGTTTCCTAGGAATCAGTTACAACTAATGTTTGTATAGTGGTTTAATATTCATGGATCTTATATCATCATCATCATCATCATCTTCACTAGATAGATATGGAAACAGACAAAAGATATGTAAGTGGTTTTCTCGAGTTTACGCAATTAGGTAGTAGAGCCAGGATTTGCACTCCAGATCTTTTGAATCAAAGTAAAATTTACAATAGTAATACTCAAACAGAACGGAGTGAGCTATGCTGAGCACTCACTTTAAGAGGAAAGAGTACTGAGGTCAGAAACTTAGCCTATTTTTGCCTTTGCTTTGTCGATCCAGACAATGCTTTTCATAAATCAACAGAATTATCTGATGATAACCTGCATCCCAATTACTGCATTTGTTCATTCTAGGTATATTACCTTTCTCTAGATGATATGTAGGAGTTGTATAATCTGGAACTGTTCCTCTGTTGAAGAAAAATATTGAAGAAAGCACTTTTGTATTTAAAGAAACAGGTCAAGAATACTCAGCTCCATGTGGAAATCCTCCGCCCCCTACGAGGGCTAATAAGCAAATACTGTCTGTCCAAGATGCTAAGACCCACAAGGAGATCATAAGATCATCTCTCCAGAGGACAAACATCTCTAGATTGGGTGGGGCGGGGGCGTGGGGGTGGAATGCCATTTACAGTCTTACTCCACAACTTCTATCTAATTACCTGTTGCATATTATGGATTTCAGGAGGTCTGATGAACGGACAGTAGCTGAGTTGATGGGAGAGTAGCTGGACTGATACAAGTTCAGTGTGAGAACGGAAATAACCTATGTAGATCTCTGTCAAAGTTTACTCCAGTGAACTGCTCTTGACACCCTGTGTTGCCTGGTCTCCTAACACTAGCAAGCTTCACAAGGAACTTGGTGATGTCTGCAATCATACAGAGGCCTCAGCAACTACAAGAAGAAGAGAGTCACTGGGACTAGCCACCTCACACCCATTTTACCACATCTTCACCTTACAGGGCACTGAATCTATTCGTCGAGAGTACTACTTTTTTTTCAGTTACAAAACATGATAAAATGTTTCTTCAGTTTATCTCTTTAGGCTCAATTGTAAAATTCATTTAACTTTCTCTAGTTAATTTATTGTCAACTCAATGAATATACAGTATATTATTCTCATGAGATAAAACTTCTGCAAACTATTTTCAACCCATGATGTAAAAAGTAATGTAATGCTTTTCTCAGCTACATAATAAATTGTCAGTATCAACACATTTTACCTATTTTCAATATTAGAGATGTTAAAAATTTAGAAGGGTGATTCACTTTGAGTGAATGGATGAACTAATCAATTTTAAAATATTTACTGAATGCTAGGCATAGTGCTAGGTACTGAGAATACCAGATTTTTAAAATTTTTATTAAATTTATTGAGGTGACATTGGTTAGTAAAATTGTATAGATTTCAAGTGTGCAATTCTATAATATATCATCTAGATATTGCATTGTGTGTTCACCACCCAGAGTCAGATTTCCTTCCATCACCATATATTTGACCCCTTGTATTCTCTTTTACCATCCCCTCTCCCTACTTACCCTCTGGTAAACACTAAACTGCTGTCTGTGTCTATGATTTCGTTTGTTGGTTGGTTGTTTCAGTTTTAAATCCCATATATGAGTGAAGTCAGATGGTTCTTGACTTTTTCTTGTTCTTGTTGTGTTAGTTCTTTTATTAGTTTCAGGTGTACAAAGCAATGTAATAGTTAGACATTTAAACCCCTCATAAAGTGATAACCCAACCCCCAAACTACTACCCCTCTGACATCTTATATAGCTGTTACAATACCATTGACTATCTTCCCTATGTTGTACTCCACATCCCGTGACTATATATACCTATATATTTAGTTATAGTTGACATTCAATATTATTCTACTTCAGCTTCAGGTGTATAGCACATTGGTCAGGCTTCTACACAGTCTATGACATGATTCCTATGATAAGTCCAGTGCCCATCTGGCACCTTAGATGCTCTTTACAACATTGTTGATTATATTCCCCATACTGTATTAACTATCAATTCATATTTCTTAATGCCTTCACCTTTTCCACCCTGACCCCAAACCCATTCCCATCTATCACCCTGATAGATCTAGTACCTATCTGGCACCATACCTAGTTATTACAATATTGTTGACTATATTCCTCATGCTATACCCTACATCCCCCTGACTATTGTATAACACCCAATTTGTTCTTCTTAATCCCTTCTCTTTTCACCCATCCTTAACCCACCTCCCATCTTAAAGAAGTCCCTCTAAGAGTCCTTGTAACACTGGTTTGGTGGTGATGAACTCCTTCAGCTTTTTCTTGTCTGTGAAGCTCCTTATCTGTCCTTCAATTCTAAATAACAGCCTTGCTGGGTAGAGCGATCTTGGTTGTATGTCATTGCTTTTCATCACTTGGAATATTTCCTGCCACTCCCTTCTTGCCTGCAGAGTTTCTGTTGAGAAATCAGCTGCTAGTCTTATGGGGGCTCCCTTGTAGGTAACTAACTGCTTTTCTTTTGCTGCTTTTAAGATTTTCTCTTTATATTTAACCCTTGCCATTTTAATTATGATGTGCCTTGGTGTTGGCCTCTTTGGATTTATCTTGTTTGGGACTCTCTGTGCTTCTTGGGATTGTATGTCCATTTCCTTCATGAGATTAGGGAAGTTTTCTGTCATTATTTCTTCAAATAGGTTTTCAATTCCTTGCTCTCTCTCTTATCCTTCTGGTACCCCTATGGTGCAAATGTTGATAGCTTTATATTATCCCGGAGGCCCCTTAAACGCTCCTCAATTTTTTGGATTCTTTTTTCTTTTTGCTATTCTGGTTGCGTGTTTTCTACTACCTTATTTTCTACATCTCTGGTTGGATCCTCTGCTTCATCTAATCTACTGTTGTTTCCCTGTACTATATTCTCCATTTCTGTTATTGTATCCTTTATTTCTGACCTGTTCTTTTTTATGGTTTTCATGGTTTCCATCTCCAATTTTATGAGATCATTGAGCATTCTGATAGCCAGTGTTTGGAACTCTGCATCTGACAAATTGCTTATCTCCATTTTACTTAGTGCCTTTTCTGGAGCTTTGTTCTGTTCTTTTATTTGGGACCTGTTTCTTTGTCTCCCCATGTTGGCCGCCTGCCTGTGTTTGTTTCTATGTATTAGGTAGAACTGCTATATCAGCTGGAGCCAGAAAGAAATCTGCCGATGGCGGCTGCCCGTGCTGTGCCTGGAAGTGCCTTGAGCAATCAAGCCAGGAACCAAAGCCGGCTACCGCGAGTGCTGGCTGAGGGCTGCTCAGCCAGAGCTTCAGGACATGCTCAAGCCAGATGCTGCTCGTCTGGGTTCCGCAAACCTTTGAGACATCCTAGGAAAGTCTGCACTTTGAGTCAAAGCAGGTGCTCTGCATGAGAAAGCCACTGAAAGCAGCCTGGGTGTGCCCAAAATTTGAGTGGGGCTGGGTCTCAAATACCCAGAGCAGGGTGAACCAATGGAGGAGACTCAGAAATAGCAGCCATCTGTGTTCACTTGCCAGGAAGGGAGCGGGCTCCACAAGAAATAACAGCCTCCACCAGTACCCCCATCTAGGAGAAGGCCTCTTCTCCAGCCCCCGTCCCAAGCCAGACAACTCAGTTCCCCACCGTTTGTCCCTGATGCCTTTGTCCCCACTGTTTGTCCCAGCTACTGCCCCAGCCCTGGAGCTCAGAGCGAGTGACTCCATTGGTGGGTAAGTCTCGCACAGTCCCTTTAAGACAAGGGTGTCCAAACTTTTTTCAACGTTTTTTACCAAGGGCCATATGCGGTAGAATACACAAACAGCCGGGCCACTCACTTGAGGTGAAGTACGTATTACCTCACCTGGTTTATTTAAGTAAACTAAATATATTTTTTGAATTCGCTGTGGGCCAATTAAAAATGGATTGTGGGCCGCAGTTGGCCCGCGGGCCGCAGTTTGGACACCCCTGCTTTAAGAGACGCTCCTGTGAGTGCAGCTGCATTGTCTCAGTCACAATCTCCGCTGTTTTTCATAACCAAAAATTATGGGGACTTCTCTCCCCAGCACTGGAAACTTGGGCTGCGGTAGCGCTGGTATCTCTCACTTTTTTTAGGAGATGGGGGGACCCCCACACAGAAATATTCCTCCTGATCTTTAATGGTCACACACAGGTGTGGGACCAGCCTGTTCCGCGTCTCTAACCTTCTTACCAGTCTGGAGGTGGCTTTTTCTGCACGTCCTTAGTTGAAAGGCTTCTTTTGAGCTTGATTTTAGGCAATTCTCAATAATGGTAGCTTTGTAGATTGGTTGTAATTTTGATGTGGTTGTGAGAGAAGGCAAACACAGCATTTACCTACAGCACCATGTTGATTGTTTCTCCAGGCAGCTAGAGTTTTTTTGCACACCATGTTGTGTATTTGACAGAAATTGCCATACCCAGAAGCGATGTGTGACCCGGAGCGTTGTCATGATGGAGGATGAGAGCATTTGCCCATTTCATGTTAACGTGTTGTTTGTGATCCATGATTTACAACACTCTTTAAAACACGCCTTCTCTCAACCATAGTTCACACCTGACTGACTGCACCGAACAAGTGGAAACTTGTCACATACTGTTACTAAGGTTCGAAGCACCGCTTCCCCTTTTGAAGATCCCTGCCTTTCCATTGGTCGGCACTCGGCAGCAGCATTCACCGTAAGTTTTGATCATACCTCATATATCTTTATGGATAAATATTTTCAGATTTTTGTGATAGATACCCAGAAGTGGTATTGCTGGGTCATATGCTAATTCCATTCTTAATTTTTTGAGGAACCTCCATATTGTTTTCCATAGTGACTGTACCAATTTACGCTTCCACCAGCAGTGTATGAGGGTTCATTTTTCTCCACAACCTCTCCATCACCTATTATTACTCATCTTATATCTTATAGTCATTCTAACAGGTGTGAGGGTGGTATCTCATTGTGTGTGTGTTTTTTTGTGTGTGTGGTTTTTCTTGTTTGTTTTGTGGGGTATGGGGAACAGGACTTTATTGGGGAACAGTGTGTACTTTTCCAAGTCACGTTGTTGTCCTTTCAATCTTAGTTGTGGAGGGCGCAACTCAGGTCCAGGTCCAGTTGCCGTTGTTAGTTGCAGGGGATGCAGCCCACCATCCCTTGCGGGAGTTGAGGAATCGAACCAGCAACCTTGTGGTTGACAGCCCGTGCTCCAACCAACTGAGCCTCTGGCCACCTGGAAGCTGAACGACAGCTCATTGACTTCATTCTAGTTGGAGGGGCGCAGCTCGCTGGCCCATATGGGAATCAAACAAGCAGCCCCATTGCCCAGAGTTCGCGCTCTAACCAACTGAACCACCAGTTCTCCCCTCTCATTGTGGTTTTGATTTGCATTTCCTTAGTAGCTAGTGAAGTTGAGCATTTTTTCATATATTTGTTGGCCATTGTATGTTTTCTTGGGAGAAGTATCTGTTCAGGTCATCTGCCTGTTTTAATTGGATTTTTTCTTATTGTTTAATTGGATGTTTTCTTATTGTTGTTGATACCTGAGTTAATAGTTAACCAAAACTCAATAACCCATCCTTGACATCAATATAATCAATATAATTTCATGAGCAGGAACAAGAAATGTAAGTATCAGAAGTATCTTAACTGGAGACTACTGAGGAGAATCAAAAATAGAACTTAGGATATGTTATTTCTGTTTCATTCTAGTTCAGTTACTTTCTTCTCTATGTGAGCTGGAAAGCATATATCCTCCCATTGTGAGCAGAAAGGGTGTCATACACCCCAAAACAACCATATGTGCCTTAGGTAGAAACTGTTGATGTGAAAACAAATCACATAAAGTTTAGTTATGTGATTTGTTCATGTAAAGTTCAATTTTGATCTATTGGCCTAGATCAAAACTGAAGAAATTCCTAAAATGTGGCTTTGGGTGCTTGATAATAGTGCTTTGAAGCTTGACAGATGTAAAGGTTGGCAATTTACCTTGACCTTTGACAAAATATATATTCTGCAACAGCCATAAAGATAAAATGAGTAAAGGTACAAATGTGGGGAGAGGAGATGAGTATTAAAAATTCTAGGTGTCTTCAGGACTGATGCTAAATCTTGTGGATAACTAGCACATCAGGGTTTTTATCTCAACCAACTTTCCGGGAAAGGTATCCTAATCTCCATAGGCAGGTATCAGGGAGTGTACTGGATATAAAGGAGTAGAGCCACACTACCCTTCAAAGTGCCCCAAACTATGCCAAGCCAACTCATCAGGCCAGATAGTCAGTTCCTTGAAACTGAACAATCTGGGTTCTAGACAGATCAATTGTATGAGAGTTGGCTTTCACCGATAGGTAAAATAGCCGAACAGTGAGTTGCTCCAAAATATCTTTCAGATGAATGGAGTTGGGTGGTGGGGGACAGTGGCCTGAGCACGTAATTTCTCAGAAAAAGGTCAAGGTGGTTATCTTTCTCCAAATTTAGGTAGGAAGTGCAGCCAGTCTGATTTCACAATAGAAATGGCAAGCCCTTCTGATCTGAAATCATCTCCTATGAGTCTCTTCTTTGCTCACTTCATACTAGGCACACTGGCCTCCTTGCTCTGCCTCGGACATGCTGCACACATTCCTAAGTCAGGGCCTTTACACTTGCTGTCCTCTGTGCCTGGAATGTTTTTCCCCCAGATTTTCTCATGGTTCCCTTTCTCACCTCCTTCAAGTCTATTGAAATCTCACCTTCTCAATGAGGCCTACTGTATTAGTTTTCTTTTGCTGCCACAACAAATTACCACAAATGTAGTGGCTTAAAACAACACAGATTCATTTTCTTATACCGCTGAAGGTCAGAAGTTTGGTATGAGTAGCACTAAACTAAAATCAAGGTGTTGGAAGTCTGTATTCTTTCTGAAAGTTCTAGGGGAGAATTCATTTCCTACTCATTTGGGTTTCTGGCAGAATTTAAGTCATTGTGGTTGTAGGACTGAGGTACCTTGCTGGCTTTCAGTTCTGTGTCATTTCTGGCTTCTAGAGGCTTCCTGCATTTCTTAGCTGGTAGCCCCCTACCTCTATCTTCAAAGCCAGCAACGACAGGTAGAGTCCCTCTCCCACTTCAAGGCTTCTTCTTTCTTCTTGTCACTGAACTAGGAAAGGTTCTCCATTTCTAAAGATTTATATAATTAGTTTGGGCATATCTGGGTAATCTGGGGTAATCTCCTCAGTTCACATATGAAAAATTTCTTCTGCCATGTGAGGTAACATACTCACAGGATCCAGGGATTAGGGCAATTAGGTCATGGACATCTTTTGGGGGGGCATTAAAACATTATAATTTATGACAATTTAGTAGAGTCACCTGCAGGAGAACAACTAACTCTGTTTAAAAACCCAATTCAGGATTATCCACCCACTCCAATGGTCAGAGTTTGCCCCAAACCTGATGTAACACACACCTCAAGGCATTAGATATGTCAGTGATAACCCTTCCTATGTGCAGGGCCTCCAGTGAAAATTCCCCTCATGCAGCAATTGGTGAGTGGGTCAGTTGTGTCATGTGCCTATGACCTTTTCTCTCGGTCACAGCTGATTGGAGAAGGAGAGGCACTTTATCCAAGAACCACCAATCCAATTAGAGCAAACAAGATCTAAGAGTAAGGGACAAACAATAATATAATAATAGCTAATATTATTCAGAATTTGTTATCATATGCCCAGCCTGTGACAGCTCCTTTCTAACCTCTACTCTGTGGGCACAGTTTGCTCCAAATCTATTGCATACACATGTGTCAATACTCACAATACTGTATGATGAAGGCACTCCTACTAAACCCAAAAGATGAACGCAAAGATGAACCCAGGTAGTCAATCTCCAACGCCCACACTCCTACTATCGCCTTCTACCATAACTAGCAAGGAATGATTTTAGAGAATCCAAATATATATATTTTTTAAATAAAAAATTCCTTCTTTCTTCCTTTCTTAATGACAGGAAGTATATACGTGTATACAAATATATATATATATGCAATAAATTTTAAATAAAGATGTCTTAAGTGTCATTCAAATATTATGAATGGTATTCATTCAGTAATACTGGCATTTGTATTAAAACAGAACTACAAGTAAAAAGAAAATGCACTGTATTACACAAATGTCATCAATTTCTCTGAACTATAAAATTTAAATAAAATTGATAACTAAACATATATCATCCTCATTTCTCTAGCGATATATACTACTTAAACTAGGTAGACATAAAATGAAATGGCTAATATTTACCCAATTTGGAAAGTTATTTAAGGAAAGGTGTATTTAAGGATATCCGTCAGTTCTTAATTTGGGTTATAAATTTTGAGTAAGAAAATCTGTTCGTCACATAACAGCAGTGCATACACGATATCCACATGACTTACTACGGGTGATGTTAACCTTGATAACTTAATTAAAGGTGGTGTCAGCCAGTTTTCTTCACTGAAAAGTTACTGTTTTTTCCTTTCTGTACTCTAACTTTGGATGTGAATCACTAGGTCCAGTTCACACTCAAGGGGTGTTTTGTTTAGTATCTATTTGGAAAATATTTCAAACTTCCAGAAGAGTTAAGAAAAAGTGTGATGAATTCCCAATCACACTTCATCTAGATTTGTCACTGATAGCATTTTCCATACATACTTTATCACTCTTTCTTGCTCCCTCTACAAATCTCCGTATTATTGCTACTTGTATTATTGTTTTGACTGAACCAATTGAGAGTAAGTTGTAGATAACACACTCTTTATCCCAAGTACTTCGGCATGTATATCCTAAGTAAAGTTCTTTCATAACTACAATATGATGACAAGTTCAACAATTTAATATCAATATAATACTATTATCAAATATTTGGCCCAGAATTTCTGCATTTGTCTATGATGGAGTCTATCTGGTCAGAGCCCTGTTGCCTTAACTATAAAACTAGACAAAGTGTCTAAGGCAAGTGTTTTCAGACATTGGAGAATAAGCAAAACAAGGTAGAGTACACAACGAAAGACTGCAATCAATCCCTGAAGGCAGGGAAACATAAGAGGTGAGCCTCATGACGATCCTGGCTGTCGGCCTGGGGAAATTTTCCTGACTGCAGTGTAGCAACATGGAATCCAAGCAGAGAACGGCAGTCCTCTGAGCCAAGAAGGAAGAGATCCGGAGTTGGGGCAGCTGATGTGCTGCAATCTGCAAGGCAGGCCCCAGAAAGGCAGGAGCTGTGCAGATTATATAAATATAATCATGAGTTCATAGTGATCCCTCTAATTCTGATCCAACATCACAAGGCTTCTCCAAGTTTTCTTCTATTCCATATTTCTGGCTGGCTCCCTTTTAGAAACCCAGTCTGAAAGCAAACTGGTAAGGTAAGTCACCATTTTCATTGTTGACTCTTCCACTTGAGGAAAAGCCTGCCAGTGGTGAGGTGGGCAAAAGGAGGGTCATGGAACAACAATCACTGTATGACACCCTGAGAACTAATGATGTAAAATCCAGAAAATAATGGATTTGGTAAGAGAGTGCACCCAACATAAATAGAACTTTATGGGGCAGACAATAGCATGTTTGCCTTCTAGAGCTCCAATCATTATTTTCTTTAACCAAGATTCCAAGTTATTTGGTTGTGGTTTCTTTTTAAATTGTTTCAATAATTACCTCTCATCACAGCTTCTGCAGCCTGAGCTCTTTATTTTGATTCATTTCTTTGTTGTCTGGTGTCAATCTTTCAGTAATTTTTCAAGAAGAATTCACGGATTCGGTTTCCCTTGACTCAACAATTCTCAACCTTAGCTGCACATTATAATGAGCTTGGGAGCTTCTGAAAAACTGTTGACTTCTGACCATCATCCTGGACCAATTCAATCAGGTTCTCTGAGGATGTGATCCATGCAACAGTATTGAAAAAAAAATCCTCAAGTGCTTCTAATGTACAGACAACTAATTGCAATCTCAAACTCAAAGAAAGTACTTAAACAAGCTATCTTTGGAGGGACCAAAGGAAGTTGCAAGCAAGATTCAAAGCAGCAGCCTTGGTTAAGAGGCACTCTTTTAGTTCTTTCAGATTTGAGAATGTTAATTTGTTGTCTCTATCTCAAAGACTCCTTGGGTGTTTTTAAAAATTGCATCACATTTTTGTTCCCTCAGAACTTTAATATGCATAGGAATCACCTGAAAATCTGTTCAAAAGCAGATTCTGATTCAATAGATATGGAATGGCAACTGAGATTCTGCATTTCTATTATAATAAGCGACCACGTAATGCCAATGCTGCTGGCTCGTAGACCACACTTTATACGGCGTATAAACCTTACTCCTCTGTCTCCTGTAGTGAAAATTGCTATGAAGGAATCTGGAACTACCTGATCTTGACCTATTTTTGCCTTTTGAGTGGCTTGGTTTTTCTTCTTGGGTGTTCATATGATTCTCTTCTTATCTTTGAAATTTAGATGTAGTGAGGCAACGATGTATTAGCAAAATACAGAATGAGGAGTCCCACATTAATAATTCATCTGCTTCTAATTTTGGGGGGTGGGTTTTAGTGCCTATGAGGCTCAAATCCAAAGCAGTCCCAGCTCTTGAGGACTTCTTACAGTGTTAGCATGATGTTTGTCCCACAGAGTGGCTGAGATTCTTTTCCTCTTTTGCACACTCATTCTTATAATAAAATGCCCATCGCTTTAGCTAATTGGAATGAGTTTTTTCTTTGCATTCAAAAGAAATTGATGGAAACAATTCGAAACTATAGATTTAAAAATATGCAATGTGAAAATAATGACTACATAGACGTTGCATCAAAATCAACATTATGCAAAAAAAAGAAAAGTATTTCCTGTGACAGCTGGCAGAAAGAAGGGCTGGGGCAGAGAAGTTCTAATTTCAATGTGCTTCTTACAAGTCATTATTTGAACTAGACCTATTGGCAGATAGGTAATAAGTAAGAGAAAAGGTAGAAAAGTTACAGTGTCAGAAAGGAAGAGAAAAGAGAATAAAGATTAAAATGTGATACTAAAGTATTGTGGAAGAGTTAAAACCAATTAAAAACTGAAAATTGAGAAATAAAATCTTAAAGGAATTGTAAGGCAAAATTTCAAAAGAGGAGAACTATAAAAACTCAAACAAAAGTACAACAGGGGCTATAAAATAAGCGGAATAAAGATTAGAGCAAGAAAATAACATTTAAACAAAAACCAGAAAGTTAAGATAACTTGTGAAAATTAAAATGAAGTCAGTTATGAAATAATTTTAAACAGATGAAATTCAAATTAAGTAAATGTTGAAAGCCAATGGTAATAAAGAAGATATAAAATAGAATATGAGAGTCTTGTTTAAAACATGAGAGTAGGAATAGAAATAAATATAATTAGATAATTTATATAGATTAAAAATACCATCAAAATATAAAAAACTAAAAAGTTTAAAGGTGAGAGGGAAAGAAAGAGAAGAAAGTCTTGAAACATACAAGGAGTATGAGGGCTTGGCATTTATCTGTGTTTTTCCAAGAGACTATCTGGTAATGCAGTAGTGCTGTCTCGGGGTGGAACCTGAGGGGACAGGGAGCAATGTGACACCTTGGGTGGAGAGGCTTCCCCCTTTCTCCCCTCAGCAACTGCCAAAGGCCAGCGTCACCAACAGTAATCAGAGATGACAGATAGGAGGTATTAATACAGCAAACTCACAGCTGGATGGCACCAACCTGACCCAGGAGAAGCTCCTTAGCCTGCCAGCTACATTCCCTCCTGGATTATCTCCTCCAAATTTAGTCCATGCTCAGAGTCAGAGGAAACTACTCTTTCCAGATCAATAACCTATGAAGCATTAGGTGTCAACTCTTGTCTTATGTCTCTAGAAAAATTTTTACGAAATGTGGTATAGCCCCCCGATTAAAAATAAAAAAGGGGGAAAAATGCACGTATTCAATAAATGTTTGTTGGGCATCTTCCCCATCTCTAGTCAGTGTACTAGGCTCTAAGAGTACAACGATGAATGACTAACAGAACTCCGTCCACAGAGATCCAGACTCACTGCATGGAAGGGATAATGGTGTTTTCATACATTATCAATGGCACAAATAGAAGAGTTGACTCTGGACAGGAGGTGACCTTTCCCTCTGCAGTGGTAGGAAGGGAAGTAAGGGTGTGGGAGGAGGTAGATAGAAAGGGATGAGAGTAAAGGAAGATCATGTCTGATGGGCTAAATTCTCCTGATGAAGTTGATGGTTTTCCTGAGAGTGAGGAGTCTGGAGATATGCAGAAGTCTTGAAGTAAGTGGGGGAGACAGGTCTGGAGGAGTCATAAAAGAAACTTTAGAAAGAGCTAAGAATAAGTAAACAGTTTGACACACAGAAGAGAGGGCCAAGCTGAGGCTGGAGGTGGTGCCAATCTGAGTAGCAGCAACATTTGGGTGTCCAGGTGTGAAACACACATAGTTAATTACAATACAATGTAAAGAGTCCCAGTGTGACAGGATAATTTATTGAGACATTAATCTGTGTCTGTTCTCAATGCGTTTTTCCCTCCACTTATTTTCGAGAATGATTGCAGGGCTCCTTGCATCAGGGAAGTTTTAGGTTAAAAATGTTTGAAGGAAACCTCCTGCCAGGTTTTTGTTTGTTTGGATTTTTGGTATTTTTTACTTTTTTTTTTTTCCTCCTTTCAAGCAGAGGTCTCAAAGTGGCCTTCCACAGGCTGACTAATACTTTTACAGATATGCTTCATTGGTAATGAATAGTGTTTTGAAGTTTTTAAAAATAGTTGCCAACATTTTGAAAGTACATTTCACATTAGAATCTAGATTTCAGTCTCTCCTGGAAAAATCAGATGACCTGGCAATATTAAACCACATTTTAACCTGGCTACAATTTGTTAGAGCTCAGTAATGTCTACCCATTTTGAGGGCACAACCTTCCAGGTCACTGTGATCCTTACCATTCTCTGCGGTCTCACACTTAGCCCAAATCACTCAATTAGGTTAACTGCCTGGTCCCTGAAGCCCTCCCTAGAGTTGGAGATTATGTTAGGAGGAAGGAGTAGAGGCAGAAGCAACAAGGCAGTGGGGTCGAACATCTGCAGTTCCTTGGGTGTGGCAAAGGCCCAGAGAGAAATGGGGACTAATCGCCCATAAGGCTTGGGTCTTCCACCCTCAGCAGACTCCTATCCTGAAAGGGGCAGAGGAGACAGGGATACCAAGCAGCAGACTTGAACACTGACAATTAATTATCTTGGACAGTCTAAGAATAAAGGAGTCTTTCCCTGGCTCTCCTGGAATCCCAGGTCCTTGTGAAATCCTAAAGGTGATGGGAGTGGGAGAGACAACAATGACAGACTATTTTCCACCAGGTCTCGGGGAATTGTCTTGAAGTTAAGACTTTAATGAGAAAAAATAAGGACACTCATTACTTCTTGCACACAAATATTTGGGGAATAAGATTTTAAACACCCAAGTGGAGATTTATAGAAAGGGCTAACAGAACACAAAGGAAAGAAGTGGGTGAGGTTAAGTTTTGACTAAGATAGTTCTGAAAGTTTTCACAGAGGAGATGTAATTTGAGCTGAGTTTTGTAGCATGAGTAGGAGGCCTCCAAATGGAGGTTAATCCACCCAAAGACAAATATTTGAAAGTGTAAAGCATATTCAGGAACTTGTGGTAGTTTAGTGCAAGTAGGGCATTAGATGCCTATATTCCAGTTGGGGGAAATAGAAGCAGGGGGAGAGTAGAAGGAGGGTGGGTGCGCTATGCTGTGCACCTGAAACTAATGTAATATTGAATGTTAACTGTAATCGAAAAGTTAATAAAATAGAAAAGCAAAAGGAAAAAAAAAGAGGGTGAAACTATAAGGGAAGGTTTACACCTCCATGCCTTCTTCATGTGAAGGGGAGTCTCTATTCTTTAGTATACTATTGCTGTTTAGAAAGTCAATTGTGCTGGTAGTGTGGCCAATGCATGGGGAAAGGAAGACTGGACAAAGGCCACTGAGCAGGTTCTTACAATAATACAGGTGAGAGATGATAAAGCTTGGAACTAGCACAATGATTGTGGGAATGGAGAGGAGGGTTCGCATTTCAACATCCATGTACTTGAGTGCTTGCTCTGCGCCAGGCATTGTGCTGTGTGCTGAGGATACACTGATAAATAGTGGTTCTTGTCTTGAAGAAAATCACTGACTAAGGGACAAAGTTTACCACACCTGTTGAGAACCAGCAAAGAGCTGAAGCATCTGGAATCTTCAAGCCCTAGTCACATGTGTTGTGTATTCCATCATGAGTCACATTCACAGGGTCCCACTCAGTTCTATAAAAGTTCAGGGGCCATATGAGAGCCAAGTTGGTTGAAACTCACTACTTCTACAGGGTTACTGTAGCTTGTTCTT
Organism: Rhinolophus hipposideros; assembly: GCF_964194185.1. Lineage (NCBI taxonomy): Eukaryota > Metazoa > Chordata > Mammalia > Chiroptera > Rhinolophidae > Rhinolophus > Rhinolophus hipposideros. Next base: position 37,441,990 of record NC_138055.1, read on the forward strand.
TCTGACTTAGGGAAGGAAAAATGATCAGAATCTTTTTTAATTTTAAATTTCAAAGAAAGTATTTCAGCTAAATGAATTTTTTAACACAATAGGTTGTAATCATTTGGACTAAGGTGAAATTGGTATTAACTGTATTGTGAGAGGCATTCTATTAAAGCTAATACCACGTCTATAATTTTATTACAACCATAAAATTCATTCAGCTTCCAAATCACTCTGAGTCTTTTCCCAGTTGCAGGTATGGGATGTTAACTGCCTTTGAGGCCGTACCACTTGTTGACTCTCTGTGTCACACAGTGCCTGGACCACAGCAGGTACTCCGTAAGTGTTGAGGAAACGGATTAATAATATGGAAGAAGATGCTTTCAGAGGTTGTCTTTGATAAGGTAATCAAGCTGAAGTGCTTGCCAGAGATGTTCCTTCATTCATCCAATAAATATTTTTTGAGGATCAACACGTTTATTTATAAAAGACAAATTTTTTTTGGCATTGGACAAATAGCAATGAACAAAACCAAGTCCCTGTTCATCCTAGTGAGAGAGATCGATAATGTAGTATGTAACAATGTATTCATACAGGTGTGCATACACATACATCAATATACACACACACTTTGTCAGGGGTCATACCTCCTATGAAGAAAAACAAAACCAAGTAAAAATATTCTGGGAAAGGATCAAGCCTGTTCTGTTAGAAAAATTGCAGGGAAGCTAGTGTGGCCCCAAAGGGGTGAGAGAAGGAGAGAGGGGAAAAGAGAAAGGGCACGGGGATTGACAGGACTGGAGATTCAGGCCTTTCACCTGGCCTTCTTCTTCACACACATCAACTGAAAAATACCAGTACAGAGGGATATGATCAGTAGTTAACAAATATAATAATTGGTTGGCAAATGCCTGGGAACTTGTGAGGCTTTATTACAAGTTTTGAGCACAAGGATGGGTGAGGAATATGTATGGGTCACTGCTGTATCCCCAGTGCCTGGGACATAATGTGAGCTCAATATACATTCAGTGAATGTTTGAAGTCTATCTTTACTTTTCAACTTTCAGTGCATTACTAATAACTAAGCTGTATCATGCAAACAAGCCTAGCATTTAGGAAGTAGGGGAGTGTTATTTAAATTCAAACATAGGACATTATGCATACATATCATTAAAAGACAAACAAGAAACAATGAATTTGTCTTGGGCTCTGTGGATGTGTTAGCTTATGGCAGTGTGTCTCCAGGGTGGCCCTCACTGTGCCCTTTAGACTGGAGAGTTTACAACCACTCTGTGTCTTAGCAAATACTGGCACCTGACCTGTCTAAATATTACTGGCAACGCCCGAGATCGCTTTCCATCACATGACCAAAACCATATTTGCAGGGGGTTGTGGTGCTTCCCTACTTTTGTAACACGACTGGGTATTCTCAGTTATCTAAAGGGCAGCATGAACTCTAAAGTCCTCCAAACTATTCATTTTAGGTGGTTTATAAACACGCATGTTTCTGGAAGTGCTACAAAATCAAATCACGTGATTACTTCAAAAAGTTAAAGTGTGAGACCTGATCATTTTTCTTAAAGAGACGGGGTTTGTAAATAGTTTTTTAAATACCACTTTAAAAAAAAAAAAAAGCCATCCCTCAGCCCGACTACATTAATGTTCTGCACTTTATTGCACCACGCAGAATCCATTAGTGCCATAAAATCACTTTTTACTTTACACCTCACACAGCAAGTCCCAATATAGTGTATCACAATTAAATAAATCCCCTAGTGCTTAGTGGGAATTCAACTGGCAAAACTGAGACCAACGAGAGATGCAGTGCCTCCACCAGCCGGTACCTCGACACCTCTTTTGCCCGGATCTCAGCTCTAGGACTGTCTCCGCAAACCCACCCACCGCTGGGGGTTGCTCCTGCGCGCCAGGTGCAGGGACCTACACCCGCCCGGCCTGGCCCGCGTCCCGGCGCCGCCTGGTGTCCCGTAGCCTGCCTCCCTCCCCGCCCCCCCGCCCCATCTTGTCACTTCTCCCGGCGGCGGCTGGCCTCGGCTTGAGGTTCCCGCCTTAAAGCCCTTCCGGACCGCAGTCACCTTCCCCTAACCCCCGCCCAGGACCGCTCGGAAAATGCTGTGTCAGAATGGTTCGAGGAGTCCGGAGGCAGAGCCAGCTTTAATTTGGGAGGAATGACTCCCAAGGGCCGGCCCGCTGAGATGCAGCAGGACCGGGTGTGGCGCAGCTGTCGGGAAGGCTGGTCCGGGTCCCGGCCGCCCCGCCCTCGGCCCCGCCACCCTCCACCCTCCACCCTCCACCCGGCCGCCCGCCGGCTCGTCCTCGCTCTCCGGTGGGGGTGGTGAGCGCAGGGGCTAGCGCGCACGCGCGTTAGGTGGGGACCAGGCACCTCCTCGCCCCCGCCCCGCCCCCTCTCACGTGCCGCGCAGCGTGCGCCCGGGCATGTGCGGACGCATGTGACAGCTCTGCGTCCGGCTCCAGCTCCCTCACCCCGCGCGGCTGTACTTTGAACCCCGGCGTGGGAGGGAGAAGTGGGGGGAGGGAGGAAGGAAAGCCGGGCGGCGAGGGGATGGGAGCTGCGAGGCCGGCCTCCCCAAGGATGATATCATCTGCAGTTTTATCTCCGGGCAACAAGAATGCTTCTCTTCCCAACCCTAGAGCTCCTTGACGATCTCAAGGCTAATGACATTATTTCCTCCTGCTATCCCCCCACCACGCAGTGCTCGAAGGGCGATTTAAGCAGCGAGGGTTGGTTTGCCAATTTTTAAAGCAGTACATTTCAAACACAGAGCTCGGAAATAGATCCTTTACCAAATAATCCTTTACCCACGCCCACTTGTCTGCGGAGCTCTCCAGGGGTGCGCGCGTTTTGTCAGGTTTCTTCACCTGTTCGGTGAAATGTGGATCACGCAGGTCCGTTATAGCTATGCATGTGAGCCTTGTGCAACATACTCAAAAACCAAGCCCTGCTGACGGGATCATAGAGAAGCTGGTTTCTTTAAGATGTCGCATTATAGGGACTTTTCTGATTATGTAACTGAGGTCTTCAGGAATTGGATCCAGGCTGAAGTTTCCCTGTTAAAACTAATTTTCGAAACACAGTACGGAACCTGTAAAGCCGCATTTGGAAGCAAAGTTTATTCAAGAGCCGTGTGGCGGATACTCAATACCTCCGTTGTGAAGCATTTCATATTCTATGTATATACACATGTGCATATCCTTATGTAAAAGGCTTCAAATTGAAACCGTAGCTAAATTTACAACGCCCTAAAAATACTCCATATAAAACCTGTAACGAATCGCCCTCTTCCCTATTTCCTCAATTCTAAAAGTTCCCTCTGTCCAGCTTCATAACTTCTTTGATCCCTTCTTTCATGGAGCACCTTTAGAGTTCAACCAGAACCACAAAGGTGAGAAGGCGACAGGTAGAAGTGGAAAGCTCACCAGATAACGTGGGGACTTCTAAACCCTGTGAAGGCACTTTTCTGGATGTCTCCAAATTGAGTAGACAGAAAAATTGTGTGGTTCTTTGTAAGGGACCTTGAAAATTGTTTCACCAGAATTTCTTTATCATAATTATTACATGCTCTATGCCGTAATGTAGGAAGACTATTATCGTGATAATCTCTCCTTCTCCACCAACAAAGTATCCTCTGCCTCTTAGGACCTCACATGGACTAGCTCAGTTCATTCCATGAGAAAAACCTCAGCCTGTCCCCTCATTACTATTACTATGGGGTAGTAGTATAAAGTGCAGTAGACTCAGAACCAAAAAATCTGGTTCCAATCCTGACTCTGCTACTTACTGAGCTTTGTGACCTTGTACTAGTTGCTTGTTTCAGAAAACAGGCCTTAGGATTCTTTATTTCTCTCTCTCTCTCTCTCTCTCTCTCTCTCTCTCACACACACACACACACACACACACACACACACACACACTTCCCCTTTGGGTAGTGAGTGGAGAACATGGATCATGTTACCCTTTACTACAAGGGAAAGAAGTCACCCTTAGCTTCTTTTGTAAGACAGATGGCTGAGGTGAGACAGAGCTGAGGCACTGGGGTTTTGTGTTTTCCTGCCTACTGCGTTCAATATTATGATGCTATGAATGCTGTCCTCTGCAGTAGGAAATACCATGATCCCTTATTCCCAATTAATGGTTCAGATCCTAAGGAGAAGATGATGGTGAGAGCCAGTATGGCAGTCAAGTTCTAAAGACTGAAGTTAGGAAATTCTTGCTCAGACCTCAAGTCAAATATAATAAACTGTCCTGGTTCTTAGAACAGGACCAGAGTGTGCAGAGCTTTCTCCTTGGAGAGAGCCCTGTGGATTCACTCTTCTGTTCATTTTGTAAAATCCAGCTGTTTCTCAAGGCCTTCTCTGACCCACCCAGTTGAAGTTAGCAACCCTTACCTTTCAGTATTGTACTCATCCCTACATAAGCACTTACCGTGTTTCATTATAATCCATTTTAGTCTGTCACCCCCCACTGCACTTTGAGGTCCTCAGAGATTTTTAATCTTTGATTCTCCAGCATTTACCACGACTCCTCACTTATAGTAGGAGCAAAACAAATATCTGTATCCCCATACTATTTATTGAATCTACAGTCTCAAGGAGAAAACAGGTGTGTTGGAATCCGTGGGGAGTCTGAAAACTCTTACCAGAGGCTCTCCAATGGGTGTGTCTAAATTCAGATACAACATCTGGGCCTCCCTGCCAGTTCCCTAGAATGCTTTTATGGACCTGCCACCCAAGATGTTCAAAAACTGGAGGTGGAGAAATTACACACTAGAAGCAGGAGACAGGGTCATCCATGAATCAAAATGCTGAATCAGTTTTCACTAACGGCCTTTGGTTCCCTATTCCTATCAACCTGAGAGAAAAAAGTGTCCATCAAATCAAATAATTTGTTTCTGGCACAGAAATTTATTTTGTAGTTAGTTGTGGAATAAAACCATTAGCAAGCTGGTTTTTTATATAATGAAATGATAAAAAATATTTAAAGTATTTGAAGGCTTTTGCATAGTGTCCTGATATAAAACATTGCCAAGAATGTAGAAGTTAAAAGAAATGAAGAAAAAACATTTGGGAGGAGAAATGTTCCTGATTCTACAAGCTCAGACAATTTAGAGAAGAGCCCAACAGGTACTCTGTTGGAGTCTATTTATTCTAATTTTATACACATTTCAAATGGGTGTGGTTTTGGTTAAATGTTTCCTAGGCCACAATAAGTCAGAGGTAGCAAATTAGATAAGAGTTAGAGGCAGGCTCTCTGACACATCAAAAAGTGACAGCTGGCAGCCTGACCATGAGTAGAGACTGAGAAACCTATAAAAAGCAGATATAAGAACTCAAAAAGAATTTAATTTGGGTGCCAATACTCCCAGATGACATGCATAGTGCAAAAGTGATGTTTATAAAGATGACCCTGAATTGAGCAAGGTTAACTATGTATAGGGCTTTTTTTTTTTTCCCTAAGACATCTGTAAGACATCTTCGAGGACATGTGTAACACATTTTAGTAAGCTTTCCAACAAAATAAGAAGGAAAAAAAAAAGAAAAGATAAACAATGTTGGCACTCGAATATAGAAGCTTTAGTGTTCTGAACCATTGTTTCATGGGGCACATATCATTCATTCCCTGAGGCCAGATAAATAGGGGTCACTGAGTTGAGAATTTTTAAATACCAATTTTAAAAAAGGTATAGTTTTACATTGGTTTGGAGATTTCAATGTGGAATCACTGAACAAGTACAAAAAACCCAATTTAAAACAAATGTCCAACTCTTTTCTAGGAGCATATTTTAAAAGTACATGCTACACGTTTTAGTATAAATCCCATCTTAATCACAGAAAACGTGTGATAATTTTCCATGTCAATCCCCTATTAAATCCTGTGAAAAACTGGAACCTTTACTGGACTTTAGCATGCACTGTATATCCATTTCAAAGTTACTTAAAACAACAAAGAACAATGGGTGAGCCTAAATATATTGATCTGAAGGTCCAACAGATTAAGAATTATTGTTTAAAGAAAAACATCAGATTGTTTATCTGAAGTAAAATACTATTTTCACAATAGTACAGCCAGCTTTTGGCATTATAATGGTTTTAACTGGTTCATGAAGTCTCTGTTCATTTCTATCTAAATTAAAAGGCCTTAGTCTGTTTGTTCAACCTTGTCTCCCCAGGATCTCAATTGCCAATCACTTCCCATGGAGAGGTTCAGAATTGACCTGTGACAAAGACTGAAAGAGGCTGAGGCTTCTTTTGTGTATTTTTGAACAAATTTCAAGTGATGGGCAATAACCAAAGTTATGGCCTGTATGACCAACAACAAATAACTAAATGAAAAATATTTTTCACAGAGACAGGAACTAAAACTCCAGTCATATTTAAATAGCTCTTAAATTGTAGTTGTTAGTGCCTTAAAAATGTGCTTAGCTCTTTGGGGGGAAAAGGCCATTTATCAATTCAATATGAGGTTTCCTGAGAAATATATGGATGTAAAATTAATTGGTGTAATACTATATGTAAAAAGCATTATTGACTCAAGATTCATATTTGTCTTAAATTGAAAAATCACACATACTACAAATGATTTTGGCTAAAATTTTACCACTGCAGGTATAGAACCCTCCTTAGTGAATTATAATGACTCGTCTTTTAATTAATTAAAATAAAGCAATATTGATATAATATTGTTTAAGATATAATATTGTTTTGCAATTCTGTCCTAACTTTATCTTATTACCATGTTAGTATGTAGGCATTTGGACTGAATAACTGATCTATACCTCTGGTCCAACCCTAAGGTTTTTATTGTATCAAAATTATACAAACACTAAAACATTTCATTATCCTCTGATTTACTTTGAATCTTTTTTGGTTATGAAACTAATATTATAATATGGCATTAAAATGTAGCTCAAAATATTTAAAATGCAATTTTTTTCTCATTATTCTGATTTAGGTGGATAAAATATTTTTCTAAAGTTTAATAAACTACAACCCTCAAAAATTCTACATGATTTTCTAACATTAATTTTCCTTTGTTCCTGTGGTTTATTCATGACATTTCATGAATACTACCCAATCAAATTCAGTTTACTTGGTTCAAGATGCTGCAGTAGGAAGTAGTTCACTGACTGGGGCGTACAATAGATCTGGCCTCTAGTGCTGCCTCCAGGTAGTTGTGTGACCTTGGGAAGATGTTTAATTTCCCTCATAATGTAAAATGCAGGGGTCTGGACAAGCTGATAGCTGAGGTTCCTTCTGGCTCCACTTTCTATGACTTGCAGTTCTGTTGCCATAAAGTCAGCAGAGGGAGCACTTTATCTACATCTCATAAATTTTGACTATTATTTCAACACCTTTCAAAAATTAAGGGGTTTGTGAAGAAATTATTGAAACTAAAAAACTGATAATCCTTCAGTTTGTATAAGAACACAAATTGGATTATAAATCTGAGAAAAGTCTAGAAATGATTTGTTTCTTGAATCCCATGATAAAGTCCCATAAATAATTCTCACAAGAGAATTATTTTATGAACATTAAGGAGCTAAAATATGCTGAGAAACTGAGCACCCCTAAGTATATTTATACGGGACCCAGTGAAAGAGAAACACACCAGACCACACAACAGAGGCTATCCAGTGTCAAAGATCAAAAGTGAAAAATGCATCAATCATAAGAACATTACCAAATTGGGTCTAATATAAACAAACCACACAAGTGATTGGTAGGTTTTCCATTTTTCATTAAGCTACGTTGGGAACAAGCAGGTAAACAGCCAGAGCCTGGAGGCTTGCAAGAGACTAGAAATGTGTGATAGCAAGCCAATGACAAATAAAGTCATATATCTGAGAACCTGCATGACTTTCATCCCTATAGTCAGAGATCTTTTAAAATTAATGGAGCACCCATTCTGCCTTTTTAATTATTAGACAATTTCATATCATGTATTAAAGTTTTTATTCCTTAGTAAGAATTTTAAGATCACAAAATAATGTGGCAATATTTAAGTAATAGAATTTATGGAGTGTTGAAAATACTAGAATATAAAGATAATTTCTAGTTTATCTTCACATACTAAACTTTTCTAAACCAGCTGGCTTCTTGCAGACAGTATTTATTTATTTTTTAAAATAATTTAAAACAGCATAAGCTTGTACCAAGCATTAAGCATTGTAACAAAAGTGCAACTTTTCAGCAAATCCTCCCCAAAAGATATTTGAACTCAAAATATCATTAGCACATATTTTCTCCCTACAAAAATAGCATGTCAGACATCATTAATTGGATGTATTAACAACTATGTACATAAGAGCCACCTTGTAGGCTAAGAGTTTAACGTTGTTTAAACACAGCGTTTGAGGCAAACAGTAGCAACAGCAGCAGCAAATGCACCAAACTGACTAAAAGACCCAGATATTTTCTTCACTCATAGTCAGACTGTTGTGTCTCACCCCTTACATAACATTCAAGTGAGATTTCTCACAGTGCTACCTTGGCAACAAACTAAAAATATCTAGACAAGGTCTTGGTTTAAGCCTTATTAAAAAAAAAAAAAAAAAGCTTTCTTTGTGATTATCTCGTATCTGTTTTGGTCTCCAGAAAATACATAGACTTGGAGATGGGAAGGCCTCGCAGGGCTTCATTCCACATCTTTACAGAATTTCCAATCAAAACTGAGTAATGCTTTCCTCCACTTTTGTGATTTAACAGAATGTATGATAAATCAGTTTGGACTTGTTTTCTTTTTTTTGTTTTAAGTTCAGTGCACATTCTTTATGTTTTTTACAGCAAGATTATAAAAACGTAGGAACATGAGGATTAAATGGCAGGGTGGGAATAGATGCAATACATACATACATATATAACATATATATATATGTAATGAAATTGATTCATGGTCAATTTCTCAATAAAGTGCCAGCAAATGTACTAAGAATGATTCTGGCCTTCCTCATCCATTTCTTTCCCCCACTTAGTTCTGATGAGGGCCTAACTCAGTGTCTCTTTAAACAAGTGCAACTAAGAGATACCATTCAATCCCATCTTCAGAATAGGTTGCAACGACAGCCACCGCATCCTCTCTTCCTCTGAAAAACATAGGCCTTTTAAGGAGCTGAACATTATAAAATACTGAAGAGTAAATTCAATTCTGAAAGATCCTCATTCTGTTCGAGGAAAGCCTCCTGAAGCAGGCAGGACAGCTTTGAGTCATTGACTTGACCTGCTGTTCGACGTCAACTCCTCCGCCACCTTTCCTCTACCCTGGTTCAATTAGCTCACCCACAGACCAGAGCCTTCTTACTTCCTCGAGAATTAGGTTCTGCATTTTAAAAGATAATGGAACATGGCCTAAAGGACGGCAAAACTTAATTTTGGGGAGCTCTTTAAAGAAAAAAGAATCAATATCTAGCGCGGAGGTTCTTTTACAGCTGGTGTGGGAAGAAAGGGAGGCTAGTGTGTTGGCGGTTGGGGTGGTGAGGGATGAGCAAAACAGGAACTCCAAATGTACACAAAACACCTGTTTTGTTTTGTTTTTTTTTAAAGCCTGTCGTGCATCTATTACACTTCCCCCCTTAAAAAACGTTAAGGGTATTTTATAAATATTATTCCTCGTGAACCTTCCTCCTAAGAAAGGGGCGCAAGGATTCAGGGGGTTTCCTTTCCTGGCTGCAAGGCATCTTCCTGAGCAGAACTCTCCGGGTTCGCGTGCTCACGGGGGCCGGCGAAGGGAAGGTGGGTGCGGCCGTGCGGGTGAGGCGGGTGCAGGGCCCCAGGGGGCGCCACTTCGGGCGGCAGGAGGGTCGCGGCGGCGGCGGAGCCAGCCTTCTCGGGAGGGGGCGACAACACGGAGGACAGGCAGGGGAAGGCGGCGGCGGCGGCGGCGGCAGCGGCGGCGGCGGCAGCCGGGGTGGGGATGCCGGGGTACAGCAGCGGGAACGGGGCGGCGGCCGCCGCCGGGTACAGGTACTTCTCCAGGCCGCTTTTGTCCAGGAAGGGCTGCACGTAGGCTGCGGCCGCCGAAGGCGACAGGAAGTAGAACGGCAGGCAGAAGGGGGCCGCGGCGGCCGCCGGCTGCGCAAAGGGCGCGCCTCCGCCAAACGCCACCAGCGAACTGAGCAGGGCAGCGTCTGGTCTCAGCAGAGCGGCCGCGGCAGCAGGGTCGGGCCCCAGGAGTGCGGCGGCCGCCGCCGCCGCGCCACCCCCTGGGCCTCCTCGGGAATCCAGCCTCATCCTCTTGGGCGCCGGCGAGTCCTCCCCGGGGGGCTCCTGCTTGATGGTGACGCGGTTCGCGCCCGCACCTTTGCCCTTCTCGCGGTCCGGCCGGGCCTCGGCCTCGCCGCCGTAGCCGCTGTCAGTGTCCGTGTCGTTCTCGGCGGTGAGCTCCGCGCTGGGCTGAGTCCGCTGAATGACCGGCACGCAGTGGGCGAGGGGCTCCAGCTTCTGCCCAGCGCGCTCCAGGCAGGGGGCGGCCGCGGACCCAGTGGGGGCCGCGGCGGAGGGCGCGCCCGTGCCTTTGCTCAGAGGGACCTGTTGAGTCAACAGCTGGGGGTTAGGCAAGAACTGAGTGGCCACAGCGTGCAAGTGGTTGATCAGCTGGACACACCGCGGCTCCCTGGGCGTCCAGCTCTCAAACCGGGAGAGGTATTGCAAGACTTCTTTGGCGCATGTTTGAAATCCCGAGTGGAACACATCCAATTCTGACTGAATGGGCGATTTCAGAGATCGCTCCCCTAGGATGAGGAGGGGGGTGGGGGACAGAGGAATGGAGGCAAGGGGAAAAAAAACCGACGTTAAAACATCTGCTTATCACGTGGGCCCTGCATTGACTAAAGTGATCTCGGTTTTTCCTCTGTATTCGAGTGATATAATCCACCGGTTGCGGGGGTGGTGGTGGTGGTGGTGGCGGCGGGGGTGGGGAGCAGGGGGGCGCTGTGCTCCCAGCTGAAGAACTAAAGTAGAGAGGGTGCAACCGCCACTTTAAATAAAAAATCTGATTCCTCTGAGTTCTGCTGAAAGCTTCTAGGATGCTTCGGGAAACGGGCACTTTCCAATGAAGGGGAACTATAAGCAATTTCACAAATGAGAGTGAACCCGTGGGCCCACGGAAGGAGGTGGGGGCGGGGTTAGAGTCCTAACACTGCTCCTCTGTGGGCTGCAGGGCTTCAACAGGGTGGGTTGGCCTTCCTGAACCGACTTACCATTCTGTAAAGCAATTATCTTCTGATGCTGCTGCTCGGTTAAGGCTGTTAAAGCTTTTAAGTGTTTCAAAGTTAATTCCAAGACTACCGCTTTCTCCAGATGCCCCAGAGTCTGCAGTGGTGCAAAAGAGAATGGGGGCAATTGGTTATTTAAACACACACATTTGGCTTGACTGGCTCTCCATTCAGCACAACAACTTAAGCAAACACTTTGAAAGAAGTATTATTCCTATACTTCTTGAGCTTTCCACAAGACAGGTTATAATGATTTCTTGCCTTCAGTTGTGAGCACCTACTCTTGAGTTTGTGAGAAACTCTACACTATACCACAAGTTGTAAGGTATCTGATATTTACATTTATTCTTATATCTCTGGGAGTAGTACCAGGCTATTAACGCTCCCTTGGAGAGCAGCAAAGAAGGAAAATGTGCATCTTACTGTCAACTTCAGATGTTCAGGCAATAAATCTTTCAGCTGAGCAATGCATTCATTAATTCGGTCTCTTCTTTTCTTTTCTATTAATCTGTGCGGTAATTTGTAGGTATCCTTAATATATGAGAGTCATGGAAGAGAGAAAACAATAAGATAAGCATTCATTTACTGGATAGAACAATATCCCCCACCCGCCCCCAAAACATATTATGTGATAAACTATGCCCCCAAAAGCCCCCAAAACATATTATGCGATAAACTATGCCCATGAAACCTTTTTCCTCTGGGCTGTTCTGAAATGCAATTTAAATTCAGGTATGATGTTTAATCTCCCCCTGAGAGTATCCAGCAAACCACTTAAAATTCACAGTTGGGGAAGCTTAAGAGCTGGAATATATTTGCGGGCAGAGCTTCGCTGTGAAACCAATGGCCCTAATTAACTATCCAGGCAGGTTATGGGGAACATCGGAAACTTACTCTTACCTTGCTATCATCTCGCTTCATGCTCCTTTTGGGTTTGCACATATACAAAGAAGAATAGTCCAGTCTGCAAAACAGAAATCAGCATCAGGCACCCATTCGTGAAGGGCTCTGCCCTCAGCCGCTCCATACCACTTTTGGGAAAAGAAAAAAAAATCAAACTGAAGCCCAGGCAGATATTCGCAAGGGTGCGTGCACCTTACCCTATAAAATCTCTGTGTTCCAGTAACTGTCTCTCTTGCAAATGAGGAATTCCTTCGTCCATGTTCAATCGCTGTCCGTTTCCTCTGTTTCGATTTTTGGGGTTCTGTTTTAAAATCTGTGGGACGGTAGCTTTGGGAGATCTTGGGGGGAATCTGTGCGTCTCCAGTCTCTCCCTCTTCAGTGCAGTGTTGAAAGTGTGAAGCAGTTGGTCCCCCCCTCCCACCGCGCTCGCTTTCTCGCACACACACGCACACACACGCACGCACACTCGCGCCAGCCCCACTGCGCTGGTAGTTTGCTCTCACTCCGGGCAGTGTTTGGCCACAGGGCACGCGCGTCGCCGGCCAGACCAGCACCCAGCTCACGTGCGGAACGTACCATCCGCGGTCCAGCCCGGAGGGGGGCGGGGGAGGAGGGGCCGGGCCGGGAGGGGGCGTCGGGAGAAGGCTGAGAGGGAAAGCGAACGGCGGGAGGGGGCGGGGGCACCTGATCGGGGCCACCGGAAAGGAAAAACAACTTCAGCCAAGCTATTCATCTTCCCAAAGGCAATGCAGTCAGCTGGGGGAGGAGGAGGGGGTGCCGGGGGTGCGGGGCAGCCAGGGCTTCCTCGGCTCCGAAATGTGACTCCCTCAGTCTGTCCGTCATTACGGTGCAGGAACGTGAACGTGGCTTTTTGCTTTACCACGGACTATGTTGTTGGTTTGGACCAGAGAAAGGAAAGAGAAAGAGAATTCGCGGTGGGTAAACTTCACTCTTGAAGGAAAATTTGCAGACTTGTTTGCTCACTGGCCTGGGGGAACCCCTAGGCCCTGGTTGGAGGTTGCCCCCGAAAAGGGGCAACTTGAAATCCTCTCCTTGAACGATTTAAGATAAATGAAAATGTCACTGGGTCAGAATGTCGCAATCTAAGTGTCTTTTGGAGACAGTGTCCCTGGGCCACCCAAACTTCCCGCAGCAGCCGGAATTGCGGTATCACTAATCACAGCAGCAGATGACGACGTTTGGGGCCTCTGGTGCTCCTGGAGGAACTCGGCGGGGAAGGAGGGGTAGAAGAGGGGGTGGCACGATAGGGGCTACCGCAGAAAAGCAATGCAGTATTGTCACTCGCCTGCTAAACTCCGCCGCCCCTCAACGCCTGGGGTGGCGCTGCGTGCTTCCTTTCCCCTCCCCCCCTCATGCGATAAGCGACACCGGGAGTGTGCAGAGCCCACGTTTACTACCGCTGGCACCTCCAAAGCCTCCCTCCTTAATCCTGTCTCAAACGGGTACCAGCACAGGGCCAGCAACGTGATCCGACCTGCCGCTGCTGCCACATCACTGCGCGGGGGAATCCGTGCGCGCGCCTGCGCGCGCTCGCCCTGCAGCCACTGCGACCCGCGCGGGGAAGCACAGGCCAGCGGCTGCCGGGCTACCTTTTCCCTAGAACCATCCCGGGAGCATGACTCATTGGTAGTGAGAGTTACCGGGAGGTGCCCAGAGATGCGCAGTCATCTGTCACAGCCGGCGGCAAGGGACCTTGGAGGCCAGGGAGGAGCAAGCATGTCCTGCGGGACTCCCCCAGTCTCCCACCCCGCTGCCGCTACTGGGGCTTGCGGGGAGTGGGATGGAAAGAATATACATTAAACTCTCTGTATCATAGGTAGATAGGAAACACAAGGTTTTTCTTTCTGGCACCGAGAGGAAGATCTACATTCTCCTGCGTAAGCTCCGAAACATTCATTATTGCCAGTGGTACGTGAAGCAAGGGGAGAAGTACACCGAATGCACACGCACCGGGACGCAGTAGGGACTGGGGCTGTCGCTACGTGTCTCCTGGCCCTCCCCGCCGAACGCGGGTTCCGGGGACGGATCTGGGTCGCGGGAAGCGGCGGCTAAGAGGCGGTCACGTGTCTGCAGGAGTCGCGTCTCCGTCCGGCCTCCGGGAGCCGCCCGGCCGCGGCTGCGGTGCGCGCTGCCGCAGTCTCCCGAGTCCGGGGCGGAGACGCGCGCCGCGTCTGGCTTCGTGACTCTGGCGGCAGCGGCGGCGGCCCAAGCTCACCCCCGCGTGAGGAGACGCTCGCGGTCCGTTCACTTCGTCTGTTTAGAGGGCTCCTTAAGGTCACTCGACTACCTCAAATAGAGGGATTTATTTTGCACCAAACAGGCAGTTTAATAATGATAATACTTAAAAAGTATTTTTGCAATACTGATTTTATTGTAAACCTCGATGCATTCTCTCTCTCATTTCCAAGTAATTGGGTGATGAATTCCTTTCGGTAGGGAGGACAATTTGGAGCCTTAAAAGCAACGTATCTCCACAGTACAAAATTGACAATAAAACAAAACAAACAAACGGGGTGAAGAGAATGCCTATAAGGTGAATAAAAAATTAAAATACCAGCTTACCTTAGAGATTTCTGAATGTTTGGAAAAGGAATAGGGTGCAAATGTTTTCTCCAGGGCTAAATTTTCCCTTGAAAAGGATGGCTGGAGTATTGAGTGAAAATGAAATGATGACTGGATCACTGCTTCTGGGCCTTGTCAGGTAGAGCAGACGAGACATGGCAGACATCTGATCAGGGCAAACCTTAGGGGCTAAGTTTGGGACAGACTGAAGCAAGTTAAAATAAGAGAAATAGGGAAAGAAGTCTATCGCTTCATAGATGTGTTAATTTTGGATGTAAACTTCCCATAATTTAAAAACACAAAGGCCTGTTGCTGCGAATGAAGCCTTGTATGTTATCACTTCTATCTCTTCTGTCTGATCCTCCCTACTTTTATATCCAACATATTTTCTCTTCCACTCCTTTTTCTGATACCAAGCTGTAAATGGAGTCTTTTCTAACGTTTGGTCTCCTTTGTTACTCTCAATCCTTTTCTTCTTCAATTTTTATGGCCACATTTTTACTCTTCTGTTTTCTCCTTTCTTCTCTTTACCCTATGGCTTTTCTCTTCCTGCTTTTCCCTCTTAAATGTCTGCTGTTACTCTTCCCCTTTTGTTCTATCTCTTACTTGCTTTTTGTCTTTTTTCTTTAATCTTTCACCTTGATGACTCTCCTTGCTTATCCACTTCCTTTCAATTTGAATCCTCCTCCTTTTCTTTCTTAAACTCATGCCGTCTGGAACATCAGGCATACTTTAATGCCTCCAAATTTCCCTTTGCTACAAGAAGGGTATAACAACAGCTAACTATATAGCATTTACAGTTAGAGCACCAAACACCATTCTAAGGGCTTTTCATGTATTATATTATCTCATTAATCCTTTCTACAACCCTTTAAGGTAGATACGATTATTGTGCCCATTCTACAGATGAGAAAATAGATATATAGGGAGATAACAAAATGTGTCCATGGTCCCAGAGCCAGGATTTAAGTACTAACAGTGGGCCCCAGAGTCTGTGCCTTTAGGGTCCCAGATTCTGTGCCTTTAACTACTACCCATTGTGAACAGTGAGGGCCAAGAGCTAAAAGTTAACTTGCTGTTTAAGGGTTTTTTTGTTGTTGTTTTGTTTTGTTTTTTAATTTACCAGTATGAATGTGCACATGTGTTGTAGTGTGCATGTGTGTGTGAGCGATTTGGAAGAGAGACGGGGAAGGAGAGATGTTTGCATTGGAGGTGATGGCAGATAAAAAGGTATGAGAAAAAAGAAGGGTGGTAGTCTTTCATCAGTGAGTGATTCAGTTGGCATCTAGCTCCATATTTATTGATTTAAACTCAAATCTCCTAATTAAGTATTATAATTTCATATAGAGGGACAGACAGAAGTGCAGTTTAGAAAAGGCTAATGGTGACGCTGGTCACCGTTTCTACTGAGCAAACCAAGCCAAACTCTAAAGTGAAGGCTCAGGTTAGTAATAGGAAAAGTTCACATGTGGTGAGGTTAGAAAGGGAAAAAATTCTCTCGTCTCACAAAGGAACAGAAGACTAGAATGCCCTCTTTGGGTATGTTTAAAAGTAGGTTGAGTCTTTTTAGGAAGGTTTAACGCCGTCCAACTGAAAGCCAAGGAGATATCAGATGAGCTCAAAGCCCCTTTGATCCTATAATTAAAGAATTTTGTGATGCCTTGCTTTTTAATTAAAGATACCCATCGTTCTTCTTTTAATAGGTGAGGGGGAAGCAACTTCCATTGCTTTTCTTTGGTTAAGTAGGGAAATCATTACCAATAGAGACTCTAATGAAAGGGAATACTTATCCCAGTTCCCACCTCCCTCCTCTCACCCCATCTAAGTATTCTAAGCCCTATGCTCATTATATTCACCTAGTGACTTTGGAAAGTCTTATCATGTTTGCTTGCAAAGTCTTGGATTTCTAACAGAAATGGAACTCTCCTGAGAGGATTAAAGTTTCCACAGAGAAAAGTTTTCTTTTCTTTCTTTCATTCTTTTTTTTTTTGCCTCTTTAGGGTTCTGCAAGCCCTACTGCTGTCCTGGAGCAGTGAGGTGACTAGTGTGTTTTGGGATCCCTGGTCTGGTCTGATTCATACTAACTGTGCATTTCCAATGGCCTTAAAGGCTTCGATCCATCTACCCGTGGGTGTGGAGCCTCCTGCCTGTACTGCTGTGAAAATGCCCATCAGATGGGCAGATGCCTGTCTTAATCACCTCTGTGGGGGTGGACAAGAATTTACAGTCTTTCTACATCATTTTACATCAAAAAGGGGAATGTACCCCATTAAGCGTATTTTATAAAAATCTAAAAGAAGTTTAGGGTTGACACTAAAATCAAGGCGGGGTGGAGGCTCAGCAGAGTGGGATGACAGATCCGGGATGTATGGAAGCTTCCTTTGGAATCCTTTCTCTGGGCACGCGCACTGCTCTCAGAGGAGAAAGGTTAATGTTGTCAGGCACAGCACTGAAAGAAGGCTACCTCATAGAAGGATCTTCGGAGGGAGGGAAACCCCCTGCTACTCAACAGAAGCCAAATATGACTTGAAAATATTGATAATGCTATTTGCTGACAGTACTAGATTGAAAACCCAACATAGAAGGTTGGGTTTTCCAGTTGCGTTATCAGCGAATTAGCAGGAATAGTACAGGTGTCCCTATTTAATTTGGAAAAGAACTTAAGTCTTTCTGTAGACTACCAGTTAATGTGTCTTTGTGGTTTGAACATACATATAAATCACATTTTATGTTTATGTACCACTGCTCAAGAAGTTTATACAATTACTTGCCTTTGCATAGCACCAAGGAGCAGGTGATATTAGGTATAGGGAACGCATTTTATTACTGCTGAAATCATTGTGTTTTTGTATTTATGTGATTATCAAAACCACTCACATGGGTGGTCCTGAATATAACACATGCTCAAAGTTCCTGGAGTTCTTACATACAAAATACAAGTGGGAGAGAGTCAAGCCGAAGACCGCTACGAGGGGTTTCCCCTGGCTCCTCTCTCCTTAAGTTATGCCTGGTCCCTCCTAGTGCCCATGTGATTCTCATACAGACTGAGGGTGATCCAGAAAGACTGGAAAAGTAGAGTGAGCAGCACATGACAAATCCATAAGGATTTCCACAAAACGACTCCTACCTTTTTTTGAATTCTCCCAGACTAGCTGGATACTGGAATCCAGAAAGGCTGCATAAAGAGGGGGTCTTTTAACTCCTGTGTTTCTCTTGTTACTGCTGATGAAAATCCTTAGAAAGTCTTCAAAAAGATACATATTTATGGATTGTGAAACACAAATAGGAAAAAGACATGCTAAACAGCCACTTACCTCACTTGCTCATCATGGGCATGGTCCTTGAATCAATTTTCAGATGGTATCCACCCAGTGCAGAGAGTTATCTATAATATATCTATAACAGAGTCTAGTAATTTATACAGGCAATGAAAAGACTAGTTAAGGAGGATTTAACCAACACTTAGAACTATTGGTATAAATTTTATTTAACAGCTAACTTAAAGCAAGAGTTGAAATATAATTACCAAGAAAGGTACTATGGTTCTGATACTAACTCATGATCCTCTTTCACAAGGAAACTGATGGAAATCTAGGGTAGATGTAAGTATTAGTTAGGAACTGCATTTGAGCCAAAGTAATAGCAGCTTAAACATCTGTGGGGACAGAGCCAAGAGAGCAATTTCCAGGCTTTCGATCTCACATGTAAAGGTGCTGGCTCGGATAGTAGATGGCCATCAGCTGTAACCAGTTAGCCATTGGCCACTGATATAACTGCCGTAGCTAGGCTAGGTGGTTGAGTTTGTTGGTTGGCAGAGAAGTGGACGACAGGTTGCGGATTGTGTGGCTCCTGTTTCCTGTGTCTCCAACCCAGCCGCCAGAGAGAATATTGTGGTGTGACTCCCCTATCTGTGGCTCCGTGGGTGTTCCTTTTTGGCCTCACCACATCCTGTGTTCTTTTGCAGGGAGTGGGACCAGAGACCCTGCATGTCAATATCGTAGGCATTTCTTTTTCAGTCACATTAGTCTGGAGGAAAGGAGTCCAGAGGTAATGTGAAGTAATAATAATGCTGTCAGTGTCTCAGACTTCTGCTTTTCTGATCCACTCGCCACTAGTTTCCATTCATCCTCAAGATTGCTTCATGGTCGTAAGATGGCTGCTGGAGCTTCTGTAGGAAAGGTTAAAAGAGTACCTACTAGCTGAACAAGTCTCCTATAAAGAGCTTTTCTTCTAAGTTCTACTCAATGACTTTTGCTTACATCTTGTCTCCAATCCTATTACGAGGGAGCTAAAAATAGTATTCTAGCCGAGGCTCCCTCAACAATGTAGGGGTTCTTTCAGTAAAGAGGGAGAAGATAATAGATATTGGGTTGGCACTAGCCATCTCTGTGGTGGTCTGATGAAAGAAAATGGCTTGTTCAGGTCCTCTTCTTCATCCCTGTGTCTTTCTTCTTTGCTATGCCATATGTGTTGGCAGTGCCCCTTTATTTTATGAGAGTATTTAATACCAATTTCAGAAATTTTTCAGTCTTTCCATCTGCAATTGCACAAACTTTAACTAACTCCTTAAGCACATGCTCTTTAACATCTGTATTTTTAAGTTCCAATAATTGCAGGAATCTGCTTAGGGAGGGGATTTAACAGAGTTTGCTCTTCTTCCTGTAGGATGCAAATTACAACTGCATGTTTTCTGGGAAATGATTGTCTTCCTTTTTATGTAGCGGCATCTGTCCTCTGGTAGTTCTGTGTCTGTAGCTATGCCTTCTGCCCCTGGCATTTGGGTTGCAGAGAGCAACTTCCAGCAAAAATGCACTCTGATTGTTCCCACCTGTAGCTACTATTTTGTTCTATTTGGAGCCACATTGATGTAGGATCCAATAGCATTAGCGTCAGAAGATTAGGAGAAGAGCTTTGTTATTGAGTTGGATTCTGTACTAAATGAGGAAGGAGAGAAGAGGTAGGTGAGTGCAGTGGCATGGGAGCAGAGGGGCCAATCCCTAAGGCGGTGAACTCTGGAAGAGAGTGAGGTGTGTTGCTGGGTGTTGTCACCTGCAGAGTCTAGGGTTCCAACAAACCCCTTCTCCTCTCAGTCCCAGAGGTGATCCCCCATCCAAGCCTTTCATCTCCCTTCGAGGAGTCCCTCCAGGATATGGGAGCCATCACCAGGCGCTGTTTAGAGGAATTGTTCCAAGATGAGGAAGATGGTGGGACGGGGCATTCTTGATACCATTCTAGTTTCGGAGTTGTGTTCCTGACATTTGAGTTGGAATTCTGGGTGCATTTTCTCACAGCTGGACACATGGATAAAGGTTGCAGTTAGATCACTGCATAAAGCTGCCCAATGTCTTGGCATCTGCTATCCAGGCCTCATCTATTAAATGGGTATTTACTGTCCTTATAGATGTTGTCCAGTTCTGAAGCTTGCCTTCAATGACCTTACAATATAATGGATCATAATTTCTCAAAGAGGAGAGGTCATTAAGAAAGCTGAACAGTTATTCTAATGCCATTCCATGTTCCAAAGGTAGTACTCAGATGTCTCCTCTTTGGTGCATTTGAGATACACTTACAGCTTTGCTTCTGTAGTAATGCACTTTAGACATTATTCCAGAAAGTACAGTCAGTGACCTCAGTCTGTGGGTAAGCTTTGTCCTGCTGTAATCAAAGCATCCCTGGATGGAAAGATGGGCAAAGAAAATGCTGTGTGCCCTGCTCCCATAGGCTGTCTACCCTCCCCCAATTTGCCCTAATTCCCTGAGGTTTGTGGGAATGCCCCTTCAACACCCACCCCCTCTACATATATACAACTTCATTTTATATGCTCTTGATCTTCTCTGACTCTGATTCTGCCATCTCCTGTGACACATATCGCGATCTTCTCTCCTTATGACTTAGTGTTTGAACTTGGTCTCTTCGGTGTTTGAATCTATACTCTGCCCTGTGGATTATAAGCTGGTTTACCTCCTTTTAGCAATATGTCCTCTGTAGTCTCTAGTAAGAAGCTCCTGATCCACCCCAGCCCTCAGCCCTCACCCTCACCCCAGCTGCTAGGTTATTGCCCTACCAGGTTTCTTTTAGATTTGGACAGAAGTTGGCTTAACTAATTTTCTCTGCTCCAGAGCAGGCTGGCATAGTTTTGAAAAAGATAATAGCTCATTAAAATGGCCCATAAACTGTAGGGTACAGAATTTCACATTCTGTAAAAGGACACGTCTATAACAACACTGACTTCCTTAGTTTTTCTTTGGCTTCAGTTCTTCGTCTGGAAAGAGGCCTGGCAGAGCTGGCAGCATGGAACAGCCTGATGGTCACATCCCTTCCAGCTACATGGACTGATGGCGAATTTATCAAGATTGCCTCACCTTAAAATAAAAAACGTGGAGGGCAAGGGAGGAGGGGGGTGGGAGATGAGGGTAAGGGGGATCAAAGATATGGTGATGGAAGGAGAACTGACTCTGGGTGGTGAACACACAATGGGATTTATAGATGATGTAATACAGAATTGTACACTTGAAATCTATGTAATTTTACTAACAATTGTCACCCCAATAAATTTAAAAAAGACAGTAATTCAACTTAAAGATGCCTTAAATGCAAAAAATAAATAAATAAATAAATAAATAAAAAACGTGGATGTCATTCTTGACCCCTTCACCTCCTCCAATGAATAACAATGTCCTGTAGATTCCACTTCTTAAATATACATCACATTCATTCTCTCTTTTTTCCCCTTCCTCATTGCCTACACTCCAGACCAAGCCCCTGTAACTTCTCACCAGACTACTGTAAGAACTTCTTAACTGCCTTTAGCAGTTGGGGTTCAGTAAGGAAAACAGGAACCACTGTAGATATATCAGTAATAGGGATTTAACAGAGGGAATTAAAAGCATGCATAAGCTGGCATAACAAGGTTGGGAAGAACTGCTGCTGCTTTTCAGGATATTTTGACGAGTTCCAGGGAAGCCTGAAGGCCAGTGAGCTCAGCTGCCTGCCTTGCTGAAAAGGCTGACTTGCCTGGAAGCCACTGTAAACCTCACATCGGCACACAGCTACGGCTGCCACTGCAGAGATTTGGGGTGTTTCTTCCACTTTCCACATCTTGCACCAGGGCTTCTTATTGGCACAATCTGAGCTGGAACCCTGTGGGCAAGGGAGAATAGAAAATGTCACTCCCTAGCTTCTCGCCTGCAGTGAGAGTGGAGTGTAGAAGGCAGTGGAGCTGGGGCTGAGTTGACAACAGACATCTCACACCCCATATCTACTGTGTACGCCTACCCTCTCCCTGCACCACACCTAATTCAGTCCTATATTATGACCAGAGAAATCTTTCTGCCCATGCAATCCCTTGATCAAAATCATTTGTTTCCCATTTCCATTAGGTTAAAATAAAACCTCTTCAGTGGCCTGAAAGACATTGTATGTGATTTGGCCCTTGCCTACATCTTTCATCTCATCTCTCATTTCTCTTCCTATTTCTACACTCTAACATACTAGCTTTCTTCCAGTTTTTCTTTTTTAAATATAGTTTGCTCTTTTAGGGACTTCACAAACGCTGTCCCAACTGATCGGAATGCTTTCCCCCCCATGTCCCCCCCACTTTCCCAACTCCCGTCAACTCTCTTCCTTCTACGCTTCCTTCAGGTGTCCTCTACAGTACTTTCTCCTGAAACTTTTCAGGAGAGTTCCTAGACCAGGTTTGTCTCCTTCTACAAGCTCCTTTGTTCCTTGTCATTCTTTCATAACATTTATACTGTTTGAAAGATTCATTAGACTTTTCAGTGTCTGTATTCATGCTAGTTTGTAAGCCCCATGAGGACAGACGCCTGAATTATTTACTGCCATATCCCTAGTGCCCAGGAGTGCTGAGCACAGAACAGACACCTAGCTGTTTTTCTGAATGTCTCCTGGAGGTGCTCCACCAAATCACCTATGAACTGACGCCTTGTTTCAGGAAAAGGCTTAAATGACAAGTCCTAACCCTGCCACATAGTGTTTGAAGGCCTTCGTACGTGCCTGAGGTGCGGAATGTGATGTTGGCTGATACCCTCCCATCCTGCTGCTATGTCTTTCTTATACTCGTGTGCCTCATGCTCTTAGGGTACTGCGTACTTCTACCCTGGCCTCACCTGGCATGGGACAATCAGGCAGCAGATAGCATGAGGGATTGTTAAGTGCTCCTGGTATAGCAGGAAACCCAGGAGGCTGACAGGGTCTTTTTGAAGTGGTGGGCAGTTCTGTTGGGGTATGGGGGTAGGACCTGTGCCTCTGGAATTGCTGTGGGTCACTGCGCTAGGATGGACATGTTCTGTGCCCAGAAGGCAGTGAAATCCACCAGTGTGCTCCCTAACAGTCTTGGTAAGTTGGCATTTCTCACTCACAGAATTTTACTGTCTTTCACAGCGTGCATAAGCAAGGCAAAGGGAATTCAGGGCTGGAGGTCGTCCAGCTGAATTCCACAGGTGCTCTAGAGACCATGGGTTGGTGAGGTGACACCCAGGGCACGTCTCTCAAAGGCCAGACGTGGGGAGGGGTGCAGAGTTCGTCATGGCAAGCTGTGTTTACACGTCTGCTAGGCTCAGTGCATCACAAGAGGGAGTCCTGGGGCAGTGCCAAAGAGCGCGGTTACCAGGAGTGCAGCAAGAAATGAATACTGTGCCAGGGTGTACGAGTCAAGCCTCAGACTGTGGCACAAAGGAGGATGGTTGAGAGCCAATGAAGCCAATCCATCAGAATGCCAAACTGATAGGCACGGAGGAAACAAATGAGTGGTCAGTGCAGACAGCAGAGAGCTGGAGCAAGACGTGGGCGGCAGGAACCTGATCTGGATGAGACGCTGCTGCTGCGCAGGAATTCTGCTTGGGGTAGTCAGTCAGTCATGCTCCTGATAGGCCGAAAACGGGGTCAGGACCACTTCAGCTCTCATCCCCAAACCAGCTTTACATTTGCTCCTGGCACTTATACTTGCAAAACCAGAGTTCCTATTTCCCTAATTGTGTGTTCAGACAGACTGTTGATTTTCCTGATAATGAGGTTCCAAAATAAGGCTGCGCTTACCAAATGCAGTCCTGGTGATGGCGAGCCTTCTTCCTCAGACCTGGGTCTGAGTTTGCATTTGTTCAACCGTCCTGCATTGTTTGTGGTGATCAAGCAGAAAACATTGTGAGTCTATTGTGATTTAGGATAGCGATACTAACGATTTTTCTGTAACCTCTGCTTTTTATTATGTTTTAGAAATTCTGCTTCAAATGCACTGCAGGTAATGAAATAGACACATTACCTATTTCTGTCCTGTTTCATAGCATTTCATGTTCCTGTATATGGCAGCAGAATGATGTGGGCTCTGGCTTTAAGGTCAAGCAGACCTGGGTTCAAATGCTGTTTCCCCCTGACTAGCTGTGTGGCCTTGGCCAAGTTATTAGTGTTGATTTTTTTCTCAATTGCAACACAGAGGTAGCAGTGCCTACCTCTGACTGGTTGTTGTGCGGCTTGGTGACAATCGTAGAGAACACTTGCAATATAGCAGGTGAGCGAGCAGTAAATGGTTACTATTGTTTTCCTCATTTGAGTTGCCTGTTCAAAATTATGAGTGTCACAAAATACGGTTTGAAAATAATTGGTAGATTAAGTAACATATTTTAAACTCAAGAGGTAAACCCATTGCTTTCAATTATCTTTTCTTTTACCAACTAATAGGTGAATAATAATAAAACAGAGGGTCAGACCTGTCAGTGTGAGATATAATTTTATTTCATGTGCTAGTTAGAAATGGGCAATACTGGCCACAACTTTATGCTTTTAAATCATACTCTTCAGACAGCTCTTTTGAGAGGTCACACAGTTCCATAATTGTGCACGAATGAGGGGACATGCTCTCAGGCCATGCTTTGTCACAAATCCAAGCCTTATTCGGGTGAAAGGCATGCGTGAATTAAGTTTCACACTTTTTTAGTTGGCCATGGGAGATATACTGACTTGTTGCTTCTTTATGCCAGTTATTCTAACAATAATTGCAAGCACTTTTATAGCAGTTTTAGTGTCTTCACTCATTTAATTGCTTAACAACCCTTTGAGATGTGTACTGGGATAATGTCATTTATAAAGTGAGGAAACTGAGGCACACGATGAAGTAATTTGTCCATGTCACACAGCTAGTAAGTGGCAGAGCCAGGATTCCAAGCCAAGCACTGTGACTGCAGAGCCAGTGCCCACAGCTCTCAATTTACTGCCTCTCTACTGTAATGACATCCTCAATATCCAGACAAAAATGGACCATTTCTATTCACCATCTGTGATTATGTTTAGAGAAGTGAGGGTCCATGGTGCTAGAGGGAACATCTGAAACTCTGAGCACAAAGCTAAGCTCCGCCACAGCCTGCTTGCCTGACCATGAGAGGCAAGTATTGAACTTCTGCAGACCTCAGCATTCTCAGTTAGAAAGTGAAGACAGTATATACCTGTTGTGAGGGGAACTAATACACCTGTTGTGACGGGGACTAGTATTATGTTTGACGCACAGGAGATGCCCAAGAAATATTAGTACCTACCCTGAATAGTAGATATCTAAAAATATCCAAATATGCAATTATTGGTGGTTTCATTTCTCCTGAAAAATAACATTTTTGATTTCTTTTCTTTTCAGCTGTTTAAAAAAAATAGGGTGAATTTCATCACTAAGTTAATAATTGTAGAACATCTTCTATGTGGAAGGCATGTTCTAGGTGGGTGCTGTCCAACAGAACTTTTTTTGGTGATGCAAAAGTTTTATAATCTGTACTGTCTAACATGGTAGCTGTTAGCTGCATGTAGTTATTGAGCACTTGGAATGTGGTTAGTTTAACTAAAGCACGGAATTTTTAATTGTATTTAATTTTTAAAAGATTTTTATTAAAAATATAGTTAGCATACAATATTATGTTAGTTTTAGATGTACACAATAGTTAGTCAACATTTATACACCTAAACAAGTGATCACTATGATAATCCCAGCCACCATCTGACACTGTATCACGCTGTCACAATATTATTGACTATATTCCCTATGCTGTACATTACATCCCCCTGACTTATTTGTTTTATATGTGGAAATTTGGAACTGTCACTCCCCTTTACCTTCCCCCCCTTTTAATTTTTCAGTTATAGTTGACATTAAATATTATTTTAATTTCAGGTGTACCTCATATGGTTAGACATGTATATAATTGAAGAAGTGATTCCCCTGACTAGAGTCGTCTAGTCCCCATCTGGCACTATACACAGTTATTACCATGCTACTGACTATATTCCCTATGCCTTACTTTACATCCCCATGACTATTTTGTAATTACCAATTTTTACTTCCTAATCTCTTTACCTTTTCACCCTGCCCCCAGTCCTCCTCCCATCTATCACCCCAATAAATTTAGTACCCACCTGACATCATACGTAGTTATTACAATATTATTGACTATAATCATTATGCCATACCCTACATTTCCATGACTACTTTGTAACAACCAATTCGTACTTCTTAATCCCTTCACCCTTTTCACCCACCCCCAAACCCCTTCCTGGCAACCATCAAAATATTCTCTGTATCTATGAGTCTGTTTTTGTTTTGTTTGTTTATTTTGTTCTTTAGATTCCACACATAAGCGAAATCACATTGCATCTAGTTTTCACTGTCTGACATACTCCATTCAGCACAAAACCCTCCAGGTCCATCCATGCCACTGCAGATGGAAAGAACCCATTTCCTTTCCTGGCCGAGTAATACTCCACCTCCTCTTTATCTATTCTTCTATCGACAGACACCCAGGCTGTCTCCACATCTTGGCCATTGTAAACAGTGCTGCAATGAATATATGGCTGCACATGTCCCCTCGAAGTAGCATTTTGGGTTTCTTTGGATAAATACTAGGAAGTGGGATTACTGGGTTCGTCCATGTCTCTTGTCATAGCCTTTGTTTTAAAGTCTGTTTTGTCTGGCATAAGTATTGCTAGTCCAGTTTTTTTGTTTGTTTGTTTCTATTTTCATGAAATAACTTTTTCCATTCCTTTACTTTCAGTCTGTGTGTGTCTCTCAATCTTCCAGGCAGCATATGTCAGGGTTTTGATTTCTTATCTATTCAGCCACCTCTATGTTTTTGATTGGGACATTTAATCCACTTACACTGAAAGCAATTGTTGATAGGTATGTAGTTATTGCCATTTTACTATTCATATTTTTTATCTTTTTTTTTCTTTTTCCATCTTAAATAAGTCCCTCTAACATTCCTTGTAATACTGGTTTGATGATGAGAAACTCCTTTTGCTTTTTCTTGTCTGGGAAGCTCTTAATCGGTCCTTTGATTTTTTTAAATGATAGCTTTGCTGAGAAGAGTACCCTTGGTTGTAGGTCCTTGTTTTTCATCACTTGGAATATTTCGTGCCAATCCCTTCTGGCCTGCAAAATTCTGTTGAGAAATCAGCAGACAGTCTCATGGGAGCTCCTTTGTAGGTAACTAACTGCTTTTCTCTTACTGCTTTTAGGATTCTCTCTGTCTTTAATTATAAAGTGTCTTGGTGTGGACCTGTTTGGGTTCATCTTGTTTGAAACACTCTGTGCTTCCTAGATTTGTGTGTTTATTTCCTTTGCCAGATTAAGCAAGTTTTCAGTCACTATTTCTTCAAATAGGTTCTCAATCCCTGGCTTTCTCTCTTCTCCTTCTGGTACCCCTGTGGTGCAAATGTTGTTATACTTGATGTTGTTGCAGAGGTCTTTTAAATTATCCTCATTTTTTTTGGATTCCTTTTGCTGTTGTGATTAAGTGTTTTCTGCTACCCTGTCTTCCAAATCTAGTCTGCTGGTGATTCTGTCTACTGCATTCTTCATTTCAGTTATTATATTCTTCACTTCTGACTGGTTCTTTTGCATGGTTTTGTGTCTTTTTAATGCTTTCTATCTCTTTGTTGAAGTTCTCATTAAATTCCTTGAGCATCCTTATAACCATTGTTTTGAACTCTATATCTGGTAGGTTGCTTGCCTCCATTTTGCTTAGTTCTTTTCTGGAGTTTTCTACTGTTCTTTCATTTGGGATGTATTTCTTTGTGTCCTCATTTTGGCTGCCTCTCTGTGTTTGTTTCTATGTGTTAGGTAGGGCTGTTATGTCTCCTAGTCTTGCCAGTGACCTTATGTAGTAGGTGCCCTGTGGGGCCCAGTGGCGCAGTCTCCCTGAGCAGGGTGCTCCAGGAGTGTCCCTTGTGTAGGATGTGTGTGCCCCCTGGTCATAGTTGAGCCTTGATTGCTGTTGGCATGTCAGTGGGTGGTATTGGCCCTCAGGCTGACTGGCTGTGGGGTTTGGCCACATCCACAGTTTATAGGCTGCTCTGTGGGAGGCTTACCCCACTGAGTGGGATTTGCCCTAGTGGACTACGGTGCCTGTTGAGATTTTCCTTTGGATGTACTTCTTGTAGGCCTAATTGGGTAGTGATCTGCTGTGGTTTGAGCCAACCTCCAAGTATGTTGGTCTGAGGCCTCTTGAGAAAGTTTCAGGTGGAGGCCCAGGTCAGCCACTGCCTGCAACTGACCAGGGAGTACCTGGCAGGAGCTACAAAGTGACCTATGGTTGGTTGCTGCCTGTGTTGTACCTGGAGGTATCTGGGAGAGGCCACTCTGTGAACTGAGGACAGCTGCCACCAGTACTGGGTCTGGGGTAGCTCCACAAAAAGCCAGGACACTCTGAGGCCTGCTGCAGCCTCCCAGCTCCCATAAGGGTCAGTCACTGATAAAGACTCATGCAGTATATAAGTTGGGTGGAGTCTCAGTGAGTCAGCAAGGTAGAGCAGCAGAGCTCACCAAGGCCAATCAGATTCAGATTTGGCCTGTGCGGGTGGGTTCAACACAGGAAAGATGGTGCCTGCCTGCTGGCGGCACAGGAGAAAGGCCCCACACAGGAAAAATGGGGATTGTCCCTCCAGTTCTCGCCCTGAAGTTACACAACTCAGTCTCAGATGCCCCCAGAATCATCATCCCTCTTCTGGAGCCCAAGGTGAGTGCCTGCACGGGCTCTTTAAGAGGATGTCTGGTTTTCCCACAGCCTTCCACCCCACCCAGATGGTTGGAATCCCCACTGTTTTCCACAGCCAGAAGTTGTGGAGGCTCCTCTTCCTGGCAATAGTACTCCAGGCTGGGAAGCCTGTTGTGGGTGGCTGGTGTCTCTTGCTCCTTCATGGAGAACCTCTGTGGCTGGGATATCTCTCCTGATTTTCAATCACCATATGTGGGTTTGGGACCAGCCTGTTTCGCTTCTCCGCTCCTCCTACCAATCATTACGTGGCTTCTTCTTTATATCCTTAGTTAAAAAACTTCCGTTCAGCTAGACTTCAGATGGTTATCCAGGCTGATTGTTCTGTAATTTAGTTGTAATTTTGATGTGTTCACAAGCTGAGGCAAGAACAGCATTTATCTACTCCACCATCTTGGATCTTTAATTTTATTTAATTTTAACTAATTTAAATTTAACTTTAAATAGCCACATGAAGTTAGTGGCTATCCTATTACACAGATAAAGCCTAGATGCTTTAATCAGATGCAAATACTTGCTGATCAGCAGATAATTCTTTTAAGAAAACCAAAAAAGTTTCTTAGCTTATTCTTTTTCTAAGATGTCTATGATGCTGAGTATCTGTGTAGGAAGCAATTATCAAGCATAAATTCAGGCAAATAAAGAGAAACTATAGCCATCAACCTCTCTAAGTTTTATGATATTTGACAGATCCATTTAAATTTTACTGGAACCCAAATGACATAAGTTATCAGCATTCTAAAATACTGATCATGAATTTTCTATGAATATTTTAGTCACTTCCCATAAATAGATAGTAATATAATAATTTTAATACTGTATATAAAATACCATATGTCTATTAGGTTTGGATGTAGGCTGTGGTATGCTGGTAAATGTTTAACTGGTCCCCTGAGAAAAATACATGTGAGTTTGTGTGTGTGTGTGTGTGTGTGTGTGTGTGTGTGTGTGTAGTTTATATTTCCCTATTATGAAGTATATGTAGCACAGCACACATAATAATAAAATACACATTACTCCTGTAAAGTCCATATACCCAATTGATTCTCAATTAATGCTTTTGTTGATTTTTACCAAACTCTTATTTCTTGCCAACCTGTGGTTACAATTAATTCACAAGTGTAATTCTGACGTAAGTGTTGAGTGATATCTTTGTTTATATTAACAAATAAGGTGGCAGTGAAGCAAAGAAGTCATTTGTTAGATCCTACTTACGCATCAATGATATGAGCAACTTTTTTACTAAATCAGATAATAGTTTTCACACAACTGGAAAAAAAATTCCTCAATTTTTGTGCTATTAACAATATAATGACTAGAGACATGATACTTTTAAGTCTAATTCACATGATTAACATTATCACTTTCTTGAGTCTAACACATGACAAAATAACAAATCAAGTCCTAATATGTAACATTTGCCAATTTCCACGGTGTAAATATTCTCACCATGACCAATTTCAAGCTGCCAATGCAACATAAATGGAGTTGAGAAGCTAAAATAGACATAACTAACCTCAACAGCATAGGTTATAGTACAATGTAGTAAAATAATTCAGAAGCAATGAGTTGTGATTATTTATAATTTTTGTTCTTAATATAATTTATTTAGTTACAAGTTGATATAATATAATTTCTAATAATGGGTAGTTCTAGGATCAGTCCTATATTCATCAACAATTTATTGAAGGGCTACTCTTTGCCAGGACTAAGTGATAAGGCTATACATTTGAATAAGTCTGTCATATTTGTGCCTTTCAGGATGTGCTCTTCCCCTGTTCTGTACCTGCTTTTCCTCCCTGTATGGTGTCATCTAGGCTCATAGCTTTAACATCATCTGTATGCTGATGACTCCCAAATGTGTGTTTCTACCTCTCTTTTTCTACTGCAAGCTCTAGACTCATAAATCCAAAAGCCTACTTGAGGACTTCCCTTGGATATCTTACAGTTGTCTTAAACTTGACTTGGTCATTTCAGCCTGATACATCTTAAAGTCCACCTTCTGCCCTAAATCCATCATTATTCTATTTGAATAATAGAAAAAATTTAAACGATTGACTATTTTGCTATGTTATTGGAGAAAAAAATGAATTCTAATAATGAATTCATAATGAATTCACCACCAACTCTAACCCATATTCCATGAATGTATATAGTCTGTCTGTTGTTCGGTTTAAGAAAAACTAGAATTGACACATCTGTCAAACATCTATATCTGTGTAATCAGAGTATCTTAGACTTCACCAACCAGACAGCACCGTTGTATTATTCAGTATTCACCCCAAAGCAAGTGGCAGGGAACAAACAGAAATGAACTGAATTAGTGAAGGAGATTATTGGTCTGTAATCTATGAGCGGGAGGGGAAGGTGACAGAACTACAGACGTGAACATGACTACACCTCCTTTTCTGCACCTTTGAGTTCTCTCGGCAAATTAGCTTTAACCTCTCAAGCCAGTTTCTTCCACACGGCTAAAACTGAGGCGGTGGTGGTGGTGGTGGTGAGGGGTGGGGGGTGGGGGCTGCAGTTTAAAGGCACATCTTCATGACGTGTAACCAGAGAGAAGAAAGGTTAACGCTTCCGGTTTCAGTTCAGGAAAGGCTGGGAAAGGACTCTGACTGGCTCCTCTTGGGGCACTTGATCAATCTTTGTGTCCTAGAAGTACTGGTGGGAGGCTCTGATCCACTAGCCTCGATAACAGGTCTGCCTTTATGGTTGGTGGTGAGATGGGATCTGTATTAAAGAGTGGGGAGGAGGGCAGGACAGGAGAAAAACCGTGGTGTGCACCACACTCAGGACATTGGCATTCATACCCAGATGGCTGTGAGCTCCCATAGAGTAGACAGCAGGAAGTTCTGTCTTATACAATTAGTCCTCACTTAATGTCTCCACAGGTTCTCGGAAACTGAAACTTTAAGTGAAATGATGTATAAGGAAACCAGTTTTACCATAGGCTAATTGATATAAACAAGAGTTAAAGTTCCTATGGCATATTTCTGGTCACAAAAACCTCACCAAACTTCTAAATAAAGACCCAAAACACTTCTGAGATTAAATATTTAAGTAAATGTGATATATATATATATATATATATATATATATATATATATATATATCACTTTTTAAAAAGCAATAAAAACAAGTAAGATCATGATTTTCCAGCCCACCATTCTAGTTCAGGGTTACAAGTGGCCAGAGCATATCCTGGCAGCTGAGGGTAAAAGGTGAGGCCCCACCCTGGCCAGGACACCCTTCCATTGCAGGGCACACTCACACATACCCGTACTTAGACGGGGACAATGTAGACAGCAAATTCACCTAATGTGCACATCTTTGGGATGTGGGAGGAAACCGGAGTCCCAAAGCAAAGCAACATAGACATGGAGAGAACATGCAAACTCCATACAGACAGTGGCCTTGGCAGGGAATTGATTTTTTTTTTCTCATCAGCGTTATAATGAAATGATGTTGAATGAAACAATATTATTTGAGGACCTCCTGTACAGAGGCTCTGTCCACTAATACTTCTGGGAATCCTTAGGATGCCCACAAGTATCCAAGACTCAGTCTTGGCTTTCACTCTCTACTGTGGATCCCACACTCCTGGACATGAAACGCCTCATATGAGGCAAGAATGGCACCATTGCCACAGGCTTAGATTGCACAGTGATGGAGGTGAGTTCACTCTCCATGAAGACAAAGCTGGAATGTTACCCCCATGTCCCTATACCAGGAGTCCACAGTTGTCACTGTTGTCATGAATTAGTTCCTTCTAACTAGTGCTTTTCCTAAGAGTGGGGAGAAGGAATGCACAAGATTCCATGTGCCCACGATCTCATGGCACAGTTCATTGGCTCAGTGCTCAGATGGCTGAGCCAGGACTTTGTAGACCCACATGCACATGGTTCACCCATTTGCCACTCTGAGGCTGGGACTCCGTTCCTGTTACTCTGTCAGCTGCTGCCATGTATCTTTGGGGACATTGGCATTTTTACTGCTTGTGGAGCTGGAAGTCAGCCTCTCCTGATGTTAGCTAAATTAGAGTGGTGGTAGCCTAAATCCAGAGAGGCACTTGCCACCCCCCAAGTGAGACATGAGAAGAATGGATGGTACCTTTCCACTTGCATAACAAAATGCAGTAGGTTTTAGGGGTGCTGGTTTCCAAACCATATCTGTAAACTCCTCCAGAACCGTGGTGGGTGTACTGAGATGGAATGGATTCTGGTATCACTTTCCAAGTGACTTGCAGGTATAGGATTGTGCTAGTGACCTTCATTCTTAGAATGAATTCATGGAGCACCCTCCATCTCACCCTCATTCCAACCTGTGTTGGGGCCATTTCAATTTAAGAGGTGTAAGGGACACATGCTGTTAAATTGTACCACCAGGAGTGATTCTTTGGTATCAATTTAGTTACCTGCATGATTCCTGGAAATGCAATTCACCTGTACTAATAAGAACCTCACCCTCTCCATACATACTATTAACTTTTAAAACCATGCAGAGAGTGAGTTAAGACTCACTCTCTTACTTACAGTTTGTAAGTTTTTTTATAATAGTTTTACTGAGATATAACTCACATATTATAAAATCCAACCATTTAAAGTGTATGATTAGTTTTTAGTATATTCACAGAATTGTGCAACCATCACCACAATCAGTTTTAGACCATTTTTATCACCTAAAAAAGAAACCCCTTACACATTATCAGTCACTCCCAATTCCCTCCCACACTTCCCTTTCCCCAGCTTTAGGCAAACACCTATCTGGTTTCTGTCTCTATGGATTTGCTTGTTCTGAACATCTCATATAAATGTGATCATACAATATGTTGTCTTTTGTGACTGGCTTCTTTCACTTAACATAATGTTTTCAGGACTCATCCGTATTGTAAAATGTATTGGCACTTCATTATTTTTATTGCTGAGTAATATTCCATTGTGTGGATATGCCATAGTTTATCTGTTCATCAGTTGATAAACATGGGTTATTTCTATTTTTAGCTGTTACGAATAATCTTCTGTGAACATTCATGTATAAGTTTTTGTTTAGACAAATGCTTTCAGCTCTCTTGGGTATATACGTAGGAGTTGAATTGCAGGGTGATATGGTGACTAAATTGCCAAACTGCTTTCCAAAGTGGCTGCACCATTTTGCATTCCCACCAGAGTGTATGAGTGTTCCAATTTCTCCACATCATAAAGGATGTTTTAACAGAAGACATGATAAATGTCAAAGTGAGGCATATGGAATCATAATCTTTATTTACTGGCAATAAACTCAATAAACTTTAAACTTTTAAGATTTGATTGATTCAACCTAAAAAGTAGTATTTAAAATGCATACTTTTACTTATAAGCATACAAATCTAAGTAATATACAAGAATAAAACTTAAATGTACAGTGCAAATTTATCCCACAAATTTTAAAAAGTGATGGATAATGAGGATTAATGTACTTGAACAAAAATTTTAGGTTCGTAGAGTTCAACTCTTTTCCCCAAGATGCCCTTCAACACATAAGTAAATTAATAAATACAACTGGGGAGGTGGGGATAGGGCTGTTGCTTAATTTCGCTTTCTGGAACTACCCACATCTGACCCTTGGCTCAGCCAAGACATCCTGTAACAACATATAAAGCAATAAACAAGGTAGCTAGGATATGAAAAAAATAAATTACAGTGATATTTACACATGACAAAAAGGCATGGAGGTGCTATTCAAATACTGTTTCATAAACTTCATGCACTTTTTTTTTTCTCCCCACTCTTCCTGAGCAGCCTTGCAATGGAAGTCTTTTAGGGAGCAAGTGCTTGCTTTTCAGTTATCTGTCCCTTTCCATTGTCAGGTGAATTTTTGCAGAGCCATAGGCCCTATGGGTAGGTGGTTAAGGTTGATGTAGTTTGAAGGCAATACAAGGCTCTCAAAAGGTATCTGCGGCCACAAGGTGCATGTTCATACCTCTGTTTTTGCAGTGATAGAATCTTCTTTTTAGAAACATTGTGTGTAAAACAACTTTTTGGATACAAAATTAAATACATCTTAATTTTATGTAATGAAGTAAATGCTTCATTTCATAAAATAGAAATGGCCAAGGGATTCTAAGATAATTGGTACATTTATTTTGTAGTTTGGATTTAATTATATGAATTTCTGTCAAGGAAGGGACTCAAAAATTGTACCTGTGGATAAAAAGCCATAAATTAACATGGTGCACTTAAGGACCTCTATGAGCTGGGCCCTGGCTACTTTTCCTTTCTCCTACTACTTTTCTTGTTATTTGCTCAGTGGCTCTGTGTGTCTCAGCCTTACCTTGAGGCTAATTTGGAGTCACCTGGCTTCTTCCTCAGATTCTAATCAGGTGGAATGGCCTAGGTTCGTGCTACTGGGGAGTGAATCAGATGCTGTCTAGTTTGTATTTTTGTTCTGGGCACTGATGGAGAGGAGGCCCTAAACCCATCTGAATAAAACAGGCAGTGAATCATCCTGCTGAATGCTTTATGAACACTTCGGGCTTGCGGAATGATAAAGAATGGAGTGGATATAAGTGAAAAATTCAGGGATTGGAGCAAGCTATTGTTCCTCTACTTAAGGTTTTACCATTTTGGCAACTTGCCTTCTATAATATTTAAACTCAATTATACTTTGTTTCAAGCATGGTTTGCTAAAACTATACATCAAGTAAAATCATGAACTTGAAAGGCTGTAACATGGTGTTTGTCTGTTGTTTTGTTTGTTTGTTTGTTTGTTTGTTTTTACCAAAATTTGCTTCATTATTATGAGATTCTTTCAGTTGTGCTCTTGTATGACATTTCCATTCACAAATGTCTTGAAATAAATGACTTTACAGGAATCACCGTGGACAAAAATGCTATACCTGCCCAATCATCACTGGCTAATGTTAGTGCTATGACCCTTCTCATCTGTACCGTTATGTGCTCAGACCTGCCAGGTGCCCCATGCAAATTCCTGCATGTTTTTTTTAATCAGACATGCTCTTTCTTCCCCATCAAGCATTTCCATTGTTTCAGGTTTACAATTAGAAAAACCATAAGCCATCTTGGATTTTGAAGTAACAGTAGATTTTTCTTCTGGAACATTTGTCTTATGTGGAGAAGCACTTACTCTAAATTGATTAATACAGTGCTTACTCCATTTATGTGATGTGTAAAAACTATTTTTAAATTGTCAATAGATGTGATGCAGTTTATAAATTCCACCTCAAAAGTACTATGTCTATTTGCTTGTGTTGCTGCATTTGCAAGCATTCAATAAAAATTTACTTACTCATAATTCTCATGATAGGAAATCTTAATGATGTGTAATTTTTTAAATACATCTATCATATTAGTTAACAAATTAATGATTTGGAGTCACTGTGACAATAGGGTTTATTTTTTAAATCATCAAAGAAAGATCAACTTTTGACCATAATGATATAAATATTTAACTCATGTTATTTCAGCATGAAAGTTAGGCTGCAGAGAAGCAAAACACCAATTTGAAGACCAGCTTCATCTTTTTCTAGTTCTGACCTTGGGTAAATTAGTTAATCTCTCTTAGCCTCACTTTTCTCATTGCTCATTTATTGCTAATCAGATAGCTCATAGGTTTGTTAGGAGAATTAAACAAGCCAATAAATAAACATATCTGGCATGTCATTTGTACTTAGTACATGTGCCCTGTTGTCAACAACAGCAATGGTGACAATAATAATACTTTGGAAATATTATTCTACATGGGACATACGTTGTTATCTTTATTAGACAAATAATGTGATACCTCATTACTCAATTTTGTATACCTTTTATTACACAGGTATTATATGGAGCTATGCGTGCCTGAGCATACACCCACACTCAAATATCCATACATTTTGCACCTGAAGTTTTTAATGAGAGATTCTAGAATTTAAACCCATATTTGAATATATATATTCTCGAGGTCAGTATTTTGGCATGTCTTCTCAAATGTAGGAAGAAACGTGGTCACATAACTATGCTATACAGTGTATTGTCACAAATTTGAAGACAATTCCAGCTGACTGAAGACTGTCTTAACCTAAGACACCCATGGTTTATAGCCCCCTCTTGATTATGTCAGGAAGGGCTCAAGGCCAAGCTTGCATTAGCCATAAAAAAAAAACTTTGGAAGGAGCAAAAGTGGATTTGACTCTGGGTCAGCATCAGGGTGCTCTGTTTTGCCTCTTCAATTCACATGTATGACACTTCGCACGAAGTCCTATCACAACATTACATAGCTAAATATTTAATACTAAACAACATATTTCAGTGAAAGCTTTTGATAATGTCTATATGACACCCTCCTAAATATGGCACCCTCACATTTTAGTCTAGTAACTAGTTCTGGTTTTACATACTTACTGATGCTATAAAATGGGTTTAGTAATTTTTTTCACTTAAGCTAATGATTTTATTTTCCAGGAATGACTAAGTTATTTGTTTGTCCTGTACATGCAGTTTAAATATGCTTCAGAAAGAGCTTGTTTACAAGTATCCTTTTAGAAAGAAAAGTCAAGTAAAAGCCATATTTTTTCCTTTTTGGGGCAAATCTTTGTAAATTTTTAATTTGAGGAGTAATCTGCATCATTATACTCCACTTGCCTAGTAAAAAATGTGTTCAAGGAGACCCTTGAGACCCCAGAGCCAAGAATACTTCATAAAAAATGAGCATAAAGCCCAGTGCTAGTGGGTTTTGGAAGGAGGCATAAGCCTGTTGTGTTTTTAGACCCTTCTTAAAACCTGGAAAGAGACAGTCATCATTGGGATTTGCGATGTGTTCTGCATGAGGATAATTTTGCCTCTGGGAAAGTCAGAGCCAGGCCAAAATCACTCCTGAGATTTTGAAGTCTAAAGGCACTTGTTTGGCTCTGCTCCCCAAAGAACTCAAAAATGCTATTCACCGGCCAGTGTGAACAGTGGTTGAGGAATAATTTGCTGTAACACTTATTTCCAGAACTTTTTAAAGATACAGAAATTCTTCTACAATGCTTTTCAGGTACTCTAATAGCAACTTTTGGTGGGGTTTTCAGGTGGGGCTTGGAAACAAAGAGGCCAGTACATATTTTAGAAATCTCCATGTCTGTTGTTTCTCTCAGAGTACTCTTAAGTACCTGTCAGTCTTTTGAACAAGTTTTTTTTCCTTTGAAAAATAATCATGTTATAATGCCAGCATGAGATCAGCTTTTGTTAAAACACCCAAGCAAAATCATCACATTACTAAATCCTTTAGAAGATACTAGAAGAGAGCAAGGAGAGATAAAGTTCATTCTGGGATGTTTAGATCAGTACTGGCATTATTTCCCCATTTAGACCTCTTCTCAACCATGAAAAAATAGTCATATACATTGTGTTAGTTTTTCTCTTGCTGTCAACTGGGTCTCTCAGCTTCTTCTGTTCAGAGGCACCTTTACATAGAAAATTTCACTCTCCCAATTTAAAAAATCATTTATTAATTCAACACATGTTTATTAAAATACTTAGTATGTGTCAGCCACTGTTCAAACTCTCTGGAGACGTCAGTGAACAGACAAAGCTCCCTGCCCTCATGGAGTTTGCAGTTAGCTCACACAGAACATTTACCTTATCTATGCTCAATAAGACCCAGCTTTCAGCATGTTTAAAGGTTCCCTGTGGTCCAAAGTGGTCTATTACAAATTGCTTGTGGCATGGCTGCAAATTCACTGACATACTACACTTAGATATGCAGAAAATATTTAAAACATCTTTGTCTAATATGTGATCTAATCTTCCTTATGTGCTGCTGCCTGGTAGAAAATGAAAACAAAACAAAACAACTAGATTTTTTTTCTCATCAGTGCAACTATTTAATCATTACTGTTGGATAATGCTTAGTCTCTATATTGAAAGAAAGAGGGAGAAGGAAGAGGCAGTGTATCAGACAATAATTTAAATGCTGGAAGACTATTCGTCAATATTTTGTGCTATTCTTAATTCAATGACCATAGACACAGAATACTCATAGTCTAATATCCGTTATTGGCATTTTCCCCATTGGTTTCTTAAATCTAGACCATCAACAAAACAATAAGTCAAGCCCTGACTGTAGCATTTGCATTTTCCATGGTGTAAATACTCCCAACATGGCTGATTTCAAGCTACCAGTGTGACATCACTGTATGTAGAAAAGATGAGCAACAGCTCTTTGGTGGAAATATTTTGGTGGAAATATTTTGCAATATTTCCACCAAACAGATACATTGTCATAAATAACTTCAAGATCATAGATACTAGTAAACAGGTATAGTAAAACAATAATAGTAAAATAATTAGGAAGCGATGAGTTTTCGGTATTTATTACCCTTGTTTTTAATATAATTCATTTCATTATAAATTTACATAACAAATTTTAATGATGGCAGTGTTTAATAACTGGCTGAAAAATTTCTAAAACTTTAACAATTGATTTTCACAAGCCACTGTGTCAAGCTAAAACCATAGTAATCACAAATGATCTCTTTAATTCCCTTGTCACTCTCCTTCAATTCAACAGCAAATCATGTTGACTCTACCTCTAAAATACCTATATTTTGAATTGTTCACTTCCCTACTAGGTACCATCATAGTTCTCATCACCATCACCTATCACCCATATTCCTGCGAAAGGCTCTTAACAGCTCCGCTGGCCTCCACTCCTAATGTGTCTACAGCCCATTTTCCACACAGTAGCCTGTCATGGTTTTTAAAGATGTGTCACGTCATAGCACCTCCCATCTTAAACTCTTCACCATCTTCCCGTTGTCCTTAGTAGAAAATCCAAGTTCTTAACATGCCCAGTAAAGCCCAACATCATCTGGCTACAGCCTCCCTTACAACTTTATCTTGCCATTGTCCTATTCAAGCACTACATTCCAGCCACACTGACCTTCTTTCTTTTCCTAAAGCACACCTGCTTTGTGGCAACCTCAGGACCTTGGCACTTATTCTGTCTGCCAGGAATGCTCTTCCCTCACAACATTCCAGGGCTGCCTCCTTCTCATCAGGTCCCAGAAAAATATCATCTCTGTGGAGGTTAATTTTATGTGTCAATTTGACTGGACCATGGGATGCCCAGATACCTGGTTAAACATTATTTCTGGGCGTGTTAGTGAGGGTGTTTCTGGAAGAGATTAACATTTGAATTGGTTAACTGAATAAAGCAGATGGCTCTCCCTAATATGGGTGGTCATAATCCAATCTGTTGAGATTCTGTAGAGAACAAAATGGCAAGACATCTTTTTTTTTAAAGATTTTATTGAGAAAGGGGAACAGGACTTTATTGGAAAACAGTGTGTATTTCCAGGACTTTTTTCCAAGTCAAGTTGTCCTTTCAATCTTAGTTGTGGAGGGTGCCATTCAGCTTCAAGTTGTCCTTTCCGTCTTAGTTGTGGAGGGCGCAGCTCAGCTCCAAGTCCAGTTGCCATTGCTAGTTGCAGGGGGCATAGCCCACCATCCCTTGCGGGAGTCGAAACCAGCAACCTTGTGGTTGAGAGGCTGTGCTCCAACCAACTGAGCCATTCAGGACCTCAGCGGCAGCTCAGCTCAAGGTGCCTGTTCAATCTTAGTTGCAGGGGCCGCTGCCCACCATCCCTTGTGAGACTCGAGGAATTGAACTGGCAATCTTGTGGTTGAGAGCCCACACTATGTGGGAATCGAACAGCAGCCTTCGGAGTTAGGAGCATGGAGCTCTAACCAAAAGGCAAGGACATTTGAATTTACTCTGTCAGACTGTTGGAGCTGGAACATAGATCTGGTTCTCAGGTCTTCAGGCTTGGATTAGACTCTATACCTTCAGCCTCTGGTTCTCAGGCCTTTGGACTATATAACAATGGTTTTCGTGGTCTCCAGTTTGCAGATGGCAGAACGTGAGACTTCTCAGCCTCCATGATCACTTGTGCCAAGACCTAATAATAAATCTCTCTCTCTCTCTCTCTCTCTCTCCATATATGTAGATATATATATATATATGATATATACATATATGTAGAGATATATATATATGTAGGATATATATATATATATATCCTATTATTTCTATTCCTTGGAAAACTCTTAATAAATTGTCCTAGGAGAGATCTTCCCTATTTTATCTAAAGTAGCCCGCTCCCCATATCACGACTCTGTCATATTAGCTTATTCCTGTTAACTTGAGCAAATTACTTAGCCTCTTTATGCCTCAAAGTTATAATTTGTTAAATGGGAAGTATCTGTAATACTTTCCTCACAAGGTTATGAAGATCAAATGAGATAATATATGTAAAGTACTTTGACTATTGCCTGGATCATATTCAGCACTATATAAGTTTACCTGCTGATATTATCATCGTTATTACTGTTACTGAAGTATTCAAAGTACTTATCACTGCCTAAGAGTATTTTGAGCATTTATTTGTTTGCGTGTTTAATTTCTGTCTCCTCCATTAGAGAGCAGTGACCTTGAATAACTTATACATTGCTGTGTTCACCTAGAATAGTGCCCGGCACATACTAAGTATTTAAATATGTTTTGAATGAGTGTGTCTATAAATGAATAAACACAGGAACTGATTGATGGAACACCATTCTGAGCCTTGGTTTATTTTTAGAAAAAATTATCAAAAAGTCTTGTAATCAGCATGATTAAAAGGCGCGACTTTATCTGTAGATGGTAGATTTCCTTGATTCCTGCCATGTATCTGCAAGAGCTTCTATGAATTCTGGGTACTGGTCCTTCATTCGTGCCAAGCAGCTGAGGCCTCAGTGGTCTCAATCATTAATAACATTGTGGCTAAACTCAGCTTCTATATAGTAAAGTTTAAGTTTTGAGAACTAGTAGTTTACGTCTATAGTAATGAACGAGCCCAGACACAAAACTAGGAGCTTGGGATTCCTGAAGCAGCCCGATGCTTGGGGGTCCGACGGCTCAGAACCTTTGTTCTCCTTAATGAAAAGGCTCCACAATGGTTATCTTTTGTGGAAGAACTTGGAGTAGCCTCAGGAAGGCTTTCAACCTTTGCTCTTTCAGTGTTTGTCTTTAGAGCAAGATATATTATCGATGGCAAAAACCTTATCTTGCGCTCACCTATCTTGAACCTGAGCAGTTGCTCAAGAAGGCAATTTAGAAAGGCCCATTTCCATATTTTTCATTTTTCATTGAGATCCCTGATATGTCAAAAGATGGTAAGGTTCATGAAGATTTCTGCCACTCTTCCTCTGTTGATCTGGAAAACCAAGTTTCTTCACTCCACCGTGAGCTTTTGGAAGACAGACAGTATGTCTTCCTTATCATTGCACATTGAGTACCTAGCACTGTACCTAGCTAGTACCTAGTACCTACAGTACCTAGCTACTGTATATGTAGCACTGAATAATAACCTATGGATGAAATACAGGATTCCCATGTTCAGGACACTATCAGATTACAGGATGGCAGCTGAAATCCTTTCTAAAGCAGGGACTTGGTGAAGCTCTGTGGAGTTCTAGGGCTCAGACATTCTGAATAATCCTCCTCCCCTTCTTTACCAATTCCTTTTAAGGAAGCACTGAGCTGAAGAAATCAGGCTTTGGAAAGACACAGATCTGCCTTCAGGTCCTGACAAGAGTTAAATGACTAGTTAAATGACCTTGAGGAAGTTATTTAACCTCTCTGAGTTTTTTAATCTTTAAATGGGAATAAAAGTGGTACCTATGAGGATTAATTGAGATACAGTAGGTAAACATTTTAGCCCAGAACTTGGTATCTACTAAGGTTTCAATTACTGGGAGCTGTTGATATGAATCTCGTGGAGTGCTCTTTTTGCTTTTTGTTTCCATATTATCAGCAAGTGTACTGAGGGGCAAGTGTATGTCTAGCACATTGTAGAATTAGGTCCTATGCAGAGGACCATAGCAGATCCTGGGCCAGAACTGTGTTGAGAAGAAATGGGAGTTGCGTCTAGAAATTAGGGCACTGTGATGGGAGGTGTGTAGTGAAGGAGTTGGACATGACAGTATAACAACAGTTCTGTGGGACCTAGGAATAGATTAGTAAAATTTTCATAGATGGGAAATTTTATTGGGAGTGGTATCTGGGTCTCTATCAAACTACCGGAGAGTCTCTATTCTTCACTGAATATCTACGTTTTAGAGGGGGACAAAAGCAAAACAATGTTTTATGACCACTGAATTAGAACTTGGAAGTTGGCTGGTTTTAAACTAATAATTAGTGTATTCATCCTATAAAGCAAGGCCATCAGGGAAAATGTATTTCTTTTTATCTTGGATAGATCAAATAATGGAGAGTGAATCATGAGTTAAAGTTACTAGTCCAGACTGACCAGGAAAAGATGAATCAGTAGATAAGGGGATGACAACTGGAGAAATTGTGAACACAGAAGAAAGGGCCACAGACAAAGGGGATGAGAGCAGGTATCTGAAATAGAAGGGGATGGTATTGTGTTGAGGGAGGGCAGAGGAAGAAAGTGAGAGATAAGCAAGCCTTCAACAATTCAAAAATAACCCTAGCGTTAGCCTTAAATGGCTATGCATGCAACTTTAAGACCTCAAAAGGAATAAAAATCTTAACATTTAAGAAAATGTCCTTTGGCATAATAATAGACTGATGCCCCTTGAATGGTTTTGTAATACATGTGTAGGCCAGAGAGTAATTTGGCAGAAAGGGGAAGAGTTCATCTGAAAGAGGAAATTTGAGGTTAGAAGAACATTAAAGCAAATCATTCACAATGAATGTAAAGGAAAGAACAAGATTTAATAAATCAAGGGGACAAAGAATAGAGTTAAAATCAGTGATGACGTACTACGCATAAAACCCATTGTGCCAAGCTTTTTACATGCAGCATCACATTGATTATTACAACCTATAGGATGAGCCCTATGTTAGCCTCATTTAACAGGGCAAGTTGGTGACTTATTTGTGGCGAGAGAGCTGGGAAGTAGAGGAGCTGAGTTTTGTACCTGGGCTTTCTGAGACAAAAGCCCATGTGCTTAATAACCATTCATCTGGAGTCCCCAAAGGGCTGAGAGGAGATGATGAAGATAGGGAAAGGATTGGGTAGGAAAGATACAAAGAATTTTATGTTAAAGAATCTTAGAATAAAAGTAAGACACAGCAAAGAATAAAAATAAGAAAGCATCTATAAAAGATGCTTTTATAAAAAGCAAAGCATCTATAAAAAAGAAAGCATCTATAAAAGAGCAAGAGAATTAATATTTATTGATCACATCGAATGACTCAGGTGCACATATATAATCTTTCATTACACAAGAACTCGCTGAAATAGACATGATTTCCATTTACACAGATGAGGGGATAGAAAGGCAGAGAAGTCATGAGAAGTCACCCGTTAATCACTTAGTTCATAAATACCGAAGCCAGGATTAGAATCAGCGTCTGCAGCATTAGAAAGCCCACAATATTTCCATTTGAACAGCTGCCTTGGGAAAGGAAGTGCGAAGCCTGGGTGTGAGAGAGCAGAAGCAGCATCTCCTTCGAATGGTGGGGTACAATGCAAATAAAGCATAACTAGAAAGACAAAAAAAGGAAATGAGAAAGGGAGGACCGCAGGGTGATAATTAGGTTTCATGCCACCTGTTTTTCCTTTGGCCAAAGAGGTGTTCAAGACTCCGAGTCAAAAATAAAGCAAACAAATGGCTCAGAAAGGCCAACAGCGACACTTCCATGGGTCATCACATGGACTATTCAGTGACGCCGAAGCATGTGATTTGGAGAAACCCCAGAAAGTGACAAGAAAGAAACTCCAGGCAATTGGCATTCTGCTGACTGCAGCAAATGTTTCGCAGGAAACAAAATTTTAAAAGGGGATGAATGCAGGGAGATCAGGAAGACACTCTCTGAAGGTGCTTGGCAGGAAATATAGTTACTATATTGAATAAAGAGAGACATAGCTGGGTATGTAAAACAACCCTGTGAAGCTGGTAGAGTAGCTTTATCACCACTTTGCATACGAGGAAACTGTGGCCCATAGGGTTTGAGGACTTGCCCACATGGTACCTGAGTTGTAGAATCTAGGTGTCTGGCGAAATCTAGCATGCTTCATACTGTACCACTCTTCATTTACAGAAATACACTTCTAGTGGTGAATTTGGGGTATCAGATAATGCGGGAAATAT
Organism: Rhinolophus hipposideros; assembly: GCF_964194185.1. Taxonomy (NCBI): domain Eukaryota; kingdom Metazoa; phylum Chordata; class Mammalia; order Chiroptera; family Rhinolophidae; genus Rhinolophus; species Rhinolophus hipposideros. The sequence continues at coordinate 37,486,873 of NC_138055.1, forward strand.
TTTTGAGCAGGGGTCTTTACCTTGTGCTATACAAGTAGCTCTTTTGTCATTTGTAGATGAAAATGATATTCAGCTCAGTCTTGTTAGTACTGTTTATAGTTATGGTAGTGTTTTCCAGGGGCGGATTTATATAGAACCTTAACCTTGCATTGGCTAATAAATAATTAACAAGGTGGAGGCTAACTTCACAAAGTGATTGCGGATTTATTTTACTGTATGTCCTTTTGTTTGCAGCTGTCCAGGATACAGTGATCCTTTGGAAAGCTGTTCTTTGATGGCCAACTCAATATCATTTATAGAAGTTAAGCTGATTGTTAGTAAAATACACCCTCTTTCCCAGACCCTGGAGACTTTGTTTCACATTTAAGCCTCTCCAAGTAAAATGGAGTGAATTATCTTTGGCTCATTTAGAATAGAATCAACCCATTTGGCCCATAAAAATTCACTTTGGATATACTCATGATTATCAATGGCATGCTGACACTCTCTTGAGCTGTTAGATGACTAATTTTGCTTCTCCTTTAAGGAAATCTGGGAGAATGCTGCTTCACCCCCTACGCCACTTCTACCATCCCCATGATTTCTGTCCTATTAGGATGAATGGGAATCACTAGAAGTCGTGGTCAAAGTGACTTTGAAATTCACTGTTGAATGTCTGCAGATAATATTAGGTTGGTGCAAAAGCACTTGTGGTTTAAAAGGTTGAAAATAAAGGCAAAAACTGCAATTCCTTTTGCGCCAACCTAATAACATCATGGCTATATACTGCAGCAATGCTTCATTCCACCAGGACAAAGTAAATATTTCCCAATTATTGATAAGATTAAGTAGCTCACTAGCAACATAGCACATCCAGGCTCTTCATGAAGAAATCAGCTATTTCCTGAATCCAAATGGGCGATGTGCTTATTTCTTCTTTTAACACAGTTTATTCAGGATTCAAAGTATTTTTACAAGAAAATATTATGACTCTCATTATCTACACTCTTATCTATGATAAAGTCATCTTAAAGGGACAGTTACTGTATCTTTTTTCTTTGCTTAAAAATGTCAAACCTTCCTTCCTTCTTTCTCCCTCCTTCCCTTCCCGCCTCCCTCCCTCTTTTCTTTCCTTCCTTCCTTCCTTCCTTCCTTCCTTCCTTCCTTCCTTCCTTCTTTCCTTCCTTGCCCTCTTTCTCTCTCCCGTCCTTCCTTCCTTTCTTCCCTGTCTTACTTCTTTTCTTTTTTAATTCTTCTATATTTATACATCCTTATGTATTTCCTGCTCTGGGCCTTCTCTTCCCCAGGACATGGCCGTGTATGAACCTATCCTGCCCAGGTTCTATAAATAGACACGTAACTTTCCTGTTCACATCTGCCATCCCCAGACAATAAGCTGGAAAAGATTGAACAGCTTAGTTGTGGCACCTTCAGACTCTGAGTGACAGAGGCTTCTTACCATCTGCATCACAGTATCTCTGATTATGCTTATTGACTCTGAAACATTCTGGCAATTCTTTTTATAACCAGAGAGGCAGATAAGGTCCGGTTGAGGGAGGCTGGATGGAGGGTCACTGCACAAACCGAGCTGAGAATCCCCAGCAAGTAGGGCTGCTCCCATAGCAGACCACTAGGTTCCTGTTTAGTTTTCATATCTAGGACTCTGATTTTCCCACTGCCTCATACTGGCCCCTTTAAAGCCAGGTGTTGTGAGTCCCGGTTGAATGCTATTGAAAGATTGACCTTGTACCATGGACATAACATTGGCACCTCCTATTGCCAGTGTAGTCCATAGAGTAGTCAAGCTTAGAGGGGCAGGGGAAGATATCTGGGGTCAGAATATCTTTCATTTCATATGACAAGACCAAGGATATCCTGTCAGGAAAAAGACTGGGCCACAGTTTCCTTTGCTCTATTGCCTTTAATTAAGACTCCTTATGGACGCAATAATCATGAGGAGTCATACCATCTCCAGGATAAGGAAAGGCAATATTGTTCCATGGCTGGAGGCTGTTTTCACTCAGTCCTGGTTGTACTGGATGGGGAGGGGAGGTGGGGCTAGCTAGAATGCAGAACCAGTCCACGGGGTGTGACAAACAGGTCAACATAGGACACTGGGGCCGAGATGTCTGGTCCTGCTGGAACATGCCCTGGATTGGGGAAGGGCTCTTGTAGGGCAGCAGAGAGGCCCCAAGGCTAACTCTCTGTCCAAAGAATTAACTGAGTCATTTCAGCAAGAGTTTTGCTAATACCCTAGAAATAATGGATGGACAAAGGAAGAAACTGGGATAGGCAGGGCAGAAGCCTAGGCAACATGACCAGGCTAGAGATTGGCCACAAGAATAACCTGGTGTGGGGGAGCATAGTGTCTCAGGGGTCTGGAAAGGTGGTGTGTGCACTCAGAGAGGGATACCATGGGGCACGTAGAGTAGCACCAGGGGTAATAGATGAGCCATGTTTGATTCTGTCTATCTGGATGACTACAAGGATGGCTCAGGTTTCAAGAAGCAGGGTTCATTCTATACCCATTCGTGAAGTTAATCATGTCTACAAACACAGAAAGGTGTGATATGTGGATGTAGTAATCAAAATAGATGTGATCTTTGAGTAGTCCTGTCCAGAGTACAGAATCCCAATGGAGGCAGAATTTAAAGAGACAGATGTTCGCTGAAAGAGAAAAAACCATTTTCTAATACTCCAGCACCAACATGTGCTCCCTGTGTGGTATTCTCAGTAACCAGCGCATTTCCTGGGGCATAGTTCCCTCTCATTGAATGGATGGCCCTTGCTGAGGATTCCTTGCTAGAGAAGGGATCCCCTCTGAATGGATCTAGGTGATGAAGGGGATTAGCTCTGACATCTGTCACCTCATGAGCATTTGTAGATGATTCTACATATTTGAACGAACTTTCTCCCTGCAGCACTATCAGCCTCTGATGGGAAAACTTAGCACAGAGGCCTGAGGGTGCCAAAGGGGTGGAAAATTGAAAGTAGATCTTCTCTGGGGAGGAGCAGGCATTGTGGATTGTCCAGGCTGCAGAGGATTTGTGAAATTCCATTTTGAAAGAGAGAACCCAATAGCATAGTGTATGTCTTGGACAGTCCATGATATTCAATAGTTGATCAAGAAAAGAAAACAGAAACATTCCGGTGTGTACAAATGGACACTTGTTTTATATTCCTAATTTACCCCTTCCTTCAAATGGCCTTTTACTTTCAAAGGAGCTTCTAGTTTACTTTTTTAAGTCAATTTACATTGTTTTCCGACCCAAGTAATCACTACAATCTAAACACACGCATACCATTGGTGTGTTATGTTGTAAGAGAAATTACTCTGCTACTCAACAACGACTGCCAGGGCAAACTCATCTTTACATCAAATGCTGTCAGTCATTTTGAGAAATGCAAGTAGTAGCATTCAATATAAACAATAAAAATATAGTGGTTTATTTTGTTTCCTTGATGAAAAAGGGACTGTGTGGATTTTTCCTTTATAGGTACAACTTGTCTATGGAAGCTCTTGAACCATTTTTCTTCCTTATATAACCTGCTTCCTTTATAACCTGCTATCACCTTGGTTCCCTCTCACTTATCACCTCTACTGCTACCACTTTGGTCAGAGCCATTATCAACTCTCATCTTACTAAAAGAGCCTCATGAAGGTCTCTCTGCTTCTGCTCTTCCCTTCTTCATCCTATTCCCAACATAGCAGTCTGAGGGAGCATTTTAAAATAAAAGTCATGTCCCTCTGCTTAAAATCTTGCCATGGCTCCTGTTTCATTCACAGTAAAAATCAAAGTATCGACGAAGGTCTACATAGCACGTCACCATCTGTTTTTACCCCTTTGACCTCCAAACTCCTCCCCTGCTTCTCTTTCCTCACTCCCCTCCTGCCCCTTTGCCTCCTAGCTGTTCCTTGAACCCATCAAGTGCCTTGTGCCTTAGGGGCTTTAGCTCTTCTCTTGTCCTGGAGCAGTCTTGCCCTGTGACAGCTTCTTGGCTCCCTCCCTCCCTCCTGCAAGTCTTTGCTCAAATCTTGATTCTCAGTGAGGCCTGCCCTGACCACTCTAATTCTGCAACTGAGCACCCACCCTTGCACTCCAGATCCCCCTTAATCTGCTCTACTTTTTTCTTTCTTTCTCATTATTTATCACTACTTAACATACTTATGATTTACTTATTATATTATTTCTCATCAGTGTCCCTCTAATAGCTGTAAACCACACAAAGACAAGGATCTCTATTTTGTTCAAGTGCTTAGAACAGTATCTGGCATGTCATAGGCACCCAGAACATATTGTTGAATGAATGCGTGAACAAATGCATGTTTTCAGCGCCTATTAGTTTATTCCGATCTTTGTCATCCTTCTGCGTAACATATCACTAGTCGGTCCTCTTGGTCATACCCTCATTTGTTCTTTGGGCACCTGTTGTTGCTATCTCATTTGACCATCTTGTATACAAATGACATCAAATGCTCCTTTTAACTTGAGAAAAATCATTTCCATATTCCCCCATATAATTGTGCTTTCTTTTTATAATTCATACAGTTCAATGAGGCTTCAGGAAAGCCTCTCAGCCAGGTCCTGTTTTGGACAAGTGAAAATCCAGTTTTCCAAAGAGTTTGCAATTCTTATCCTCAGTTGATTGGTGTAGCCAGTTTCCTCCTGCTGTTAAACTTGTGCCTCTCTTGCTTTAACTTAAGCCCTGAGTTTCTCATTTATTCTTTCTAGTCATGGGTTAACTAGTAAAAGACATTTCTTCTACAAAAGCTCTTCATGTAGCTGAAGGAAGTAAAACTACCCCCTCAGCATTCTGGTCTATACATGAAACAGCCCCAACTTCATTAATCTTTCTCCAGAGGATATGCTTTTTTTTTTTTTAGGCATGTCACTTTAACAAATATATCCCAGAAGGTGAGACACAAAGAGTTCACTAAAGCTCAGATTCAGTGGTGCGTATATATTGCCTTTATGAGGAAACCACAGTACAACTTGGTTTAAAGGAATTTTACTTGGTTTAAACAGTAAATTGTTGCGAGAAGTTCCATTTCTGTTGGGGTGCTGAGGGGATATATCAGCTTGTGACTGTTGGTGGCCATCTTGCTTTCATAAAGGGAAACCTCACCTGAGAATGACACCAGCAGAGAGGGAAGTAAGCAAAACCACCAGAGATCAGGAGACGTGATTTCTGCTGACATCACAGAGCACCCAGCTGTTCTGATTAAGTCCAAGTACTACGTCACTATACACTTCTCAACCTCCAGGATGTACAGCCCCAATTCTGTGCAGGGAAGATGCAAAACAAGAAGACCCAGTACATCTTTCTTGAAGCATAAAGTTCATTACAAGATTTGGAAGAACCAAATACTTTAATAAGAACTGTCCCCATCCCACAGACATGGCAGAAAAGAAGAGCAAGGGAGAGGAGAAGGGCCTCAGGAAAAACAGTCCAGTGTCTGAAGTTTCACCCAGGTGGTGGCCCAGTGGTGGAACTGCAGCTAGGGCAGCCTCTCCTCTTATCCCCCAGGAGGCTCCAGGCCATCCTCCAAGCTCACCAGGTATTTTGAATAGATGCTTCTGAAGTCCAGGGTGATTCCAGGTACCCTCCTGATATGACTTCCATGCAGAGAATGGCATGGCAGTGTGCACCCCTCCATCGTCCTCTCTCCCAGAAGTCCTTGCACACACAGTGTATACTTCTTGCACTATTGCCACCTGCAGCTGTTTGCATTCAGCCTCTGGCCTGTCTCCCCTACCATGTGGCTGGGTTCCCTGGAGCTCAGCATGCTCAAGTTCAGCATTTAAAATATAAGGAGCTCGGCTTGACCTCCCTGGAGTCTTTGGTGTAGCCCTGCTTTGGCCATCTACAATTTAAATGGGCTCCACCATGTTCCATTTGCCATGCCGCTTCTTGGACAGCTTAAAGCGAGCTTTCTCAGAATAACCAAGAACCTCCTAGCCACCCCCTGACAGCCATGGCTGGTTCCTTCTGGAGTTCCACTGCTGCTGCTGCTGGTGTTACTGTGGGTGGAGGTGGAGTCTCCAGGGCCACACTGGAGGGCTGGTCTAGGGGTGGCCATTCTGGACTCCGGGCTCGGTGGGGAGAGGCAGTCTTCAACTCCAGGCTGGCTAGGGGACTAGAAGGCTCTTTGGCCTCCTTCCCTGACTTGTCAGGCTGCTGATCTGCCTGACAGAACCTGGAGAACTCTGGCTGAACCTCCTGAGTTAGGAAGGGATTATGGCTATTGGGGTCAGGGGAATGGAAGGGCCTTTCCACGGTGGTGCAGCACTCCACTTTGGGTTTCTTGGTGCTCAGAATGAGGTAGGTGTGTGTCCATTTTGCTGTTGTACCCCTTGCTTTTTACTGAGTCCTGGATCTGGTCCCATTCAAACCCCAAATCCATCATCTCTGTCACCCAAAGCCCATGTCATCATGGGGTGGCTCAGTGTACGGCCTGACTTCCTCCTCCTAGCCCGTGTTTAGCCATGGCCCTGCATAGTTTCTTTTAAGCTTCCTGTGTCCCTGAGGTTGAGGGTCATCAATTTCTTTAATAACTTTTCCAGTTCAAAAGAAATGAAAAATGGCACGTGGTATTTCCCGCTCTGTGCCTGCTGCTGCAGTTCCCAGAAGTTCTTTCCCATAAAAGGCAAGGTCCCAGTGACCATCTTCTATAAAAGCACTGCTAGGCTCCATGTATCTAGCACAGGGCTGTCATAGTTTTGGCTCAGGAAGAGTTCTGGGGTGGAGTAAGAGGGGCTGCTTAACTTATTGTTGCTAAATTGGGTGCTGAGTCCAAAATCCTCCATTTTGATGTTCCTTCGAGCATCAGAGAGCACATTCTGTGGCTTCAGGACTCTGTGGACGATGCCCCTCTGGTGGCAGTACTGAACACCGGATACCTGCTGACTGAAAATGCTTTGGACCTTATTCTCAGTCATGTCCCCTCCGTAAGGTGCTCCATGATGAAGAGTAATATTTCCTTGGGGTTAATCATTTCAAAGAACTTGACTAGGAATGGGTGATTCAAGCAAGGGCTTCTTGCTGTAGACTTCCCTCAGTGGAAGTCTCTGCAGGCGGGAGGAGCCCTGCTGATTTATTACTCTGATAGCCACCTCTGACCCGATCAGAATGTGCAGGCCTAACCTCACCTTGGTGAAGCTGCCCTGGCCAGTGGTCTTCAGGAGCTCGTAATGGCCAATATGGGTGGGGTTCCTGGTCAGCAAAGATGGTGTTTCATTCTGTTTTTGTGAGACCATTAAAAAATCTGACCAATAAGACCGGGTATTTAAAAACCCAGTTATCTATGTTTTTAGAGACACAATACAAAAATATGTGATTTTTTGACATTAATAACTCAAACGGAATGAAGTTAGAGCTATACAGAATTGAGTTTTTGTGTGTTCTTGAAGTTAAGCTGAAATAAATTCACATAAGAGTGTTATTACCTTAGGATGTTAGGTCATTCAGATGACCAAAATGTATTTCTCGTTAAAAAAACAACCAACTAACCAAACAAAAAACAGTACACTGTTCACAGCAGAAGGAGAAATCCCATTAAGCTACAGCTTTAAAATGATCTGAAAATTTGGGAAGATGAGTTAATGTTATCTGAAAAAATATATGCGAAATAACACCCAAATGAAATTGATAAGTGGGTAAAAAGAGGTTTAAATAGAGTTGAAAAGAGAAGAGGATTATGTAGAATCAAAGACTATATGCTTCAGCATGTGTGTTTGTGTGTGTGTGTGTGTGTGTGTGTGTGTGTGTGTGTGTGTGTGTGAGAGAGAGAGAGAGAGAGAGAGAGAGAGAGAGAGAGAGAGAGAGAGAGAGAGAGAGAGAAAGAGAGGCTGTTAACCAAGAGAAAAAGAAAAATTGAGGCCTGGGACTTTAGAAGCTAGAATGTATTAATAAATATGACCATAGCATCACAGCATGAAGGAAATGAAAGCCAGTCTTTTCTTGAAAGAAGGCAGGTTTAAACCTGAATGGATGGATAGTTAAATGTGGGGAAGGGAGTGAAACACTGCTGTTTTCAAGAAGGCAATTAATATCTTCTCTATGATAAATTGTTAAGGTAATTTGAAATGGCTCTGAAGCCCTCAAAGCCAAAGCAGGTAAAATTGGGTGAATGCCAAGCAGAAGAGTGAGAAAGTTTTCCATTCATAGTGGTAAAGCTTGACTATAAGTGGGAATCTCTGTTCCTTAGAGATTTACATTTTTTTAAATACTGACATAAGTTATGTATCATATCTTAGGACGTTAATAAATCAATAGCATTGTGCCTAACATCCAAAAATTAAAAATGTAATTGAACTCCACTGTGCTAAGCACTCAGACCATGAGTGTGAACAAAAACAGTCCCTGCTTTCAAGAAACAGAGGACAGAGAAATGTTCAAATCATAGGGTATATCATTTGAGCAGTTATTTTAATAAAGAGTTCTATTTTTAAAGACATAAAAAACAGAAATGGATAGCTTGCACATGAATGTAATTTCTCTTAATTCTCAGGTCTGTATGAAGCCCAGGAAGCAGATCATTTGATTGAGAGTCAGTAGCACTGCATGTCAATGGTAGATACCTGAGCTGCAGACAGACTGACAAAGACAATTGATCACTCCCTAGATCTCGAAGTGTGGTCCAGAGAGCAACCTGCATATGAAACATGGTGCTAGCTCATTTAAAAAGCAAATTCTTGGGATCCTTCTCAAGAACTTACTACATCATATTTACTGTGTTGGGTGCTGGAGTCTTTACTTTAAAGACTCTCCAGGTAATTCTTAGGCGCTGGTTTAGAATCATACTGTTTGAGTTTAGCACAAAATGCTTTTTAGATATCTGAACCTATGACATGATGGCAAACATCAAAATATCCTAAATTTATTATAAGTTTATCTTCCAGGGACACTCTATTATTGATTTAATTCAGTTCATTGTCAAATATGAGCCCAAGTTCTTCCTATTGTAGAGGCTTAACCAGTCCTTTCCTATATTGCATACGTATTCTTGATTTACTTTTCATTTCCCTCTAGGTATATCGTTTTATACTTGGCCCTATTGCATTTCATTCTCTTGTTCTAAGACCATTAAAAAAAACCTGATCAAAGCAACTTTGAATTTCCCTCTTCTCTCTGCAGTATAAATAGCCCCATATAATTTGGAACCAATCACATATTTACTAAGCCCATGTTTGATTTCTTCTCTTTTTTCATTTGTAAAGACAAAGACAAACAACCCTCTTCTTAACCCTACTGTGGAACACCTCTCTACCCATTAGTGACCCGCAGCCATGAGCTACTTTGGCTTCAGCCTTTGGGACATTCCAATAAAGAGAAACGACTATTTTCTTCAGATGTAGTTTATTGCCTGGTTTATAAAAACATCCCATAAAAAAATACATAGAGCATGGTGGACAGGGGAGATATAAACAAAAGTTCTTGACTGAGTATTTTCATTTGAAAAATTCTTAACTTCTAGTTAGAATAAGAAAAAGAGATGTGGTTTCTTCATATCTTAAAATAATTTAGAAATATCTAAGAAATAATTTAGAAAATCTCTGGCAGATGAGATAAGCTGCCTGCAAATCTTGTGTCCCAAAGTCCATCTGAAGGAAGCTAGGGAAAGGGTTTCCTCCTTGTAGGGGGATTTACTGTCCATCCTCGTCTGATCAAGTCCTTTGGCCTTCAGAATGTTTTACAAATCTGCCCCTTCTAGATTTTGAAAATCATAACTGTAAAGCCGATATTTTAATGCTGCGGCCTTTTTATGTGTCTTAATTGAATATTTTCAACATGGTACTTATGTCTTGAAGCAATCTAATCATCTATGATACAATTTAATAAATAAAAAATTAAATATATAGTAATGAATAGGACTAATTGCCATTGTGCCTCAGACAGTGGAATGCAACTAGTAGGTGTTTAATAAATATTAATTTTGATCATGACAGTTAGCCCTAGAGGCAGGGGACATGGTTTTCCTTTTTTCTGAGTCACCATTCAATTGGAAAAATGGCACTTTTGTACTTCAGTTTCACAATCCACAAAAGGAAATAGTTCTTGTTCATCATTATCCACCTAGGATAGAGAAAGAAATGCAGAGGGATTAACTCAGTAATTGTCTCTGTGTTTGAAGGTGGCAGCTGGCCAGGTGTTCTCATGCTCATCTGAAGAATTAGAATGAAATGTGTTTGAATTGGGAAGATTAAGGTTAGATGATGAAATCCTGGAGTGCCCTTTCTGGACACTTTTTAACTAGGGCTTTTTTTGCTTTAGATGGCCACAGCAGAAAGTTGGATCCTCTGAGCTCTCCTAGTCTTGTCACTCTAAGTCAATTTTAAGGAAATGGTTACTGTCCAGAGTTAATAAACTGCAAGGGTAGTTCTTTTGCATACACTCTTACTAAATACGTGGTCCAGGATGAAAATAATGACGGTTTAAATGCCTGAATTCAGAAATTTAACACCCAAGTGATATGATGGAAGGTAACCACCAAAATTTCCAGCAAGGACTGATTGTGTATCCTTTGACCCAGAAATCGCTGGACTCTAGATAGCATCCTGTTGTTGACTTTTGCACAGCTTGCAGACTAAGAATGGTTTTTACATTGTTTTACATGGCTGGAACACAATCAAAATAAAAAAGAATATGATTTGATGATCCCTCGAAAACTAAATAAATTTAAATTTCATTGCACATATAGTTTCAGTTGAACGTAGACATACATGCTTATTCATTTATGTATGGTTTATGACTGTTTTTGTACCACATCAGCGGAGCTGAGAAGCTGACAAACAGACCATATGGCATGCAAAGCCAGAAATATTTATTATCTGTCCCTTTGCAGGAAAAGTTTGCCTACCCCTGACCTAGATAACCTATCTAGAAGAAGTGGCCCACAAAATGTGGAATGAGCTTGTCAGCACAGTTTTATCTATAATAAAAAAATTGGGGAGCATGTAAATGTTCCTCAAGTATATAGGTATTATCAAATAAATTGTGTCATATCCACTCAGTGGAACTTTTCAAAACCGTTAGGAATGAAAGCAATGACTGTCTACCAACATTGAAAAATAAAATGGTTGTGTTAATTAAAGTGGGGGGAAAAATTAGAGCACCAACTTGTAAAACTGTATGATTATAGTCTTTTGTTTTTTTTGATGTTGTAGAATGACTTTTATTGATGTGAAAAGATTTTTACCAGTGGTAATTTTAATTTTCTTCCTTTTGCTCATATCCATTTTATAATCTTTCCATTGTTTTTTAAAAAATTTATTGGGGTGATAATTGTTAGTGAATTTACATAGATTTGAGGTGTACAATTCTGTATTACATCATCTATAAATCCCGTTGTGTGTTCACCACCCAGAGTCAGTTCTCCTTCCATCACCATATATTTGATCCCCCTTACCCTCATCGCCCACCCCCCACCCCCCTTACCCTCTGGTAACCACTATGATTATAGTCTTTAGTCATTCAGTTAATTTACTTATCCAACAAATATTTATTGGAGGCTAGAATATTAGTCAGGCATGTACCATATGCATGATAGGAAAAAAAACAACAACAACCTAGAAAGGGTTTATAGTGACTGGGTTACTAAAGTGATAGATTTTGTTGATTTTTTTTCTCATCTCTATTTCTATCTTTTTTTATCTTTCTGTATGATGTTTATGTTACTTACATATTAAAAATGTCATCAAAAAAGATTGGATAAAGCATCAAAAAGCACAAACAATAAAAACAGATCTCTACACAGCCTGGTGGAATTTGTAGAGAGGACCCCTGACACGGGGAACTGCTTCTTGTTCTGTTCTAGCAATTTCTCAGTCTCTATCTCCTCATTTACTACATTGCTCTTTATAAAAGAAAAGAGCAGGCTTCCCTGTAAAATCTTTCCTGCTTTCTACCCCCAGGGACCAACCCAAGGAGCCAGTAGGCATGAAAGACTTCCCTTCATTCAAAATGGATAATCAAGCCTATTTACCAACAGTTGTACTATCTGAGCAAACTACCACTTCTTCTCTGAGGAGATATAAGTGATAGTCTGTGTCCTTTACAATGACCAAAGAACTTGCACCTGAACAAGGTTGAGTGGAAGTTTTTCTGAAGTGGAATCGGTTCCGGAGCCCAGATACTGAACACTCTGCTCCTTCTCTCTCACTCAGGAAAATGGCCATTAGTTACATTACATTGCAGTCTTTAAAATAATAGTATCCCCATTCCTTAACATTGCATTTTCAATATTTCAAGACATATTAGGATGAAATTAATAGCAAGGACAATATTTTTAGTATTAACAATGTGACTGGCACAAAACACTGAAGGAAAAGGCACTTAGAAATTATTACGCATCCATAAAAAGATGAAGAGAAGAAGTTTTAAAAATGCCAGAATAATCCAAGAAGTGATCCACCTGACCCCGTGTTCAGAGGCTGTCATGGCAGTAGTGGGACCACCTAGTGGGGTAGTGGGCAAGCTCTGATGGTTGCTCCACACGAGGAAAATCACACTGACATTGTAGATGGTCTTCTTACCTCTGGGTACAGTTTTTATGCAGGTCAGACGCATCTATGTGGGAACTGGAAAACTGTTAAATCTAATAAGTATTTATTGAGCACCAACAATATTGGGGTCAAGAAAGAACTGAAGGTGGTATTATGTTCTGTGTGGCAGGAGGAGAGCGGTGTGGAGGGAGTGGAGCACTGAACTACCATGGCTGTGATTCAAATATGAGGAGATGGTGACAGTAGAAAAGAGAAATCAGAGCAGCATATGAGACACAATTCAGAGGAAAAACCTATATGACTTAGTGATTGATTAGATAGGGGACATTATATAGAGATTTCTCCTAAGGTGGAGTTTACCCTCGACATGCTGCAGTGGCTAACGTGGTGCCTCCCGTTTGTGTAGCAAATGTAGTTTGAATGAAATTGGTTGAGTGTTGTCATGCTGGGAGAAATGTGGTACCATTAACAAGATTAAAAAATAAAGAAAGCTAGATTTTTTTTAAATTAAAGTTTATTGGGGTGACAATTGTTAGTAAAGTTACATAGATTTCAGGTTTATAATTCTGTAATACATCATCTATATATCACATTGTGTGTTCACCACCCAGAGTCAGTTCTCTTTCCATCACCATATATTTGATCCCCTTTACTCTCATCTACCAATCCTTAAAGAAGGATTGTGAGCCCAGTTTTGAAGAAAATAATTTAAGGTAGTGATGGATCATCCAACATCAGCTGTCTAGTTAGCTGATTGAAATTATGGAATTCTAGGGGAACTCTCAAAAAGGATTCCTGTATTTAGCAAGCATTTCTTTAGTTTTGGAACTCCCAAGGAACTGATTCTGCTTTCTACTAACAATTTTTTACTCTTTGTCTCAGCTTTTCAAAACTAGTTGGAAGGCTCTCGGTTAATATGCAAATCAATGTTGTCCATTAAAATTGCCTGAATTTGGCATAATGGCTATCACTCATAATGGAGGATATTTTTGAAATATATTAATGAGATTTTTCTCATATTTTTAAAATCCTTTTAGAAACACCCATTTGTTTTGAGATGGTTTAAGAATGTTACAGAAGTAATGCAAAGGGTGAGGAAGGGTTAGTATTTAGCCTCTGACATCAAAATACGATTTTCCAAAGGCAGTAATCATTTAAGCCAGATTTTGCCCAGAAAGAGTTTTCTAAACTCTTTTAACTATCAAGACTAAGCCATGAGAATTCAAATCATAGATGTTTTTCCATAGTGCAGAGAGTATTAGCTCTTCCCCTTAGGACAGCTAAGTAATGAGGATGGCTGACAAGAAAAGAAATTAGGATATAAAGTATAGAGGCTGAAGCCTGCCTCTTGTGGTCCAAGGGAAGGATGACAAGCAGTTTGAGGAAGTCAGAGATCAACCTCTCACCCATATCTCCCATGTGATGTTGAAAACTCAATGAGTAAGGTTTTAGAAATATCTAGATAGGTATGTGGAAGCTGAAGGAATTGTGAACTTTTCTGAGGATATTGTGGGAGAGGCCATGGCTCCTAAAAAAAGCTCCAGCCTCTGGCTTGATGCACATCCAGAATGGCATGAGGGAGATGCCTTGCGGGTAGCAATACGGATCAAGAGATGAGTAACTGGTTCCTCCTGCCCATATATGTGACCATAAAGAGGACCTTTGGTGAGGGGGGTCTCACAGGTGCAAGAAAGAGCTCAGAGACTAGCCAAGGCTTCTTAGGGACGGAGAGGAGAAGCTAAAGAATGTTGAAAGCTTAGCAATAAATGATGTGGAATACAGACTCCAGTGCTGGGAACTAACTCAGTTTTCGCCTTCAAAAGCCAGGTAGCACCTGTTGCATCTCAGCAGTCACCAGTCCAAGAAGCAGCCCCCCTCAGCATCTCCCTTACGCTTCTATAAGGATTCAGTAGCCTCAGGCCCCTTTCCTACACGCCGAAGAGGGAGCTGGCTGCTGAGTGCCTCAGCACGTACCTGAGGTCATCCAGGTAGCACCTGAGTTATCTGAAGAGACTGCAAATGACTGGACAGGATTAACATCTGCAGATTAACAAAATATGTACCCACTGGCTACCCCCACACTCCTCCAATTCCTCAACAATGTGAGGAGTTATGCAGAAATCTGAAAAGTTATAATGAAATAAAGAAACTGAATTTCTTTGTATATCTTGAGTATATACAATGTGAGTGTATATTTACCACTACTACACATCATTAAAATTAGGAGTTAAATGAGGATTGATTGCAATAAATTATTCTCAGTGTAACTGTATAAATCTAGGATAAAGCTGCACTAAGAAACTTGTCTTCAAATGTATGGCATTAATCCCAATTGCTCTAAGCAAGAACTGTCCTATGCCATTAATGGATTATCTTCCTGTAATGACATTAAAAGCAGACTTCAGAATATAGTGCTATTTTAAGAGTCGTCGTATATTCACTGAGATCCAAACAAGTGAATTGATTACCACTATTGAAATCCTTTCAAAGTATCCAAGTACTATAAAAAAAATCTATACAAACATCCCTAAATTGTATGCTTCACCTCTTGATCTCTAATCATCTATTGTCAATACTCGAATTTTTCTCTGTGGTTTGTGATTTGCTAATTCCAAATAAGCTGGAGGAAATTTGCTTCAATTCAGTATCTGATATTTTATTCTTGGAATTCAATAAATACTTCCAAGTTAGGTTTTTCTGTGTGGTTGTTTTTTTCCTGTTTTAGCCCCACTTATTAATCAGATGGGAGAGATTGAGAGAGAGAGAGAGACAGCTTTGCCCATTCAGCAACAGAAGTAATAATAATAAATGTAAGTGCTCATCATTTATTAAGCACTATATGCAATTTTGATTGCTTTATATAAATTATCACATTTCATCTTCACAGTAACTTAAGTACTAGATGTTATTTTTATCCTGTTTTACAGATGAGGAAATTGAGACGTAAAGACATTAAGTATCTTGCTCAAAAATCATACAGCTAGTAAGTGGCAGAGATGAGATTCAAACCCACTCAGCTTAACTTACTAGCTCTTTCTCTTAGCAGTATCTTTGTACAGTAAGTCCTCACTTAACGTCACCAATAGGTTCTGTGACATAAAAAGAAACTAATGTTGCCACAGGCTAATTGATATAAACAAGAGTTAAGTTCCTATGGCACCTCATTAATGTTATAGCAAAATGACATTGAGTGAAAGGATGTTATTCGAAGACCTGCTATAGTCTAGTTTGGTTGCCTTAATTCTCTGTCAGAGCACTATAGATCATACTGTGGTTCCATAGTTGCTATGGTATATTTTTGGACTCCATTTATTTATTTATTCCACATGTGTTGAGTATTTCCTAGGTATGTATCAGTGTAGTAGGCACTACGTGGGGGATGGAACACAGATAAAGTTATAGCTTAGTAAAGGAGATGGGTTTATCAACTATCATACAGACAATAAAATTAGGACTAACTTGAGATTCAAGGAATGAACTGTGGAAATTACATTGAAGATGATAGAATTCTTCCTGGGATGACGATGGAAAGCTTCCTGAATGCGTGGAATCCAAAGTATAGTCTGGAGAACCCTGAAGGTGCCTGGGACCCTTTCAGGTGTTTTACAAAGTCAAAACTATTTTGTTAATTATGCTAAGATATTATTTGCCCTTTTTATGTGTACAGCAGTATAATCCTAGAGGCTGTGTGCTGGTATGTGTGCTATCACAACACAATGAATTCTGAAGCAGTTATGAGAATCCAGCTGCCTTCCTTCAATCCAGAGATTTATAAATATATTTTTTTAAATACCCCTGTTTTTACTATTTTTTTGTTTTTGAAATTATAGTTTTTTTTAAATTAAAATATTTATGTTATCATAGAGTTTATAATTTGTTTTTAAATGGATTAATAAACATTTTAAAAGATCTCAGTTTTAACTTTTAATACAGTTAATTTCAATAGATATGACCCATGTAAAGAAAAAGCCTTTGGGCTTCTTAATAATTTTTAGGAATGTAAAGGAGTGCTGAAACCAAACTTTTAAGAACCGCTGGAACAGAGGAAAGACTATTGGAGGTGTCAGAAGACCTCAGCTCAGGCTTTATCTTTGCCACCTCTGTGCTGGCAGAAACCATCTAAACACACCAAGTCTTGGTTTCTCACTCATACAAGAGAAGAGCAGCCCCTCAGCGCCCCTAGGTGTAGATCAAATGAGATAACGTATGTGAAATAGCCTAAGTCAGGAGAGTCTCAAATAATATTTGATGGGTAATAGATCCTGCTTATTTCAGTGTGAAGTATATACATTCACCTTAGAATTAAAAAAAAATGTGTCTAAAAATAATTTTAGGACATAGTGAAAAAATCCAGATATACCAGAAGGATTTGTGTGTGTGTGGGAAAAAAGTCTGTTGGCCTTTAGCCCATCAATCCTACTCCACAGAGGTAAAATACCGTATCTATCCTTATCCATTTCTGTTTACAGTTCCTCGGTATTTACCATTAAAACTCTAAATAATAGGCTTACTCCTCTATTTCTTGATTAGCAATTCTAGTGTCGAATGGGTCCCTGCTGTGAAAGATGAGGTTTTGGTTCATTTGTATTATCCTTAATTAGATGTTAATATGTCATTTCAAATATAAACAAGATAATTAAGCGTCTATTTACTGCCCCACAACTTTTTAGACAGTTTCTTGACTCTACCCAGTGAAAGAAAATACAACTTTATCAGCCTCCCCTCAGTCTTTACTCCTTGATTATGTTTCCCTGTTTTTCACAGTGTACCATTCATGCTGTCAAGGCTCAGAGCATTTATTTTTTATCCTGTATCATATTATTTTTTCTATGTTGTATCTATATGTTGATTGAACTATCAATGGACAGCACTTGTATTACTGTGACTTTGTAATCCCTGTTCATTTCATGTTCTTCTCTACAGGCTCAAAGCCAGGTGAGATCTCTGTGCCACTTGAAGGACAAGGTGTCTGGCCTAAAAATATCCTGCTTTTTAAGCAGTATATTTATTATAAGGAATCTATTTTCTTTCCAGAGATCTCTCTCTCATTCTCTTTCTGAATCATCTGACCTGTTGCTTCAATTTGCTGGTTTGATAGCTTCCAATTCTCACTTTATGGATGCAATGTCTTTATTGATAGCCCTAAGGATACTGGATTAAAGATTCTCACTATTTCTCATCTGTTTCCCAAATTCTCTCTTTTCCTTTTGAAGGCTGTTCATTTGATTCCTTCTGTTTTGTGCTGTTGATTTCACTTATACGTTCTATGATCCTTGGTTGCCTGTTCGTACTTAGACAAAGGGACTGGCAGATTTCTGGTGACTTCCAACTTCTAGAGCTGGGAAAACTTTACTCTGGGGCATGACCTGCCATCCTAGGAATCTCAGTTTCATTTCTTTAGATGGATGTCAGGGTGGAAGGTAAGGGTGTTGTTCTGCATTGAAGAGTGGAGGTGGAGATAAGGATGATGGGTGAAAATCTTCACTAAAGTGATACTTAGTTAAATCCGCAGTTTTCAGGTTCATTTCTGAATGTTGCCCTCTAAACCTGCAGAGTCAGAGCCCAGAACTAGCCCAGGACTCTACTTGGAACCCTCACTCTAGAACCTACCCCCATCAACCTGCTCTCTTCCCCTTCCCAATGTCCAGATATTTGTTGATGTCTTTCATATGCTGATAATTCCTTCCCTTTCTCTTTACTCTTATAGGCTTATTCTTTTTCCCCCCTTTTGTTTTTACTTCTTTATAGCCATTTCAATAGGGTGTTAGGAAGGAGGATAAGGAAATACATATGCTCAATTATTACCTTTCATCAGAAGCCCATGGTATTTCCCTTAGAAAGCTGTTTTAAGGATTGATGGGCTAGCCATTGTATCCTCAAATTTTATGTCTCAAGAAATTTGGACAGACCGATCATCAGTAACGAAATTGAATCAGTCATCCAAAACCTTCCCAAAAGCAAAACTCTGGGACCAAATGGCTTCACTAGTGAATTCTACCAAACTTTCAAAGAGGATCTAATACCAATCCTACTCAAACTCTTCCAAAAAATTGAAGAAGAGACAGTACTCCCTAACTCGTTTTATGAGGCCAACATTACCCTGATACCAAAACCTGGTAAGGACAACACAAAAAAAGAAAACTACAGACCAATATCTCTGATGAATACAGATGCAAAAATCCTAAACAAAATTCTAGCAAATCGAATGCAACAATGCATTAAAAAGATTATTCATCACGACCAAGTAGGGTTCATCCCCGGGGCACAAGAATGGTTCAACATCCACAAATCCATCAATGTGATACATCACATAAACAAAATATAGGACAAAAATCATATGATTATATCAATTGATGCAGAAAAAACATTTGACAAGATACAACATCCATTTATGATTGAAACACTTAATAAAATAGGTATAGAAGGAAAATAACTTAACATAATAAAGGCCATATATGACAAGCCCTCAGCTAATCTCATAATTAATGATGAAAAACTGAAGCCCTTTGCTCTACGTTCAGGAACATGACAGGGCTGTCCCCTACCACCTCTGCTTTTCAACATAATGTTGGAAGTCCTTGCCAGAGCAATCAGGTAAGAGAAAGAAATAAAAGGCATCCAAATTAGGAATGAAGAAATTAAATTGTCACTCTTTGCAAATGACATGATGCTATATATATAGAAAACCCTAAAGACTCCACCAAAAAGCTGTTAGAAACAATCAACGAATACAGTAAAGTTGCCAGCTACACAATCAACGTACAAAAGTCCATTGCATTCCTATATACTAACAATTAAATCTCAGAAAAAAATACAAAAAACAATTCCTTTTGCAACTGCAGCAAAAAGAATAAAATACCTAGGAATAAAGGATGTGAAAGACCTATATGCTGAAAACTATAAGTCATTTTTAAAAGAAATTGAAGAAGACACAAAGAAATGGAAAGACATTCCGTGTTCGTGGATTGGAAGAATCAACATAGTTAAAATGGCCATATTACCCAAAGCAATATACAGATTTAATGCAATCCCTATCAAAATCCCAATGGCATTGTTTAAAGAAATAGAACAAAAAATCATCAGATTTGTTTGGAACCACAAAAGACCCCAAATAGCCAAAGCAATCTTAAGAAAAAAGAGCAATACTGGAGGTATCACACTCCCTGACTTTAGCTTGTACTACAGGGCTACAATAATCAAAACAGCACGGTGTTGGCAGAAAAACAGACACATAGACCAATGGAATAGAATTGAAAATGCAAAAATAAAACTACATAAATATGGACAGATAATTTTTGACAAAGAAGCTAATAACATACAATGGAGAAAAGACAGCCTCTTCAATAAATGGTGGTGGGAGAATTGGATAGCCACCTGCAAAAGAATGAAATTGGACTGCTATCTGTCACCATGTACCAAAATTAATTCAAAATGAATCAAAGACTTAAGCATAAGTCCTGACACAATAAACTGCATAGAAGAAAACATAGGTACTAAACTTATGGTTGAAATTGGACTGTTATCTGTCACCATGTATCAAAATTAATTCAAAATGAATCAAAGACTTAAGCATAAGTCCTGACACAATAAACTGCATAGAAGAAAACATAGGTACTAAACTTATGGACCTTGGGTTCAAAGAGCATTTTATGAATTTGACTCCAAAGGCAATGGAAGTAGAAGCTAAAATAAATGAATGGGACTATGTGAAACTTAAAAGCTTCTGCGCAGTAAAAGAAACCATCGACAAAATAAAGAGGCAACCAACTGAATGGGAGAAGATTTTTGCAAACAGTGCCTCCGATACGGGGCTAATACCCAAAATATACAAGGAACTCATGAAACTCAACAACAAAAAAACAAACAACCCAATTGAAAAATGGGCAGAGGACCTGAAGAGACATTTCTCCAAAGAGGACATACAAATGGCAAATAGACATATGAAAAAATGCTCAACATCACTAATCATCAGAGAAATGCAAATAAAAACCACAATGAGATATCACCTCACACCAGTCAGAATGGCTGTCATCAACAAGACAAATAGTAACAAGTGTTGGAGAGGCTGTGGAGAAAAAGGAACCCTCATACACTGTTGGTGGGAATGCAGACTGGTGCAGCCTTTATGGAAGGCAGTGTGGAGGTTCCTCAAGAAATTACGAATAGAATTACCATATGACCCAGCAATCCGTCTCCTGGGTACCTACCCAAAAAATCTGAAAACATTTATACATAAAGACACGTGTGCTCCAATGTTCATTGCAGCTTTGTTTACAGTGGCCATGACATGGAAACAACCAAAATGTCCTTCGATAGATGAATGAATAAAGAAGTTGTGGCATATATACACGATGGAATACTATTCGGCAGTAAGAAAAGATGATATAGGAACATTTGTGACAACATGGATGGATCTTGAGAGTATAATACTGAGCAAAATAAGTCAGACAAAAAAAGCAGAGAACCATATGATTTCACTGATATGTGGTATATAAACGAAAAACAACAAAAGAACAAGACAAACAAATGAGAAACAAAAACTCATAGACACAGACAATAGTTTAGTGGTTACCAGAGGGTAAAGGGGGAGGGGGGAGGGAGATGAGGGTAAGGGGGATCAAATATATGGTGATAGAAGGAGAACTGACTCTGGGTGGTGAACACACAATGGGATTTATAGATGATGTAATACAGAATTGTACTGAAATCTATGTCATTTTACTAACATTGTCACCCCAATAAATTTTAAAAATTAAAAAAAAAAAGAAATTTGGGAGTTAAATCCCAATACATTAAAATATATTGCCTTGATTTTTTTTTTTTTTTGGTTACTATGTTGACTGTGGCTCATGTATGTGGGTGATTAAACTTATATGGTGCCTTCAAGGATGAATGAAAAAATGAAAATTTATTTAATGCCATAAAACTGGTAGTCAAGGAAAAATTCATTTGCAACCATCTCAAAAACTCAAATGAAATAACTGATACATGTGATTTCTGTATTAAGTTCACAAATTTCTTTCAGTGAAACATCACAGGACATGGAAGGCAGAATTCTCATGGTTAAAAGCATCCTTCGGAGGAAATAGCCCGGGTTTCATTAGTCACCAAGAAAAATTAATACACCTTGTTTGCAACCTAGTAAAGATGAAGTAAAAATAAATCAGGGAACTTCCTTGCAGTAGCTATGAAAAATGTTAGACATTATTTGAAGGTCGAACTCACACTTTCAGGACATCCTCACTAACATTGTACACACTTGATCTTTAAATACTGTCTTGGTTAAATATTGATTGTTCTACAGGCTCCACTTAAACTGAAAATACTGATTACATCTACCTATTTTCATTTTTAACATCTTTATTGAAGTATGATTGATATATAATAAACTGCACATATTTAAAGTGTACAATTTAATACATTTTGACATATATATGTATATAAACATATATATATATATATCTCCATGAAATCATCACCATAATCAAGATAATGAACAAGTCCATCACCCTCCAAGAATTTCTCCTGTCTCTTTGCAGTCTCTCCTTCCTGCTCCTCCCCAGCTCCCATACTGTCTTCAGGAAACCACTGATCTGGTTTTTGCCACTATACATTAGTTTGCATTTTCTCGGATTTCATCACACCGTATATACTTTTTCTATCTCGTTATTTTCTCTCAGCATAATTATTTTGCAATTTTGCCATGTGGTTGTTTCCACTTTAGAAATTATAAAGTTGCCAATGAATATTATATACACATTTTTGTGTGGACATGAGCTGTCATTTCTCTGGGGCTAGGTCATATGGCAGGTGTATATTTAACTTTTTAAAAAACTTGTACTATCTTGCATGCCTACCAGCAGTGTATGAGAGTTCCAGTTCCTCCACATTCTTGCCATCCCTCGGAATGCTCAGTCTTTTTAATTTTAGCCATTCGAACGGGTGTGTAGTGGTACTATATTGTGGTTTTAGTTTTCATTTTCCTAATGACTAATGATATTGTACATTGTTACAGGTGCTTATTTGCCATCCATAAATCTTCTTTTGTGAAGTGTCTATCCAAATATTTTACCCATTTTTTATTGGGTTATTTTTTATTATTGAATTTGAGAGTTCTTTATATACTTTGGGTACAAGTCTTTTATTGGTATGAGATTTGCAAATATTTTGTGCCAGTCTATGGCTCACCTTTTCATTCTCTTGCCATAAGCGATTTTATTTTTTGTGGTCCTTATGGGAATTTTTACTTTTAAACAATAATGGTAATCATATTCATTAGTAGTATATGTAGTTAGGTTATGTCAGAGAGCTATTCACAAAGGTTGAGGTGATGGCTCAGCCTTTCAAACCTGTATTTCAACTTGAAATGTTAGTTATGGGAAACGTAATTCTGTATAATTCACAGAGTTTATTTCTTATAGTTAAAAAAATTACACAAGCTGTAATTTTCGTAGTTTTAAAAAGTGAATTATATTCTGAGTATAAAAATGTATTTTGAATTTTTTACATTGTAAAAATTATTTCAGATGTAGAATTTTTATTTTCAGTTTTCTGTCTCTCTTCTTTTCTTCATTTGGATATCTTAAGCTGAATTATTCTAATGAAATAATTTATTCAGTCTTTCTTTCAAACTTTTTATAGATTAAAAGACTCATAATCATTAGATTGGCCATAGAATATTGGGTTATATGAATCACATTCAGTAATAAATGAAAGAAAGACTATCAATGATGGCCCTATCTCTTTTAAAAGGCTCTCTAAATTATTATAGGGGTATCAAAGTTCTGCTAAACTTAATCCTGGAATTAAACCAAACTCTAGGTAAGGATGCTCAGGCAGTATATTTTAAAATCAGCGTCCTAGACTTGGTTATGCCTCTTTCTGCATGCAGTGGGAAGCTGAGCATCACTGGGCAACTCCACTCAATAACGCCATTATCAAAAATCTTTATTACTCCTGTTCTTGTATTCTCATGTGCTTGTGCAGATTAAAAGCAGATGTTCCTTTAAATAGCAGCAATAGTTGAAGTTGCATGATCTAGATATTTGTTGGAGGCAGCTGCTTTATCCTCTGTGATGGAAATGCCATCCCCTCAGTTGCTTAAGTCAGAGACTTAGGCACCCATTTTCTTTCTGCCCTCACCCCCAATTCCACTACTTTATTCCAGCCACCATTGTCTCTCTGCTGGATTCTTACATTAGCCTTAGTCCTAATGTCCCTGCCTCCATTGTTTTCCTCCATCAGTCCATTATCCACACTGTATAATTTATTATACACCTTTTCATTCTCTTGCCATCTAAGTAGCCAGGTGATGCTTTCAAAATATATATCTAAACACATTAATTTCCTGCTCAAATCTTAGCCATAGCTTTTGATTACTTTAAAAATAAAGTCCAAATTTCTAAGTGTGACTTTGAAAGGCTCTTCATGTTGGACTTTATTTTTAAGGGACTAAGAATACAAGAACAGAGAGAGAATAAAAATTAGTTCAGAATATAAAACTAGCAAAATGCAGTGACTGAATGGATATGGGGGTGTGGCAAAGATTCAGTGAGGTAATTTAAGTAAAAGGCCTTTGTGAAATAGAAAACATTTTAATGCCATTATCATATTAATATTATTCTAATCTGTCTTTCAGTGAACCTCTGAGAATTATGGAATACCAGAACTTTACTTTTGAGTGTCTTGCTACTCCAGCCTAGGCTCATGAAACCCTGGCATATGGGATTGATTGCTACATAGCTCTGGACTCTCAGATAAATGCTGTATCATTGGACATGTTTGTCTGCATGCCCAATCCTTAGAGGTGCTGAACCTTGAGAAGTCGTGCTGGCCAGTGGCTGCTCAGCCAGGAGCATCCTGGGAAAGGGACTGTGAAGGTGAGATCACACATGACTTAAATTCTTCAGCACCACTTGTAGCTTCCCTTCCTATCAAAGAGTTTCTTGTTTTCTTCTCCTCTTGGGCTCACCTGGAAGAGCTGACTTGGACGCTTGAGGACCAGATGTCTTGAGGCAATGGATTCTAGTCATAAACTCTTTGGTTGCAAGGAACAGAAATTCCAGAAACTGGGAACTAGAAAAATCAGGAACTGGAATTAGTCTTTCCAGATCTTAAGTGGCACATACTCTCTCTTATATCTGCTTCTGACTATATGCTCTGTTGTGCTTTAATCAGCTCTCTCCTTACTCATCTTGAACAAAACCCAACATGGCACCATCCAGTTCTATGTATATATATCAGAGCCGGTCATCTCTGACATCCACTAATAACAGGCTTAGTTGCTCATTTCCCAATTCTAGACTTTCAAGACAGGAATTTGATTGGTCCAAATAAGCATTTGAAAAAGGCCCCAAGTCTTAGTTGACTGGTTGACCTAAGGATTAAGTCTTCTGGGTCAGCTATTAAGCAATTGTCCTATTACTTGAGGGCATGAAATGCAAGGTCACATGCTTTGATACTCACTTAGTAGGCACTAAGAATGAGGATTGCAGAAAATGATGTGGTCAGGGTAAAAATGGGCATCCCTAATACATGAGAAATAATAATTAAATGTTGTAGTTAAAAGCATGGACCCTGGGGCCAGACCATATGTCTTTAAACCCTGTTGGTAGCTGGTAACTTTGAGGAAGTAACTTTACTTTATTGTGCCTCAGTTTCCTCATCTATAGAATGGACACAATAATAGTACCTTTCTAATAGTATTGTTGTAAGGATTGAATATGTGTGCTTAGTATATATTAAATGCTATATAAATGTTAACAATCATAAGGATAAAAATCTGAAGTATGGAATGGGTCAAATTAAGAAGGGCTGTGCATGGTTGGTTGAATAATAACCAGCCAGATACAGAGTGAAATCCAGCTTATGTGGTAAATGTGGGAAAAACAAATTAATGAGCACAGTAAGAATGAATTTGAATTTCTCAGTTGAAATTTTGGGGACTGAAATATTGGAGGGGTTGAGGGTCAGAAGAGAGGAAAAGGGAGCAGAGTGGGTCTGGCTCAGGTGCAGGCAAACGCCTCAGCTGCTAAGACACAAGAAGCTCAGGTGTGCCCTTTAGGTCATAGCATCATCCATGGTTGTCTCCAGCACGGTTGGTTCCTGGTCTGTTCTTCTGAGGTAAAAATCTGAAAGCCTTCTGAGGAGTTTAAACATATTAAATTCTCTAAAGATATGGTTTTAGTGTAGACACCTGGACTAGAATAATTCATTAAATCATTCACTGATTAAATATTAGTTGGCATTCACGGTGGCCCAAGTTCTGTGCTGGGGATATAGCAATAAACATATCTCTGGAAAGAACTTAGAGACTCACAGGCATATAGTTGAGGAAGGAACACATCACATGAAGCACTGATGAGGGGGGACTTTCAAAAGAGGGCAATGGTGCTCTAGGAAAGGGCTTAAGGGGCAGAGCTGACCAAGACTATGGGGGTCAAGGCAGGCTTCCTGGGAGATATCTGGGAGACAGGGAAGAAGAGTGTTCCCGGCATGGAGAACAGAATGTTCAAAGCCCAGCAGCAAGCAGGGAGCAGTACTTGAGGAAGGAGAGGACCCTAGTGTGCCTGGATATGGTACAGAGACAAGAAAGTGAGTGTGGAGGGACTAGCAGGGGAGTCATGCCAAGGGATTTGCACTTTTATACTGAGGCCAATGGGAAGGGGTGGAAAAGATTAAGCTTGTCCCATCTGGACTGGATCTCACTTACACTGATAGACTGCCCTCACCTGTTTTTCTGGGAACAGGAGCCAGGCCATGTGGCCTTGGGAGTGAGGGCGAGGGACATGGCACTATCAGAACAAAGAAGGATTCAAAAGCGAGGTGTGCCTGTGTCAAGAGAAACATCCTCTACTTCAGTTTTGCTTGAGGGCTCAAGGTTCCTTAAATAGTCACCGATAAACAAAAGCTCTGCATGGGTGTGTTTTCAGTCTCTCATGACTGCACCCATACAGCATCAGAAATAGTGGCCTTACGGTGCAGCCTTAGTTCCAAATGCCTCCAAAGAGGCTCTACAAGATGTTGCCAGCAAACCATCTGAAAGGCTTCAAGAACAAAAAAGTTCATGCCCCTTAGTTTAAGGCTACCTGTTGAAGGAGGCAACAAACCAAATTCAGTTGTGTACTCCTCTTAGGCTCTTGACAAACCCTCACACATACATATACAGTTTTGCTGTCTCTCTGCTGATGCTCAGCACTTGGGTAACTGAAACCTTCAGATGGTTGGAGCCAATTTAGTCAGGCTTTTTATTTATTTATTTATTTACTTACTTACTTATTTATTTATTTGCAGTGCCATAGTAAAATATTTACTTAAGCTGCTGTCTTTTTGTATGAAGAGATCACAGTTTGTCCTGACGTGACAATGTGTGCCCTGTATTGTTTTCTGATGTCACAGCAAAGGATTGCTCCCGCTGAATGCTCCATGCTGTGAAGATTAATAAAGGAAATATCAACTAAAATTGCAGGAGGGAAGGCCTGTAGAGGAGCTTTCATGCCCTACCTCTCAAGATCAATTACCCCAAACAGGAAGCTGTCAAGCACCCCAAAAAGGAGGACATCAGTTAGAGACCCCAACAGGAAGAGATACACCTTGCATTCCCAAACAGGAAGTGCAGCTACTTTACTCCAGCAGGAGGAAGGAAGATTTTCCTTTTGCCCAGCAACAAGCCCAGCCATGGAAACACCACCGCTCAGCCAATGAGAAACCATCTTCACCTGAACTTTAACTTTCCCCCAGTGAACTTATATTTTTCTCTTGCTGATGACTTCCTTCTCCTACTCTCCTTTCCATAAAAGCCTTTCATCTGGTATAACCCTTTGGAGTAGCTCTCTGTTTGCTAGATGAGATGCTGCTCAATTCATGGATCATTTAAGAAAGCCAATTAGATCTTCAAATTTACTCAGTTAAATTTTGTTTTTTAACAGGGCTCTCCCACAGTCCCTCTTGGAAACAGAGAACTTGGCAAGATTAAGGATGTAGCTGAAAAAAGTTGGTGAATTTATGTTTCATCGTCTTTCTCCACTTCTTCTCCTGGAAGTGTGAACAAATAATTAAACTGCTAAAAAAGAAAGGCAGCATGCAAGAAGGAGGCCGCACAATTGGCCCTTAACAATTCAAATCTAGATCATTAGCCAAGAATCTAAGTTGAAGGTGCTGAATATTCATTCACACGATTGTGCACGTAATGGCGAGATTTCTTTTCTTGACACAATGAACAGTGTCCTGACACCTTTTGACTCTAGGGTCCCTATAGAACTCAGTTAGAGGTAACAACATGGGAAGGGACTTTCTACTTCACCTCCCACACCACCCCAAAAAACCCCACCATACAACATTACATACATAATCTCGTGCTACAAAATATAAACTAAATTACTAAATTTAAAAAAAATTCAATTTCTCACCCTTAACTGTCTCCTGGGTTTTCTGGGTACATAGCAGTTTTTCCCCAATCTAAAATTTGGCTTTAAAGTTCATGCTTAAATAACTAAGCAATTTTAGTCCAGAGATATATTCTCAAGTGAAAGAAACATTATTTTACAATCACAGAAACTTGAAAGGTATTTGAGATCTTTTGAGAGGAATGAAAATTAAATCAGATATTTGTCTTTTCATCTACTCCAGAATCATACAGCAAGTCACACATACTTAGGGACTCAAGAGAGTTGGAGATATTCAGCAGAATTTATAGCTCTGGAAGTGATGAATTAAAAATTTCCAAGGGGAAACAATCCCTATTGTCTGCCAGTCTATTTAGATGTACAAACTGATGTACTCACCATAATCCTTGTCAGTTTTGCTGAGCTCTAGGGAAGATATTGTTTGAGGACAAGAAGTAGGCTTAACAGAAAGCAGAATGATTCTCTTACACTGCACAGAATTTCACATAGGTTTTACTTCATTTAAAGGGGATCTATTTTCTTTCTCACTTTGGTCATATCAGTACAAAAACTGTGGTCTCTGTGAAAACCATTTTCCTTATTTAGAGTTTAGTACTCATTTTTTAAAAAATTATTATTATTAAAACAAAGCTGTTCTCAATAGCTGGGAACTTTCATTTTATCCACTGCTTTGTTTACTTGAGTTCTGTGTTATCTTTTATTTGAAGGCATGATAGTAGTACAAATTATGTTGTAAACCAAAATTATTATTTAGGACCAAAGTCCTACTACGACATTCTGATGGTTGAAGGGACATTGGTTAACAATGGCAGTCCTCTAACACGTTCTTATTTGTAATTGTTTTCTCAATGGTGGCTTAAAAGGGGAATGGAGTGAGAATGCATTCTAAAATGACAATTTCTCTTGAGTCTAGAGGACAGTTTACAAAAGATAATTAGGTAGGTAATCAGGTAATCTTACCTAAAAACGTATGATTGTGAAAACAGAGACACCAATTACAGATTAAAATTTAGTTACTTTTTTTGTATTTTTTGCTTTGTGGGATGATCTAAGCTAAACTTGTCCAGTAAGATAATGGCTTGAAAAAAACTAATAAACTAAACCTGGCACATTGATGCCTCTCATTGGAACACCTATAAGGGGAGGGTAATATTGTACATATTAGATATATGAAATAAAGACCAAGTTTTAAGAAACCAGAACTTATATGTAGAAATAAATATGTCCCTTTTAAAGTAGTCACTTTGGAAGGCCTTCCACTCATGCAGTGTTGCTGTCGCTCTAAACATTTTTGTTAATTATTTTTTGAGAATTGCTTTTAAACCCTGTGTGGTACATTATTTTTAATACTCTCCATGAAAACTAATAGCATTCTTGAAGAATGGATTTAACTTTTGGAACAATCAACAGTTGTTTGGAGGGGAGCAAAGCACGTGGCAGGATGGGAGGAATCAAATACTATGAAATGGACTAACCCAGTTTTGAGTTCCAACACTGCCATCAACTAGTAGTAAGATGTTGGGCAAGTGACACAACTAATTCGAGCCTCATCTGTAAAAATGAGGCCATGAATTCATTCATTCATTCATTATGCAATAGAGGCTATTATTGAGCATTCACTATGGGATGCAGATAACAGGAATGGAAGGATGAGGTGATTACCTCAGGCTCTAAATTTCTGTTTCAAGTTGGTGATCAATCTTGAATGAAATAAAAATAATAGCCTAGGTTTACATAAGCATTAACTAATAAGGATGATTATCTTGAGTGACTCGTAAATCATCTTTGGTAAAACTTCCCAAAGTTCCAAATGTGTGAGCAACTCTAGTGTTGCTTAGCAAAAGTTTAACTTCTTTTAATTGACAAAGATGAAGGACCAGGCTCATTTCAGATGCATTAACTGGTACCTGGATTTCTTTCTTTTAAAAAAACTTGGGACAATTGCTTACGATCTTAGCCATACATTGAGATTATCTATGGAGGCTTTGAAATATACAGATGCTGTATGCCAACCCACTTCCAGAATCAGAATCCTGTAAGGAAGGTCTAGGTTACAGGCATTTAAAAAGAATATTATAGGTAATTCTGCTACACAGCTAAGGATAAGAACCACTGGCTGATTATAACTCCTCATACTTTTAGAAATTCTACCTTGATATTGTATATTCCCATAAAACTTTCTTTAAAAAAATATTTTAGTAGCATCTTATAAATGAAACTAAATTCAATTAATGTTTAAAGATGTGGTCCATACAGAGTTTTTCCATCTACTAAATTGTAATATTGTTTTAATTGAGTGATACCTAATCCCTTGTTTGTTGTTTAAGTGACTGTAAAATAAATCTAAGACCCAGTGTCTACCCAAAATGACAATGCTAGAAATTGAGGACGATGTTGATAGTATTATGAAAGCGGTATACAGAGTACTCATATTTACTCCACATCACAGCCACCCACCTTTCCTCACGAGTTTCCTGAGGGAAGTAAACACTTAGGGAATGTGGTAAGTTGCTACTAGCTGGACTTTGGTGCCAGACATCATTGCCAACTGCAGTGTGATTCTGAACTGGATCACAAAACCCAGACTGACACGCATCCTGGCCTTTATCACAACTGTTGGTCATCATCTCGTACTGTACTCTAGATGGCCCCATGGAAGGAAGAAACTGGAAAAAAAAGGAACATGCCTTCATCAAGGGGCCATAGATAAGCCTTCCAATGAAGCAGCCCATGGCTCAGCCTGCTACCTTTGCTTATAGGTGAAAACTTGAGGAGAGAAGGAACAAGCAAGCTTCTCCTGCTTCCAACAACTATGCTGCTGGGTGCTCTGGATTTTAATAAGTCCCTAGCAACTTCTCGGGCATGGAAAGTGGTAAATTACTGCTCCATAGCCTACAGATGACAATCTAGATGGGCAAAGAGTAAAGTACTCCCTTTTTGGATTTGCAAAGCACTGTGCATATTTATAAATTGCTGTTATTTATTACACTCTATTCTGCAATCTCATTCTTTTTGTGCTAACACAGTTCTTAGCACAGAGCAGGTAACCAACAATGCTTTCTAAGTGAAATCTATCATATAAAAAAATTACAGAATGTAAGATCACAGAAATAGAATTTATGTGATACATAAAATGCTATTGAAGTTCAAAAAAGAAATAGTTCAATGGCCTGGATAGCTGTGAAAAGTAGACTACAGGTAAACCTTGTTTTATACAGAGGACGCCTAACCCATGACCAGGGCTGTGTACTGTTTGGATGTTGGAGAAGAGTGACAAGTCAGCTGTCACTTTGAAAGCTGGTATAAACTGGACATCTGACAAAAGACCATTATGGGTCAATATATAAACCACTTCATGGCACAATTCATTTCTCTTCTAGATGAGCACCCACAGAAGAAATATTACTATAGAAATTAGTAAATTAATAGAAACTTTTTAATCTCATAAAAAAGAAGGGAGCAGAAATGTAACTTGTGGAACAATTGGAGTCAGTTTCTTTTAAAAACTAGGTCTTTTTTTTGTTTTTGTTTTTCTTAACATTATAATGTAATATGCCCATCAGAGGACAGCAGAAAAATAGAAAGAAGAGGAAAATGCCATCCATATCTCACTTCCCCCAGCAACCACTTTTGACATCTTGATGAGTTTTTTCTAGGTGCTAGTTTCATTCTTATTAAATCTCAACAACTTGCTTCAATAAACATTTCCTCCCTTTTCTTCTCTTGTGTTGCTTCCCCTGCTTTCTCTAAACAAGATTAAATTATTTTTATTTAAAGTAGGGATTATTGTCTTTTAGAAACAAAACTTAAAATAATGTTGAACTTAAAAATAATGCATGATATCGAAAAATACCCTTTCCAAAAATTTACATGATGAATTAAATATTTGTTGCAGATTATCAACAAAATATGACTAAGTGAAAAATACATGATGGGAAAAGTTGCAAAGCATTGACAGGCTGGGGTTCATGAACTCCGGTAGGACCTTGGTTCTTTGGTATTCACGGAGCTGAGAGAGAACTAACCTCCCAGGGGCTGGGAATACAGTTGGGTATTTAGAGTCAGTCAGCCTCTCCTTACCTTGTCCTGGTCTGATGATACCCTTATTACCCTGCGGCAGAGAAGCAAAAAAGTGAAACCAGGAAGGATTATCTCCATGGACGAGGCACAGGGTAGGAGCTGTTGGCTGTGTGACATGGTGAGGCAAGTCTGAACCAGTAGGTCCGACCTAACACATTCCAGAGTCACCTCATAGATGAACAACCACAAGGCATGAATGATCACTCTGCTATGTCACGCATTTCCCAACTGCACAGTCTGTACACCTTAGATTGTGACATGCTGTAATAGAGTTACTTGGCCCTTTGTGCCTTGCTGTACCTTACACACAAGTCTGTCTTCACACATGTAACACTTGATTTCACTTCTCTGTTTATTCCAGTGGAATGTGAGCAACCTGCCTTTTTACTATCAGTACCTACTGGATTACTTGGTAATATTAGGGACTCAATAAATATTTATTAAATGATCTCAAGAAAGAATGTTGTACTGGTAGCTTACTATTGGAAAGAGGTACCAAGAAGAATTAAATGATAAAGTCATAATTACCGTTTGGAAAAGGAAGGCTTCCTATTGCCTGAAAGGATGTCAAGAGTGTTGAGCTCAGCTTAGTGTGTCCTGGGCAGGTTTAAGAGTGACACAAAATCACAAGGGAAGATCCCAAAGTGCCCAAACTCCACCCTGAACATAATGAAATCAGCCATGTAAAAGAAAACATGTTTTAAATGCTCTGCAGGTGATTCTGACCCCCATTCATGGCTAAAAACCAGTGCACACAAGTAAGTATCTGTTAACACACTACTCAATTTTATGCTATAGGCTAATAAAAGAGTGACAAGTGGAAAAATTCTAGGTATAATTAACTAGTTGAGCATGCTCTGTTAGCACAAATACACCTAAGTCAAAGGTGGTGTAGATTATAAAATAGCACTTGCTATTTCTCCATATGCCAAATTACAAAAAGTATTGCATATAGACACCTAATAAAATGTCTATCCTGCCCTACAATGGCTTTGTATCTTCCTACACAGCTTGGCAGAAAAATATCTGTTATTTTCATGAACTACTGTAGTTATACTTCATATCAACCTTCTGAGGTAAGTACTTTTAATATTCACATTTCACAGAGAGGAAATCGAGGCTGAGGGAGATGAAGAAACTTGTCCACATCATACAGCTGGTAAGAATTAGAGCCGAGATTGGAACTTAGGCAGTCTGAGTCCAGAATTCGCACTCATAGCCACATAAAAATGAGAGAGAATTAATAGAGGAATGGGTAGAGAAAAAGAACATGGCCTACAAGGATTTGTCTTAGGGTCAAAGATATCTTTAAAGGAGGTTTAAATGGAACCAAATGCAAGGGATTGTAAATCTATGGAAACTTGCATATTATAAAAATGGTAAAAGATGGCTTAGAGTCAAACAATGATTCAGTTAACCTAACTAAGGAGGAAGATTAGTGGTCAGAGTGAAAATCATATATGAGCCGTTTGCTTCTAATGCATAGTATATTAAAAATGACTTTGTGGTGATTTTAATGTTATTATTTAGAAAACCTGATTATAATTCACCCAAAGTATTTCAGTTGTATTACACCTGCAGATAACTCTTAAAACAAAAATAAAAATGTACAAAATATGCAATTCTAGGATTTTAAAGAAATATTTATATCAGAAATGTCCAATTTTAGATGAACCTTGCATGTAAATTGTATTAGGATTTAGAGCCTATAAATATTTGTTAAAGCCACACAAAGTCCTTGGCACTGTACTGAGTACTGTGGAAACAATGGTGACTAAGAAAGCCTGGGGTCTGCCCTCGTGGGGCTTACGGTCTAAACCCTGATTGTCACTTGTTCTTGCTACCCTGAGACTTGGCAGGAATATGTGTCCATAGCACTTATGCCCTTAACATGTATGATTGCTATATGTGCAATATACTAATGCAGTTTCCCTATATAATAAAACATCCAATTTATCAAGATGTATACATCAAATTTGTGCAATTTTTTTTTGTATGTCAGTTACACCTCTATAAAGCTAAAAACATCCAAGTCATCCAGCTAAAATATAAATAGAAAGAACTGGACTTAAAACAAGAAGAAAAAATGTAGCTTTGGGGGCTGGCCCCAAGACTCAGGTGGTTGGAGCTCCATGCTCCTAACTCCGAAGTCTGCCGGTTCGATTCCCACATGGGCCAGTGGGCTCTCGACCACAAGGTTGCCGGTTCAACTCCTCGAGTCCCGCAATGGACGGTGGGCTTCGTTTCCTGCAACTAAGATTGAACACGGCACGTTGAGCTGAGCTACCGCTGAGCTCCCGGATGGCTCAGTTGGTTGGAGCGTGGGCTCTCAACCACAAGGTTGCTGGTTTCATTCCTCAACTCCCACCAGGGATGATGGGCTGCTCCCCCTGCAACTAGAAATGGCAACTGGACCTGGAACTGAGCTGCGCCCTCCATAACTAAGACTGAAAGGACAACAACTTGACTTGGAAAAAAGTCCTGGAAGTACACACTGTTCCCCAACAAAGTCCTGTTCCCCTCCCCCAATAAAATCTTTAAAAAAAAAATGTAGCTTTGGGAAAATCATTTAAACCACTCTGAAGAAATTTCAACTTCCTTGGGTTTTGGTTAGATTTAAAGACATAAGATGCAAGAGTACTTTGTAGCATAGATATACAGAGGGTGACAAAAAATGTATACAAATGGACACTTTAGTCAAAGTTGCTCAAGCAATGGTTCACTGTAATCAGAAGTGTCTGGACGCTGATGGTAACCACTTTGAGCACCTCTTGTAATTAAAGAAGTCAAATGTGACTTGTATTCATTTTTTGTTATCGGTATATATTGAGTATTACAATTTTAATACAGTTTTCTTTTCTTAAAATGTGTATACATTTTTGGCACCCTCTGTATATATGTATATATACATACATACATATATATATATATAGACATTCTAGACATTATTCTTATTGTGATTTACACAAAATTATGTTTTTGTTCTTTTCGAGAAATTTTTCAGAAAATGATGCAATTTCATTAAAACTCACCTATACTTAGGAGATAATAGCAACAAAATGTGCTGTGGGATAGGATATGGAAGTAGAATGGCTTTATATATAAAACCTGCATCATTTAGAATTAAAACATCGATACTATATTCATTATATACATATCTTGCAAGAAGCCAGAAGATATGAAGTCTCTCAACTGCCTTCCTCCCACTCCTGCAAACTTAGCTACATTTTATCTTGCCTTTTATTCTTTGCTCCTAGCTCTGTTTATGAAGGAACTTTCCTTCTAATTCTCCCACCTCAAGGAACTTTATCTGATCAATTGTCTAAAAAAAGAGGCAAATTTCTCCTCGACTTTGTACTATTCCTTTAGCTATAGCCTTTTCTCTTTCCTCCTCTTCACAGCTAAGCTTTGCCATAGATTC
This sequence comes from Rhinolophus hipposideros, assembly GCF_964194185.1. Lineage (NCBI taxonomy): Eukaryota > Metazoa > Chordata > Mammalia > Chiroptera > Rhinolophidae > Rhinolophus > Rhinolophus hipposideros. The sequence continues at coordinate 37,522,263 of NC_138055.1, forward strand.
TTTTACACATGGTTTCCCCCTTTGTCACCTCCCACTCACTCTTAAACTCACTGGAATCTTGAAACTACCCTATGACATTGCTCTTGGCAAAGGCGACAAATGATCATCTTGCCACTAAAGGCTGTGGACACTTTCTCGGTGGAGTTCAAGGACAGAGGGAGTTCGAGGTACACTGGGGCTATTCAAATGGAGATGTGAGTAGAGTGACATTTACAGATCTACAGCTAAGGAAAGAAGTCTGGCTCCTTAGGTTTGAGAGTTTTCTGCGAAGGCAGGGAACGTGTAGTGTAGGAAGGAAGAGGACAAAGAAAGGAACCCTGAATCCCAACGTTTAGGAGATCAGCAATAGAAGGGCACAGTTCATGAAGAAACTTGAGAAGGAGGGTGTGGCGGTTTTCAAATATGTTTTTGAGTCTTTTGATACTTTTTCTTTCATTAAACCGATCTTAATTCTTCTCCCCTTGAATGTGGGCTGGACTGAGTGTCTCCCTTCCAAAGAAGAGAATGTGGCTCAAGTGTTGCTAAGTGACTTCTGAGGCTGTGTCATGAAAAGCATAGTTTTTCCCTTGTTCTACCAATCTCTGAATCGCCGGTTCTCATTGAAGCCAGACACCATGTTGTGGGGACACTAAAATCACCCTGTAGAGAGTCCAATCCATGGAGAGTTCACAGGGAAAGGAACCAACCAGTTTGCAGCCAGATGAGTGAGCCATCTTGCAAGCAGGTCTTCTGGCCTCAGTCAAAACTTCAGATGATTCTATCAGCTGAGATCCCAGAGAATGTAAACAAACCATCTGTTTGCCCTGCCTGAATATCTGAACCACAGAAACCATGAAATAATAAGTAATTATTGTTGTTCCAAACTATGTTTTGGGGTGATTTATTATACAGCAGTAGATAGTTAATACACAGGAACCAGAAAGACAGGAGAGAAATGAAGAGAGATTGGTAAGATAATTAAAAACAAAAACAAAAACCCAAACTTTTCTTTTTCTACTGTTAATTACTCTGGATATACAGTGTTCCTGTATTTCTCTTTTTATTACATTTTAAATATTGAACTACCATTACATACAATAACGTGCACAGAATTTAAGTGTTGTTCAACGAGCACCCAAAGCAAGATAATAGAAGGCTTCCATCCCCAGTGTGTCCCCTCCTGCTCCTTTCTAGTCAGTTCTCTCATCCCAAGTCCAAATCACTTTCTAAATTAATTATCATAGGTTAGTTCTGCATTTTTATTTTTAAACAAATGTAACTATGCAATATTATTTTATGTCTCTGTTTCTTCACTCAGCAAACCGTGAGATTCTTTCAAGTCATTGCCTATAATCAGTAATTCATTCCTTCTTATTAGCAAGTAGTATTTCACTGTATGAATATACCACAATTTGTTTATCCATTCTCCCCCCGCCCCCTGCCCTGCATTTCTTAATTAAAATAAGTATAGTTATTTCTTCTTTATCCTTGTGGACACATCAAAATTACAAGGACAAAACTACATGTACAAAATTATGTGGATAATTTGATATCATTATAAGTAACATCATATACAAAAGTGGAATGCATTAGGAAATGATTGATAGCTATGATATGTGGAGATTCTCTATAGAATGAGATAGTTACAATCAAACTGTTGACCGTAAAGAGTATACTACTCATATGACATTTAACTTGAAAATGCAACCTGCTGTGCCATGCAAAAATCATAACTGGGTCAATTCTTTTGAGAAAAATATTGAGCCAAAAGACACATTTAGATATAAATAACATAGAAATAAAGAAAATTAAAAAAATCAATAGTTTATTTGTTGAACACACACACACAAAGACACACACACACACACGGATCAGCAATATCTCTAGAGTAATTTTATGTATGGGGGCCAGTGAGACACATGGGACAACGGTATTGCATATCATAAAGAAGTTTTCAATTGTCCTCTGTAGAATACTTGATGTTTCTTTAAATCAAATCTAATTTAATCTTTCAAAATATATTTAATTACATATTAAAGAGATTTGCTACATACCTTGGAACTGTAATATTTTTTCTATGAAATCTTTTTGTTCTTGGTGAGTCTAAGATCATGTGTTCAGAAATGTGTCGGTTTAGAGATTATTTCTAGTTGCATTTCATAAGGACATTTTGTTAACGACACTAGTTTTAAAAAGGATTATCATTTTCCCAGTTCTGAATTTCTGAAGCATAAATACTTCAAAATTATGTTGAATTTGTGATACAGCAAAAATAGAGATACTAAACTTAATTTTATTATTTACCCCAGAGGATCAAAATAATCTCAAACCACATATTAACTAATCTCCTGCAGTTTCTAATTTATAATCTCTGTTAGTTTTAAATTATGGGAGCAGCCAATAGAGTATCTGAAAACACTTTGTTTCAACTTTGCCTTTCTTCCCGGTAATATAAATATCTGAAGAGGTTATTGCTTAACGTATAAAACAGAGACATTGTAATTTATGAATACTACTAAAAAAAAAAAAACCCTGTTCATCTGTTAAACTATATGACGAGCTGGAAATGGTGATTTTTTTTTTTCCCCGTGGAAAGAACATATTAAAGGAAGCGCTTTCTTTGTTGTATCCTTAGGGACCCTCTGATCCCATTTGAGCCCTGTTTATTCCCTATCACTAACCTTTTGACAACTTTTCTCACCTTGTTCTTGCTTCTACTTCCCCATAGCAATTAAGTGAAAATACTGTCCTCATCACTATCATCTCCTGGGATTGCCAAAGACCAGGCCCCCTCAGGCACAGATTCAAGCCTGGAGTTGGGAATTTGAGCAGATGTGAGACTCCCTATATTACTGCCTTCTTTACTGGAAGCTGAAAATGGAAGCTGGCAGTTGTAATCAGACTAGAAGGATTACAATTTATTTGGGCTGTTGTTCACTGCTACTGGTTTGATTTGTAACTTGTGTCAGCTAGGCAATTAAAAGTAAGCCTTTATTTTAAAAATTTACGTACAACTGTTTTACAACTGTAAGCCTCACTAGTTCTGAAACTTAGAAGACAAACCTACAGGAACATGCTATTATTTTCTTTAACCACTCTAACTTACATCTAATTTAAGGTTTCCAGGAAAAGGCTAGGGACATTTTATTCTTAACCAAATGGCTGCCCAGCAGTATGGTCAGCAAATACAGCTTGTATCTAGTTATAAATCTATAATTGAAATAATCGTCTCCACTGACTATTATATACATTATGGTGGTGAATCAAGATATTTTGGTAAAGTTCTCAGGTACCTGCAGGTTCAAGGCTAACAGCTAATTCTGTAATAGATAAAATACTACCCATGATCATTAAATTGTTTTAAATTACAAACAGTCCACTCACTTGTTTGCCTATAGGAAGTAATTAATAAAACAGGTAATCCACAAGAGTTTACATTTGGTTCCCCGGACCTCGATCCGTAACTTAGGCTAGTGATTTAACAATCTGGTTATTTAATAATTCTAATACTCATTGCTTTCACCTTCAAAAGTGGAAACTATAATTAGAATGTAGTTCTGAGGTAAAGTACAACAGAACAACAAATCATTCCAGGTAGCATTTAGCTTCCTAAAAATGTTTACTATATTTACATAGAAAAACCAAGTATTGTTCTGTTGTCATTTGGATTGTTCTCAGTCTGGCTCAAGTCAAGTGGGTTCCTACTGTAACACCAGCTTTTGTTTATTCTCCCTAGAAATCCTAATGATGCAATGGCCCCAAAGCTGACAATGACTTTAGCCCAGCCCTCCTACAGTTCTTGTGAGACTGAGGAGAGTTGCTTCTACTGCTTCTAGGTGGAACACTGAGATGCTTGGCTTGGATTCTGCTTTCAAAGCTACTGCATTTGTTCCACGGACCATATTTTTCTCACTGATCCAGAAGGAAGGTAGAAGGAAAACACTGCTGTTCATAAAATAAGTAAGAATATATTTTATACCGTCAAAGCTACCTTGTACAAACTTAGCTGTTTACAAGGAGAGCTGATGAGAATTTGTGTGTAATTCTAAGGAAACAGAGCAGGGAGTTAGACTTCCTTTAAATTAGCTGAGAGTGAACAATTAAAGAGTAGGCTTTATCTGTTCTAGCATATTGACAACATTGTTTATTTTTTAATAACAGCTTTCTGAATGTTAAAATGACCATACCAAAGTAGATATAAATACTCCAAAGAGGATCATTTCTTAGTGGTTTCACTGAAATTTGCTCTAAGTGCTACTGAGAAGAAGTATGTGGAGATAAGAATAATCAGTTTTATTGATTTGTTCTGTGACTTTGGGCAGTGACCAAATCTACGAGGTCTGACAAGTTTGTGAACTCATCCTAGAAAAAGTGCTACATACCTCACTGCTGAGTATCACTATGGTCACCTTCAAAGTACTCCCCTTGGGAAGCTATGCACCGATGCCAGCGCCTAGTCCACCCTTCAAAGCAATTTTGGAACTCTTTTTCTGGAATGGTCATCAGAGCTGTTACCGTATTACCCTTGATGTCCTGAATGTCATCAAAATGTCTTCCTTTCAGTGTTTCCTTCATCTTCAGGTAAAGAAAGAAGTCATAGGGGGCCAGATCAGGTGAGCAGGGAGGGTGTTCCAATACAGTTATCTGTTGACTGGCTAAAAACTCCCTCACAGACAGTGCCGTGTGAGCTGGTGCATTGTCATGATGCAAGAGCCACGAATTGCTGGCAAAAAGTTCAGGTCGTCTAACTTTCTCACGCAGCCTTTTCAGCACTTCCAAATAGTAAACTTGGTTAGCTGTTTGTCCAGTTGGTACAAATTCCTAATGAATAATCCCTCTGAAATCAAAAAAAGTCAGCAACATCTTTGCAACAAATTCGCAAGCTTGATTGTCAGACCTCGAATCTTTAATCCTTATATTCTTACACACTGTAAGTGCTTTAAAAATATCTCAAATGTGGACTGAGTCAAATTGTCAGAGTCCTAGGTGCATAATAATCCCCCTAGGCACTGTTGTGGAGATTAGTGAAGACTGACTGGGGACCCCATATGAAGGATTAAAAGAGCTTTAAAAAAGGAATACATGTGAGAGAGCTCACAATTAGCCCAGCATCTCTATTTCAAAAGCAAATACCTAAATGGGGAAAATGCCTTTATTTGTCCGCTGGATTGCAAAACTTAAAAATAAAGAGAAGAGCCTATGCCTTTGTTGGAAAATAAACAATTTATCTTCTGGAAAGGACTTCACAGATTGGAGCCCAGTAATGCCTATTTTGGATTAAATTGTTATTAATTAAACTGAAATGATTTAAACATTCATCACCTTGCGTTGCACCTATCAGAAAACAAAAACAACCCCTGGGGTTTGGAGCAGGGACAACAGACACCCCCCCTCCCGCCCCCCACACCACACCCTGTCTAAAATGCACAGGATTTAAGAGGCGCCAAGGGACCCACGCTGGCTCCCCGGGGCGATTGGCAAACTCTGTCCCTTGGCCCAGCAGCCACTGCGTCCCAGCGCGTTGGCAGTTGGCGACCCCCCTCGACTCCCCCTCCGCTGCGGGCTCCCTGTGGCCTTTGGAGGCTCGGAGAGCCGGCTCCAAATGTTTTCCATATTTGTTCAGCCTCCGTAATTCGAATACCAGGGCAGGCTCACCCCGCCCAGCGCCGCGCTCGGGGCCCCGCGCGCAGAACGCGCACCCGCCCACGCAGCCGCCATGGGCAAGGACAAGCAGCCCCGCGGCCCGCGGAGGCAGGGGGGGCCGTCGGCCGCGGACGCCGCCGGGCCCGACGACATGGGGCCGAAGAAGGGCAAGGGGGCCCCCCAGGGAAGCGGGGAGGAGGAGGCCCGGACGTGCTGTGGCTGCCGGTTCCCGCTGCTGCTCGCCCTGCTGCAGCTGGCCCTGGGCATCGCCGTGACCGTGGTGGGCTTTCTCATGGCGAGCATCAGCTCCTCCCTGCTAGTCAGAGACACTCCATTTTGGGCTGGGATCCTTGTAAGCATCAAGTCTGTTTTGCCTAAGCGCGTTTGCCGAACAGGAATGCCAAGCCGCACGGTCTAGCTACGACTAACCCAGCTGCATGCGCCCTTTCCCGGCTCCACTCCTCTAACTCGCGCTCTGCTTGGTGACTGGTGCCTGCCACACTTGTTGTTGGCCCGGGGGCCGGCTGGGCGCTGGAGGACTCGCGCCCCCCGTCCCGCTTGGTGCTCTGAACGCCTCCCGTGGGCCTGACTCGGGAGTTGGGGGAGGCCAGTCAGAGGCTGCTTCTTTTGGTCAAATTGAACAGCCTCCTTAACAACAGCAGATTCACGTTGGTTTTTCCCTTATCCTAGGCCCCACTCTTGTCTCTAAATAAGTGACGAACAGCGAAGGGGTTCATCTTAGTAAAAGTCGATTAGGAAAAATCCTGTACGTGGAGTTGCCCCCTTGAGTTGTATTAATTTTTTTTTTTTTTTTTTTTACATTGGAGGTCCCATTAATAAGTTTTATAAACTAATGGTCTAAGGCAGGAAACGGGAAAACAGCAAGCAAAGTCTTAATTCGCTGGAGTCTCAAGTGAGATAAACGCAGGCCGCTGGCCGTGGCAGGGGTACATTGGGACTCTGTAATGGATGTACTGTTCTAAGCAGAACACTGCTCAGCTGTTGTGAGCGAGTGTTGAGACACACAGCATACTTGGCTTAATCAACTAGATTCTTTAATGTGAAATACGCACCATTTATTGAGCACCTACTATATGCCTGCCTGCTAGAGGCCTTATGTATATTATTTCTAATCCCCACACCACCCTTATGGGATGGTTCTAATTCCATTCCTCAAATGAGAGAACCAAGGGTCCCTCATTCAGAGTCATGAGTGGGCCAAGTTGGCAAATTAGCCAGTTTGATTCCTTCTTGCACCAGACACAGGCATTTTCTTCATTGAGCCATACTGCCACACATGTGGGTTGTAGTTTGAATATGATGCTGTATTATAGCGACTTGTGGTTTACTAGAACCTCATAGGATCCATGAAACAACACGTTGAGGTGCGAACTGTTTTTCCTCTTTGGATATGAGGAAACAGGTTAAGAGAAATTAAATGACATTCTCAAGTCCCAGAGATTAAAAATGGTGGAGGCAGGCGAGACTAGAATTCGCATTTAGGCTCCTAGGCTCACATTGCATCATTACTGCTATGACTGACCACAGAGCTATAACTTATAAAACAACCCTCAAAGAATTTTGTGTCAGGGCAGATGTTAAAAACACCTGATAAATATTCATCGAGGCAGGTATTTTGTAATTAAGATTATTTGAGCTCACAAATTCTTGCAGAGTAATTTAAAACTTTTAATTTGTGTACTAAGAATTCCCATGAAATTATCATGATTGGAGTTTTCTAAGTCAAGTGATTTTAAAAATAGCTTTTCACTAAGATATACTGGGTATTTTAGTCACCTCAATGACTGTCAAGATACTAGAGGGAAAAAATGTCTGTCCTTTAAGGCAAGGAGAATTAAAAGAAAAAAAGAACGAAGCTCCTTCTTTCAGTGGTTTTGAATATCATTTGTGAATGTGTTTCCTATCTTTCTTTTATTTCAACTTTGAAAAGCCCAGTATCAAAAAAGCAAATTAGATGGAGAAAATTGTTTTCTCAATGTCTAAGGCATGAATATATAAATTATGCAACTGAAATTTCATGAGCTCCTATGAGGGGCATCCCATGAAAGCTGCCTGGGTGCAGTAGAAAGAGCATTGTCTACAGCGGGGTTTCTGTTCTTTCCAGTTTCCTCGTTTATAATCAAGGATCCACTTGAAGTTTGCTGTCGTGATAAAATCTGTATTGATGATATCTGTAATCTTAAGTTTTCTTTCAACAGAGAGCATCTGTAGCATAGATAACTTAGTACAGATGCCATGAGACAAGTGAGGAGGGTCTCTGAGGAGCCAGGTGAGGACAAACTCTCATCCCTGCTGGGCCAGAGCTGCAGGCAATGGGTCGCTGTCTCCCACAGACACCTCACTTGTTGTCCTCATGTCTCTGTCTGCGGTTGGTCCTGGGGCACTCTTCCAGGCTTTCAGGGAAGGGAAAAGACGGAGGCAGGATGGTGAAGTGCCGAAGTGCAAACACTGGGCTTGGTGTTGAGCCCCAGCCTGGCCATTGTTCGCTGAATAACTTTGGGCAAGTTACTTAACCATTTCTCTAGGTTTCCATTTCTTTATTGATGAAATCAGAATGGTAATAATAATTCCTACCTCCTTAGGGATGTCCTAAGGCTAACATAAAGTAAGACATGTTCTGATGCTTAGAAGAGTGCTGGCGAATATAATAGTAAGGATACAAAGAGTTAGTTCTTTTTATGAGTAATTAGTGAAGTAATCATCGTTAGTGGCACTCTTCAAATGAGAAGTGGCTCTGGCTTATTTCTAGTGTGGCAGAACAGTCAGTTTTGATTTGCTGCATTTCCCAGACCAATTTGAACCCTGGAGATTTGGCCATCAGTTTGGCCATCTCACTTCTTCTGTTCTCAGCCAAGTTACTATTAGCAATCTCAGTGGTATTAAGTTAGTTCCAGTACTTTCTGAATCTCTCTGTAGGTTTATAAAAATTAACTTGGAGGAAAGGAGTCCCTTCAGGGTCATTTTCCCTAGGAATATGGGGTGATTCTGGTTTGGTACATCCTCTAAAGAATGCTGAAAAGTTTGCCCTGTTTAGGAGACCAAAGGAGTACAAGTCAATCCCTGAGCTGAGGCAGAGTCAGACCTGCTTTCAGAATTTATGCTGAATTCAAGCAGGGTCCCCAGACTGATGCAGCAACCCCATCAACAGCTTTGCATTCTTCACTCTTCTATTTCTCTTTGTATGGTTGCCTCTTACCATGTGGTACTTATTCACGTTACAAGGGTTCTTATCCCATTTCTTTGGGATTTAGGCATCACCATTCCCATAACAGAATCTGGGTATATGGACAAATCCACTGAGATGACTTCTTATTGACCAATGTATGGGTGACTTGGTGAACATTCAGTGAACTTCTGGTTATAGACTGAAGAAGCCCTTCGTGATCTATGATCACAGATTTATGTCTGTGGAATTTTAGGAAAACAAATAGGTTATTTGTTGCCTATTCATAAATATGACTCTTCTCACCTTTCATCCAAGAAATGACTGAAGTCTTTTTACTTTAGTTACTAAAGGTTTCTGTAAAGGAAAAAGAGTAGAATAGAGCCACTACGGAGACCAAGCAACGTGTAAAAGTGCCGTTCGTTTCTCAAGATTCTTTATAAATGGCTTGAGGGTTGCAAGTCACACGACAGTGACCATACAAAGTAAAACAGGGTCTTTTAGGATGACCTTGGTTGGGGTAGGGGATCCTAGATAGTAGAAATTTGCCCTGCATTTTGTTCTATCTATGGCTTGAGTAGCTGGGTCAAATAGGTATTCAAGGTTGCTCGTCATTCCAGAATTCTTATTGATGAACAAATGCGTATGGATTGAAGGAATCAAAGAACTTTGAGGTCTTAAAGACCTCAAATGAATACAATTTTGGTTTAGGTGAAGGGTAATATGTTTGAACTTTGGCTTACTTTTCTTCGTTCAGTAACATTTGTCAGGGGTGTCCACTGTGCTAGGTGTTGGTCTAAAAATAATGAATTATGTACCAGGCAATCTCCAGAGATCCTGGTGGACACGTGCCCTTACTATATCTGACAGTAATGAATACTTCTGATTAGAAAACTTCACCTACACAAATATTTTTAAAGCCCATTTACTTTTCAAAGCATTTCACTTACAGTGATTTATTTACATTGGCATCTCTACTCTAAAGTAAATTTAAGAGCAAACTCGCCTCTCATCCCCAATGGGGATGCTTAGTATTTGTTAGTCTCTTGGCCCTTGTGGGGAATATTCCCATAGAAAATGGGAATTTCTTTGCTTTATTGTGGTTTTCAGCTTTCCTCACTCTCTCTCCATTACTTCCATACCTCACCCAGCTGTAATAAAAATCCTTTGAAATATACCACATTAATCACATTAGAAAGTTTAAGGAAAGGAAGACTATTTCCTTAATGTCATTCATAAAACTCATCATATGAATCTGTCATGATTGAGAGTCCTGCCAAGAATTTCAATAACAGTTTTCATATGTTAACTAACTCGAAAGACTTCAAAATGCAGGTGGATTCATCCTATTTTTAATTTGACTTAATGGAAGGGAAAATTGGGTGGTTATTTATTTGAGAACAATACACCCTGAAATTCATAAATGAATATATGACGTATCACAAGTAAAGAAAAGATATTATGATTATCCATAATTTATAAGTGGAGAAACAGAGATGGTGATTTAACTAAATGATTTGATCATGGTTATAAAGAGAAACTGGAAGTGAGGAAGGTTTGGCATTGGGATTTTGGATAGACCCTAAAAGAAGTCAAGACGCTAACAGTGATGTCAATTTCCGACACAGGCATGTGGACATTTAAGAAACTTAATCTGGAATTGTATTTTTAGGAATACGTTGCATAATAATCACATTACTTTTTATATTGGGACTTTAATATGCTTCCAAAATCTACATTTGCTTGCACCTGTGGTACCTCTGGGAAATAATTTTTATTATAGCAACTGTCACAGGATTGTTAGGAGCTGAGGAGTGATAATTATGTGGCCTAACTCAATTTATTATAATAAATAATGGTAGGAAAATTATCTCCTAGGTACATGAAGCTCTCCTAACAAGTATAAAAATGGAATGTAATTGAATTAATTGGGCAAAAAATTAATTTTAAGCGTATGATAATAAAAGGGAATAGTCAAGAATTTGGTAACATATTTCCTGAAATCATTTTAGGAATACAGAATAAAGAATAAAGAAGGTTAACTATTGAACAAAATCATTTGAGGCTCAGAATATTAGGAGAAAATGTATTTTCACTTCTACTACTAGCCTCAGACTAAACCAGAGACACAAAGGCCAAGAGAGTGTTATATAATGAAGAAGTTATCCCTGAATTTTCTTTCTCTTTTTAAAATAAGGAGGAGAAGTGGCAGGTCCTGCTATTATCATCCTGTAATGTGGATGTATTCAACTCAGAAAGTTAATCTCTCAAAGTTTTGAGATTTCAATCGTCATTTGCTTTTACTGTTTTATGATAAAAATGTTAATGTATAGAATTTGGGGGTAATCAAAAAATAGAGAAATTTATTCTTTTTAATGATATGATATGAACATGGGGCTACTGTGTATCTCCTGATACGTAATGGGTGCCTGGTAAGTGTTGAATTGAACTGAGCTGCTGTTGGAATTTGTGAAAACCATTTTTAAAGTATGGTTTGCAGGCAAATTTAAGTTTATTGTTAACACGTAAAAGAACTATGAGGTAATAATAAGGAATGTGCTATTATTACTCTCTTCTCGGCTCCAGGGTTCCAGACATATTCAGAACACATTAGCTTAGCATTATGGAGATGTTTACTTCACATTATAAAATATCTGCTGGATTCAAAAAAAGAGGTCATTTGACTTGTACATTACTGTAATTAAAATAAATTAGGACTGATATAGCTGAACGCTGGATGTCTTCCTTCTGCAAGGAAAGCAATGGTATAGGTTTCCCTAATATGTGGTCTAAGAGTTTCAGAGATTGCCAATATGATGTCTGCTTTGAATTTGTTGTGAGGATGTCCTCTAGACTTTTTCTTGCCTTTAGCTTTATCTGTTACATTTGTACGAAGGGTATTCTATAACTGGGTCCACTTGCCTATGTTTTACCCTGAAGGGTTAATATCAGCATTAAAGTTTACAAATAAGGGTATGCAAAGACTTCAGTTGCATATTTCTATGTTGTTGTAGGACAGGAATGGAATCTAGTCATTAAACTTTAATTGGGTATCATTTCACTGCAAAATACAGTTCATTTTTACAGTTTATCAGTTCAAAATACAGATCCTGGCAAACTAGAGAAATGCTGATCAAAAGAGTCCATCAAAATCTAGAGCTGGATGGGACCTCATGATGGATTTTAACCCTATAGTTTTATTTGCTGTGAATATTCAGGTCCAGGTTTATTACAATGAGTTCATAAGCTGAAGGTGAACTTTTTTTTTAAATGGATGTTGGGAACAGTATTTAAATCATAAACTATATGAAAGCCTTTTTCAGAGGCAAATCTTTCAGATGGTTTGGATGCCACCTCAGATCTCAGTGTATTGCGATAAAAGTTGGCAGGACGGGGCAGTTGGTAATCTCAGTTGGTTAGAGTGCGATGCTCGTAACACCAGGGTTGCCGGTTTGATTCCCACATGGACCAGTGTGAGCTGCGCCCTCCACAACTAAATCGAAACAACTACTTGACCTGGAGCTGATGGGTCCTGGAAAAACACACTTAAATAAATAAAAGTTAAAAAAAAAGTAAAAATAAAAGACTTGGCAGGAGCAACTGTCAAATGCCTGAGCAAGGCAGCTGTCTCAATCACCCTGGCTAATTTTAAAATTCGTGTGTGTGTACCCACACATATGGCAATACCCAAAATATATTTTTCTTTCTGTCTTCATCTGCTCTAGCATGGTCAAGTTCTGTTGAGGGCTCGCTTCCTGGCTTGCAGGCAGCTGCTTTCTCACTGTGTGCTCACATGGTCTTTCCTTGGTGTATGTGCTTGGAAAAAAGGACAGAATGCTCTCTCTTCCTCTTTTTATAAGGCAACCAGTCGTATCACATTAGGACCCCATCCCTATGACCTCATTTAAACTTAATGACCTCCTGAAAGTCCTACCTCCAAGTTTAGTCACATTGGGGGTTAGGGCTTAAACATAAATTTGGGGGGACACAATTTAGTCCACAGCACTTTCAGTGAGGGATACAAATTCATACAACCACCTCCGTGATGCTTAAGCTCCTTTCTCAGCTTATTTACAAAGGCCCCATGGCTTTCATGGAACATTTACAAGTCTGAATGTTTCTGATGAGAATTCTGAGCCAGTAAACAGAAATGTGGTGATGAAATGCGGTGGGGTGGCTCTTGTGTTCATGCCAGTAGTGAAACATATGGTGGAAGTTGTTTTTACTGCATTTACAGATTGCTGCTTTTGTCAAATTTCTGTAAAAATAAAATCCAGTAGATTTCAGCTAGTGAGTACACTTCTAAGGGTTTCCTAGGCATTTCCTTTGCTGCATTAGCTCTTAAGGCTTAGGAACCATCAGTTAGTAAATCTTTGCCCTCCTTTACTGCTCCAGGAGTGTTTTGCTCTCAGGTTCTAGCTAAATGACACCTTGGCTTCCTAGGCAAGGAAATGAAGGTGGTTGGCTGAACAGTGCAGTTGGGAGATGCTCAAATTTTCAGCAATTAGATGAGCTCTGTGGCCTCTGAGGGGCAGTGATCTCATGCTTGATGTTTCTAGAACTCAAGGGAAGCCACCGTTATTTTCATTTTTGATGGTGATTCTGAAAATCAGATTCACACTCTTTGTTCTGTGGGATGGGTCAGAATAAAACCCTGGAGTGTTTCCACCATGGGCCTCATGATAGAACAGACTCTAGTGGGAGCCTGCATCTCCTTGGCAAAGGCTTCTCATAGGATCCTGTTTGTCCAGCTTAGAAATCCTGAACCGGGCTTTCCTTTCCTCCATCAAGTGCTGCATAAACCCAAACTATCCCAGAGGGGAAGACAAGAGAAGACTGACTAGAACTGTCTAATATGCCTCTTTCAACAGTTGGTTCAATCCCATTTCCATACTGTGTAGCAAATAAAGGCGTGCCCATCGTTCCAGAGACATCCTATAATATCTCTGGTTTGACTTTCGAGCATATTTAAAGTTGATGCTCTTTGATTTAATGTTGCTATCGCCATATCCCCTGCCTAACACCGTCATGAATGTGCTTCAGTGCTATAGTTCCTGGGTATTGGCAAAAAGCCAGGAAGTGACTGGACATTAGAAAGCAAAGGGTTTGTTCATAAATAAGGACTCTCAGATTCTCCTGAAGTTGTGTTGAGGCCTGCTTCTGTTGTGGCAGAAAAATGAGCAACTCCCCACTGTTCGCTGGGAGTGCTGTGGGGCTGGGCAAAGCTGCCAGAAACCTGGAGGTTGCTGTTTTAGGGGCATCCCATTCAACTGTTGTTTGGAAAGTGTTTGATTCAGCATTCATTGTAACACGCCATTAAAACCCCCTTTAACACAGGTTATTATCAGGCCTTTCTCTTGGGTGGGAGATAATGACAGGTGACGAGAAAAGAGGGGGAATTGCAAATGTGTTAACTAGACCCTGACTAGGGAGAGAATTTTAGCTTTATGACTAGGGAAAACAAAACAAAACAAAACACCAGCTTCCTTCTAAAGTATCAGGTGTGGCCGCTCATATCAGGCCATTAGGCTCAGGCTGAGCTTCATCTCACATTTAGCTGTGCCAGGAAAGCTATGAAGGAGGCCTTTTCCAAGATAAAGGAAATAGCATTTCAGTCTTCATCACTTATGTTTGAGGTTGGAGGGTGCTGCTCGATTAGGGAGAAGAACGCAGGATGACTATGCCCACCTCAGTGAAAGCGGAGGGCATCCACGGCGGTGAAAGGACAAACTAGGACTCTGTAAGGTGAACACATTGTAATCAACGAAAGATAATTTCTCCATGGCTGCATGCAGCTCAAAGACAGAATTCGACCATTTTAGTTTACATGTTATATGTTCCATAAGTTTATTTCTCTCGTACTCTCAGCTAGTCAGATTCTGAAACAGAAGGATCGAACTCACACAGGTTGGCTTCATCTCATAATCTTTTCACGAACAAACAGTTTGGGACACCTATTAAAGGGTTTGGATCTGAGTTAAGGGTTTGGAGACCAAATGTAAGTTAAAAAATGAACATAGGTGACCGTAACTATTGTGTTATAGAACCCTCGAAAATAATTCTCATTCAGTCACTGAATCTAGTGCGTCACAAATTTTTCCACCTCGAGACCTCCCTGAAGCCTCATTCCCCTTCTCCCTGTCCTCACACACACATCACAAAAAGCTCAGTGTCTGGCTAACCCGTGTTGCCAGGGAAGGGAAGAGGAGAAATGCTGGAGAGACTGCAGGCTGCTTGGGGACACTGACCCTACCTCCTCATGTTGAAAAGAACAAAACACTTTTCAAAGGAGTAATATATATTAATGTTCCGTTATATCCTGTTTTCTTTTATTTATTTATTTACTTTGGTTAAAACAGCTCTCAATTAGAAAAGCCACTTGATAATATTTTTTAAAGGTTGAACAGGATGGTTCTCTCATTTTCACTTCTGTTGCAACGTTATATAATTGAATTTATGTTGATTTACTGTATAACTTCATTATACCGTACCATTTCATAAGTTTTTATTTATTGTACAAATTCAGATATATGAACCCAGAGGTATTAATGTAGAATTATCTTTGCAATCATTTCTAAAGTGGGACCTAGTTTGAGAACCTACTTAATTATGCCTGAGTAATAAAATCCATCTCATAACTATACCTCCGGAGTAGCCTAATTCCACATTTACGAAATTCCTTTCCCTTCTGAGGACTTGAAAAACCCCGAAGTGAAACAAATGAACTGTAGGTTGTTTGTTTTTCCCACAAATATGTAGCAATTATACCCCTACTGTTGATTCATGAGAAATGCTGGAACGTAATCTTTGTTTCTCTTACATTCTTTGAACATGAATTATTTTTCAAAGTAGGTATTTATAGAACTTATTGGCAATTAATTTCTGATAAATCACCACAAGAGTGAGTTAGGTGCTTGATAAGCAACAGAACAGAACTCTGTAAAACAAAGAGTGCTTATAGTAAGACAAAAACTTTCAACATTTTAACCAGTCTATCTTTGTCTTTCTATATGCCAGGTACAGTGTCCCAGGAGTTCAGTGTCTGGGCGAGGACACACACCTACAAATAATGATAATACAGTTTGAAAAACAAAGTGCTAAAGTGGTACCCCGAAGAAGGTATCACAGTGGAGAGTGTGATTAACCTTGTCTGGGGAGGATCAGAAAAGGCAAGGAGAGGGTATCTGAAATTGTAGGAGGGGCTCCAGATTTGGAATAAAACAAATGTGGGTAGACTCTTGGCTCTGCCAATTTGAAGCTATTTCCAAAAGACTTTTGGTTATGATTTTTATTTTCATTTTTGTGTGGGTTTGAATAAGCATGGGCAGTTCTATGATTAGTTTTTAATTGTGAAAATTTCTAAGTCTATAGTAGCATATAGAGAATAATAAAACAACCTCCTACTTATTCCCAGGTTTGTCAAGTTTTAATATTTTGTTATATTATTTTAGGGTTTTTTTTGTTTGTTTTAGGTGTACAAAGCAACGTAATCGTTAGACATTTAAACCCCTCGTAAAGTGATAAAACAACACCCAAGCTACTACCCCTCTGACATCTTACCCCTCTGTTACAATACCATTGACTATCTTCCCTATGTTGTACTCCACATCCCGTGACTATGTATACCTATATATTTAGTTATAGTTGACATTCAATATTATTCTACTTCAGCTTCAGGTGCACAGCGCAGTGATCAGCCATCTACACAGTCTATAAAGTGATCCCCCTGATAAGCCCAGTGCCCATCTGGCACCTTACATGGTCTTTACACCATTGTTGATTATGTTCCCCATACTGTATTAATTACCAATTTGTATTTCTTAATGCCTTCACCTTTTTCACCCTGCCCCGAACCCCATTCCCATCTATCACCCTGATAGATCTAGTACCTATCTGGCACCATACCTAGTTATTACAATATTATTGACTATATTCCTTATGCTATACCCTACATCCCCTTGACTACAGTGTAACAACCAATTTGTACTTCTTAATTCCTTCTCCTTTCACCCATCCTTAACCCCCCTCCCATCTTAAAGAAGTCCCTCTAAGATTCCTTGTAATACTGATTTAGTGGTGATGAACTCCTTCAGCTTTTCTTGTCTGGGAAGCTCCCTATCTGTCCTTCAATTCTAATTGATAGCTTTGCTGGGTAGAGTAATCTTGGTTGTATGTCATTGCTTTTCATCACTTAGAATATTTTCTGTCAGTCCCTTCTTGCCTGCCAAGTTTCTATTGAGAAATCAGCTGCCAGTTTTATGGGGACTCCCTTGTAGGTAACTAACTGCTTTTCTTTTGCTGCTTTTAAGATTCTCTCTTTGTCTTTAACCTTTTGCATTTTAATTATGATGTGTCTTGGTGTTGGCCTCTTTGGATTTATCTTGTTTGGGACTCTCTGTGCTTTCTGGACTTGTATATCTATTTCCTTCACCAGGTTAAGGAAGTTTTCTGTCATTATTTCTTCAAATAGGTTTTCAATTCCTTGTTGTTTGTCTTCTCTTTGTGGTACTCCTCTAATGCAAATGTTGGTTTGCTTGATAATATCTCGGAGGCCCCTTAAACTCTCCTCAATTTTTTTGGATTCTTTTTTCTTTTTGCTATTCTGGTTGGGTGTTTTCTGCTACCTTATCTTCTACATCACTGGTTGGATCCTCTGCTTCACCTAATCTACTGTTGATTCTCTATAATATATTCTTCATTTCCATTATTGTATCCTTTATTTCTGACTGGTTCTTTTTCATAGTTCCCATTTCCATTTTTGTGCTTCCTATCTCTCTGTTGCAGTTCTCCCTGAGATCATTGAGCATTCTTATAACCAGTGTTTAGAATTCTGCATCTGATAGATTGCTTATCTCCGTTTCACTTAGTTTTTTTTCTGGAGCTTTGTTCTGTTCTTTTATTTGGGACATGTTTCTTTGTCTCACCATTTTGGCTGCCTCCCTGTTTGTTTCTATGTATTAGGTTGGGCTGCTATGTCTTCTGGTCTTAGTAGAGTGGCTTTATGTAGTAGGTGTGTTGTGGGGTTCAGTGGCGCAGTCTTTCTGGTCACCTGAGTCACACACTCCATGTGTGTTCCTTGTATGGGTTGTGTGTGCCCTCCTCTTGTAGTTGAGCCTTGGTTGATAATAGCAGATCAGTGGGAGGGACTGACCATTGGGCTCACTGGTTGTGAGGACTGTCCTGACTGCAGTAAAAGAACTGTGCCAGGGCTGACCCTACAGAGCAGGATCTGCCTCAGCAGGACTCTGGTGCCTGCCCAATCCACTGCAGTGGATGGGTAATGCTATAGCTCATTTTGAAGCTGGCCACTGGGGGTGCCAGCCCCAGAACCAGATTGGAGGGGATATGCTGTAGGTCAAGTTCAGCCACAGCCTGTGCCCCACTTGGGTTCACCCAGCAGGAGCCACAAAGAAATCCACAGGTGGCTGCCACCTGTGCGGTGTTTGGAAGTGCTGCAAACCAAGGCTGGCTGCCACTAGTGCCAGCTTAGTGCTGTTCAACCAGAAGTACAGGACAAACTTAAGCCAGATACTGCTTGTCTGGGTTCCATGTTCCTTTGAGAGACCCTAGGAAAGTCTGCAGCATGAGCTAAGGCAGGAGGTCTGCATGAAAAAGCCACTGAAAGCATCCTGGGTGTACCTGAAAGTTGGGTGGGGCTAGTTCCTGAATCAGCAGGGCGTGGCAAATAAATAGTGGAGACTTAAGATATGGCGTCTGCACAGGGGAAAGGGGGCGGGTCAGCAAACAAAAAATGGCCTCCACCAGCTTCCCGTCCAGGAGAAAGCTGCCTCTCCAGCCCCCGTCCCAAGCCAGACAACTCAATTCCCCACCATATGTCCCTGCTACCTTTCCAGCTGCTGCCCCAGCCCTGGAGCTCAGAGCAAGTGATTCCTTACACACTTCATTGGTGTGTAAGTCCATGCACAGTCCCTTGAAGAGGAGCACCTGGGAGTGCAGCTGCACTCAGTCTCACTCAGTCATAATCTCTGCTGGTTTTCACAACCAGAAAGTGTGGGGATTTCTCTCCCTGGCACTGGAACCCTGGGCTGGGGTGGGCTGGGATCTCTCGCTTCTCTGGGGGTGGGGTGACCCCCACAGAGCCAAAATATTCCTCCTGATCTTTAATGGTCATACAGATGTGGGACCAGCCTGTTCCATGTCTCGGCCCCTCCTACAGTCTGGAGGTGGCTTCTTCTGCACGTCCTTAGTTGAAAAGTTTCAGTTCCGCTTGATTTTAGGTGATTCTCAATAATGGTTGTTTTGTAGATTAGTTGTAATTTTGATGTGGTTGTGAGAGAAGGTAAGCACAATGTTTACCTGCTGTGCCATCTTGGTTGTGTCCCAGGCCACCTATTTTTTTTTTTTTTTTTTAAGAAAAAACATTACAATACATTGAAGCCACCAGTTTCCTTTTTTAATCATATCCTCCTACCACACCCTCCTTCTCTGGGGGTATCTATTATCCTGAATTTGGTATTAATCATACCTGTGTATGTTTTCATACTTTTTAAATAGGTAAATATCCATAACCAATAGTCTTATATGTTTAAAATTTTATACAAATGGTGCCATAACATTTTTTTCAACATTGTTTTTGAGATTTATTCATAATAGTACATGGATATGGTTCATTCATTTTTGCTATACTATATTTCATTATAGGAATATACAACAATTGTTCATTCTCTTGATGAAAATTTAGGTTGTTTTCAAAAATAATTTTTTTTTGCAAGTACAAACAATGTTGTAATGGACATTCTTTTCCATGTCTCTCTGTGCACATATTTCAGTTTCTTTAGGGCATATTCCTAATAATTTAATTATTGGGTCATAAGATGTAGACATCGTCAGCTTACTAGATATTGACAAGTTAGTACCACAAAACCCAAAAATTATACTAATTTACATTCCACTAAAAGTAAATCAGAGTTCCTACTGATCTATATACTTGCCAACATTTGTTACTGTCAATTTTAATTTTTGCTATTTTATTTTTGCACAATGATATCTTGTTTTAATTTACATTTTTCTGATTACTACTCAGGTTGAACATATTTTATATGTTTATTAGCCATTTTAGTGTGTTTTCTATCATTTATTCAGTAAATATTTTCTATGGGTTGTTTGTCTCTTACTTATTGATTTATAGAATTTATTACCTTTGTTACTTAACCATCTTGGTTTTAGGTACTGTAAATACACTCTCCAAGTTGCCACCATGTCTTTTAATTTTGGTTATGGTGCCTTTGTAGTGAAAAATATTCAAATTTAATATATTTATACTTATGGATGTTCTTTATGGTATGTATTTTGATGTATTTTTAAAAATTTCTCTACTCCAAGGTCATAAAGATATTTTCTACATCATTTTCTAAAAATGTTGAATATTTGCTTTTGTATTTATATTTTTAATCTAAGTGGTCTAATTTTTTTGTATGTGTGAAGTAGTGTTAATATTTTGTTTTTTCACTTAGGATTATTAATTGTTTAGTACCATTTAATAAATAATCAATCCTTTCTATACTGCACTGCTATGCCCATTTATCATCTTTAAAATATCCATATTAGATTTGAGGATTGTGTTTGTGATTCTCTTCAATTCCATTGTTCTATTTGTCTATCACTGTGCCTATACCACATTATCTAAATTAAAATTGAAAAACAATACCGCTATAATGCATCTTGTTATAAAGATGATAGCATAAGTGACTCCATCTCCATCTTATTCTTCAAAATTGGCTTGGTGGGTTTTAGCCATATTTTCTTTCATACATATTTTAGAATTGTCTTGTGAAGTTACAAGAAAAATGCTTGTGGCACTTTGGTTCAGTTTGTATTTTCTGTCCACGAGGAAAGAGTATCTCTCCATTTATTTGATATTCTACAATGTTCTACAGTTTAGCTACAATGTGTTTAAATGTGTATTTTCTTTTTATTTATCTGACTGAGGTCTTGTTATATTTCCTGAATCTAAGAATTTTGTCCTTCATCAATTCTGAAAAAATTCTGAAATACTTGAAAAAATTTATTTTTTTTTCAAATATCGTCTCTCATCTCTTTAGTCTCTTTGAAACTGGTATCAGATATGTGTTTGGACCTTCTTATTTTATATTCCCTGTTTCTTTTTAAAAAATATTTTTAAAATTTTTCAATTACAGTTGATGTACAATATTATATTAGTTTCAGGTGTACAACACAGTGATTAGACATTTATATAACTTATGAAGTGATCACCCTGATAAATCCAGTACCCACCCGAAAACATACATAGTTATTGCAATACTACTAACTATACACCCCAGGCTATAATATACATCCCCATGACTATTTTGTAACTACCAATTTGTACCTTTTAATACCCTCCCTCACTTCAACCAACCTCTCTATCCCCCCAATCTGGCAATCATCAAAATACTCTCTGTATCTATGAGCTTGTTTCTGTTTTATTTGTTTCTTCATCCTGTTCTCTAGATCCCACGTATAAGTGAAATCATATGGCATTTGTCTTTCTATTTCTGACTTACTCCACTCAGCATAATACCCACTAGGTATCCTTGTTGTTGCAGATGGCAAGATTTCATTTTTATTTTATGGCTGAGTAATATTCCATTATATATATGTACCTCATCTTTATCCATTCATCTATTGATGTATACCCAAGCTGCTTCCATATTTTGGCTATTGTAAATAATGCTGCAGTGAACATATGGATGTACATATTCCTTTGAAGTAGTGTTTTGGATTTCTTTGGCTAAATACCGAGAATTGGGATTGCTGCGCCTTTCTTTTTCTCTTGTATTAGCCTTTGTTTTAAAGTCTATTTTGTCTGGTTTAAGTATTGCTACCTCAGCTTTTTTCGTTTGTTTCCACTTTCATGAAATACCTTTTTCCATCCCTTTACTTTCAGTCCATGTGTGTCTTTCAATCTGAAGTGAGTCTTTTCTAGGCAGTTTATGTAAGGGTTTTGTTTTCTTATCCATTCAGCCATTCTATGTCTTTTGATTGGAGTATTTAATCCATTTACATTTAAAGTAATTGTTGATAGATATGTAGTTATTGCCATTTTATTCATTTTTGATTCTTGTTCTTGTTCTTGTTCTTCTTCTCTTTCTCCTCCTCCTCTTCCTCCTCATCCTCCTCATCTTCCTCCTCCCCCTCCTTCTTCTTCAAGAAATCCCTTTAACATTTCATGTAATACTTGTTTGGTGCTGACGAACTCCTTTAACTTTTTCTTGAAAAGCTCTTTATCTGTCCTTTGATTGTAAATGACAGCTTGGCTAGGTAGAGTAATCTTGGTTGTAGGTCCTTGTTTTTCATCACAGTCCCTTCTGGCCTGCAAAGTTTCTGTTGACAAATCAGCTGACAGTCTTATGGGAGCCCCCTTGTAAGTAACGAACTGCTTTTTTCTTGCTGCTTTTAAGATTCTCTCTTTGTCTTTAACTTCCAGCATTTTAATTATGATATGTCCTGGTGTGGGCCTGTTTGGGTTCATCTTGTTTGGGACTCTCTGCACTTCCTGGGCTTGTATGTCTATTTCTTTTGCCAAGTTAGGGAAGTTTTCCATCGTTATTTCTTCAAATGGGTTTTCAAATTTTTGCTCTCTCTCTTCTCCTTCTGGTACCCCTATGATGCGAATGTTGCCATGCTTGGTGTTGTTCCAGAGTTCCTTTAAACTCTACTCATTTTTTTAGATTCTTTTTTCCTTTTGCTGTTCTTATTGGGTGTTTTCTGCTCCTTATCTTTTAAATTGCTGATTTGATCCTTTGCTTCATCTAATCTACTATTGATTCTCTCTAATGTAGCCTTCATTTCTGACTAGTATTTTTTTATGTTTTCTATTTCCATTTTTATGTTTCCTATCTCTTTGTTGAAGTTCTTACTGAAATCATTGAGCATCTTTATAACCAGTGTTTTGATTTCTGTATCTGGTAGATTGTCTGTCTTCATTTTGTTTAGTTCTTTTTCTGGAGCTTTGATCTGTTCTTTCACTTGGGACATGTTTCTTTGTCTCCCCATTTTGGCTGCGTCTCTGTATTTGTTTCTATGTATTAGGTAGAGCTGCTATGTTTCGCAGTCTTAGGAGAGTGGCCTTATGTGGGGCCCAGTGGTGCATTCTCCCTGGTTACCTGAGGCATATGTTGCAGGTATGTCCTTTGTGTGGGTTGTGTGTGCCATCCTATTGTAGTTGAAACTTGGTTGCTGTTTGTACATCAATAGGAGGGATTGACCTTTGGGCTGTTTGGTTGTGAGGACTGGCTGTGATTACAGTGAAGGAGCTGTTGTGCAGGGGCTGACTCTACAGAGCAGGGTTCACTTTAGCAGGACTCTGGTGCCTGCCCAGTCTGCCCTTTGGGTGTATCATTTGTGTAAGTGTTTGGGTGCTCTGGTGCAGTCTGAAGCTGGCCACTGGATATGTTGGTTCTGGGGCCTCTTGGGAAACACTCTGTTGTAGACCAAGGTGAGCTGCTGCCTGGGGCCACCTGGCATGACCTACAAAGTGATCTGCAGATGGTTGCCACTTGTACTTGGCTTGGAGGTGCCTGGGAGAGGCTACGCTGTGAACTGAGGATGACTGTCACTAGTAACAGACTTGGGGCTGCTTAGCAAGAAGTACAGGGCATGTGTAGGCCAGATCCTGCTTGTTTGGGGTTTGTGAACCTTTGAGAGATTTTAGAAAAGTCTGTAGCATGAGTCAAAACAGAATTTTGTATGGAAAAGCCACTGGAATGGCTGGGTGGGCTCATATGTTGGGTGGTGCAGGGTTTTAGGGAATCACCAGGGTGGTGTGAATGGTACTAGCCAGGTTGATGGAGACTGAGATATGGCGCCTGCCTGCATCTACATGTTGGGTGGGGGAGGGCTCAACAAGGGAACAGTAGCCTCTGCCATCACTTCTGTCTAGGAGAAAGCTGCCACTCCAGGCCTCTCCCTACAGCCAGACAATTCACTTCCTCTCCATATGTCCCTGGTGTTTTTCAAACTGCTGCTCCAGAGCAGGAGCTCAGAGTGAGTGAGTCTGTCAGCAAATAAGTCCATGTGTGGGCCGTTTGAGAGGAATGCCTGGGACTCCAGCCATCCTCTGTCTCACTCAGCCACAATCTCTGCTGATTTTCACAGCCAGAAGTTATGTGGACTTCTCTCCCCATCACTAGAACCCTTGGCTGAGACCTCTCACTCCTTAGTCAGGACCTCCTCAGCCAAGATAGCCCTCCTGATTTTTAAGAGCTATACGTAAGTATGGCACCATCCTGTTCTGCATCTCAGCCCCTCCTGCCAGACTCGACATGACTTCTTCTGTATACCCTTAGTTATAGGACTTCTGTTCAGCTAGACTTCAGGTGATTCTCAATGATGATTGTTCTGTAGTTTGGTTGTAGTTTCCTTGTGGTCACAACATTTGCCTACTCCATCAACTTGATTGGACCTCCTACTTAGTATATCTTTCCTGTTTCTTAACCTCTCTTTTATGCTTCATCTCTCCCATTCTCTGTACTGTATTTTGGGTTATTTCCTCATATCTATCTTTTAGTTCACTGTTCCCCTTTTCAATTGAGTTTAATCTGCCTGTCATTTGTCCATTGAGCTTTTAATTCCAATGATTTTATTTTTCATTTTTAGAACTTCTATTTTGTTGTTTTTGATTTTTAAAACTATATCCCTGGTGTTTTTTTTTAAAGAGCCCTATTCTTTATTTAATTTTCATTTCCTTCCTTTATGTTGTTAATTATTTTGAATGTATTTTTATAGGCTCTATTTGAAATTCATGTGGCTTTAATTCTGAGGGGGGAGAAGAGGAAGGAAGGATGGGAGGGAGGGAGAAAGGAAGAGAGGGTGGGAGAAGGAGAGAGAGAGAGAGAGAGAGAGAAAGAGAGAGAGAGAGAGAGAGAGAGAGGAGAGAGAGAGAGAGAAAGTGTGCACACACTTATATGCCTGTGAGTGCTGGCCTTCACTAATGAATTGATTCTTCCAATGTTTTCTATAACTGGTTTCTGAATTCATTTTCCAAGAGACTTTATATGTGATAATTTGGTGTGCCTATTGGAGGGTGTAACCCTTCCAGATGGTTTGTCTTGCCAGGTGTCCCAGTGGAATCATGAGCCAAGAACAAGTTTTTTTTTTCCTTAACCTATTTATTATGGGAAATTTCAAGCACACACAAAAGTCATCAATAAAATAGTATAATGAACAACATTTTATCATCACCCAGCTCCAAGAATTATTAACTCATGATCAATCTTATTTGTATGCTCGTATACTCCCTCCATACCCACCCACTACACTCTGGATTATTTTGAAGTAAATCCCAGGTATTATATCATTTCATCCATAAATATTTCACTATGTAGGTCAAAAGATGATGACTAAAAAATAATCAAAGTACCAGTCACACCTAGCAAGTTAACAGTTTCTTAATAGAACCAAATCTATGTTTAAATACCCATTAACTCATGAATATTCCTTCATAGTTTGTCAAAATCAGGATCTCAATAAGATCTATAAACTGCAGTTGGTTCATATATTTTTTATGTTTCTTTACTCAAAGATTTACCCTTTCTAACTAATACAAAATAATATTGAATGTCAACTGTAACTGAAAAAAATAATAAAATAAAAAATAAAAAGATTTGGGTGGTGAACACACAATGTGATTTATAGATGATGTAATACAGAATTGTATACCTGAAATCTATGTAACTTTACTAACAATTTTCACCCCAATAAACTTTAATTAAAAAAAATAAGATTTACCTTCTCTCTCCTTTCTGTTCTTTCTCGCCCCTCCATCCCTCTCTGTCCCCTACAACGTATCTGTTGTAAAAACCAGGGTTTTTTACCCCCAAGGATTGCTTTCATGATACTTTCTAGTTACTTCCTCATCTTAAAAGGTTCCAGGACCATGTAGAAAACCCTCAGAATCTCCACTCCCCATAAGGTGAGACAGAACAATTGTCTTGATGACGTTCAGTGCTAGGTGGTTAATAATTTTCTAGTCGTGTGAGTGTGTAGCCATTTAAAGGGCTTGCCTTTATGCCATGGTCTCAGCTCCATCTCTTCACCTATAGAAGCTCAGAGCATTTTAGTGTTTTATAGAAAGGAGAGTTTCATATCGTTTAGTCCTTAATATCATGTAGAAATAAAACCTTGCTACTTAAAAAAAAATCTGTGGATCAATTTGCAAGTTTCTTCACCTCTGTGAGTCACTATTTCCTGTAGATTGGAGTAATATTCTTTATTTATTGCATTGTTTTAGGGAGTAAAGGAGGTAATGTATACAAAGTGCGTAATGCATAAAGGGTAGCCTTTCTGGGTAGAGGAGATTTTGGGGGCAGGGTTTAAAGAATGAATGTTATTGGATACAAAATGGTTGAAGGAGGAATACTATTACCAAGAGGATAAAGAAGTGAAAGGACATTTTAGGTCAAAGGCACAACTTGTGTCCTATGACTTAAGCTCAGTTTTCATCCACAATCAACCTTATTGATTCATAATTCTGTTGTTTGTGCCTATTCAGTCTTTTGAGGATATAACTGCAAAACTACCCAGCAGTTCCTATAAAATATGAATCTTAATGTGAATATACAAATCTGTGTTTAGTATTAAAATAAGACCCAAACCAAAGGGATCCTACTTGAATATCTCCGTTATAAGTCATACACTTATGTCAGATTTTCCTCTCAGTTTTCTGAGCTGGTGAAACACTCAGTTGTGAGATTCATTGATTCAAAATGATGAGCTAGTTGCAATCATTTTCAAGCAAGGTTTTGGAACTTATGAATTGGGAGCAACTTTGTATTGGCACATCTCTTGCAGATCTCTCTGGTTTTCCAGCCTTACTTTGGCAGGAAAATCAAGGAAAACATACCATACCGATAGGATTTGGAAGATTCACACACTCTCATATAGCTGTTGGTCACAAGTTCCAACTCCTTTTATCAATTCCATCAGGATAATTTTCTAATATCCTATAAAGCAACATACAAGATACAAGTGAACATCTGCAAAGCACAATGTGTGCTGAGAAATAGCAGTTACTTAACAAGCACATTTCCTTTCTACTCTTTCTGTGCTTGTACAACAGATCTATCCAAACTATACAGCAATGCAAATTACAGTGCAACACTGGTTAAAGAATTAAATATATATATGTATAATATATATTATATATATATAACATTATATATGCATATATATATATATATAATACATATCTGTGGTTCTGCATTTGTAGATTAAACTAACTGCAGATCAAAAATATTTGAAAAAAAGTTACATCATTCCTGATGTGTACTATGTGTTAGGCCTGCAATGGTTGCATCTGTACTGAACATCTACAGATTTTTTGTCATTATTCCCTAAACAATATAGTATAATAACCATTTACATAGCATTTACAGTGTATTAAGTATTATAAGTAATCTAGAGATGCTTTAAATTCTATTGGAGGATACATGTAGGTTATATACAGATACTATACCATTTATATAAAGAACTTGAACATCTGTAGATTACGGTATCTTTTGGGGTCATAGAACCAGTTCCTTACAAATACTAAGGGAAGATTATTTCTGGTTATGAGATAGTTTCAAATCATGATAAAATCCACCACTTTGAATTAGAAAGGATGTACCTTACCATACAAAAGATTTCAGCCTGGTATGTTAAGTGCTCCTTAATTCTTTACCAACCCCATACTTCTTTACCAACCAAAGAGCTTTTATCACAACAAAGCTGGTGAATCTACTCTCACTGCTGGCAATTACATGAACAATAATTTCCTTAAGAATTGCCTCATAAATTCTTAGAAATTTTATTTTTACAATTTATTTTCCAGAAAGATCTAGATTTGGCAAAGTTCTCCATGACAATAGGCCTGCTTTTGTTTTTGAGCTTAATTAATGAGCACATAAGTCATTTACTTTGGTTCATTTTGAATGTCTTTGAATACTCATATATGAAAAGTTCCATATACTTACAGCAATTCAGCATAGACCTGTCAGGTATCAACTCCTCAGGCAAAAGGACAATTACAATGATAAAAAGGGAAAAGAAGATTGACTGAATATTATAGATGGGCTAAACTTGGGTGGTTGAGCAAGTGTCTTTTCTCTTTAGACCCTGAAAAGAAATAATTTTCTGGGACAGAATTGGTCATCTAGAATTGCATTTTCCCTGAGAAAGTTTCACCTGTATGTCTACCAGTTTTTTTTTTTTTTGTTTGTTTGTTTTTTAAATAATCTCTTAGGTCATCTTTGCAAAATAAATATTACAAATTGTTCTCTTTAATCCCCATAGAAAAATGTGGAAATGCACATATAAGGATGTGTATCATAAACCAAACCCTTCCTAGTGGAACTTAGTCCTTGGATGAAGAGAGTAGTTCTGTACTAAACCTCTCTACTAGCAATTTTACTATAGTGAAAAAACAAAAAGAGTAAAACAGTGAAGCTCTGGTGTTGTAGATTCCAAAGGTAAATTGAATATCTTCCTGATATATGATAGGTCAAGTAAAACTCTCCTTTACAGAAATGACCAGTTATAAAAAGTTGCTAGCCATAGTTTTGCTTGTAGTGAAAAAGAAGCTACTACTTTGAGCTTGATTTAATAAAAACTAAGAAAAAAATTGTTTTTCAAAATTATAATGATTGTTCTGGATTTTAATGCCTGTACATTAATATTTGTAGTACTTAGAGATAGATAGTTACAGTTTTCCCCCTCAGCTTGATGGCCAATTCTACCATAAACTCTTTGGTTGATTTTGAATCTTTATATTTACATGTGTATCACTTTTGGAATTTCCAGTTAATATCTGTGCACTAATTTTGGCTGAAATAACTTTTTTTAAGTAATATTAATTTTGGATCTGTTATGGACAGAAAATATTTTTAGCTGAACAACATTTTTTTTCTTTTCAGAAATGAAATGCTTGTCTTTGTAAAACCACGATAGTGTAATCAGAGAAACATAAACAGCTTGGCATGGACACCAAGATTGGTATTTCCTGAGTAGTAGATAATAAATAGGTTGGTAGCAGAAAGAAAAAGAAGCAAATAAAGAAGTTTTACAACTCTTAAGTGTCTGCAAACTATTTATGTCAACATTATTGGAAAGTTTTTTGAAAAGTGGGTCCTTGTTATGAAAGCAAAAGTAGCCCAAATCGCTAAATGAAAGGATTCATTTATTTATTTGACAAAAACGTACTGACTACTTCATATCTGCTGGGTCCTATCCTAAGTCCTTTACATGTGCTGTCTTACACAGTCTTCACAGCAATTTATGAAGCAGGCATTGTTGTTACCATCCCACTGATGATAAAACTGAGGCTCAAAGAGGGTAACTTGTCCAAGGTCAAAAGCTAAAAGTGGTGAAGGTGGATTTTGAACCGAGGTCTGTCAAATTCACAGCTAAGCAACACTGCCTTGGTCTCTGTCTTCAGGTATGCGGCCCATTTTGCTGTAAAAGTTTATATAGTTACCCGCCGTTGCCCCTCCTCCAGGGCAGGTATATGTTATCTTTTAGGGAGGCTGTGAGATCTTACATAACTTACAGTGGATATACAGTGTTGTTGAAATAACAGAATCAGCAAAGCTCTCATGAAAAACAACCGTGAGTCCACCATCATTTTTAAGTGGTTGCTGTGCATTACCAATTCATTTTTTTTTGGGGGGGGGATGTCACTTTAAAGACTTATTGTTTGCATTTTGCTAATTATTATATGTCATGTTTGTGGGAAAAAGCAGCTATGATGACACATGCTATGTTTTCCATAGCTCTTCTCTGACGAATATCTACTTACTTATTTGTTTATAATCTGCCTCTCAACTTTAAAGCATTGACCCCATCCAGGCAGCGATTTTTGTCTCTTCTGTTCACTGTAGTATCTCCAGAGCCTGAAAGAGTACCTGGCACATTGTGTAGGGGCACAATGAACATTTGTTAAATGAACAGAATGATATTATTTCTAAGATGTAATAGAAGGCTACATTTACATATATTCATTTCAGCTCAAATTTCAGAGTAAGTTATACTGCACGGTTTGAGGTCATATGAGATGGAAAAAAATAATACCAATTATAATGCCAACCACATTATTTTTGATCCTTAAAACACATTATAAGCTAAGAATTATTTTCTCCATTTTATACATGATGAGACTGAGTCACAAAGATTGTATCACCTTCCCACAACTTGGACAATTGTTTGGATCTCAAAGACTGTGTTTTTCACACGCTGTCTCAGGAGTGATGCTTCAAGCTATTCAGCGCAGAAGGGAGCAGAGGATGGAATGTTCTCCAAATCTCTGCAGTTCTCACTTCACTCATAGTGCTGTCAAAATTCCACCAGGGAGGCAGCCAGGCCATGTAATGGTTAAGAGCCAGGCACTGTACTCTGACACGTACAGCTAGCTGTCAGTTCTGTATTTGCTATGTGGCCTTGAGCATGAAACCTTTCTGAACCTTTGTTACTTCATCTATAAAATGGGGCTAATAATAGCAATTCCCCCCCATTAGATTTATATGAAAACCAAGTGGGATAATTTACATAAAATGCATAGTTTAATGCCTGGCATATACAGTTGTCCCCCTGATCTGCAGTTTCACTTTCTGTGGTTTCGGTTACCTGTGGGCAAACTGCAGTCTGAAAATACTAAATTCCAGAAATAAACAATTTATAAGTTTTAAATTGGGCACCATTCTGAGTAGATGATGAACTTTCATGAGGTGCCACTCTGTTCCTCCGCCTGGGACGTGAATCATCTCTTTGTCCAGTGTGTCCATACTGTATTTGTGACCCACCTGTTAGTCACTTCGGAGCTGTCTGCAGTATCACATTGCTTCTGTTCAAGCAACCCTTATTTTACTTAACAGTGGCCCCAAACCACAAGAGTGATGCTAGCAATTTGGATATGCCAAAGAAAAGCTGTAAAGGGCTTCCTTTAAAGTGGAAAGGTAAAAGTTGTCAGCTTAATAAGGAAAGAAAAGAACATAGGCTGAAGTTGCTAAGATCTACAGTAAGGACAAATCTTCTGTCCATGAAGAAGGTAAAACAAATTTGTACTGTTCGCTGAGAGAGAGAGAGATACCACATCCACATAACTTTTATTATGGTATATTGTTATAATTGTTCTACTGTATTATTAGTTTTTGTTGTTAAAATCTTACTGTGCCTGATTTACAAATTTAACTTCATCCTAGGTATGTGCGTCTAGGAAAAAACATAGTTTATATAGGGTTCGGTAGTTGTTGCAGTTTTAGGCATTCACTGAGGGTCATGGCAGGTATCCCCATGTGGATAAGAGGGGAGGCTACTGTAGTTACAGACTAATCCCAGTTAGTAAGCAGATGCTTCTGTAAGAAAAGGGACTCTGAGGAGGCAGAAAACGTGGTAGAGGTGCAGGGGTTTGCTAGAGTATCTCTGATGGGTTTGTAAAAGCTGATTGTGCACATCTCTTCCCAACTCTGTGCTCAGTGACTTCACGTTGGTAGCTTGAAATCAGCCATGGTAAAAATATCAGCCCCTGCCCCTTCAGCTGGTTGTTAGACAGTTCCTAGCGTGCCACTGTACAGGTGGAGGTGGTCTCGTTTTGGAGGTGACTGCCTTGCTTGATTTGGAGCAGGAATGAGCAATGCCTGTCAGCAGTAGCAGACTGCCTCATCACACTTATTGATGATTTAAAGATGCTTCCCAAACCATCAACCAGACACATGGAGGCTATAGGCTCTGGAATGAAGTCATATTTAAATAGCAACGAAGACAAAGGGTACCCCCAATTTTAAGGACTCCTACAATAGCATAGACTAAATTTCTTTCTTTATGGGGAAACTATTATTGTTACATCTCATTATTACTTACAATCAACAACCCTTCCATAGGAAACTCCACTAGTCAATGCATCACTCTAGACCTCTAACCATTCCGATAAACCCCATACGAGGCATCAGCATTTATAAGACAGTGTTTTACCTCAGACTAGTGGTTCTCAAAGCATGGCCTCAGGACCAGCAGCATCAGCATTACCCAGGAATTTGTTAGAAATTCTAGATCCCCACCCCACACCTATTCGATCTGAGATTCTGGGGATGGGACCAGTTTTTACCAAGCCCTTCAAGTGATTCTGAACCACTAGTTTACACTTTGTCTTGTCATAAGGCAGTGGCAATGAGAATCCAGTAGAAATGTGTAAGTTATGCTAAAATGTTCTCTCCCATCCATTTGAAATCTTGATCCAATAAACATCCTTTAGTAGATTCTCATGAAATGTTCTTTTGTATATTGTTTAAATCTCTAGCATACTGTGTGTTAATCAGCAGTTCTCCCAAGACTACATTTAATTAACAGACTGCAATATATTTATCATTTGTTGAAAATGACTACTAATAGTCTAGCTTAAATTCTATTAAATAGATGAAAATCCATAGAAATTCTCTTAAGAAATATTCAGAGAAACACTTACAGTTCTGCTGTATCTCTTGTTGACCAATGGGTTATGCAGGCATGAAAAGAGAGTTCACCTTGTTAGTATATTGACTGAATTATAGCACTTTAAATACAAGGTGAAAGTTGATTAACGCAGAGAAATAGTCACATTTCAGGTACACAAAGGACAGGGTGGGGATAGAAGGAGTAGAGAAACCTTGAAAGGCATTTGACAGGGGAAGGTTGTATTCCCCAGAGAGTGCTGTCAAGCAGCTCTGTCGACAACAAAAAGGAGAAAACAAATAAATTGGAGGTTGTGTGAATGTCACAAGACCAGAATATAAATACATGTGACACAGAGAGAAGTAAATACCAATAATTCACATTCTCACAAAATGTTTAAGGGTGATACCTTCTAGCTATGCCAAAATGAAAAAAGAAAAAATAGTATGTAGGTAAATCTCCCAGACACTGGTCGAGAATTCACCTTTTATTCATAATGCCAATTCAAAAGGCACCACTGTAGGTACAATAGGCCAAATAACAAAAACAAAGACAATGTGTGACAAGACTCAGGACTCAGACATCTAGAAATGGATTTAACATTCAGAGAACATTTCAACTCTGTTTAACTTTCTAACTCACAAGAGAGAATTCAGTCTTTATTCTGAGCAGAAAAAGAAAAGACAGAATGTGGAATTTGGGACTTCGGTTTTCTCTTTACACCAAACAAATTGTAGAAACATGCATCCAAAAATAGGTTAAAAATGATGGTGGTTGTCTTATTCTCTTTTCCATTAAAAATCATTTCAAGCTTTTCTCATCAACATAATTATCTACGTGAACTAAATCTTAGCAAGCTCTTAACAGTGAGAGGCCCTTTTAGCATTGGTTTCCCCAGTGCCACCCAGTTCATATTTGGCTTTGAGCTCAGTGACACCACCTGTCTGCCCCAGGTCTGGTTCAAAGAGTGCCTTCTTGAAAACATTACGTAACTGCCTTTTTCCTGTTCCACGTGCCTTACCTCACCATATCTAATGGAAGCTCTGGCCCAGAATCCAGGAATGTTGTTCCAGATAGGCCTGGCGGGTCTCACTGCTCATTCACATGAGCTCCCCTTTCCCTGCCTGGGAAGTCAGAACACCCTGTCTTTCTGGTCATCCATGCCCTGCCAGCTCAGGAAACAAGACCCTTAGTCTGGCATGAGAAATTTGGTTTCCTCCCCATGGCCATAAAGCCTTCAGTTTTAAGTATTCAATAAATATTACTTTTCTAGAAGGTGCTTATACTCAATCCCCAATAAACCCTCTAATAAAGAAGTATTGTTCTATCATGCAGAGCTGTAGGTAAGAAAATGAAATACCCGCCCCCCCACCCCCCGCTCCCAGAGCCAATTGAGCCCTACCAGAAGGCCAAGAAATGACAATATGTTGAATTAATTCAGGTTTTATAGCAAATACCCTATGCAAAGATTTAGAAGTGAAACTTTAACAAAAACCAAAAGGATGATCAGTTTCATAATATTTAGACATGTCATGATGTACAACCAAAATTATAAGAAGTATATTTGAGATGCTTTCTGTTCAAAAAAAAAAAATCAAAGATTCTTCATAACTGGATAACTTCCTTGGCCCTTTTCTGTTTTCACTAGACTCTGGATGGCACAGTTTTCTGATGATTTCAATTGCTTCACATATGCCGATGACTAACAAATGCTTATCTCAGCCCAGTCCGATTTCCTGAGCTCTAGGCCCATGTGGCTGAGCTTTGAGTCTATGTGGGCACCATCATTTTCCACTCCCATTCTGCTCCTCCTCGTGTATCTCCTGTCTTATTAAATGTCAAGACCGTCCACTTGGCAGTTCAAGTCAGGTAGCTAGCACTTTCCTGATCCCTCCCTCTTCTTCAGTTCTCACATCTAGTCAGTCCTTAGAGCCTAGGTATTCTGCTTTCTTGTCACTCAAGCACACCCATGCTCCAACCCTATGGCTTCCTGAGCTCAGGCCCTCACCGTTTCTCCATAGAGCAGGCTCTTAGGTAGTTTTCCCTTCCCAATCTATTGTTCACAGCCAGAAGGACCATTCTAAAAGGCAACGTTGATCATAGCCTCCCCCTGCTGCAAATGAAATAAAAGTCCTTTGTGACTTACTTCCTGTCCATCTCTGCAAGCACATATTTTGCCTTTTCTTCTTTCACTCTCTGCACTGGAGCTGTAGGAGTCCTCAAATGTTAGCTCTGCATTTCTTCATGCTTTTGTACCTATTAGTACTCTCTTTACTCTTCCTCACATCCTTCTCTTAGCTAATTTCTTCTTATCCTTTAAAACCCATCTTCCTCCAGGAAGTTCTCCTCAGTCTCCCTTGGGTTAATTGCCCTTTCTATGTATTACAGCAGATCTGGTCCTAGTATTTATACAGTATTATAACTTCATTGTCCTCTCTTTCTCCACTGGACTGAGAGCTCCTCGAAGGCTGAGATTCTCTTTTCACCTCTCAATTTCCAGAGCCATGTACAGGGTCTGGCTATTGAATGTCTTCAGAAAAGTTCAGTTGATTGACTAGGTGAAATCCTCTACAATGAGGTAGAGGATTTACCATATGCTCCTGTGTAACTTCTTGCTGGAAACCAGCCTAAGTCAAGGCTACACAGAAGCAGACATGACTGAAGTGGGAAAATTTGTTCAAGCAAAGCACAGAGTCAGATTTCTAAGATGCTGGCTTGGTTATTGGAGTGTGTCTCTCGTAAAGACAAAGGAGAAAGTCTTAGCTAATGCCAACTTCAGCACAGCAGCATCGAAGGACAAAGACAGTTACGTGGGAGAGAGTCTGACCCTATGCACCTGCAGACAGACGTAACAAGGGGGCACAGGCACACACTTAGGGATTTAACAATCCCCATAGAAGCAGGTTTCAGAAGCCTCCACCTGGTTTGTTGCCAATAACCAAAAAAAGGAGCTCTTTTTTCCATTGTTTCAGTTCTGTAAATTCTTCTTCTTCTTTTTTTTTTTTTTTAAGGAGGATACAGCTCACAGTGGCCCTTGTGGGGATTGAACCGGCAACCTTGGTGATACCAGCACCATGCTCTAACCAACTGAGCTAACCGGCTGCCCCTGTAAATTCTTAATGGGATAATATATAGTAAGCCCCTACAGGTCTTATTAAACTTACACCTCAGTTAGATATTTTTTTAAAAAATGACTTTTGAGAAAAAACTTCATCCTTGACCTGTATATGTCAGCCACAATGTGGACATCACAAAAAAAACATCAGTATGACCACTTCCAAATTTGCGCATCTTCTGCTCAGAAGCTGCCTCCCTGGGTCCTATCTGCCTTGTTTTCTACCCAGACCTGTCCAGTTCACGCCATGCTCACACACTTTAAAGCTGCGTCTCTCCACTGGGAATATTATCTACTGCTGTTAAGCCATGCAGCTGGTCCTAACGATGGAAAACCCTGCAAACAGCCCATACTACACAAGGCTTGGTTTTTGGCTTCAGTTGTTCAGGTTTCAGTGAAACCTGAACAACTTTCAACTTGGGAACCCAGGAGGGTACAAGCAACTTATTGATTTTGTAATCAAGGAGTGAATAGGATAGAGGTGTTACCTTAAAATGCTATGTTGATTTTGTAAGTAAACAGCTCTACTACTCTAGCAGGGATGGTCTGTGGTTTGAAGCTGGCCCTAGGGGTAGGAATTATGAATATTATCATACAAGTCATTTAATGACTTGTTAAATGATTCTCACTCAGTTACCATTTCAACATCCGTCTCTAGGAAAATTGTGCTTATTAGAAAATGCAATACTGTTGCTTATGTTTTCTATCTTAAAGTAGAACTTAGCGACATTTTAAGGTTTCCAAAATTGAGTGTGAATCGATATGTTTTGATTGAACTTGTTTTAAAAACTCCAGTGCACTAAAAAGAACATCTGTTGTGACGAACCAATTGAGTATCTTTTCTCTCCAAGTTGCCATTCCTCCTGTGAGCCTTCTTTCAGCCACACACATCCCTTCTATTTGCAGCATTGACACTCAAGAACTTGGAAATCACTTTCTATTTCTCCCTCTCCAGTGTCCTCCCTTCAGTCATGGTATAGCCAAAACTTACAGTGCTGCTTTTGCTTCACTGTTCCTCTCTGTCGCTTTCTCTGACTTCGCCTGCCACCGTCTGAGCTCTGGCACACCTGATATATTAATCTTCCCTAGATTAGTAAAATAACATTCTGATATTCTCGCTGCCAACCCACCCAACACCACCACTCATTTTCCTGAAAAATGTCGTGAATCATGTCATCCTTGCTCAAACATTTTCAAGGGAGCCCCACTGTTTACTAAATCAATCCTACAATGCCAAATTCTCAACTTACCTTTCCTGGTAGATCTATGTTTTGGCTTTTTTTTTTTTCCCTAGGTAGCTCTATCATCTGTTATTTCAGCTCTGGGTACATGTTAGCTGTTCTTTGCACACAATCTGTGCAGTCTTGCCTCTGTGCTGTTGCTCGTGCTGTTTCACTCAAGAGACCTGGTCTGAGTGCTGGTTCCATTATTTACTAGCTTTGCTTGTTTCCTTGATTATGATATGAGGATCATAACAGCACCGACTTCGTAAGGTTTTGTGATTATTACATGAAGAAATCCATACAAATCCCTTAAAAGTACCCCAGCACAAGTAAGTACTTGTATTCAGTAAATGTTAGTGTTCGTGATTAGCATTATCATCCCTTTCAAGGACCATTTCAAATCCACCTCTTTAGTGAAGCCTTTTTAATTGCCCAGCTCAATTGTTAATTTTCCCCTCTTTTTGTACTTCTCTGAATAGCGTTTGACATATAATGCCCTGCTTCAGGATAATGTGTGTACTTATCTTGGCCTGGACTGGACTATACACTTATTGAGACTGAGGAACTTTTATTCATTGTTGTATACTCTGCCTTGTATGGCACCTGGCACATCAAAAGGACTTCATAAATACTGGCTAGATTGAAATAATTTGATTTTACTATTTTTTTAAACTCTGTTCCACAGCCAAGAAAAAATAGCACATAAAGATAAGTAAGTGAAATGAACACCTTTATAACAAGGATGTTACTGGTAGAAGAAGACACTGAGATTGATGTCATTAGAATTCACAACTTGCCCCGATAACATCCTTTCATCCCTGTTCTCCATTGCAGGTCTGCTTAGTGGCCTATCTTGGTTTGTTTATGCTTTGTGTCTCATATCAAGTTGATGAACGGACATGTATCCAGTTTGCCATGAAAGTAAGTTGTCATTTTTCTTTCACTTTTATCGTCACGTAGAAAGAAACACAAGTACAAAATAAAGGAGTGCTTTTTTAAGGGGTTGCAATATCTGATTTTTCTAGAAATTTTTAGGGAGGCCAAAAATTCTTTTAGGAGGGAATTCATCCAGACGCCAAATGTAATGCTAATTTTTTTAAGTCTTAATTTCCATGCACTGGGTTGGCATGGAACATATGAAGTCTGTCCTTGAATGCCCTTACAAGGAATATTGAAAATTCATCAGTTCAACAGAACACTTTGCCAGAGAAATGATGCCCATATCAGTGCCCACTTCCATACCTTGGGGGTTATTTAGAATATTTTAATAATGAAGCAGTCTAAGTGTATTTCCTCTAGTAGGTGGGATCACTGAGACAGAAAAAGTACATTGGGTCCATCCAACTGATCTGTGCCAATGGTCTGAGGGCAAAGGGGGAGGAGAGCTGGGAGGTGCATGGGTGAGCAAGCGTGTGTGTATTTCATGTGCATGTAGTTTTTCTCTGATAAAGGCAGTGCATCCAGATGGAGCTGGCTCGAGGACACAGCATTTTCACTGCACACAGACGCTACTGTAAATGGAAACATAGACACACCCTTTCAGAGTTTAGGGAGATAAACACCCAAGTCAGCAATCAGAGTTAGTAGACATCAAATTCCTATATTTTCTTTCAACTGCTGTAGCAGAGAACAAAAAGCTTTCTGTATTTTTTTTCTTTTTGTCCACTCACATCATTTACTTCTCTTCTACAAGAAAACAAAAAACTAGATACTCCTTTGTTCACTGAAACAAGAAAGTAGAAGGCAAGAGTAAGTTAACCATATTATTTGGAAATTTGGAAGATGCTGAAAATCAGCTGTTAGTGTATTCTAGTATAATTGAAGCTGTTGACATAAAAAAACAATATGCTGAGACACACACACACACATATATATATATATATATATATATATACACATATATGTCGTAAAAGAATAATAATTATTAGGATAAAAAGTTTTCACATTATATTAAATAGCAAAACAAGCTAGCTACACAAAATGTATGGCATGATCCTATAGAAAAATAATAGCTCTATGTGGTTAGAAAAAAATAGTTATCTGTGAGTAGTGCAATTATAGCAGCATTGTGTAGTTTTTCTCTAAATTTGAAATGTTCTTCAGTTAGACATTTCCAATTTATAAAATTAATGGATGCTATTTTTTAAAAAGAATGATAGAATTAGAATCTTGGTAGATATGCCTACATTTGGAACTTACACTTTTTCTAAGGTGTTCCCTAAAAGAAGGCCAGATAAAGCACACATCAGTCCATGTTTGTTTGTTTGTTTTGTAAAGCAAGTCTTGGTGATGATTTTCTTTTAAAAGCCAGAAAGCCTAGTTAAAAATGGCCTGTTAAATTACTGGAACTTCACTCACCAAGTAAAAAATGCTCTAAACTAGATTCCTTAATGTGTGTGAAAGGCCCTCATTTTTCTCCAGATGATTCTAGGAAACAGCAGAGGCAAAAGCATCAGCTTTACAGAGGCCCCCAAAGCCATCTCAACATCTGCGTGTAAAAAAAGGAGCAAGGGAAAAAAAAAAGTCACTGCCAATGTCAGCCAGGTTGAGAATTCCCCACTAGGAACATCTCATTAGCTGCCTTTTTTTTCCCCACCTGTGACAGACATTGACAAATTCAGAGGTCCTTTTCTCCTGCATGTGACCTTTAGTGATGCTCCCTGCCAGCTCTCTAAGATGCCCGCTATATTATCTACAGTTAGAAAATAAGCTTCAGTCAGTCTCAAGGTTTTCCAAAGGCACAACAGGTTACAGCAGACTTTCCTTGTGCTTTTCACACCATTTTGGGAGGAAGAAATGAAATGCATCTTCATGTGGTGTTTCTCACTAGCATAACCACATTTCAGTACCCTCGTATTATCCTGGCCTAAGCTTTGTCTGAGAATTTATTTCCTCCTGTTGAACACCAAGACAGCCAGGGAAAGCAATCAGGAAGTGATGGCAGCATCTCGTTGTAACCTGCACACACAGTCACACACACACTCACACACACCTCCTTTTTCTTAAACACAATAACCACTGGGGATTGTCTTTTCATCTCAAGCCACCACAGTCTTCCGAGGCCCTTTGGCAGGCCCTGGAGAGCCACCAGAGCAAGGTCCTTCTTTCTCCCTGGGTTCTGCGCTTGGATTTGGCAGGCCATTAGGCTGCAGATTGGACCTCCCGCCTTTCCCT
The DNA here is from genome assembly GCF_964194185.1 of Rhinolophus hipposideros. Taxonomy (NCBI): domain Eukaryota; kingdom Metazoa; phylum Chordata; class Mammalia; order Chiroptera; family Rhinolophidae; genus Rhinolophus; species Rhinolophus hipposideros. Next base: position 37,561,999 of record NC_138055.1, read on the forward strand.
ACTTTATGGGGCTCACCTTGATAACTTTCAGAAACGTGTTCGGTTCATATGCTTGCAGAAGTACTTCAGGATACATTCCCCATGAGGGCATTTAAGGCCCAATTGTCTCGCGCCCACATCCAGGAGCGCCCTGGGCTGCTGCTGCGGCTGCCTCTTCTGGCGCAGCGCACTGCAGAGGGGACTTACCAGCCTGCCACAGGGGAAGGTAATTAAATCGCAGCCGAACCGCCTTCTTCCCGAAATCAACGAACTTTGAAGCTGCAGCAGGGTACCAATTAGAAGCAGTGAGAGAGCGGAGCTGCTCCGGGCGCTCTGTTACATAAACGCCCGGAGCCACCGCGTCTCCGCCAGCCTGCTGCCCAGCGCCAGACACAGGGGCTGATACAGGCAAGACAAATGCGTCCCCAGCCAGGCTTTTATCAAGATATATTTGCTTGTATTCCCAAGGTCATTGTAAACACTTTCATTGATAGTTTATTCGTGCTGGGTAGGTAAAACAAGCCACTCGATTTTAAATTGCAGAGTCGAACCTAGAAGCTTGTTGCTGTCAGATGTGCTAAAGCCATGAAGGAAAAATGCTACAGTGTTGCAGATGTAGCCTACAGGCTTGGGGGATCAAGTATATATTTATGTCTTAAAAGGGATAGGAGATTTGATTTTTGTGGTTCACTCCTGTTTACTTGGCCTGATGCTTTCATGGAGTGGGAGAAGCAGAATCACCATGTGTGAGATATGCACCACTGAAAATGGTAAGGGGCATGGCTTTTGTTTGTGCTCTGGCTGGCTTCTAGCACATTTAAGATGCTCAATTAAAATGGAACAATCTCTGTGTTTGCATAAATGTTTACATCCTTTCACAAGCCAAGTACGCATTTTTACTCTCACATGACAGAGAATAAGACAAAGCCAGTAGAGTTAATACCCTAAGAGTTCTGAGAACTGACAGCTCTTTCCATCTCTACTGATTTGTTTATTTCACAAATGCTTACATAGTCCTACTATGTACCAGACACTGTTCTAAGCCCTTACAGATATCAACTCTTTTGATCCTTATAATAATCCTCTGAAATAGGGGCTGTTTTGATCATCTTTCCAAGGTTACAGGGATATTGCTTAATTTGCTCAAGGCCCATAGCTTGTGAGGGGAGAACGAGGATTTGACCTCAGGCCGACTGGTTTCTTGGCCTATGCTCATAATCATCACCTGGTACCGGTACCATGGTACACTTGTTAAATGTCTTGGGAAAATCTTTTGATCTCTGCGCCAAAGGTCACCTTTCAAAAATAGACAAATATTCAATTTCAGCAAATGAACTTTTGTGATGATTATGAGAAAATAATATTTTTTGCAACTATTTTTAATTGTTTACAGATTGAGAATGAGGGATTATCGTCATTACTTCTAGACATTGCCCCAGTGAATACTATAGAAATTTGCTACGTAAGGATGTGTGTGTGTGTTGAGGGTAGGAGGGTTATTACAATATAAGACCTTCCCCCCTTCCAGTTACCTCCGCTGATGGCAATAAACTGTGTAGAGAAAACTCCAGTTGGGGCCATTCTACTAAGCAGATGACTCTCAGGTGGGAGATTAGCTCTTTAATTTAGGCTTTCCCTGCTGGTAAAGTCATAGATTTACTCTTGTTTCCAGGGCAAGTAATTCCCAGTTGTGTGCTGTCTGCAGTGGAAAGGCAGCTATGTTGGGTACACACTCACAACACAGGCAGCATGATTTAATTTGGCTCTTGGTATGGAGAGTTTGAAGTCAAACATCAAATCTGAATATTCCAGAACAACCTAGAATATTTCAAATATTCTGTCCCAGTGGCCCCACAAAATAAACCCATACTTTCAGCCTAAGCACTCCACTTTTTGCAGAAAACATGGCCACTGGAAGTCTTGGGGACAGAACTAAGGCAATGACATTTAATATCACAAATTAAATATTTCCTTTTTACATTTTGAAATGGTGCAACTTTGTATTTATCTGGTTCCCTTTCTCTAAGGAAGAATAGATGTGCTGAGTATAAGTTATTCTTGTTATATCCCTGTGATATAAGATGTTTCAATAAACTCTCCCATAGGTGAAGAAATGTGGGCTATATTTGATAATCCTTCACATGGTTTGAAAATGAAATATAGAGTGTATGTTTAAAATATCTTTGATGAAAATATCCAAAGAATCTATGCATTCCTTGGTTGTCCAGCTATTTTAAGACAAAATGGCATTAATCAGTTCCACTGTCTTCCTGTGCCTCAGACGTATAGTTCCTAGTTTCCAGGAAAACCAGATGTATGCTTAGGGCACCAGCAACTAGAGCACACACACATGCACATGCACAGGCATGTGTGCGTGCACACACACAAACACATACACACACACAAAGAGGAAAAAAAATTTTAAGTATTTTATTTTTAAGACTTGAAAACACTTGAAATTGTCAACATGTGGAAAATCACTCATTTGGAGGAGGATTTTTGTATACATATTTTTAAATCATATATACATACATATATATATGTTTTTATTTGAATTACGTATAGTTGGAGGTGGAGGGAGGGTATAAGCTTTTCACAGTTACTTTCATCTGAACCTAGACATGATTGTAACTAATTTTACCTTGAGGATTTCACATTCACCAGAACTGCTTCTTGTAAGGAGTAACTTTTGACTATAGTAATATAAATATCTCACTAAGAACTGTGTTGAGTATTCTAGTCCCAAAAGCTGGGGACTCTTTTCCTTATTTAGACCCTCAGTTGGCAGGACTATTAAGAGAAACATGTTGATGAGTCCAATCACAAGAACATTTCTTCTCCTGTAAAATGGCTTATATTGTGGTCATGTCAACAAGCACTCACAATTTTTGACCAAAATATTTCAGGTGTAAGCTAAATGTTTGAATTTTTCAGAGATGCCACATTTCTTTAGCAGCACAGTTAGGACTTTAGCCAGACTTTTCCATCCCAAGGCTAACATGTAGGCCAATAGTGTTCAGAACCTTGGTGGCTGAGTGACCATTTAGAGTTTATTTTCATGCTGAGGAACTACATAGTCATAATTGGATTTGGGGTGAGATTTGTAGGTGATGAAGCTCACATCAAATTACTTACCTTCTGGAGCCATAATTATTTTTTTTTTCCCCAGGAACAACTTACTGGGAATCTTGGATTCCTGGACACTGTTTGGCAACCACTATACTGAACATCATCTTTTTTATTAACCTGTGTTTCTAGTTGACCAATTCTTGTCAATTTTGACCAACATAGTATTTACATTGCAGAAATTAATCCTTTACTCTCTATTCATTTAATTTTTATATCAGAAGTTCTTGAGGTCAAAACAATCACAGCATGCCTTTCAGGAATGGAGTCTGTGTTTGGGATTCATCTAAGCTGCTTGCTACATCCATACACAAACATCCCACAATTAAGCTAATTTGGTTGGCTCAGTTCATGCAAAGCACGCAACATCTGGATGGCAAATGAAAATATGATGAGGGCTTAAGGATTTCTCACTGACAAATAAACATGGAGCCATTTCCATGTCTTGGGTACTACGTTTTTGAGGAGAGACAGCCCTTCCATCAGGGAATTTCCTGGGACAGAAGAAAAAGAAGAGTTTTTATTAATTAGCTTTCTCCCTCTACATTCAATGTTCTTTATAACCAGCAAGGTTTTCTTCTGCTTTCTTGCAGCTGTTATACTTTTTGCTGAGTGCCCTTGGCTTGATGGTCTGTGTGCTGGCTGCAGCGTTCGCTGCCCACCACTATTCACAACTCACCCAGTTTACCTGTGGAACCGCACTCGACTCCTGCCAGTGCAAACTCCCCTCCTCGGAGCCACTCAGCAGGACCTTTGTGTATCGGGATGTGACTGACTGTACCAGCATCACTGGCACTTTCAAACTGTTCTTACTTACCCAGATGATTCTTAACTTGGTCTGTGGCCTTGTGTGTGCATTGGCCTGCTTTGTGATGTGGAAACACAGGTACCAGGTCTTTTATGTGGGTGACAGGATGTGCTCCCTGACAACTTCCGAAGGCCAGCAGCAAAAGGTCTAACATTCTTGCTCAAATATGGGCGAGAAAACAGCACAACGACAAGCTGAGGTTAAGAAACATGAGAGAGAGAGAGAGAGAGAGAGAGAGAGAGAGAGAGAGAGAAGGAGGAAAGAAAAAAAACATTTTCACAATATAATATTCACTGTTCTAAATGAATATTTTTATATTTTTCAGGAAATGAAAGAGCATTTCTTCAGGTTTCTATCGTATTTTTACAAATTCTTATGGAAAAAATAAGATCCAAATTGACTTTTGGATATTGAAAGAACACCAAATAGGGAAAGGATAGCATGGCTCTATCCTCGGTTTATTTCTAATATTCATTTTACCCGTTACTTTTATAATGTCTTTCCTGTTAATTTGATGATGTGAATTAACATTTCAGGCCCACTTGCTAGATTTTGTAAAGTTTTTTTCCAGGCCTTTCCACCTCCCACCAGGATATCCTCAGTACGTCTTGGAGAAAGTTGGGGGTTGGTGGAAGAGCTGGATGAACAGGTTGACTATTTTCCCTGGTAGAGATGTCATCAAGCATGAGACAACTTAAATGAGCAGAATAGAAAAGGAGGAGATTTTGCAAAAGACTAAATCATTTATTAGCACCTGTGCTGGGGTGGTGGTTCTTCTCTCCTCAGCTTCCTCAGCCTGGCTCTCTAAGCAGATCACTTACTAAATACTTCAGATGATTGTCTGCCACTCAATAATTGAAAATTGGTGGTGGTTGTATTCTTCATGATGTAGACAGTTTAAAAATAATTACATTATGCTTCTATTCTATCATCTACAACAAATCATTACAACCAATTTCTAGCTAATTGTTAATTATAATTATGCTCAGAAGTCTATTTAATGAGCCCTGGCTGTACTTACGTAGCACAGTTGGTATTAGGAGAAATTATTCTCACAAGAAAGGAGGCTGAAAGTTTCTTTCTTATGAAAGCCAAGCTTTATAAGGGAGAAAAAGAATTTTTTTTATTAATAGCTCAGGTTAAATATACTCATTTCAGCAAAAACAAGAGCATTTGTAACGGGAATGTTTATACAAATAGCACATTTGTGATATGTTGTGAAGTATCTCTCTTGGCAGCTAAGTACTTTTGAGGAAGATTGGGTAATGCCAATGTGTTCCATTCATGAAATGTATCTGATAGATAATCTAATATTGATTTGTATACACAGTCAACTGAGAGACTGAAATTAATGTTTTGAAGTCTTTATTTGGCCATTTGCACACTGATTAGGGAGGAGCTTTGTTTTTAGGTGATTGTGACTTACAAAAGCACAAGTGCCTTATGGTGGGAGACTTTTTTCTTACTGTTATTAGTAAATTTGAAACAATATCATTGTTTTAAAGTAGGAGCTCAGAATGCAAATTAATGCAGCATAAATGTTATCAAGAAGCTTTCTCTCTTAGTGTTCTCTGTTGAAAGTAGAAATTCAAGAAATTCAATAATTGAGCTCAGTTTGCCTCTCCACATTGTTTATTGATATACTTTACTCATCATGAAATTCTACCCTAAAAGAAGAAAACATTTTCTTGTTTGCCTTAGAAGACAAATGAATAGTTCCATTGACGGTGATAATAGTGGCTATTTCTACACAATATTGATACCCAAATAAAAAGGAAAACGTTAAGTCAGTGAGTTGGAGGACTATAAATATCTTCTATGTTCTCCAGATAAAACACCTGATTAACAGATGTTAAAACCTTTTTTTTTTTTTTTGTTAAAACCTTTTTACGTATTGACTTGCTATAAAAATGGCCTTCCTACACACTAGCTCAGGCCAAGAAGGCACATTGGCGGGCTTAGAGGACAGGGCTCAGGAGCAGATGTTTGACCTCACACAAAAAGTACATCGCCGAACACCAAACATCCTGATGATGACCTGGAAAGTACTTTGTGCTCTGTTAAAAAAAAAAAAAATATCCCAATAACTGAGTCTATTTTGATTTGGACAGTTTTCTACACAAAGAGGAAAATGACTAAGAATCTGAAATGTTGTAGGCTATTCTTTAAAGAGTGAGAAACTAGTGCTTTAATGCTAATTACTATGAATCAGGCACCACTGGAAAACACACCCTGAATACCTTTAACAACTTTTTACAGACAACACTACAGATTTTTCTATTAGAAAATTAGAATTCTACACATCACTGAGGTGCTCAGTACTTTACAAGTAATTCATAGGGTATTTTAAATAATAGAATAACTTTAGCTGATGTGCTTCCTTTTTCTAAATAATGCAACCAGTAAGAACTGACATGGTGATAAGCTTAATAATAATCAGGATAGATCTATCTATCTATGATAGATAGATATCTATACATATAACGGGAATTTTGCTATTGTGTAATTGAATCATTCTTAAATGCCCAAAGAACAAAAACATAGTAAGTGAAAGAAGGAACAAAAGAGAAAAAAAGGAAGGAACTAAGAAAAGAGTCCTGTTCGGCAAACTCACTGTGTATTGACATATGTAAGAACCGTGTTGCTTGAATAACAAACTACTTTGGGCTGGATTTGAAGTATTTTGAGTTTGTGTTTTGCAAATATTGAAGTTACAATAGTGGCAACAGAAAAGGAACAGATATACAGTTTTACTCTTAGCAAAATGTTACATTTAAAATCTGACAAGGAGCCAAGATGGTGACTGTCTCCTCTAAACCATAAAACGGTAAGATTTGCGCAATCTTCCTCCACTTCCACCTCCTCCAGGAGAATTAAATGAATCAAGACTTTGGAAAGCAGGAGAACAGCCGAGACTTGGCAGTACTTGAAATAGGAGGAATACAGCAGCCTAAATGTACAGACTTTGTAACCAGGCCCACTCGATCTGTCTGTGCCTTCACGTGATCGCCATCTGTGCCTCCCTCACTCCATCCAAATTTGTGTAGGCAGCTCCTTGGAGCCATGCCTAAAAATATAGCTACACCAGGCCCAAGAAACTGTAGTCAAGTAACAGGCCTCACTTTTCCCCCCCTCTTTGGATTAAAATCTATAGGATCTCTTTTAAGGGTTTCCAGCTGCACACATCAGTGTGTTGTTCTGACAGTGAGAACCCATTATGTATGTTTTCTATTCATGTCTAGAACATCAGAATCTTTTAATATTATTGTACTCCCTCTCTTGCATGCACTATATCTGGAATATGTTTTTTAGAGTTTTAGTAAAGAGTAGGGTAGAGGGTATATAAGGGAGATTCTGAGGGACAATGGTGAGCAGTTATTTAAAGATAACCAAAAATGAACTTAAAAGTTGTCCTAGAAAACCAATCATATTCTATCATGCAGCATACCTTGACATTTTCTAGGAATTGTCTCTGAACGATTGCTATGTAGCCATAAATTTCTGTCAGTCATGTTGGCTCTCAGTTTTTAGTATACTCAAAGAACTCTACCATGTTTTTATATGTACACTGTATATTCAAGATAGTGTTAAAAAGAGCTGATGGCCGAGTATATTGACTCACAGTGGAAACATTCATTTGGATGAAAGGTCAGTGGTTCAGCCTATGAAATGAATCCCTTGATTCATTTCTTCTGATTTTCTAGTACTTTATTATCTCAAATGATTATCCCCTTCAAAAATATTGGTCTGTCCTTTGGTGTTGATGGTTTCATTCTTCTGGCATTGATGAAATAGTGGATAGAAAACAGTGTTTCCTATATGTTTCAGGTGGTTGTTTTTAAAGGGGATATGTATCATGCAGATTTTCTTTGTTAATAAAATTTTCATAATCTGTGAAAACACCCATGTTTGGACATTCAACTTTAAATGATGGGACATCGCACATGAACTGGTATACATAAAATCTCTCAGATTCATGTTTACTTCAAAAATCTGGTTGTGGAATAGATGAGAACTAATATTCATTTTTATTCCTTTGTTCCAGTGACTGTCTCTGTTTTGGTACATTGCACTCATGTAGAAATCATGGTGGTAAATGCTCCCAGGCAAAGGGAGCCTGAGCTGGAAAATATCTTGTGAAAGGTACTTAGAATGCTGACCTTAATTTATATCCATTAATGTCAAGTAAAGCTTGGCCTGAGGAATAGGATACATGTTGAGTGTCACATGTTTGATCACATTCTACATTTAATTAGATAGAAAATCAGACAGTTTATTCCATTTCAAATCTGAATGCAAGGACTCCTTTTTACCAACTTTGAGAAAATTTAAATAATTGATTATACTGTAAAATGCAGTGGTTCTTTTTGTTTAATTTAGTTAGAACAGCTTGTAGAATGCAAAAGGAAAGGGATAAATAGTAATATCGGACACATGCTCTGAGCCGGGTTTCCTATCCTTTTTATTAGGGCTGTAGGTCTTAGGGTCGGAAATCTGCCACTTTCTCTCTGTGTGACTTTGAATAAACCATTTAGTCTTTAGCTCCCTCATTTGTAAAGTTGAGAAACACATCACGGCCTCACAGCATCATGGGAAGTTTAAACGAAGAGCACTTGGAAAAGTGACTGGCTCATAGAGGGAGCTTAATAAACATTTGGTTTCTTCCTTCCTCAGGTGAGTTTTACATAGCTTGTGACACTTCTCATTGATATAGGCTCCTGTTCCCATATCCAATTTGAAAATTAGCTCTGCTTTGGTATCCCCTCTGTGACTTCCTTTTTATAAACCAGAAACATTGTCAAATAGGCCGCAAACAGAACTTGGGCTTTTATGGAACTATGTGCTGGCTGGATCCCCATTTGTTGGTTTACACACCTGGATGTTTCTTGAATGTGGCCATCTTCTCTCAGTTCTTCTCCCAGGCAGAAGTAGAAGCTGAGACATCTCTCTTGATTTTCATAGCACTTCTGATTTACTGTAATAGAAGCATGTTTAACCCCAACTTTTAAAAAGAAAACTTTATTGAGCTTTGGTAAATGATCAGTCCACTTGTAATATATAAGCTCACATTTATTTAAAAACCAACCATCAAGCATCTTCAGTATGCTTGACTGTGTGGGTCACTAATTCTCACTCAAGAATCATAAAAAGATTTATTTTTGAGCATAGACAGAAAATACCACTGGAGAGTCATTCTCCAGGCTGGATATGAAAACACTCACACGAATCTTTAAATCCGTTGCAAATTAAATTATTGAAATTATATAGCCGGGAATCTATTTCTTCCCTTGACAGAGTCTATCTATTTTTATAGTTTATAATAAATTATTGTAAATTATGTTTTCATTGGACATATATCTTTTGTCAGTTAGTCTTTATGAAGTACAGGACTGATATTGGCAATTGCAGTTTTTGAAATTCAAATTATAAGCAAATGAAAATAAAACTAATGTATGGGGATGCCGGCTTGTAGATAATTCATTCTTTCATTTCTTTCAACAAATTTTTATATATGTTTATTGATCTTTCCAAAGGGAAGGGTTTTAGAGGGAGTCTGACCTTGGGGAAGGTCATCAGAAAGATCCTTTAATAAAGGGATGTAGGATATACACTCATGTGTTATTCTTGGAGAAAAACAGATACTAGAGCGATAATCCAAATACAAAGATTTCAACTGAGACATGAAGTCTTCTGTTTAACAAGACTATCTCACTGTGGGGTGGGCAGATGATGAAGCCCTGAGATCTGTTTGTGGGAGCTGTGCTTGTCATTCCTCTTCCACGTGGAAGTCTGCTGAAGAAAGAGGCAGAAATTTCTGAAATGAGCAAAGGCCCACCTGCTGTTGTCAGGAACTTTGGAGGAGGCTTGGATAACACCTGATGAGGGGTGCTGAGCAATGAGATGTCACCAGGAACTTTGGGGTCCCTAAACTTGGTGGGGCATTCCATTTACTCTGTTTGACTTCCTGTGTAGACACTTCTCCCTAGAAACTCTCACTGAGTCATCTTTGCCTGATCAGGTATGATTGTGGAGAGCAAGAGGATGGTTCTCAAGGACAACAGGGGACAGTAACACTTGTGGCAAAGAAAATGACTTTAATTTCATAAAATGTATCCAAAATTGGTCTCCCTGCATCTTTCTCAGTGTGTGTTTATTAGACCATTGGTTACCCAGGGCAGGCCTGAAAGTGATGTGCTGGACACAGTGTATTGTCAGAAACAGACAAACCAGAGTCTGAAAAGTATGTGATTAAAATTGACACTGATCTCAATGGATGGGTTTATTCTCTTTCATGCAATGTAGAATTCATGCACTCTTACAGAATAGACAAAGTTCCCTCAGATACCTTTATGGACAAGAGTAGACTTTTATGTTTTTATTAAGTTTTTTTTCTAGATTTCAACAAAAGTAACCAAAAGGATAATTATACAATTGAAGAAGGAGAGAGAGAGCCTACATCATTTTAATATAGAGACGCTTAAGACATGGGATGTTGAGCTTGGCTATTTAACCAATGGCTGGGTGTGCACTTAGACAAATGTAGGGAGGAGTGACTTCATGAGTATATTTGAGGGTCTGGTAAAGTAATCACAAGTGAAAACCTGAATTCCAATTGGCCTAGCTTGGGTTAGAGTAAGAGCAATTAGCCTGCTACAATCCTCGTACCCACCAACCCCCAACTTTTATAGTCAGTGTGGACAGCTCTTGGTAAAATGACCAAGAAGGCCACCTCCACCTCTGGGATTTATATTATCTCTCTCCTGGGCTCTCTCTACTCTTTCAGAGAAGAGACTTCCACTCTTCAGTCCCCAACCTCATTCCATAGCAAACCCTGCCCCTCCTTCATCCCCTGTCCCATTTGTTTGAGACTCTACTATGGGTTGTAAACTCGAGCACTGGGGTCAAGGCCTTAAAAACAGAGATCTCTATAAATACTGTTTTCATTTTAATAGAATATTCCTAAAGATCAGAATTCTATTCAGGCCCAGAGAAATGAGGCATGCTATCAGAGAGGGGAGACCTGCCCAATGGTCCTTCAAACCCAACCATGTAGGTATCCACCCACTCTGTCTGATCAGAAGAATCAGTTTCAGAAATGGTAGGACTTGGGGAGTATTTCCCATCAGCCCCTGCTCCGGCTGTGGCTTGGAAACCCATCCGCATGAGTTGCCACTGAACAGGCTGTTGGTTACAGCTGAGCACGTCTCTGCTCAAACTTGTTGAAGGGAAGCATCCAGAAGTCTGAGGGACGGGATTTTTCCTCCCACAGTTTCAGAGGGCATTTTATTGTGGAAGGCAGAATGAGTAAAGTAAGAAAAGGGAGGAATTCATGCAGAACCTCTTTGCCCCTGGTGTCGGGCTCCCTAAGCATTACTTGTGACAACTCACCAAGGTTGACTAACTTTGCTCAGAACCCCAGGCTTCTCTATTCATCCCACACAGAACACCCTCAGAGACTGGCTTGGCTTCACATTGCTGGCCCGAGGAGGACGTGTCGGGCAATAAGCAGAAAAAAATACTCAGAAAATTCCCAAATTGTAACTTAACAGGATGATCTTTTTTTTTTTTTTTTTTTTAATTTCCAAAATGTGCTTTTTCCCCAGAGTCCTTGAGCACAGACCTGCGGTTTTTCTCTCCTGGGTTTTACAGTCTATCTGCCTCAAGCCAAGAGACTTGGCTCTGCTCCACCTGAGTCAGAGTCTCGGTTGGTAGCTGAACCCAGGAAGCCCTGGCCCCATGTCTCTCCCTGGAACCACCAGACCACACAGCCTCCTGTACTCAATCCTTTGGCTGGATGTCTTGCCTCCTCTTTGTTTGGAAAGAGATGTCTTACGTAACTGTACAACCTACTAAATGCTCCATTGTCTTCCACTTGGGAGAGCTCAAAATAACCCATTAGTGACTTATGACTTATCACAAAGATAGACTCTATTACCATATATCCACAGCCCCCATGGAATCAGCCTCATCTGTCTTATTTAGATCAATAATTAGTAATGACTCAACGACTGTGGGCTTTGGGAAATTACGAGTTCAGGACAAAGTGCAGGAAACACAGAGCCTAGGTCATCTATAGGCCATAGTACTTTCCTCAAGAAACACATGAAAGTCATTTGTAATTCAAGATCAAGACAGGCATAAACAATTCTGATCTGATTATTCTTTTATTAATCTGATTTTGATAAAGAGCTGATGAAAATGGAGGGTATCTGGTCACCAGAGGAGAGATACCCAGGCAATGAAATCAGTTTCTCTTATCTCGCTGGGCAGGGATTTATTTTGAGCCTCCTATTAATAGCCCACAATGCCAAGAACAGTGGTCATTGCCCTGGACTTCAAGAGCGTTTTGAGCAGAATGACAGAAACACACTGGGTAAGGTCTTCTCTTCCATCTTTATAGTCTATGAATCTCTGATTAGCCCTATTGGGACTTCTAGTAATTACTTTAAACTGGCACTTCTAGAAAAAAAAATATACCTCTTAGGATTCAATTAAAAATGAAAAGAACTTCTGCATGGTGTTGCCAAGGAGCTTTCATTGTATGAAGCAGGGTGTAGACCAGGAGGGATAAAACACTCTGCATTAGGTGACATTTCCATCTGGTTCTGCTACCAGAGCAGCCCTGGGGAGAGAAGCTGGAGAGAGGGAGGGGGCCAGCCTGCTCCAACCTGTTCTCTCTTCCCCATGGACCTCACAGTCTTTCAAGGATCTCTCAAGGCTCTTACTTATTTCTTTCTGCAAGAGACATTTTCTCATCTGGGACAATCTACGTGATTAGTTTCAGGTAGAAGCACATTTCTTTCCCTGCTCAGTGACATGTGAGCCTTCAGCCAAGCTTTCAGAAAGGTTTCCTCCCTAAACTTGGTGAAGTGCTGCCATTTTACACTGCCTTGTGAAGCATTCCAGAGCAGCATGAAGAAAAGAGGTGAGGAGTTATATCCTTTTGCTATAGAGACCCTTGTCACTTCCCTACTCATCCATTTCATTTATCAATCCACCAAGTTCAATGCATGGATCTTTGGACAGTAGCAGCCACACTGCGCCTGTAAGAAATTTTGCAGTGCTGAGTTTTGTGTGCAAATGTGGCTCAGGTCTCACTATATTTAGCTTACTGAGTTAGAAAAAGCTGAAAGTAGAAGGGGGCTTTCATTTCATTCATTCATTCATTCATTTCATTTCATTTCATTCATTCTGACTTTAAATGAATAATTTCCCCAAGGATCTCTGAAGCCTAAGCTTCTTGCAGGAGCTACTTGCCTACGTTACAGGGCAAAATTGTAGGGCATGAAATTTGAAAAACTCATCAATTTTGAAATATTAGGAAGAGAAAGAAATCTACTTCTTTTGGTTTCTTATTTCCAGGAGACAAGGTGGAGTCTACCTTGAGTGAGAAGACTGAATAGTTTCCAATTTATCTGAATACAATCTGCATCCCAGAATGGCTGAGGACTACATATACTGTACGAGCAACTTCAAAGGCACTACTCAATGTAGCTCATGGGTGTGTCCTTAGAAATCCATTTCCTTTAAAATGATAACTTGCTATGTAGGAAGGGTTTTGAAGAGATAGCAGAGTTTCCTAACTATAAATGTGTAAGACACAGAAGAAATCATCAAGGGAAGTTGTAGAAACCTTACCGTGCAGAACATTAAATAATCTTATCTGCAGATTATTAATCAAATACTATACAACTCTTTTGCTACAGTGGCTTTATTCAAATCCTACCTAAAAGCTATAAGAAAAAAAAATTCCTCTAACTGGAAATCATGGGGATTTACCAAACCAACAGACTTCTAATTGTGTCACGATCCCTTTTTATGTATCCCTTGGCCTCTTTTATGTCTAAAAATACTTCTGGCTTAGGGAATTTTGGAGACAGGGTCAAAAATAGGGAAGTTAAGGGACAGTGGGAAGGAGTAGAATTGAAACATTAATAAACTATCACTTTAACGTGGCAATAAAAATAAAACTTTTAGAAATTCTTAAGAATAGACTACATACTTTAAGCACATCCATAAAAATATGCAAAAATATGGTCCTCTTTACCTAGACTTCGGAAATCCTGGAATGTTATTTTAAGGACCATTTGAATTTAGTGTCTACATGTATTTGAGAGGCCATATATTATGGTAATTAAGAATATGGTTCTGTAATTAGACTGCCTGGGCTTGAATTCCAGTGTGTGGCCTTAGGCAAATCACATATGCTTTCTGTGCCTCCCTGACTCAATTTCTTCATTTGCAAAAAATAAGGTTTTTTGTGAAGAATGAATGAATGAATGAATGAATGAATGATTATCTGTAATAGATTTAGGATAGTGCCTGTGGTGTTTGATAATGATGAAATTGATGAGTATAAGCTGTAAACAAATTGAAATTTCGGGGCACATCAGGAAACCAGGTAAACAGTGGTAGCACCTAAAATTCCTGTAGTAAATCACACTGTAAAAGCACACAAATTAAGTTTTTATCTTCTGGACCTTAAGAAGAAAACAGGAGTCCCTCTGTCCTGGCAAACACTGAAACTGCAATACAGATGATTTTCTTATGTGTCTTCCCCAGCCATGATTTCTATTCGGTGGACAAACTGGATTAGGGCTTCAAAGTCCTGGCACCAGAGAGCTCTGGGACTCTCTGACACAGGGGGATGAGGTGCCAAGGCCAGAGCAAGACTTTTACAGCCCTGAGCAATCCTGTGGGCCATTCCCTTACCCTTATCGATACTGGTGACTCCAGATTCAAGTAGGAGGCTGTATACACTTGGAAGGGCAAACCCTCCATCTCTCCTTTGGAGACACTAGTGGGTTTATGAATTCAGTGCTTGCACAGATACATAGGGAATTTATCTTCAAACCTCGCTGGCAGAGTTATAATTTTCCCACCCATGCATCAGCTCTGAGCTCCTGCCTAGTAACAGCAATTCAGGCTCCATGCAGAGGCAGAAACTTGGCCAAGCCCTGGTAGGGATCTCTGTGTGACAATATGATGGCTCATTGCAAACTGGATTCGTTGAATTTTATGGATCTGTGTCCAGAGAGCCAAGGTCATCACTAGAATCCAAGAGATACACTCCACAGAGGACTTTTCCAACGCTGTTCTTAACAGGCCATGTTGCCTGTCCCAGTGGCACTCCTAGGACTGGTGCCAGAGTAGGCTTAAAATACAAACCTCCCCTGGACAAACCTAAGGCAGAGTTCTATAAATTGATATCTTGGGTACTCTGAAGAGCTTAGATAAATGAGACTTAGATTTGCAACATGCCTGTGACTTAAAAATAGAAATTAAATGCAGACATGAGCAAACTATTCTATTGGGGGCGAGGTAACTTCCTTGCCTTTAGGAGAAATGTAACAGGATCTGATCTGACCACCAGCAGACACTCCAAGCCACATCCATTGCTCCAACAGTAGTAGAACTATGACGTCAGAAAAGACATGGCCAACACCATACTCGACCTCAAACCACCTCCCCTCTTTCCCCAGGTTTTTTCTCTTTCTCTGCTTTTCTTTTATGCAGAGGAAGAACCACAACTTCCTTGAAAGGACTAAGGAGATATTAACATGAAAGTATTTGGCTAACTGCCTGCAGAAGATTGTATTCTGTCCTTCTATAACACAAAAGCAGTTCCGGATGAAAAAGAGGTGGACTGTCAGAGTGAGGCAAATGTGTAGTACTTAGCGATAAGTACCAAGGTTTGCACACTGTGTTCTGAGGAATCCAGGATTTACTGAAGAGTCACGTTCTCTTTTGTAAGAGGAATTAAGCTTCAGGTTTTTTTGTTTTTTTGTTTTTGTTTGTTTTAAATAAAATTATCATATTTTAAAATATTTTTTAGAGATAATATCTCTTTTACCTCCAGATTTTATTCCCATCCACACTCTACATCTGTACATTTTTCTCCAAGTGCATTCATGCCTTTGTCATGAAGCAAAAGGGAGAAATGTTTTTCTGCTCTTAAGTTTTAAATTTTGAGCCTTATTATTTACAATTAAGCTTATTAATTACACTTGTTTTACTTTAATAAGGAAACATAAAAAGGAAAAAGATAATGTTTTACAATCTCTCTTAGTTTTCTGTCAAAGCTTTCTCTTTAACATTTACTTGTATGTTGAAACCATCGTGTTAGAGCTAGAAGAAATCTTTCTCATCCAACTTGCTCATTTTACAGAAGAGCAAAGAGTGAGTGACTTGCTCAAGGTTAGTTGGTTCAACCTCTCGCTTTCTTTTCTTCCTTTTAAACATAAATGCTTAGCATAAATTTTTCTTTCCTTTTTTTTCTTTACTCTTTGCTATATGAATTAAAATATTTTACTGTTTGATAGCAATCTGCAATTACACACTTGGAAACTCCTGCTCAATATTTTCAAGGAGGCTAAGCAAGGTCTTGTTTTTTTTTTCTGGGACAGGGAGAAAACTTCACATTCATTTTGCTAATATAGTCCAGGACATTTCTTCTATTTTTTTTTTTAAGAATGAAATAAAATAATAAAATAAAAGTTACTCATCCGCTACCAACCTCAATGACCCCAAATGGGTAGAGAAATGGAAAAGGTGATTCAGGGGACCCAAGAGCCCGTTTGAAGCAGAGTAGTTATAAGTGTGACTAGGAAATACTGAGGGACAGACCAAAGCAGCTTCTTGGAGAATGTGCAATTGTTGGTGATTATATGACACTGGTGACTGGAATTCCCAAGGGACTTTCCTGTCTGCCTCTGTTAAAAACACAGACTCTGCAACCAGTCTGATTGCCAGTGGTCCAAGTTTAGGTTTTGCTACCATTAGTAAATGGTATAGCCAGTAGGCTATAGATACTTGGAGGAAGTCCTTAGTTACTCTATACCTAAGTGCCTACATCCATAAAATGGCAGTAATAAGAGTACGTACCTCACAAAGTCATTGTGAAGATTACATGAGTTCATATCTGTAATGTGCTGGAAGCAGTGCCTGAAACATTATAAGGGCTCAATCTACACTTCACATTACCTATTATCAACTCTGACCCATATCAACATCAAGCCCATATTTGAATCTGAAAATATGGGCCAAAGATGTAAGAGGAAAGGAATTGTTTTATTATGTTTGATTAAGTGTTCAGGAAAACAACACAATATGACTTGACAATAAAGAACCCTTTTTTTTTCTATCCCCTAAATCCAGCTTTAACCATTAAGGCAAACTTGCTCACAATTAAATTCAAAATAGAGAGCAGTTTCCAGAATATGCTTTCTTAGAGACCTCTTTGGCAGACTTCAGATTTTTAGATTAAAGTCTTATCTCTGGTTAATATAACACGCCTCTCTGTAACTAATATGCACCGGGTTTTCTCATCATGGCACCAGACCTGCAACAGGGAATAACAGTCCCACCCATTCCAAATCTTCAAATATAGGATTATTTTTAGACTCTGCCCCACCTGTTCCTATTGCCAATAAGCATTGGGTATTCCTTCCCAGTCACCTTTCTGTGCATTTAGTGATGTTCTTTTCAGAGCTGAACTTGTCTTTTGGGGAGCTATATGCTGGTACTTCTAAAGAACACTAAGATTTCAGAGCCAGTCCTTCTAGATGCTTGAAAAGGTTTGGTGTGTGTGAGTAATGAGACATTTCTCATCAGATCATCAGTCGTTCCAGTGTTGTGTCAATCCTTTGGCCTTTCGTGGGGTTGCAGTGGACCTCTCAGGAGGTGTCACACAATTATCAGCACACAGGAAAAAGTAAGGAGGGGATCTAAAGAAAATTTCCTGGCAATTAATTGGCCTGACACCAATACATTCGGAAGACCATTTTATGCTGGGAAGAAAAACGGTGATCTAGGAGTCCCTGACAATACTAATGGAATCATGCTGTAGGAAATCCTTCCACTGTTTCCGATTTTTTTTTAACCTGTTTCCTTTGTACAACCGCCAATGTAAACATACAACACACACAATAATTGGAGAATCTGGTGGATTGTGTAAACTCCTTCCAAAGCAATCAGGTCTTGTCCCTCCCTACTGCATTAGAGGGAGGCATAAAAAATGTAACCTAAAGCTAAAAAACATTGCACTTTGGAGTCAGTAGGTAAAACAGAAATAAGCACCATCAGTGGCCATGCCGCCAGAACAGTTAGAAACATTCTTCACCCACTCAACTTGAAAATAGGACTGGGCTCCCGCTTATCTCTTGCCCAGCAAGTGACTAATGTGAAATCAGCTGTGGGGAAGGCTGCCATGGCCTCAGAAAAGGCTCCGCTGCTCCGTGCGGTGCCCTTGGCAACATGACAGAAGGCTAGAGGAGCTGGGAGAGGCCGGACCGAGGCAAAGGAAAGAATGGCATGAAATACGATGCAGCTGCTGAACTTTCTTTTCATTAACTTTAAATTATAGCAATTTCTAGACTTTTGGATACCTACTGAAAGGAGAAAAAAAGACAAAAAAGACAATCTGTCTGCTTTTAACTTAACTCAAAATGAGCAATAATGAAAGTAATTCAGCCTGGAGCAGAAAGACAGGACCACCACTCTTTCTGCTCCCTGCCTTCCAATTCTATTTAGCCAGAAGTTTCCATTTCAGCTCTCCTCCTTTGAAGCAAGAAAAACACAGCGCCAGAAGGAGGCTGTCTCTCCAGCTGTCTCCTCTGCCCAGCCTTACCCCAAACTCAGACTGATTCAGCAAAGCAGCCCCTTGCAGGATAGAAACAGAGCAAAATGTTTGTAATGTGGCTGTAGGAATGGGTGCTCTCTTTCCAGCTTGCTTATTCATGCTGTCCTGAAGCACATCTATTAGAAATGGCCAGTAGCACAAATTATTTGTGTACTATATATTCAAATGTCTTTGGGGGGAAAGTGACCAAGAAGATGTTTCTTGGCTATGCTAGAGCAGCTAAGACTGGGCTAGGTGGATGGTATGTGATGGGTATAGGGGCAGGTACCCTGTTTCCCCCAAAATAAGACCTACCCCCAAAATAAGCCCCAGTTAAGATCTCAGCCAGATGGACACATTTACTATGTTATGACAATGTTCCAGATGAAGATGACATGACTATAACTGAATAAACGTAGATTGTTGTATATGAAAAAAATAAGACATCCCCTGAAAATAAGCCCTAATGGAGCAAAAATTAATATGAGACCTGGTCTCATTTTCGGGGAAACACGGTATTAGATCTCATCTCCAAATCCCCAAGTGTTCAAGACCCTCACACTCCGACCCCTTCTCTGATCTCAGTCTTTGAATGCTCTGAGCTCCTTCAGAGAGCCTGCTCCTCTTGATCACAAGACAAAAAAAAAAAAAAGAAAGAAAGAAAGAAAAAGAAAGGAAAAACAAGGGTGAGAGGGAAAGGAAATGTAAAAGGTCCAATACTCCAATACATGTCTATTGAATACCTACTTCGTGTTAGTCATCATTCTAGGATCTGGATGTATAGAGATCAATAAAGTTTACATTCATGTGGGAGAAACAAACCATGAAAATATAAGCAGAAAAAGAGAACATTTTAGATAGCGGTAACTATGTGAGGAACAGAGTCTTATGGGAAAGAATGAAGGGCAGGGCAACGTTGGGATGATAAGAAAAGGTCTCAGGACATGCCATTTGATCTGTGACCTAAGTAATGAGAGGGAAGAAGCCATGCACTGATCTGGGAAAAGAAGCATTCCAGGCAGAAGGAACAGTAGGAGCTAAAGCTCAGGAATGAGGTTAGGCAATTAGAGGAACAGAAAGAAGATTAAGAACTTGGTCAGTGTCGGAGGGGCAAACTGCCTACCAGATAGGAACGAGCAGGTAAGTGGGGTAAGATCATAGAGGGGTTAAAAGGCCATAGAAGGGAGTTTGGGAGCCACTGAAGTGTTTGTAAGTAGTGGCGTAAAATGAAGTTTATCCCATCTGTTTCCCATTCCCACATGACACGTGCACATGCATGTACACACACACACACACACACACACACACGAAAACAGGGAAGATATGTGATTAGGGTAGAAACAGAGTTTGGGTTATGAAGATATTTTATGTTTTTGTAATTGAATGTTACTTCAGATTTGGTATTTAGAAGGACAAATAATTTCTCAAAACTGCAACAGGAAGGGCTAGGTTGGAAATTAAGGCAAACGTTTCCTTGAAGCTCTTTCCTACAATTAATACCTGAAATGGAACAGCATCATCCACACACAAGCCATGCTGGACATTAACTTTTCAAAATCAACTTTTCAGATGTTTTGTCATGGCTAGAACAACAAGGACAGAGCAGGGAAGAGCAAGCTGATGGTTTTCTCGCTAAGTCTGTAGGACTTGTATATCCATTAAGGGAAGGCACGGCTTCATTTAAGAAACCAATAACCAGTCATTTACAAGTGGCAAGGTTTATCCATATTTGCACAGAGTACCAGGTCTCCCTCTGAGATCCAGAGAGAACCTTCAGTTTTACCCACTTGTTTAACCACAATAGTCTCTCTTTGTTCCAGGATACCCCTCGGGAAGACCCAGTCAGTGAAAGGACTTGGACAAGTAAATGTTTGAGGGTTTTGACCTATGAAATTCCTTCAACTATTCCTTTTCTGTGTGACTTTCTTTCCTTCCTTCTTCTATTTTCTTTCTGTCTTCCTTCCTTTCAATAATTTTTTTAAAAAAAGGAAAATCTGAGGGAAAAAAAGGAGATGATTTTTATTATGAACTCTGTGATGATGTCGAATATGGCTAAAATTTCATAGTATGATTCTAAAAGGATTCAGTTTTAAACACCTAGTGATTAGAGGTGTTCCTTCAGACTACAAGTAAACAGAGACTGCGTATCCACAGAATTTTTTGTTGTTTAAAGCAAATATGTACAAAAGTCAAACAAATACCTTAAAAAAAAAAACAAAGTTAATGTCTGAAGAAGACTATGATGGACTGAGCAGAGTAGTTATTAATAAAGAATAAATAAAAACATGAATCGTAGGTATATTTTTATTCACTTCACATGCCAATTTAAAGATACAATGTAAGACAAAATATTTTAAAAGAGTAAAAAAAGGTCAAATACTAAATAAGGGAGAACATACATAAAATAGTAAGAGAAGCTGCTATAATTAAGCAAAATACTTAACTCTGAAAAACGTCATACTTTCTGCCATCATTTACTTTACTTTCACTGTAAATTCCAGAGACCTAAATAAATTAGATTTTAAAATTTCATTCTTACCTCAGAGATAGTTCCTTCATTTGAATAGACGTTGGGAGTTAGTTCAATGATTAAAAATCTAAAGAATAAAATTATGGGAGACTGAATACTGGCCCCCGAAAGATATCTATGTTCTAATCCCTGGGTCCTGTGAATGTTTCCTTATGTGGCAAAAAAAAAGACTTTGCAGATGTGATTCAGGTAAGGATCTCGAGGTGGGGAGCTTATCCTGGACTGCCCAGGTGGGTTCTAAAGGTAATCACATTGTCAGGCTGGGTGTCAGGCAGGGTCTCTGGTCCCACTCCCTGCATAAGAACGTAGGATATGGTGAGGCCCAAAAGGAACCCTAACGAAGCCATAGATAGGGGAGTCATACCTCTACATTCTCCCTGGCGGCTGGTTTGGAGACACAGGAAGCAGGAGCCACAAGATCCGCAATCTGCCAATCACCTCTCTGCCAACTGACCCCACTTGCTAACTGCAATCCACGCTTGCTAGCTCAGCCACGGCAGTTATATCAGTGGCCAATGGATAACCGGTAACAGCTGATGGCCAACTAGTCACAGCTGATGGCCATCTACTACCTGAGCCAGCACCTTTCCACGTGAGGCCAAGAGCTTGGAAACTGCTCTCTGGGACTCTGTCCCCACACATATGAATTCTTGAAAGAGAGAGGCAGAAGGAGGTTTGACACAAGAGGAGAAGATGATGTGACCACTGAGGCAGAGACTGGTATGATGTGGCCACAAGCCAAGAAATGCTGACAGCCACTAGAGTTGAAAGCGGCAAGGAATGGGTTCTTCCCCCTAGCCTCTGGAGGGAGTGTGGCTCTGCCGATACCTTGGTTTGGACGTGGATTTCAGACTTCTGGACTCCCAAACTATGAGAGAATCAATTCTGTTGTGTTAAACCACTCAGTTGATGGTAACTTGTTATAGCTGCCCTAGGAAACAAATACCAAAAGTTATTCTGAATTAGTACGTACTGACATCTTAAAAAGAATAAAAATAGCTATGACGGGGAAGGAGAACTGTTTTTTTTTTTTTAATGAGATAACATTGAAAATTATCTGTATTTCTCTATCGGCAGAGTAATGCACAGTACTTATTTTGTTGTTTAGCACACATGGCTTTTAAAGAAAAGCAGATAATATCCAGTTCGTATTGGCTAGTAAAGTCTTAGTACAAATCGTATAGGAAGCATTGATTTTTCACTTGTTGAAAGAACTATAAACTCTTTAAACATTTTTTTTTTACAGGTCAACATAACATGCACATAGCAAAAAAAAAAAAGTCAAATAGTACAAAGAGGTTAGACTGAGAGCTAATTCTACTCCCCTAGTCTTCACAGCCCCCTCCCTCTCCTCACAAGCAGCCATATTAACCCTTTTGACTTCATTGCTTCTGCTGATTATGTCCACAACATGGTTATACCTCTATTATTTTATTTTATCAACTTTAGGGCAAAACAAAAATACGACTAACTCTCCACTGAGAAAGATAAAGATTTAGCTCAGCATTTTGCTACCTGGCTGCATATTAAAATCACATGAGAAGATTTAAAAATATGTCTATAACTAATCTCCCCCTGTAGAGGTTCTCATTTAATTGGTCTTGAGTAGGACCTAGGCAACACTCATTTTTGAAGACATTCAGGGGTGATTCTGTGGCAGTCAGGACTAAGAACTACTAATTTAGCTCACATTCACCACCCATTTTTCTTCCCTCCTTCCTCCCAATGTTTGCTAGCTATAAGACATATTTTCTTTTCTTTCCTTTTTTATCATTCTTACAGTTATGCACTATTATGTGTCTTAATCTTTATTAATTTAATGTTTATTTTAAATAATATGGTTAAATATCTATTCTTGACCATCAACTTTGGATGCTATTTTCTGATTCCTAAGTGTAGGAGGTAGAATTCTAAGAGGGTTTCCAAAATGTCTACCCCTTGGTATGCACACCCTATTTAATCTCCTTTCCTTGATTGTGGGCAGGACCTGTAAATATGAAGGTATATTACTCCAGTGATTAGATTACTAATTGGCTGAGTTTGAGTTAATCAAAAGGGAGCCATCAGGCTGGGCCTGACCTAATCAGGTCAGTCATTTAAAAGAAGGTGAAGCAACCAAGAGATGAGAGATGCTTTCCTGCTGCCCTGGAAGAAACCAAAAGCCATGGTGTGAACTGCCTATTGAGTATTCCACAGAGAACACCAATCCGACAGCCAAAAGGAACTGAAATCTGCCATAACCAGTGAGTTTGGAAGAGGACCCCAGCCTAAAATCAGATCATAGACTGGCCGACTGCTTGATTTCAACCTGGTGAGACCCTGAGCAGACAACCTAACTAATCTATGTCAAGACTTCTGACCTACAAAAAATATGAGATAATAAATGGGTATTGTTTTAAGCTGCCAAATCTGTGGTAATTTGTTATGCAGCAATAGAAAATTAATAGACTAATCAAGCAAGATAAAGGTAATAGTCACCCTTACTATTTCCTTAACACAACTTCTCTATTTCCTGAATCTTAGTTTCTATGAACCATGTATTTATTTTCCCCTTTTCAAATTTAATAATGTTTACATTCTGTTCTGTAACAGTAATAGTATTGTGTTTATGAGAATAGAATCTGTTGCAGACTAGTAACATTTGAACCTGGTTCTACTTAACATTAGATAATTACATTTGGGTAAGCAAAATAATCTCTCTATGGCTATTTCCTCATCTGTTACAGAAACAAAAAAATATGTCCTACCTCATTGTGTTGTTGTGAGAAATTAATAAGTCAATGCTTTAAAGTGCTTAGAAGAGTGACTACTAGCATACTGTCCTCATCAACAGTACTCAATAATTATTGCTATTTTTATTACTATTGTTATGTTTACAATTTTTATTTGAATACATGTATTCTAAAAGTTGAAAGCCAATAAATTGCATTTATGTCAATAGGACTGAGTATTTTTCACGGCAGTGCCAAATAGCATCTTAATATTAAGTATCCTTTATCTATAGGTCTAGTGCCCTAATTTCTGGAATGTTTGAAGGTGGGTGTTCTATCACCAAGGTCAAATGGGTACAATCTTTTCTTATATGTCATCAATTTCTCAAAAAATTGTCATAGTTTAGTTTACTTTGTATTGGACAATGACTTGCTAATTTTTTATTTTATCTTCCTGACAAAAATTTTCTGTTACAATATCTCAAAATAACCCAGTGTTTTAATAATTCCCCAAATTGCAAGAATCTACTTTCTCTTCAGAGATATCCTTCAGCTCCAGTCTGGACTAGTTCTTGAAGCTGTGAAATAGCAGTCAACCTGGGATTTCATGGTAAATACTTGAATGCTTGTTTTCTATTTATCAGGAAAAATAAAGCAAAGATGATTGTATAAATTAAATTTCCCTGGGAAATTCTGTCATTATGATAACCACAAATTGGTAGCAGTCCCACGAGGAAGAGGACCAGCTTTGAAATCAGACACTCCTGAATTCTTATCCTTCTTTCACCACTTCCTCTTTGTAGGATCCTAGGCAAACAGTTAACTTTTTAGAACCCTAGTGTCCTCATCTTCAGAATGATTGATAACATATATGGCTGCTAATTCTGTATGTGGCAGATTTAATGAGACAGTGAGTGTAAATTTTTGTGTGCGATACTGTCACATAGTAAACGCTTACTAAATGGGAGCTATAATCATTATTAGTCAAGGACTATATAATGAATCACCTTCTCAGCACTTATGTATTTAAAGAAAATTATTTATTTTTAACTTTTAAATTTTAGAATATTAAACATGTGATAAAAAACACATAAAATGTCAATGTCCAGTTTAACCAATAAGAAAAGTAAATGCACAGATAACAGAGATTTTTTAAAAATGCATTTAATTGTAATTTTTCTTAACTTACAGGGTAAATACTTCCCCACTTTGTTTTTCAGTTTTATACCCTAAATGGAGAGATCTCTAGCAGGACTTTGATAACTTATGAGTTGCCCAAGTTTAGTGGATTGATTTCATATTTATTGAGAGACAGAATGTGCAGAAACTGTACAGAAACTAATAAGGTAGTATATTGTCTGGTCTCTAGCAGCCAATAGTGATGAATAATAAAGGTATGCTCCCAGATCCCAGCTTGCTTGATGGCCTTTATGTTACTTTCCTATGGAGTATAACACACCAGAAACAAAAATACTAGAAATTGCTCTTTTTAGAATTGTTTTCAAAACCAACTTTATACCTACATCCCATAATGTGAAGAGAATGGGAAATGGGAGGGAGCTTAACATTTATCGAATACCTGCTACATATCTAGCAATATACTAAACATTTTCCATTTTACTTATCAATTGTTACAATCTTATGTACCACTATCAGTGAAATCATATGGATAAATTTTAATTAAAAGGAATTGTTACAACAATCTAACATGACAGATAATATTAACCCTATTTGACTTGTAGGGAAATTGAGGCAACAGTTAGGAAGTCAGGACAATATAATCTTAAAAATGGAAAATGGTGAGACTTCCATGACACACATCAGAAAGATATAATACTAAATGCAACTAACAATACAGCCCCAAATTGCATGAAGTAAAATCTAACAGAATTAAAAGAGATTAGACAACACAACAATTATTGTTGGAGATTTCAGCACCTCATTCTCAATAATTGACAGCAATACTAGACAAAAAATTAACAAGAATATAGAAGACTTGACAAGACTATCAACCAATTCAACTTAACTGACATGTAGAGACATTCTACCTGTTAGCTATAGAATGCACATTCTTTCAAGCACACATGGTTAGATCAGGATTGACTATATGCTGGGACCTAAAACAAGTCTCAGTAAATTTAAAAGTAAATTTAAAACAAGTCTCAGATCACACAAAGTATGCTCTCCAATCACAACAGAATTAGAAATCAACAACAGAAAGAAATCTGGGAAATTCCCAAATATTGGGAAATTAAACAACACATTCTAAATAACCTATGGTACAAAGAAGAAATCACAATGAAAATTAGAAAATATTTTAACTGAATGAAACCAAAATATAACATATCAAATTTTAAGAGATACAGCTAAAGTAGTGCTTAGAAGGAAATTTATAGTTTTAGATAATTATACGAGAAGAAAAGCTTCAAATGAATAAGCAGCTTTCACATAAAAGAAACTAGTTATAGAAAAGCAAACAAAACTCAGAGTAAATAGAAAAATGTAAATAATCAATATTAAAACAGAAATCAATGAAATAGAAAACAGAAAAACAATAATCAGTGAAACCAAAGGTTATTTTTATTTGTTTGTTTTTGTTTTTTAATAATCAATAAAATTGACAAATCTTTAGCGAGACTGACCAAGATAAAAAGAGAGAAGATATAAATTACTGGAATCAAGAATGAAATGGAAGACATCACTACCAGCCCTACAGCAATTAAAAGAATTATAAGGCAATCTTATTATTAATACTTGTACACCAGTTAATAACTTAGACAACTTAGTTGAAATGAACAAATTTTTAGAAAGTCACAAATTACCAAAATTGATTCAGAAAGACATAAAAAATTGGAATAGATCTATAACAAAGAAAGGAATTGTATTAATAATTAAAAGTCTTCCCACAAATACAAGCCCAGGCCTAGAGAGCTTCACTGTCTATTATTTAGAGTTGACACTTGAAGAACATGGATTTGAATTGTGCAGGTCCACTTATACACAGAATTTTTTTTTTCAACTGACCCACACAGTTCAAACTCACATTGTTTTTGGGTCCACTCCAAGGTTGGGAATCCGACTGTATGAAGGGCTGACTGTAGTTATACACGGACATTTGACGGCACGGAAGGTTGGCATCCCTAATGACCACCTTGTTCCAGCGTAAACTGTGCAGAAATAATAGCAGTCCTTCATAAAATCTTTCAGAAAGTAGAGGAAGAAATAATTGACAATTCATTATATGAGGCCAATATTACCATAATACCAAAGTCAAACAAAGACATAACAAGAAAAACCTACAGACCAATAACCTTCACGAATGCAGACACAATAATAATTCACACAATTTTAGCAAATTGAATCCTCCAATGTATTAAATGAAGACAAATTAAAATTTATCCCAAGAATGCAAAGTTGGCTTAAGATCTGAAAATCAATGTAAAATTTAAAGGAAAAACACCACATGATCATCTCAATAGGTACAGAAAAAGCAGTTGACAAAACACAACATCCGTTTATTATTTAAAACTCTCAACAAACTAAGCATAGAAGAAAACTTCAACCTGTAGATGTGGTGATGCTTGCTCAACTCTCTAAATGTACTACAATTATTAACCATATATGTACAATAGGTAAATTTTATTATATGTAAATTATACCTCAGTATAGCTATTATAAAAAATGAAAAATGTGTATGGTGTTTAATTTTTATAAGTAGAAGCCGCTGAAGACAAGAAGTGTAACTTTACTATGTTCTCTTTGGAAAATAGTTTATTAAGATTGCTTGATCAATTTTTAGTAATTTATTCAACTGAGCTTAAAAGCTTAACCATGTCCAATAGACTACAACCTATACCCTGACATTCAAGTTGGTATGTGTCCTTGACACAACTTATTCTCATTTATCTACTCTGTTTCCTTCAAAGTGGCTTTTTGTGGCCACTGTTTAATCTCTGTGCTTTTCCTCACACAATGCTTTTCATCCACTAGGTGGTACTTGGGGCACTTGTAGCTTCGTTGAAGACCTCACCGTAGTTTGAGAGAGGGAGATACATTGTGTGCACAGGCCCTTTCTTAGTTGAGTAGTCACGAGCAGAAGAGGGCCTTTATCAGATATGATTAGATAACTTTAACTCACAGTCATAGAATAAATCTTTTCCTTTTCTTCAGCAAAAGTTGAATAGAAATGATCTCATGTTTCAGAATTTTTCCAAAATGTGGGCTCCTGAGGCTGTGTACACAAAAAAGCCAGTCTTCTGAGGGAGCAAGTGGGCAGCTGCACAAGTAATGGGGCTTCCTTCACTCATGAACTTTCCAAACAATCATTATTGTACATCAGCTCTGTGCCAAACACTGTTCTAGGTATTGAAGGTATAGCGATATAAAAAACAAAGTTCATGTCCTCATGAGTCTTACATTGTGGTTGGGTGAGAGATAAAGAAACAAATAATTGCGGATGTTTAGTCTGTAAGGGCTTTGGAATGCCCTGGAAAGCAGGAAAGGAAAAAATGGGAATAGTGGAGGTGACAGTTACCATTGCATGTGGAATTGAGAGCCAGAGTTTTTCTAACAAAACAACATTTAGTACATCTGAAGAAAATGAAGGAGGGAATCATGCAGCTAACTTGGGAAAAACCAACCCAGGCAGAGAGAAAACAGAGTATACCAGGGATTGTAGGCAGGAGTGTTCTTGGCATATTCGCATAGGGCAAGTGTGTGTGTGTGTGTGTGTGTGTGTGTGTGTGTAGCACAGAGTGTAAGGGGGTACATGGCAGAGAAAAGTTTGAGATGTAGAGGTGGTGTAGCTTGTAGAGCATGAAGGGCTTTGCAGGGCATTTTAAGACCTTTTGGTTTTACTCTGAGTAAAACAGGAGTTATTGAAGGATTTGAACTAAGAAGTGACACAATCAGACTTCTGTTTTAAAGAGCTTACTCTGGCTTCTGTGTTGAGATTGACTATAGTAGGGCAAAGGCAGAAGCAGGGAGATCAGTTAAGATGCTATTGCAACAATCCAGGCAAGAGGTGCTGATGCTTAGATGGGGGTGTTAGCCTTGCAGGAAATGAGAAGTGCCATATTTTGTATACATTTCTAAGGAAAAGCCAACAAGGTTAGCTGATTATTAGATGTAGGGTGTGGGAGAAAGAGAAGAGCCAAAGATGATTATTTTCTTTTAACCATTTAACAAAAGTTTATGTGGTACTAATTATATGCCAGGCACTGTTCCAAGTTCTTGACAAATATTGACTCATTTAAATCTTTGTAATAGCGTTTTGAAATGGGTACTATTTTGTCCTCATTTTCTTGCTTTCGAGGTTTTGGCTCTGAGGAGCTGGGAGGATGAAATTGTCCTGTACTAAGAGAGGGAAGAATACGTGAAGAGCAGGTTCAAGTTAATATGCTAAGGTTGAGAGGACTGAAACAATTGTGTGAAGATGTCAAATGGGTGGTTTGTTATGCAAGTCTAAAATTAAGTACGGTAGTGTGAGCTGGAGATATTTACTCAGTTTTCCTCTGTGTAGAAATGATTTTTAAAACTATGGAACTGGATGAGATCTCTAAGGGAGTATAGATACAAAAGAGAAGAAGACGAAGGACCATGGTGGAGGCCATCCAGCATTTAAATATGAGGACTTGCAGACAAACATATCAAAGAATAACAGAAGAATGGCCAAAGATTTGGACATCCTGGAACCAAGTGGAAAAAGTTTTTGAAGGAGGAGGGAGCCGGCAACTGTGGTAAATGCTGCAGATTGGTTGAGTAAGAAAGAACTGAGAATTTATGTATTGGGTACTTTGAAAAGAGATGTTTCATTGAATGGCAGTGATGAAAGTTTGAGTGCAATGGGTTCAAGAGAAAGTGGGAGGAAGAGAAAAAGAGATGGTGAATAAAGTGAACTTTTTTGAGGCATTTTTTAATAAAGATGAATGGAGAAATATGGCAGCAGTCAGAGAAGAGTATAGGGCTGAGAGAGGTTTTATTATGTTTTGTTGTTTTTTTGGTAAAGATGGCAGAAATAATAGCATGCTGATGGAAATGGTCCAATAGAAAAGGAAAAAAATATTGACACAAAAGAAAGGAGATTAAGCGATGGTGATGAGCTGAAGAGAGAGGATGATAAAGCACAGGGCTTACATTGAGAAGCAGAGACAATTCATCTTCAGTAAATGGAGAGAGGCAGGATATGTGGGGTTAGATGTAAATGTGGTGAGATGTGGTTGACATTTGTAGAAGTTCTCTTCTGATTGCTTCTATTTTCTCAGTGAAATAGGAAAAAGGTCATAAGCTGAAAGAGAAGTTAAGAAGAAGTATTGGAGTTTTTAGGAGAGCAAAGGTGTGAAATGAACATCTAGGAAGATGAGGATTATCATATAAAACCCTAACCCAACCACAGATCATGTCATCATTACAGTCTCATTATTTGGGTCTAGAAAAGTTTGGCTTTCAAGAGGCCCCTATTAAAATTCAAATACTTAGAACCTCAGTGCTTTTCAGCTGGGTTTCATGTGTAACACATTTGCATCAGAATATGTCTCAGTTGTCAGACAGCTGAGAGTAAGCTCCCTCAGGTCATGATACTTTTACTCTATTTTTCCTGGGAAATCTAAATTTTACTTCATTTTATTTTTTTTCAAGAAAAGTAAGTTGTTAAATGTAGAACTGAGTGTAATTCATTTGAAAAGTTTTGCGAGATTTAATATAATTAAATTTACATATTAGAAAAATAATTTATCAAACCACTTGTCCTAATTTTTTTCCTATAGAAATAAGACATGAATCCAGGCCATTGGCAGGAATCAAGGAGGTAGGGTAAGGGAAGACACTTGTTCTTAGAAAGGAGGAAAGTGTCTTCCTGCAGAGGTAAGAAGTTGCTCCAGATCAATAATTCTTTATAATTACGAGGGCTTTCTTTATGTCTATCAAACCTAAGTACATCTCATTTAATAACCCCTCCCAAAGTAATAAATGCCAAGCAGCAATATACCTAGTTGTTCTCTCCTTTACTATTATGGCCAATGAATTTATATAGAATTTTCTTTTTTAAAAATGCCTTGATTGGATGGCAAGAAAATGGTGTACATAAGGCACATGGGCTCTGGCTTATCCCTTAAACTTGACTTGGAATCCCAGTTCTACAACATCCTAACTTTGTGATACTGGGAAAATGTCTGATCCTCACTGAGACAGTTTCTGTCTTATAAATCATGGGCAACTGATGAAGGTTATAAAATTAAATGAAGTAATGTGTCACAGTAAACGCACAGCACAGAGTCCAGCACATAAAAAGCTATTATTGTCTGTATGTATCTTAGATAGTAACTTAAAGACTATCTTTCCTTGTACCTGGAGAATATCTAGAGGATTTCTGTTTATACTCAGTCCAAATGTCCAAATACCGTTAAGCAGAAGGAAGTAAATGGAGAAGAGTTAGAAAGTGGGGAACGCACAGCCTACGTCTTTTTTATCCTTAGTTCTTTTTTTAGGGATGGGCCTGAGACTAGATCTCATTTTTTTAAAAATTGAGATATAATAGACATATAACATTATGTTAGTTTCAGGTGTATAACATAGTGATTCAATATATGTATTATTGTGAAATGATCAACACAATAATTCCAGCTAACAAGC
The DNA here is from genome assembly GCF_964194185.1 of Rhinolophus hipposideros. NCBI lineage: Eukaryota > Metazoa > Chordata > Mammalia > Chiroptera > Rhinolophidae > Rhinolophus > Rhinolophus hipposideros. The sequence goes on from NC_138055.1 coordinate 37,593,402, forward strand.
TAATATCCATCACCACACATAATTACAAAAATTTTTTTCTTGTGATGAGAACTTTTAAGATCTACTCTCTTAGCAACTTTCAAATATACAACATAGTATTTTTAACTATAGACACGATATTGTACATTACAATATCATAGGACTAATTTATAATTGTAAGTTTGTGCATTTTGATTACCTTCACCCATTTTGCCCACCAATCACTAATATATTCTCTGTATGAGATTTTTTTTCCTTTAGATTCCACGTATGAGATCATAAAGTATTTGTCTTTCTCTATCTGACTTATTTCACTTAGCATAATACCCTCAAGCTCCATCCATGCTGTTGCAAATGTCAGGCTTTCCTTCTTTTTTATGGCTGAATTTATATTAAATGTGATATAAATAGATAGATAGATAGATAGATAGATAGATAGATAGATAGATAGATCACATTTCTTTACCCAATTATCTAACAAGGGACATTTAGGTTTTTTCCATATCTTAGCTATTGTAAATAATACCGCAGTGAACACAGAGGTGCAGATGTCTTTTCAGGTTAGTGTTTTCATTTCCTTCAGATAAATACTCAGAAGTAGAATTGCTGTATCATATGGTAGTTCTATTTTTAATTTTTGAGAAATAGCCTTTCCAGGCCATGTTTTTAATTGTCTCCGTGGTAATGTAAACATATTAAGGACTGCTATATATTTTATTCATCTCTAGTTTGCCTAAGACTCTGGAATCCTTAGGCAACTAATGAGGAAGACATCTTCATTTTACCACAATATTTAAGAAGTTTCAGAAGAGTGTGTACCATGTGTCTAACTAAATTCAGTGGAGTTACTTAATAACTCATTAAATGAAGAAAAATAATCTAAGAAAAATGTGTTAATTTCCTGAGCATTTGGGTTTCAAAGGACTACAGCCATGAGCGCCGTCTTACACTGGCTTGGCCCTGGGAAGTGAGTGGGTGTGCTGGCTGCTGGAACTGAAGCTGGATTTAATGATATTCCTCAACACTGAAGACTTTGCTGATATTGCTGTTTGAATCTTGCAGCTGTTTCACGGTTATATTTTCTTACATGGTACAGTTTAAAATAAAGAGAGCAAGAAAAATTCTTTGAGCCACTTCTGGTGCCCCTGAGAGCAGAGAGGGTCTATAAGATAGGGTGCTTAGGGAGCGAGACAGCCAAGGTTCTGTTTTTTGAGGGAAGGCCGTCCTATGACCTCTGCATATCGATCAGCCCAGATTCTAGACACTCTGGCCTCTGGAAAAGGTTAGAGCCCCAGGACAGCCCCACCAGACCAAGCACCAGCTGATAACTGGAGCTGTTATTCATTAACCTGACCAGGTGGGAGGGAGACAGTCTGTGCCTGACACATTAGTTTAAGGCTACAGCCAAGGGGTCATATGTCTTTTACAGCCAGCTGGAGTGTGGGGCCACTCCAAGGCTCGTCACCTGGCCCTTTTCTTTTTCGGTAGGTGACTATGTACTGCTCTTTCTGTCTCTCCAGAAGCTGGGCCAGGGCTCTCATTGCAACCTGTAGATTATGCTGCGCAAGGGTTTTTAGCTTCTTTATTTAGCCATGGAATCTCTTCTCCCAACAAAATCTCATGCCAAAGTCCAATACTTAAGACAGTTAACTCTGGAAGTATTTGACATGAAGTGAAAATATATGATCCAAAGCTGGCCATCTCTGCCTCTCCCAAATCCATAACACACACACACACACACACACACACACACACACACACTCCTTGAGGCACCTTTAAAGATTTCTAGGACTCTAAGGAAAGATGGTTTGATAGTTTTATCCTCTCATTTTATATTAAAACAAGTCTAAATCTGCCTTGTCCGATCTAGTAGCCACTAGTCTACATGTGGCCATGGAGCATTTGGAGTGGCTAGTCTGAACTGAAGTGTGCTGTAAGTGCAACACACATACACAATTTCAAAGACTTGGTACCAAAAAAAGAATGTAAAATATTCCCTTAATACATTTTTAATTGATGGCAGGTTGAAATGATAATATTTTAGATAGACTAGGTTCATTAAAACACATCATTACCACATATCAGTGAAATCATATGGTTCTCTGCTTTTTCTGTCTGACTTATTTCGCGTAGCATTATACTCTCAAGATCCATCCATGTTGTCACCCCAATAAATTAAAAAAAAAACATATCATTAAATAATCCCACCTATTTCATTTTATTTTTTTAAATGTGACCATTACAAAATTCAAAATTATACAAGTGGCTCACATTCATGGTGCATGTCATAATTCTATTAAACAGCACCAGTGTATATTATTCTGCTAAATGCCTTGTTTAAATTGCCTGTATAATTGGAGACAGGTCAGGACTCATGGGTCCTAACTCAGTGATCACCCCATTCCACCATTCTCCCATAAGTCATTAACACAGAGACATAATTGACAGAGAACAGCTGCAAGTGACATCCCAGGGCAGTTTCATTTAATGTGATGGGCTAAGAGGAAAGAACTTACAGGTAAAGGTGAAACTAGGGTAGAGTGAGGCCAATGGATGGCCTCCCCAATCACATATTGGTTTGGCATCTAGGATGAATTCTACCCATGGAAGGAGTATTGACTTAGAAATAAGAAGGCCCGAATCTTAGACCCTTTGATGATTATGCTTTCCCCTTGTATAGTTGCCAGTCTTCCTTGATCTCATTTTTATTTTAACCTATAAAGTGGGGGAATAAGTTCACAAGTGTCCAAATTCTCTCCCATCCCTGGGATTCTATAGTTTGTGTGTACTCTGTAATTTGTATGCCCTTGAATTGGCCTGGATTCCTGGTGACCTTATGAGTAAGTGATATCCCCAATGTCCTGTCCTCAACAGCCTTCCTCAGCTCCTGTAGACTCATACCTATGGCTTCTTTTATGAAGTCAATTCATCTGACATTTGATCTTCCTTTTTTCCTGCTCCCTTCTATTTTTCTCAGCATTATTGTCTTTTTCCATGAACCCAGCCTTCTCATGGTATCTCCAAAGTAGGACAGCTTCAGTTTTGTCATTTTTGCATCCAATGATGTTTCAGGCTTAATTTGTTTTAGGACCCACTTGTTTCTCTTTCTGGCAGTCCAGGGTATCCTTAGAGCTCTCCTCCAACACCATATTGCAAATAAATCAATATTTTTCCTATCAGCCTTCTTTATGGTAACCTACCACTTGCATATTCAACTCTATCCCTCTCTGCTAGCACACACTTTTTGGTGAGGCATTTCCACATCCATTTCTTTTCCCTTTTCTATATTCTACTGTTCCTCAAAGCCAACTTCAGCAAAGAGAAGTTGGGTTGGGCAGGGAAGATTACTTTAAAGACAGCTTCAAATACTTCCTTTTACTCTTGACCGTAGAGCAATGAAAGATTAACTGTGTGCTCTTACCTCTAGCCCAGTAAAGGAAGACCTGAGGGAGGAAGAGGGCAAGGAGTAGACGAAGGGGAGGGGACATGATAGGATAAAAGAAAGAAGAAGAAGGAGGAGAACGAGAAGGAAAAGGAGAAGGAGAAGGAGAAAGAAGGAGAGTGAAATGGGTTTTAGAAATACATATTTGAAGGAATGATTAATCTTCTAACTGAATTCCTTGGTTTATAAACTCCTAGAAAGCAGGGACTATATCCTATTTTTTGAAGGGGGGCTTATCTTACACAATTCCTAAGCACATTGCTACACAGTGGGTAATAAACATGAAGCAATCTCTTTATTCGGCTCAGTGAGTTTGTTTACAGCCCCGCCTTTTAAGGCTGGAACATTTATAATAGGCGTGATAATAAAAGCAGATGAAACACATAAGTATGCAGAGTAGAAGTCAAATTAAACAACAAATTTATTAAACTTTTTACCCTTCTTCAGAGCTCCTATGAAGCAGAAACACCCAGACATTGTTTTAAGTCAGGGAGTTTCCAGCTTTGCAACTAAACGCCCTGGCAGAGGGCCAGGCCTGCCGTCAGTGCGTGGGAGAGAGCGGCCTTCTCAGGGCTGTGTTGGAAGTTCCAAGTGTATGAGGCATTTATGTCAGGATTTAGATGTTACCTATGGGTTTAGAGTTTAATTTTTCCTCTAGAATACCCTTCATCTCTGAATTGCAGTATGTCTTAAGGGGCTGATTGTGCTCTGTTTTCTTAAAGTGTCTCTAAATAGTCTCAAATGAGGCCAGAATCTTCTCTCAGGCCCTGCCCATACCTGTCAGCCCTGAGGGAAGAGCAGTGGTAGGGAACGTGGCTCTGAGGAGCTGTCCTCAGCTGCTGCCCACAGTGCCCCATTGTCCTCTGCTTCACGTAGGCGTAGGCGTTATAGCAGGGAGGAAGAATTGGAGCATCTTTCAAAGGCAGCTTCAACTCAACCTTTCCTGCCCACACCAGGGGAATTAACAGTTGAAGTTAACTTTGCTGGGAGCCAAAGAGCACTTGATTAAAATAGACTTTTTAAAAGGAAGAAAGAAGGCAAAACCAGAATATTTAGTTAAAATATCAGATGTCTGAAGGTAAGAAAAAACTACAACTGGAGTAATTGATATGGTGGTGGTGGTGTAGATGGTCCAGTCATTAATCCTTCAGGGACATTATCCTGTTGATGTTGGTGACTAATACCTGCCTCACAAGAGAGACAACACAAAACTAAGCTCTACCGAAGCTAATAGCCAACTATCTAACTCTGTGTATCAGGCAGGATTCCCTCCTAACGGGTATACCAGGACCCTCTCAGCCAAAGCCTGAGATTAGTTTTCCTTGATATACTAGAAGTATATTGATAAACTACACCTTTGGCAGTTTCTCAACTGAATAGGGGCTTATGGAGGCCTGGCTAGGCTCCAGGTAAATGGGGTTATAAAGTGGGGCTTGGAAAATGCCCTCTGGGTTGAACACATTCTGTTCAGAGAGTACTAGTTAAAATGTCGTGGAGTAGAGGGTCCATGTAATTGTGTATCCTTACCGCAACCTTGGCAAACTCTTACTCTTCTCCTTACCAGAGCTATGGGCCTTCGTATTTTTTCCAGAGAGCTCAGGAACTCAGTCTCCACAGCTCCATTCATACTCAGGGAGTGTGATGGGGGCAGGAAGACCTCTCTCTCTGAATGCCCTAGCTTGTCTTCTGAGAACTATCCACGAAATGGGCAAGCTTTGAACTACAAAGAAAATTGAAGGTCTCCCAATTTAGGGGAATTGCTGGGTCACCACATGGATCAGTCTGCTAGGCTGGGTTTGTAAACAACAGAAGTTATTGTCTCACAGTTCTGGAGGCTGGAAGTCCAAGATCACAGTGTCAACACGGTTGGTTTCTTCCAAGGAGTCTCTCCTTGGCCTATAGATGATCTTTTCCCTGTGTCTTCACATGGTCTTCCTTCTGTGTATATCTGTGTCCTAATTTTTTCTTCTTATAAAGAGACCAGTTATATTGGGTTAGGGCCCACCTTATGACCTCACTTTAACTTAATTATCTCTTTAAAGGCTCTATCTCTAAGTACAGCCACATTTTGTGATATTGGAGGTTAGGAGTCAACATATGAATTTCAGGAAGGACACAATTGCTTCAATAATATCTGTCTATGATTTTCAGGAAGGCTAGGGAGGCAGTCCCCCATTCATGGTGGCACATTACATTTGGATAACCCAACAGTACCATTCCATCTTCATTTCTTGCCCAAATGCCCCTGTTTTACTGGACTTCCTAAGCTCTGTAGGCCAGTCTTTTCTAGAATATCATTTCTCTGTGGTATTAGGGATGTGTCCTGGAACATTTCCCTTGAGGACTGAAGCTCTGCCAAGCTAGAGGCCAATATGTTCCCTTACCCACCACTCCTCCCCTGCAGGCCCTTCCCAGCTCAGCCCAAGCAGACAATGAGGCCAGTTAAGAAGGTTGTGGTCTTGCCCAAGGAGCCAGGTGTATACACACACACCTCAATCCCTAGGGGTGGCATTCAAAAAGATAGCCTTCTCTCCATCAGCTTGTACTTCCTGATACGTTTATAAGCAGGCTTTCTCTGGGTGAAACAGGTTCCAGCAATGGATGTTTAGAATTTGTTTTGCCCCCACCACTCCTCAAAAGTAATTCCTCGGTAATGCAGACTGGGGGAAAAGACAGGATTACTGAGCCCAGAGAAGATGTTGTCTAACCCCTCTGTTCCTTTAAAAGAGCGATTTAAAGTCACTAACTTCTCTCACTGAACCAGACAAACAACTATTTCCTTTATTCTGGGCTTTGTAATTGAACTCTATTTTCTATGATCGCAATGCTGAGCTTATTACGCAAAAACTATTCTTGCGAATCCTTTCCCTAAGATGATCGTTCCTGGGTGGTCCTTCTTGGGTGGGTCCCTGGGCACCGACACCCTGCGCCATGTTTCCTCTTCTGCTTAGCATGCCAGGCATATTCTGCTTCATGGAGCTCAGCTCCAGCTCATCAAGAGATAAGATCAGAGACATTGTTGAAGGGCTATGTTTTAACAAGGCAGAAAATACAATCTATTTCAAACATCAGGCCCACTGCGCAAAAAACAAACCCCTGTAGCATACCCTGGCTTTGAGGGCCCTCTCACAGAGAGGGTTTCTCCCCTCATAAAGATTGGTATCATGGGGTGAGGAAAGAGTCATGTCACTCCCAGCAGGGCTTCCAGTCAGGAAGGCTTTACTTTCAATTACCCAAGAGCAGCTGTAGACTACTGCTTATGTAACAGGCTCTGTGCCTCCTTCTCAGGAGGAGGATGTGGAACCATTTGGTGTTTGCTGAATAATGAGTCATGGTCAGAGTTAGGGAGTAGAAACAGTGAATTTCTCCCCTGCATTGCTTCATCCGGAACTTCTAGTAAAGAATGATAAGCAGTGAGTCAGTGCCCAGTGGGGCCTGCCCTGAGAAGGGAAAGCACCGCAGAAGGCTCTGAAATGTAGGCCCCCAGAAGGCTTATGTGTTGAGCTGCTCAGGGGCCTTTGGTGGGCATTTGAAGCTCAGCTAAGCATTTCGTGAGGAGAGTCACTGTTTATTTAGGCTTGTGACTGATTTGACAGGGGTTTTCCTATCTTGGGCAGTTGCAGTGTTCTTCCAGGCCCCAATTGGGATCCAGGAGTGTCAGGGTGAAGACAGAGACTTCAAAATAAACAGAGCTTTCTCCAAACCTCATTTAAACCCCAAGAAATGAAACAAGTCGAGAGATGAGAAGAGGGGCATATTTATGTCAACTGAGAAGTAAAAAGGTTTGGTTTCAGCCAGAATGAGGAAAAAGGACATTAAGATATGCTACTGTTCATTACCTTCTGAGGTAAAATAAACAAACCGTGAGAAAACAAGATTAAGCCCTGTAAGAGAATGGACTAGAAATTACTTGTCGCTCTTCCCATTTCAATGAAATTCAGTCAAACTTTATATGTTTTTCACATTAGCAAATAATTTCTCCAGTAACCTCCTTTCTTACCCCCTGCAATGCTTTCCAACATGGCCAGCAAGAAATCGACAGTCTTTATTATTTCTGTTTAGCAAGTCACAACCCAAGTCTGTGTGTGTAGGCAGGGTCTCTTAGGGAGTTGGGGGTTGACCTTATGTTGTGGCGGGAGCAGCAAGAATTTTGGGGCAACTTGCTTGATAAACAACGTAGGAAACATTTTCTTCAGTGTGCAAAGCTTCAGGAGGCTGACAGCTCTAGCTATGAGAATATCATCAAATACAGGTCAAGATCAAACTGCCTTGGTTTGAATGCCAGCTCCGCTGCCTATCACCAACTATGTGACATTGACATACATTTAGTTTCTCTGCTTAGTTCCCTTATCTGTAAAATGGAGACAATGAGAGTCTCTACTTCAAAGAGTGGTTGTGAAGTCTGAGGTAAACCGTATTAAGCATTTTGAATGTTTTTTAAACATTCAGTAATGATAATGACAGTGACAGTTATCATTATCACTAGTATCATTATTATTTAATGTTAGCCTAAGGGTCATCTCTAATGACTTTCACCCAAAAATATGTTAATGAGATAGAATAGTATGAGCAGACCTTATGCTATGGATAAACAAATATGGCCTTTTCATAACTAGTAACAATTTTCCTTAGTATTTTCATCTGTAAAATGGGGAAAATATTAGAAAATTATAGTGAAGATTTAATAAAGGAAAGTATATAAAGTTGTTTATCTTAGAAAGTACTCAACAAATGATAGCTATTTTGGTTATTATTATCAAGTTCATGAACCTGAATCTCTGCTCAAATAAGTTCCAGATTTCTTTATCTCGTGTAACAAAATGAAGTTCCAACCCCCAGATCACAGACATATCTTTAGAGTATTTATACATTTATTTATGATATAAAATTTCAGAGCAGAAGCAAGTTAATAGGAATCTAACAACCCAAAGCTCATAAGGGGTCTATTATAGTGTTTGGTCAAGGGAAGAAAGGATGAAAGATGAGGCAATTCTTTAGATTCTTGAGAAGGGCTCTTTTTGCTTGAGTTATATTGATTGATTTTCTGGCTTGATTTACTTCACGGTATTTTGTTAAACTCAGCTGACCACAGGAAGCAGATGACACACTCCTCTGAGACTGGCTGTAAGTGCTGTAGGATGAGGGCGCAGCCACACAGCAGACATAGTAATCATCACTTCATACAGCCTTCACGTTTAGGGAGCATTTATTATATGCATCAAGCATATAGGACTTCTATTTCAATTTGGTCCTTAAGACAACCTGTTGGCTTAATATTATGATCTCTATCTTAAGGATGAGAAAACAGTCTTCTTTAGAGGTTTGCAACCCGCCCATGATTCCATAGTTGTAAGTGGTGCAACTGGGGTTAGAATCTAGGTTTCTGATCTTGGAAGCATTGTTCATCAGGCTCTCTTGCCATTATTGCAGTTGTGGTGTGCAAATCATCTACCCTCAGGTCTCTGCTCAACAGCCATCAGGTGACCTGCTATCCAGGAAAGCTCACAGGCAAACTGTGTTTGAGGAGAGGCTGCAGCCATTGCTGAAAGCCTGGAAGATCTGTTGCCATCCTTGGGCTCTTGATGTATCTGAGATAAACTTGACAGAAACAATTCAATTCTACTGGAGAACAAAATTCCCCATGGCACTGCCAAGTTATTCTTCAGAGTCAGTGGTAAAGGGAGGGCATGCTCTCTCTGCAGCCATCCTTTAGTATGGTGACCTCACATGAGAATAACCCCAGTCTCCAGCGTCTTAATGCAGCTATCAGAGCCTTTTCAGAAGGGCAAAGCTGATGGCTTGGACAAGGTTTTTTTCTTGAAACAACGCTAATTCGTCCAGTTTTGTGGCTTTTTTATGTGGAACAACATTAGCTCATCCAAGCTTGTGGTTTATTTGAAAATGAAATTCCGGTAAATCTTTCGCACCATCTGGCAATGCGGTGATTGGCCGTGAGTTAGGAACAAGCCACTGAGCACACAAGAAAACAAAGCAAAGAAAACCCACCCCAAACAGAGAGGTGCTCTGTAATCTCCATGCCCAAGCAACCCCACAGGGCTCTCTGAGGACGGGCTGCCCCCGTGAGTAGAGCCAACCTGTCACTCTCAGTTGGGAACTAATTTCTCTCAATAGCTGAGGCCCAGTGGAATTTCTTAGGTTAAGCTTTAGCCAGAGTCTTAAATTCTTTTATAGAAACAGATTAGAAGGGGCCCTCTGATGGTACAGAGGATCTAGAAACAAACATGAGTGATTAAGAGAAAAGGGAACATCAGTGGTTGACTCTTTGGAGTGTGGAAAAATGACTAGGCCTGGGTCCCCACTGGATATAGAAGATGTTATTTTTACTTATGTGTCTGCCACACCCACCAATCCTGCCCCGGCCTTCATTACATGTACAACTAAAGCTCCTCCAGTGCTGACTATGTGTCTTGCACTGCTTTGGGCACAGGGGACAGAATTGTAAGCCAGACAGACATGGCCCTGCCTTTAAAGAGTTTTTAGTCTCATACGATAGGCAGATTGAAAAAGAAATCATTTGAAACAATAATTTCAAATGCAATTATTCAGGGAACAAATAAGGGGCTGGGAAGGAGAATCAGTGCAGAGGGCCAGGAATTAGGACCATTTTTTTGTGGATTGCTCATGGAAGGCTCTCTAATGAAGTAACATTTAAGCCAAGACCTCATAATGGGATGTTGCTGGCCATGCAAGGTATGGAAAAGCTTAGGGTGTTGGAGAAACTGAAGGGCCAGCTTGATTCGACAGTGAAAGTGAAGGAGGGACACATGAGATAAGAATGAAGAGACAAGCATGGGCCACAGTCTTATTGTACACAGGAGACAGGCATAATCTGACTTCATAGGAAGAAGAGCAATTTTGTCACTCTGGGGAGACTGGATTGCAGGAGGTCAAGCATGGGAACAGAAAAACTGGTTAGGAAGTTTCTTTAGTTATCCAAGCAAGAGATAATAGTGTCTTGAGCCAACGAGAAGGCAGGTGAAAGGGAAAGAAATAAGAGATTGGAGGTAAAACCAACAGAATTTGCTGATGGATTTGATGTGAGGGAAAAGAGAAAGATCAAATAAGGATACTCTTAGGTCCTTTAGCTTAAGAACTGGATGGACAGAGATGCCATTTACTAAGGTGAAGAAGACTGGAGAAGGGAGCACAATATTGTGTGGGGTGAAAAAAATCAAGAAATCCATTTTAACCATGTTAAGTCTGAGATCTCTGTGATATAGCCAAATGTAAATATTGAGTAGATATTCTAGAGTTCAGTAGAGAGAAAAAAACCATAAATTACAATATAATTAGCATGAAGCAGGTATTTAAGCACATGAGAACTCAGGAGCTGACCTAGTAGATGGGGTTAGAAAAGTATTCCAGAATAGAACGTTTGGGGATTTCTTGTGTCCTGGCCTGCATGGAGCCCTGGGTAGGAGAGGCTCTAAATCACATGAGGAGAGGCCTCATGCACATTACGTGGAGACCCCAGCCCACTTGTGTACAAGCCCCAATCTCTACCACCCACCTCCACACACACCATTCATTGTGCAATAGTTAGGGATGAACCTGGAGAAAAAAAACCCAGGCAGGTCCTGAAAATGGACAGAAATTCCAGGGCCCAGGAGAGTGGTCAGAAAAGACAGTATGTGTGCTGGGTAGGCATGTCCCCTCAGATCTGAATGCTCACTCATCCGGGTCAGAGCAGGGACCTCTACAGCACATGACATAGGACAGGGGCTCTGGCTAAGGGTAGTACTATATGTGTTATACTCATGGGGTAAGTAAAGCCATTTTTCCAGACAGATGATATGTAGGCCCTGGGAATGGAGCCTGTATAACGCACCCTGTCGACCCCTGGATTACTCCTAGTTTCTGCTGCACAGACTTGCACCTTGATCCATACTGACTTTATCATAACAGGAGTGGGCACCCTTCTAAACTTGCCAAAACTTATATTGGTGGCAAGGGGGAGAAAGGTAACATGAAAGCTTGGGTGAAAAAGAAGCAACCCACCTGCAGAAGCTAATCTCAGCCAGGTTAGTCATAGGCTCTATGCACAGGGTCCAGTGGGCATTTGATGGGTGTTGAATCATTAAGTATGGTTCACTTAGGAGCTAGGGAGAGGCCATCCCTCAGGCTGTGCTCACAATAAGAGTCCCAGGCCCTGGGTGAGGTGAGGGAGGTCAAGAGCCGCATGGCTTCTGTTGGACTGCCCATTCCAGGCTCAGAGCCAGCCAGGTGTTGACTGGCCAAAGAACAGGCTTCGTCCAGTACTCTTTGATCCCAAGGATTGGGAGTTAGCAAGAGATGGCTAAGGAATTTGAGGTTTAGGATTGTCTTCCCATCTTAGTACATTAGGAGGGTGCTAGGCAAGACAACTCATCTTCATTTTGTGAACTGGGTCAACATTTTGGGAGAGGCAAGTGTACTGAGGATAAGATACACTTGCTCATTCACAGTGCATCATCCATACCTCCAATATTGGGACTACTAGCATCACAAGTTAATTTCCTGCTCCATAGTAGAGGGCTAAGTCGCCTGCCTGATATATTTGGCTCAAGCCAAAGCTGGGCTGCAGGCAGGCCCATCAGTATTCCTTTTTCAAAGACTCAAGGGCTGGCAGCTCTCCCGTCAATTCCAGGACTGGTGACCAGGCCTTATTTGCTCTCAGAATAATGAAATCCTTAGCTTTCCTCATCTACTGAGCAAATTCACAAGGGACAGATGTCACATACAATAGGGCTATAAAGAAATACTACAGCTGCATGACACTTTCTAATTCATTTCTTTTTGTCTTCATAGCAACCCCGATATCCCCGCAGCCAGCGAGTAGGGCTGTCAGGGAAAAGTCTTGAGAGCCAGGAATGAGACGTCTCATTTCAAATCCTGGTGGTGGCACATTCTGTGGCCTTGGGCAAGTCACCCAATCTGTCCATTCCTTCTTTCCAAAATGTGAAACAAACTGAAAAGGGACTGGGAGAATTCATTAGTTTAGTGGAAAGGTTTGAGCAACTTGGTTCCATCAGTGCAATAATGACCTCTTTCTATTTACAAGACTTTGGCTCCTCTCCCCATTTCACTTTTGATAGTCAAGTGGATTTGCAAGTAAATGAGAGCTCTCAGCAGCAATCTGTAGAGCATTTTAAAAGCCTCTGGTTTGCAGCACCCAGAGAAAATGTCAGGGACTCTAGAGTGTTACTTAAAGGGGCTTTCAACAGGACTTAAGTCAAGACCACTTTGAAAGCAAGTTTTATGAGCGAATGAAATGCTATATTCTTTTTGCAAATTAAGGCAACAGGAAATTTGTGTTTTGGAATTGTGGCCTTGAATGTTATATGTTCAGTTACCTCAAAAGATTGACTAACATTTAGTGCATTGCTCTGTGTGTGACACATTTAAATGCTTAACAAATGTTTCTGGCTAGATAGATGGATGAATGGATGACTAAATCATAGTTAGTAAAAAGTCACCTATCATTAAATTTTACCCTAACTCTGGAACTCTCAAGATTTGAGGTTCACGGTCCTCAGGCATACTTGATGTTAACTTCCATCCTCGTACTTCAACAGAGTTCAGGTTTCACTTGGCTTGAGATGAAACCAAGAGTAGATTCACTATGCTTCATTGCAGCTATGGGAGGACATTAAAAAGTACTGTTTGTGTACAGCAAAAACTCTATGGTATGGGTATGACTTACAGAAAAAAAAAACACAACAAAAAACACTAAGGGTTGGAGAGAGGGAGCATTTCAGTGTGGTTTATTCCTAGGTAGCCACCTGTAATTTGAGAGGCACTAAAAACCTACTGCCCCCAAACTTCAGTCTGCCATATTGCTTACAATTCCCTAGATGCTCATAGATGCTTAATGTCAACACAGAAAGTCAATGTCATTGATAATATCTTTGTAAACTTGGTCTATCAGATTAGATTCTAAGACTCTGAATACGATCAGGCCCAGAAAGGAGACCAGTTAACTTTGGTGCTTACCAGCCCAGACCAGCCACTTCACAACAGTCTGGGTATGATCCAGAGGGTTCCATGCAGGCTCAGAGATACCATCCATCTCTTCATTTAACCATGAGGTCACTGAAGACATACCTGTCCCTCATACTCAGACACTGTACCCGAGAGAAGCAGGGGCAGGAGACAGAACTCTGAAGGACTAAGTCTTTTATGTAAAAGAGACTGAAGAGTTACATAAGGAGACTATTTAAATTATAATACCAGACTAAGCTTATTGCATGTCGTGTCTAAAAGCCTTACTACTCAAAGGGTGGGCCCCAAATCAACAGCTTTAGCTGGGAGCTCATTAGTAATATAGAACTCAGGACCCACTCCAGACCGAATGAATCACAATCTGCATTTAACCAGATCTAGGTGATTCATGCATGTGCATATAAAGGTTGGAAGCATGTGGTCTAAAGCACAGAACTGTTTGTTGTCCCTTCCCCATTGTCCAATAAAGGTGATCAGAGCAGCTGTAGCACGAAACGAAACTACATTTTATCTATACATCTAAGCAAATTTGTGACCCCATCACAACTGAATGAAAATGAAAAGCAAACTGATGGAAACAGTGGGAGCTCCTGGCAACTCCCTGAGTCGAAAGGAGCAGGTAAAACCATGCCGGCAACTGGGTATCAGTCCACATGTCAGCTCCCTCTTTTAACAGCCACTGTCTTGAGTGTTGAGCTAAGAAGGATTCTGATTCATATCAGAGGTCAATGGGAAAGAAAGCCAGGCCAGATTAGCTATGACTGTCGTGGGTGAGGGATGAAGAGTGCCCACATCCTTTCCCCAAGTTTGCCAACTCTGAGGTAGAGGTGTGTTGAGAAGGATAAACTGGGAAAGAACCTTTGATCTCATCTCTCAAAAGTTGTAACAGAAGAAATTATAAATGCTTTCTGACTCCTGAAGAAAGTTTGTCAGTAGATCAAATGGCCATTTAGCAGCCTCCTCACTACAGGGCCATGAGCTTCATTTTCTAGGATGCTTCCTTACTGGGGATCCCATTCACTTGGCTTCATATTCATTAAGATGGGAGTGACCAAGAGAAAGGTTTTTGCTAAGTACTGTTTTGCTAAGTACAGCATCAGAAGACCATCAAGACCATTCTCTCCATGTTTGTGAAAATGTTCCTTTCTTAAGTTTTAGAAGCCCCTGGTTATATAGGGTTTGGGTATCCTATAAATTTTAATGGCAAAGATATTTTTTGCAAAGTCAGAAATACATTTCCTTGAAAATATGTTGTTTAAAAAATTCCATAATTAATATTTTAAAAATCAGATTTCTTATTTCCTTCCTTTCCTTATGGCATTATGGTAAGAGTACTGGACTGGGAGATGAGAAGAATGGATTCCAACCTTGATCCTCCTACATGCTAGCTATGTCCACAATGAATTTAATAAATATCCCTAGCCTCAGTTTCATTGGTAATTGGTACATACTAAACAATCATTATTTTTTTAAAAATAAATCAATTCTAGCCTCCACTATAAATTTTATTTAGTTTGAGTACTAATATATTATGGTTAATAGAATGAACTTTATTTGTGAAACGTTCAGGGCATCTGGCAGATGCTGAAGGTTGGAGGAGGATGAATCTTTCCTGCTAACATTGTTTCTCTTTTGTCATGAATGATTTCATGGCACAGAGCTTCCTGGAAACAAGACACCAGGTGGGAAGACCCCTGGAGATCCCTGGTATCTTTAAGGTTGCCTCTGAGCCTCCCCTCCCAAATGACTACAACAAACAAACAAACGCAGGCTCCTTCAGATGGCTGTGCCTGTCCTCAGCCTGATCAGAAGGCCCGATGAGGCTCGGGCTCACCTGATTTGATCCCTGAGGAGCTGGTCCCAGAGTTCCCAGACAATTTACTGCCTGACTCTGATGGACCCATTCCAATGTTACTCACAATCAGGTGCATTTTCTGAGGGTCTTCAGAAGTTCCAATGGTCCAGCCCTGGACAGCTAGATAGCTCTAGGGTTAGCAGGCCCACTCACTTCTGGTGAGCGGGGTGGGAAAGGGAAAGAAAGCTGAGGTCCTGCACTGATTCCCAGCTGCCAGCTCTATTTGGAGGCTGAGAGCAGGGACAGCAGATGGGAGAATGATGCTTTCCTCCGGCTGCAGGTGATTCATAGGGCATCCGGGCGTGAGGCCCACCTCCAACACCAGTGGGAGCAGATTTCATATGGATCCAAGAGTCTCTGCTGGTATGTGAGAACCGCATGAGGCTGGGAGTGGCAGCGGAAAGGGGAGTATTAGTCCTCACAGCCCAAGCCATTCCGGTGCCAAACTCACCAACTCTTCTTGCTTTTGTTGCCCTCAGGCTTTGGTAAGTTTCTCTATTAGCATACTTAGGGCAGCTGCCTCCATAGCCAGATTTGCCCTCAAACTACTCTAGCTGCACTCCGTGCCTCACTTTCACAGACATCCTACATCCCTGCCTCTTTTGAGTGAATTCTATACTTTCTCCACTGACATCCTCACCCAAAGGAGTCCCACACCTTCTGGTAGGACGTAGCCACTTTCTCCCTCACAGCAAAGCAGAATTCTGGCCAGGTCCTTTGGCACCTTATTGCCTATGAAGTTGTGTGAGGCTTGGGCTCCCTGCCTTGTAGCGTGAGACTCAGAATACAGGGAAGTAGAGTAACTCAGCCATTTGGCTTTTTCCCACAAGACAGTCTCCAGTGGGGTTTGACCCATTTCCTCCCCTCCTTTCTCCTGGCCACAAAATGTCTTGGTCAGGATACTTGGCACTGGAAATACATCATGTGCCAACCAGGAATTTAGATGCTCCCTTTTTTATTGGTGTGTGTAGCGGGGGAGAGGGGTGGGAGGAGGGGTACTGATGCTTCCCGCATCATCTGAGGCAGACAGTGGCTTCCATCTCTGCCTTGTCTGAGGGATTTTCTCCCTCTGGACCCCTTGAAGGCAGTATAATCTCTGTGCCCTGCCCTCTCTTGCTCCATTGGAAGGAGACTGAGACTTGTCTCCTCATGTGATTTCTAGTCACGGACATAACCCTGAAGTCAACACGGGTTTACCAAAGCTTATGTCTGTGCTGCCTGTTATCCTTCCCTATCCGCCTGGCTGGGCATTACCACAGCAGGAGTCTGGAGTCGCTTCCCGGCTCCCAGCATGTGACCCGCACATGCCCAGAAGCATGAGGCACAACATTAACCTTTTAGGAGATTTTCCAGAGCAAATGAGACAGTCCATGGAATGTTATGTATGTCTCTTCTTCTTCTTTCCTTCTTTTGGAAGCAGCCATTTGGAAAGCACAGAGAAGTCAAAGAACTGTCTATGCATCTTTTCCCAAGCTATAATTAAGATGGGAAGCTCATTTGCCATCCTGAGGATTGGTGTAATCAAGCATATGACAGAGAAAGATTTTGGAACATTTTTATCAGTTTTGGAACCAAAACTCTTCTGTGGCTAAATTTTTCTTCATGTCTCAGATTTCAGAGCATGGACTAACATTTCCCGTGCAGACAGGCCATCCCTTTTCTCTCCTGATTCAGCTGACCACTGTTCACTGTAGCTGCATGCAAGAGGTAGGAATGGATACATTCCAGCGCTCTGGGGTTTGGAACAGGACCTCTCATCCCCAGAGAAGGGATTCTCTGTGGGGGCTGAATTGGCAGTGCTCAAACTTGCCTTGCGGTCAGCACGTAGGCCATCAGAAATCATCTGGGTGTCAACCTGCCAAGCTGAGTCTGTCCCAGGGTGCAGGGATTTATTACTAACAGAAGGAAGAAAAGAAGCCATTTCTTTAACTCTGCGTTGCAGGCCACTTCCATGTAAAGGGGCTCCACTACTATTCCAATTGGTTCGCTATCTAAGTCATCCTGTCTGTGTTCTTTCAGCAGTTCAGGCCTGTCTGCTACTAGGAACAGGTGCCAAATTGGAGTGTGGAATTTTCCCAGCAGGCCCCAGGGTGTGTTGCTGCCAAGGCAACTGGGGTACGGTTGAAGAATAATGAGTGAACCACAAATCCAGAAAAGGAAGAGGAGAGCTGCCCTTTTGGCGTGGGCTGATTCAGGTACAGGCTGTCCCTTGAGGAAAGATGTGGGTTGTAAAGGCCTCCCCTCAGTACGAAGGCCGGACAAGGCCAGGGCAGGCAAAGCTGGGCCCCACAGAACAGCTTCCCAGAACTAATGTAATCAGACCAGGTGAGGACAACTGAGAATGGCTGCCTGCTCAGGCCATAGTAGGCTCTGGCCAGTTGCAATAGCAAACAGCAGTTGGTCGCTGGGGAAAGTGGTAGAGAACTGTGTTCAGTGAGTAAGAGCTGCACTGAGTGAGCGTCTGAGTTAAGGTCTGGAGCTAAATGGATGCCAGGGAGAAAGCAGAGCCGTGTGCAACAAAGGGGCAGGCCTGGCATTCAGAACAGCAGGAACAAAGCCAGTGATATCCAAGAAACTGAGGTCAAAAGTCCAAGCCAAATGAGTAACAACAGAGAAGCAAGTTGTTTGGGACCAATCAGTAGCAAATACATATTGGCATCATCCAATAGAGATGCTTCTCTTTCTCTTTGTGAAGGGAACTCTATTCACGGCCAACACAGTGTGCCACACACCTGGACAGACAGGAGACTTGTAATCAGAGCTGCTCACCTGCCTTTACCCATTCTGGGCTCCATAATCTTTGCTGCAGTTCTGAGACTGCATTCAACTCCAGTGGGAATGAGTGCAACAGTGTGACGTCTGCCATTGGAACAAAGGAGAGACTGAAGTGACACTGGCCATGGCCGTGGTTTTATCCTTCATGAGGTTTTGCTTCATTTGGTGATTTCTGAAACATTATGAAGACAATGAAATGTTTTGTTGACAATGACTGAGCCCACAGTGTAAAATGAGAACTATAGTTTTGCATTTTACTCTACATCAATTTAGACAATATTGTCTATAGCAAATTGAGGATATAGGGTAAGATTTGATATGAAAGTCCAGGACTTCATCCCTAAACAAATGCACAGCCTCCCTCAGTGTACCTGATTATTCTGCTCTCATTGAGTTTTGATGCGTCTACATCTATTGCTCCTCCTCCATGTGCGTATTTTTTGACAGGATTAAGATTTTTCTGGTTTGAAGAATGAATTGAAATTTTGACTGGGCTGAAACACAGATACCAAGGAAACTCTTTATCCCAACATTAAACATCCCCCCTGGCAGCAAAAGCTTGAGATTTTCCTTTCTAAACACTATTGAGTAGGTAAAGGAGGGCTGTTCTAACCAATGGCATTTTAAGGAGATGGAACAAAGTTATTTCCTCTTACTGTTTTAAGATACATAGCTATAAATGTCTAATATTTGTGTGGGGTCTAAAACTTCAGGGTTTTGGATGGACATCTAGTAAAAAGAAAAGTAAACAAACACTTATTGAGTAGTTAGGTGTCAAGCACTGTGCTGATGCTTTTCTATAGATTATAGTATTAAATCCTCAGAACAACCCTTCACTTCCATTTTTATATATGAGTATAGGAAAGTTGAGAAAGATTAAATTTTACAGACTTATAACTGATAGAGCTGACTTTTGAACCTAGGTCTGACTGTAAACCCAATGGTCCTGTTGGACCCTATTCCCTTGGTGGTGGCTATTTTGAACTGCTTATTTCTTTAAGCACTTTATGCTACAGCTTTGCAGCTTGAAGCGTTAGCTGCATGCATAATTACATAAATAAACTGACTAAACTTAACTGACAATTTGGAAAAGAACATGATATTCTCATTTCTGAGTGATTATTATTGTTTAATATTGTGTCTATAACTTAACTGTGAGAGATATTCTAGCAAAACTTTTGATTCAGAAGCAGATCAGTCGGCAAAGTTTATAGTATGCAATAAAAGGCCAAAAAGTATATGAGGTGCTCTCATTGATTTCTCCATTTCCATTTGGAGGTTTTAAAGTCCTCAGATACTCCATGGGCATCATGATTTTTGCTTAGGAACTGGGTTCATTTTCCTCTATCATCTCTTTTTTGTTTTCACCTGTCCATTTTCCTTCAGGTGGAGTATGCAGATCTCCTGACTGGGGTTTAAATTCCATAAGTATCTGTATTCTAAAGCATGAGTAGTTCCAGTATATCTGATGGAAAGATCTTTGAAGTATATAGAAGTATTGGGACAAAGAAATTATTGGCCTATGTCAAAATTGATTATAAAGAGATACTCAAAGCCCAGACCTGTCCTCAGGAAATCTGGCTGTTGCAAAGAAAAAAACAGAGGCAGCATTTGAGTTTAAAAACAGAAAATCAGAGGCTCTCGGGAAAGAGTTTTTAGAGAATACAAACTCTTGAATAGCAACAAAAATATTACTTGGGGTACAGGTGCTGTTTTTATCACTTAATTCTATTGAGAATATGGATTTGAGATGAAAGAGTAAGAGATCAATGGCTGCCTGTCCAGATAGTGTTGATGAGTTGGATTTGGATTTGAGGCCCATTGGCTTAAGATGCTGAAATACTGAGTTCTTGGCCATGGATGGTTCATAATTCACATGCACAGAAAGAATGTGACTGCCTAGAGGCCATCCTAAAAGAACCAGAAGGCTTTTAACTCAATATAGTGGGGTAAAGAGTCAGATAAACAGTCAGATAAACCTGGGAAAATAGTTTTATCTGTTTTATCTGGAGGGTGGCAGGTAGAAACACGGAAAGAAGAAACAGAGTGGGAAAGGTCATCGTGAGTCACAAGTACAATGGGGAGCAGCCTTCAATATCAGTGTATAGAGCATGGGGAATTCACAAAGGGAGCTGGAGATGATGATGCCGGTAGCTGGTCCTTTGTCACTAGGGCCTGAGGAAACTTCAAAGCAAGTACACATGTTAGGTGGGAGGTAAAGCAAGAGGCCAGGAGGCAGAGAGGTGGGAAAAGGCTGTGAATTTGATCCCAGAGGGGTTTGTAGTGACTGGGTTCAAGAAATAGGCTGCGATATTCTACAAGTAGCCAAAGGTTATTAAGACTGGCTAATGTATGTACTTGGGAGGTGATGAGTGGAGGGTGGCTTGTTAAAAGCCCTATGGCTGGGCCATAAATACATCATCAGGCTTAATTTCATACAGATTAATAAAATTGATTGGAATTAGACTCAAGAATTAGGTCAAATTTCTTATTTACTTATTTATTCAATAAATATGAATAGAGTACCAACTTTATTGGGGTGCTGAGGATAGAGCACTGAATGAAAGAGCCTTTAAATGATGAAACTTATGAAAAATGACAGAGAAAGGATAAATATAAATAGGATGGCAATTAAATAAATAAAAATATTTCATATGATTGTTTTTACTATGAAAAAAGGTAGTAAGATTGAGAGACCGATGGTAGAGATGTAGTGAACTAGGCTGTTCTACCTTAGATGAGGAGGTGGTCAGGGTAGGTATCTCTGAGCGTATAACATTTAAATGAAGTCCTGAATTATGAGATGGATTCACAGTATGAAGGAATGAGGACATATGGCATAATGATCCAAGCAGAGGGAAACACATTTGCAATGGCACTGAGGGAGGACAATCTGGAAAGTTTCAAACAGGCAATAAGCCAGAGTAGCTGGAGAATGGTAAGTGAGGGGAAGCTGGGAAGAAATGAGGTAGAAAAGGTACTTATGGCCTGATCATGTAACTATTTGAGAGTAATGGTGAGGAATTTGTATTTCTTTCTAAGTGAAATAGGAGACCATTGGACCCCATAAGACTATCAGTGCATTTCTCAGCAGAAATTTTACAGGCCAAAAGACAGTGGGATGATGTATTCAAAGTACTGAAAGAAAAAACATCCTGTCAATCAAGAATATGGTACCTGGCAAAGCTGTCCTTTAGAAATGAAGGAAAGATAAAGACTTTCTTAAACATACAAATCCTGAGAAAGCTTATCACCACTATACCTGCCTAATAAGAGATGCTAAAGAGCATTCTTTAAGCTGAAATACAAGGATGCTAATTAATATCATAAAAACATATGAATGTGTAAAACTCACCACTAAAGGTAAATATATAGTCAAAGTCAGATTTGCTAGTATTATAATGGTGATGTGTAAATCACAATTCTAGTTTTAAATTTTAGAAAACATATTAAAATATCTACAACTATAATAATTTGTTAGCAGATGCACAATATTACAAAAGATGTAAATTGCAACATTAGTAACCTAAAATATGAGTGGAGGAAAAGTAAAGGTACAGAGTTTCTATATGCTATTGAAGTTAAGTTGTTATCAGCTTAAAATAGCATGTCATAATTATAAGATATTTTATGTAAACCTCATGGTAACCACAAAGGAAAAACCTGTAGTAGACACACAAAAGATTATGATAAGGTAATCAAAGCATGCCACCACAAAAAGTCATCAAATCAAAATGGAAAACAGCAAGAGAGGAAGAAGTAACAAAGGAATTACAAAATAGTCAGACAATAGTCCTTATCTGTAAATAATTAATTTAAATGTTAATGGATTAAATTTTCTAATCAAAAGACATACAGTGACTGAATGGATTTTAAAAAGAGAAACCATGATTGAACAATATGCTGCCTACACTTTAGCTTTAATGACACACATAGGCTGAAAGTGAAGTGATGGGAAAAAAAGATATTCCAAGCAAATGATTACTACAGGAAAACAGAGGTAACTTATATAAGTCAAAATAGATTTTAAGCTAAAAATAGTCATGGGAGACAAAAGTCATTATGTAATAAGAAAGGGGTAAATTATCAAGAAGGTAAAACAATTGTAAATATTTATGCACCCAACATTGTAGCACCTAAATATACAAACATAACTAAAAGGAGAAATAAACAGCAATGCAATAATAATTAGTAATTTTAATATCCCATTCATAGAAAATCAATGAGGAAACAGTGGATTTGAACAGCATTATAGACCAAATGTACCTAATGACATTCCATCAAATAGCAGCAGAACAAACATTCTTCTCAAGTGCTCATAGAACATTTTCTAGGATAGATTTTATGATAGGCCACAAGTCTCAACAAATTCAAGAAGATAATATGGGTGGACCCATGGGAGTGAACACAAAGTAGGAAAAATCTTTGTATCATATATTATCTACATACCAGACAAAACACTAAAATGTCAAGTAGACAGAATGACTTAGTTGGTTGACATCGGCAAGTCTCTATTATCAGCCACTCCAGTTCTGGCACAATGGGAGTACGAATGGAATACCATAGTAGCATGGTTGGAGCTATTTATGGGCTCAACAGCATGGGCTCCCACTAACCAAGGATGATCTAGGTACTCCCACCACCAAATGTCCAATCTGCCATTAACAGAAACTAATGGAAAGCCCCTGATGTTATCCCTTCCCTAAAGGAGATCGACCAACCAATTGATGGCAAGTTGATTACACTGCACCTTTTCCACTTGGAGAGGACAGTGGCACATATTCTAGGTATGGGTTTGTCTTTCCCAGGACCTCAGTCTGCACTACTACCCAAAGACTTATAGAGTGTTTGATCCATTGATTTGGGATCTTGTAGCAATTCATTGGACCTAGGAACTCACTTTACAGTAGTGGTTCTCAAAGTGTATTCCCTGGACCAGTAACATCATCATCACTTGAGAACTTATTAGAAATGCAGATTCTTGGGTCCCACCCAAGAACTTGAATGAGTCTCAGGTACGGCCCAGAAATCTGTGTTTTAACAAGACTTCCAAATAATTCTAATGCACACTAATGTTTGAGGACCACTTCTTTACAGCAAAGAAGATGTGGCATTGGGCATATGAAAATAATATCTACTGGCCTTATCACACCAAGAAGCTTCTACACTGAAAGAATTAACAAAACGGTCCTTTAAAAGCATTGTGCCTGCTTGAAGATACTGTGTAGATGAGATAGCATCCTCTAAGGTATAGAATATACCCTCAGTCTTTCTCCATCAGAATTCCATGAGAGATTCAAAACACCAAAAATTATTTGAGTGAATATTTTTGCAATTTTCCCAAAGATAGTCCATAGCTAATACTATTCCACACTCTCAGGAGGGAAGTTAATTCACTATACACATATATGATATATATGATATATATGATGTATTAGGGTGAAAGGGCTTAATTACATGGAGAGTCCTTGATATGAATAGCTGCCATAAATCGATGCCCATTATATTGTGCTGTGCCTCTAATAGGTAGAATAAATGGATCTAGGGAACAAGAGGGTAAGTAACAGAGATCCTCCTTATCATCACTCCCAATGACCCATTTGGGAAATGTGTGCTTCCTGTTCCTACAACTCTCGGCTTGGTGAGTCTAGAAGTCCTAGTTCCCAGAAGACATGCTCCAGAACAAAAAAGGAATAAACCAAGAAAGAGCAAAACATGTTATCTAACAAAGAGTGGATTCAACTTAGGAGAAAAATGAAGAAAATCTCAAGATTATAACTGTATAACCTACATTGAGAGCAATGTGTACAGTTTTCAACAGCAGGATGGCAAGCTCAGGAGACAGGTATCCAGACTTAATAGGGTAGATAAATAGGGTAGATATTATGGATGGTAATATGATGAAGCATCCAGAAAGAATTAAGAATATGCCTGTGGAAATTATGAAAATGAAAATTAGAAATATGTATGTGGCTAAAAGTAGAAAAAATATTTAAAAACCACTCGGATAAAAATAAGTACTATAAAGGAAAGAGAGAGTTGGTGGTGGAGGGTGCCCCCCTTGCTAAGGTGTTTAAGAAGGCCTGAACAGAAACATGGATAAAATGAAGAAGCAAAGCATGAAGTTAAAAAGGTGGAGTGTAGGGGATCATTCAAGGCAGAGGTAACAACAAGCAGAAAGGAACAGAAAAGGAATTAGTATAGAAGGTCAGTAGGAGGAGGGGAGGAGTGGGTTGGATGTTAGAGGAGTAAAGAGATGTATGAAAAATTTCAACTGGGAGAGTGGCAAACCAACTATTAGAGAAATGAAGTGTTCGTGCCAAGCAGTGCTGTGTGCCCATTTGAGGTTTGTGGTTATAAATTTAAAGTGAGACTACTCAGCGTGGTTATGTAATTTTTTTTTCCAGAAATATTAAGACTTAACAATATAAGGACAACATAGGATGAAATCAGGACCAGAGTTTAACCAGGTGAGTATAATGGAGGGAAAAAAGGAGATTTGAAATGCTTGTGAGCTATTCCAATGAAGGAATTTAAGCTAAGGAGAGAAGTGGGGACATGTTGGGGTGTGATAGATAGTGAAAAATTTCTAGGTTCAACAGATTTTTAAAAAATCGAACCCTGTATGAGAGGATGCAGTTCAGCAGCATGTTAAGAAGATGTACACATCTGTGTAGAAATGTATAATTTGAGGATGAGAACACCAGACAAGCATATGGGTAGTTTTAAGAAGGAGACCACACTTGGGGCCCAGTTGGCAGAGAAGATACTTCTCTGACTCAGATCTCAAAGCAGCTTAGAAGCCTACTCCAACCAGGAGGGCGTCTGTAGGGAGTTTCATTTGGCAAAAAGTAGAGCATCTGAAAAATTTGTGTCTTATTCTGCTGACAGAATCATCAATCAGTAAGTGGAGGGAGAGATGGGGGAGCTTCTCCTTTAACAAGGAAGAATGTCTCAGTGAAAGTGAAATTGATGGGAACGTAGAGAAAATATTCTGATTCTCTTAACTGCTCTAAATGAGTCCATTTCTCCTGGCTCATTTAGTGACCATTGAATCCACTATTGATGATTTTTATAGAAGTGTAAAATAATAATAATAATAATAATAATAATAATAATAATAATAATAATGGCAATAGGTAAAGATTCTGACTTAAAGAAAGAAGCTATTTTCTTTTCCACAAAATAGCCAAAGAACTACTGGAGAAAAGGATAATCAGATGGAAAAAATAAATAATTGTTGACTTTACCCAAATGATAAAGATTAATCAATCAGAACAGATTTCTAGTGTCAGTTGACAGGAAGCAGGAGTAAAGGGTTAACATAAAGATGCTACAATCCTAATCTCAAATGGTTCCAAATGTTGGTATGGTGAATCTACCAACGGCAATAAATGGGTTTTTAAAAAAGCCGTATTGTATTGTGTACTGATATGGATTAGTATTGATACACTTAATTTCTAGTCCTTAAAGCTACTCTGTAAGTGGAATTCTTATACTTATCTTCTAGTTCAGGAAACTGAAGTTGGACAAAGTAATTGACTTCCCTGAAGTCTCATAGGATATAATAGAGCCAAGATTCAAACCAGGTCAGTCTATTTCCAAAGGTCATTCATCAATGTCACTTGCATCTGAAAAACAGTTGTTGACATAGATATGTGTGAGAGAGAGCTTTGCAGTGATAAAGACAGTGTTTTCAGTTGACAGAAAGCTCATGGTTTGGTCATCAGGAAAACTAACATCTCACTTTGCATCAACATAGGATCAGAATTTTGAATGGTCACCATATGTCTCAGCCGTATCTATAGTATGGTGCCCAACTGTGAGTACCATGCTTGAAAAGAGATATAGACAAACCAGATCATATTTGTAAAGGAATGACCAATTTAATGGAAACTCAAAATCACATTGAAAATTCATTGAAGGAATTAAGCACTTGGAAAAGGGAATACCTAGGGGGAATATGTTATCTTCCCTAAAATATTTGATGGGCTTTCTTGGAAGAGAGAATAAGCTTATTCTATATGACAATCAAGTGAAAGAACAAGAATTAGTTGATAAATATCAGAGATCTAAATAAAATAGGGGCTACCTGAAAAACATATTAAGTTTCTCATCCTGGTGTGTTTTTTTTCTGAATTTTTATTAAAATTTGTATTGAAATGTAAAAAACTAAAAATGTTATTAAAATACAATATTATGTTAGTTGCAGGTGTACATAATAGTTATTCAACATTTATATACCTAAAGAAGTGATCACCATAAGTCCAGCAACCAATTGACACTGTACAGTGCTATCACAATATTATTAACTATATTCCCCATGCTGTACATTACATCCCCATGACTTATTTGTTTTATACCAGAACATTTAACCATCTTATTCCCCTTCATCTTTCCCCACCCCTTTAAACATTTTCAATTGCAGTTGGCATTCAATATTATTTTATACTAATTTTAAGTGTACAGCATAATCGTTAGACATTTATATAATTTAAAAAAGTGATCCTCCTGACTAGTCTAGTACCCACATGGCCCTATACATAGCTATTACCATATTATTGACTATATTCCCCATGCTTTACTTTATATCCCCATGACTATTTTGTAACTACCAATTTGTACTTCTTAATGCCTTCACCTTTTTTCACCCTATCCCCCAACTCCCCTCCCATTTATCACCCCAATAAATCTAGTACCCATGTGACACCATACATAATTATTACAATGTTATTGACTATATTCCTTATGCTATATCTTACATCCCCATAACTAGTTTGTGGCAACCAATTTGTACTTCTTACTCCCTTCCCTTTTTCACCTATTCCCAACCCCCTTCCCATCTGGCAACCATCAAAATGTTCTCTGTATCTATGAGTTTGTTTCTGTTTTGTTTGTTTCTTTTGTTCTTTAGATTCCACATATAAGCAAAATCATATTGCATCTGTCTTTCTCTGTCTGTCATATTCCACTCATCACAATATCCTTCAGATCCCTCCATGCTGTCACAGATGGTGAGAACCCATTCCCTTCCCTGGCTGAGCAATATTCCATTGTATATATATGTACCACCTCCTCTTGATCAGTTATTCCATCGAGAGACACTCAGGCTGCCTCCACATCTTGGCCATTGTGAACAATGCTGTAATGAACATACGAATGCACATGTCCCCTCAAGGTAGTGTTTTGAGTTTCTTCAGATAATTACCCAGAAGTGGGATTACTGTGTAATTCTTTGTCACTTGTTATAGCCTTCGTTTTAAAGTCTATTTTGTCTGGTATAAGTATTGCTACCACAGGTTTTTTGTTTGTTTTGTTCCAATTTCTCCCCCCCCCCCTTTTTTTTCAGCCCCGCCCCGCCCCACTCCGGTTCAAGCCGTTGTTTCTCAGTCTAGTTGTGTAGGACACAGCTCCCTGGTCCATGCTGGTATTATGCACCTTACGCTCTCCCCGGCTAAAGCAGTCAGTCAATGGTTGTTGGTCAGCCGCACACAGCAGCTCACAGCAGCTCTTGCCGGCTGCTGGCCACTCAGAATGGCCACCAGCCGCTCCTGGCAGCACAATGCCTGTCACTGGGCCTGTCAGCTCCGGGCCTCCTGGGAGGAGACTCGCTGCAGGCCAAGTTCAGCCACAGTCTGTGCCCTTCCTGGGGCTACTTGGCATGAGCCACAAAGCAGTCCCAAGATGGCCACTGCCATGCTTTGCTCGGAGGTGTCTTGAGAGGCCAAGCAAGGACAACGCTGGCTATTGCTAGTTTTCAGGTTAGAGTTGCTCAGCCAAAGGTACAGGACTCATCAAAGCCAGTGCTGCTTGTTTGGCTTTTGTGAACCTTTGAGAGATTTTAGGAATGTCCATAGCATGAGCCAAGGCAAGCTGTTTATATGGAAGAGCCACTGGAAGTAGCATGTGTGTGCCTGAAAGTTGGGTGGGACACAAAGTTGGGTGGTTCTCAGGGAATCACTAGGGTGGGGAAGATGAAAGGTGATAGCCACTTTGATGGAGACTCAGATATGGCAGTCTGCCTGCATCTGCATGCTGGAAGGGGAGGGCTCAACAAGGAAACAATGGCTTCTGTCAGCTCCTCCATCCAAGAGACAGCTGCCCCTCCAACCCTCACTCTGAGGCTAGACAATTCAGTTCCTCCCATATGTCTCTGGCACCTTTTGATCTGCTGCCCCAGCGCTGGAGCTCAGAGCCAGTGAGTCTATAAGCAAATAAGTCCACGTATAGTCCTTTAAGAGAGCACCTGGGAGTGCAGCTGCCATGCCTCTGTCTCACTCAGCTACAATCTCTGAAGCTTTTCACAGAAAGAAATTATGAGGACTTCTTTCCCCAGCACCGAAACCCTGGGCTGGGTAGGACATGGGACCCCTTGTGTCTCAAACGGGGACCTCTGCAGCAGAGATATCCCTTCTGATTTTTAATGATTGCACGTGAGTATGGGATCAACCTGTTCCGAATCTCTACCCCTCTTACGAGGCCTGAGGTTACTTCTTCTGTATGTCCGTAGTCATCCAGCTTAAATCACCTAGACTTCAGGTGATTCTCAGTAATGGTTGTTCAGTGGTTTAGTTGTAATTGATGTGGTCCTGAGAGGAAGTGAGCACAGCATTTACCTACTCCACCATCTTGACTGGAAATTCTCATCCTGGTATGTTTGCCAACTATTAAGCACAGGTATTATGGAGGCACTTTAAGCCTCAGATGGGTGATTATATTACAGGACATATATTCCCTTTCAACCATAATATTCTATGATTCCATGACTTCTCATTTAAAAATATCAAGTTTCTTTATACACACAACTATATAGTTTTATAATGTACAAATGCTATTATATCATACCTGATTTTTAAAAACTTCTGATGTTTTTCTTGTTTTAAATATTAGATTTCCACTCTTAGTCTCCCCATTCCACTTATTTCAGCAGCTCTTCACCCCCCTCCCAAGTTTTCAAATCCCAGCTCTGCCACTTACTAACTATACATCCTTTGACAACTTATTTAACTTCTCTATAATAATGCTAGTTTATAGGATTATTATGAGGATCGATGAGTTAATATATGTGAAGCACTTAGCACTGTATCTAGAGTTCGGTAAGCACTAGATAAATCTGAGCCATTGTTATTCCCCACATAAATCCTTTCATGTCTACTGGCAGAGCACTAACTGATTGTAATGGCTGCATAATATTCTATAATTTACTAAGTCCCTCTTCTTTGATGAGTATTCTCTTTTATTCCAGTTTTTTCCCCTCATACAAATAGCATTCCAATGTGTATGTATGTACCTTTTTTGTATCACTGTTTTTATTTTCATGAGATTAAAACAGGCATGGATTGCTGGATTGAAGGGCAGTTGTATTTTTAGTTTTAAGAGATGTTGCCATTTTGCCCTCAGCAATAAGGCTGCAAGTCTTTATATTTTCTGAAGTAATATAAGACAGTATATTTTTCCTTACATTTCCACCAACAATAGGTAGTAGAGCTCTTTTTAAATTTTACCAGAGAGATGGATATATGTAAAGGGATATTTCATTGTTTCTTCATTTTGAATTCTCATAATTTAAAGGAATTTGAGCACTCTTTCCTGTTGATTAGCCACTTACTCATTTTTCTGTTGGGTCATTTGTATTTTTCTTGTCAATTTCTAAGACTTCTTTGTATAGCATATATTATTAACTCCTTAAGTGACTTTCCTTAAGACAACCTTGGTTCTAACCACGGCATGGCCATGATTGGCTCACTTCTGCACTGCCATTTCTATCTGAATCATTCCCCTTCTTCTTCTTCTTTGAGTACCTGGGATAGAGACTGGCCTGTGAGGAAGTAAAGCATCCAGACAAAACACAGTGGGGCTCCACTGCAGAGAGGCACGTTATCCCATTGTTCAGGAGAGAGAAGAAACAAGAACTGGATGATGGAGTGAGCAGGATAAGAAACTAATCTGCAGAAGCCAAAGACACAGGATTAAAGTCCGGACCCCAGAGCCATGAATATGGAGCCAGAGAGATGAAACCAAAGTGTAGATAGGTCAGGGTGAGAGACCAATGGTGTGAGCCATTTGCTTAAAATACCCATTAATGTTTAAAACTTGTTTTTATGGAACAGCAGGAGTATAATGTTATGGTGGGTGGACCTGGCTTCAAATGCGCAGGCGAGGATGGATATTTGCTTGTTCAAAACTCTCTGTTAAAGCCTTAGTGCCTAAATAGCAGAGTCCCGGTACTTTAACTTGATCTTCAAGGTCTTCTAAAATCCGATCTGACCTTCTCTTCCTTATTTTGCACGCTCTATTTTTTTTTTTTTTATTGCTCAAATTCCTTTCATCTTCTGGTTTTTGCCTGGAATGCCTTTCTCCTGCTGTTCCTTTGTAAAAAACCTATTCATTTTTAAAGCCTCTGTTTCTCTGAATGCTGTCCTGACCACTCCAGCCTGATGTGAACTCTCCCCATTCTGAACTCTCACAGTAATTATTATCTGCCCACACATTTGGCAATTGGTCATTGTCTCCTTGAGATCCTTTTGGAAACAAATCCCCCACCAAGCAGCTTAAGCAATAAAGAAATTTATTATCTCATGTACCAGGAAGCCCTGAATTAGGATAGGCTCCAAGGTTGATTCAGGGACTCAAATATGTCATTGAAGACCCAAGTTTTCTCCACTCTGCCATCCCATGTCTGCTGTCTTCATGGTCATAAGATGGTTGCCAAAAGTAGCTACAGCCACACTCTTCTTCATTTACATTTAGTGGCAGAATGGGACCCCTCTCTCTGAGCTGTGGCTATCTATCAGCTTCCCTCAGTCTAGATGAGCCAGCATTTGCCATATGCCCAGACCACACTGCTGGACAAGTAACAGTAGCACAGAAAATGCCTCGTGTTGACGTTAGTAAGTAGGACTTATAATTGGTCTGGGGAGGGAGCCATCTTCCCCTCTATCACCTGGTAGGAGTGAATACTTGAATAAAAACAGGCTTCTGGCAGGAATCAAAAAAGGAATGACGAACGCTGCTATAAGGCAGGGACTCTTGTCCTGCTCCCTGCACAAGAACGCAGGACATGGCTAGGCCAAAAAGGCACACCGACGGAGTCATAGCTAGGGGAGTCATACCATTATATTCTCACTGGTGGCTGGGTTGGAGACACAGGAAGCAGGAGCCACACAATTCTCAACCTGCCATCGGCTTCTCTGCCAACGAATCTACCCCTTGCTAACTGCAATCCATGTTTGCTAGCTCAGCCACAGCAGTTATATGAGTGGCCAATGGCTAACTGGTTACAGCTGATGGTCAACTAGTTACAGCTGATGGCCATCCAATCACAGTTGATGGTCATCTACT
Source organism: Rhinolophus hipposideros (assembly GCF_964194185.1). Classification (NCBI taxonomy): domain Eukaryota; kingdom Metazoa; phylum Chordata; class Mammalia; order Chiroptera; family Rhinolophidae; genus Rhinolophus; species Rhinolophus hipposideros. The sequence goes on from NC_138055.1 coordinate 37,624,796, forward strand.
ACTCGAGCCAGCACCTTTCCATGTGAGGCCGAGAGCCTGGAAACTGCTCTCTGGGACTCTGTGTCCACAGCTGCATAGTTATAGTTGCCCTATATCAAGTGTCTATTATTCTGAGTTGTTATTTATACTTTTTATTATCACTTTTCACTCTTTTTACAAATATTTTTTTTTCTTTCCAGGTATATTGAAAATATCTTGAGATAAAGCCTATATCTTACATATTGTAACCCCCAAATGACTTCCTTACAGATATATCTGTAAATATTTGATTGGATTTGACTTCTCTGATAATGACTTACATTGTTTACCTTACTAGCACCACAGAGGATCCAACAGAAGCTTCTAAGTTTCAGATGATAAACATAAACATGTAAGGCTTTGGGGATCCCAAGCCCAGAAAGCGTAGGTCTGTTTGGAACCATGTTGTGTTCCTTTTCTCCCTGTGCTACAGAAACTACATGGATATTAGCTAGCATCCAATACTGATCCAAAGAATAAGACCAAAGAGACTGAAAATTCTATAATACAATACATCTCTTTATCCTTGATACAGGCATTTGAGTGCACTTCACCGACGAGAACTACAAAGTTTGCCTTAGTTACAAAGCATACATTTTATAATATTCTTCTCAGGAGAGACAGTGATCACAAAAATTGTTATTGAAGATAGTTCATTCCTTTATAGACACCTTTTCTGAGTACTTATTACCAAGCTCTGGTAATAAGGCACAGGAAATATAGGCACAGGAAATATAAAGTTGACTAAGAAATTATTCCTGCCCTCGAGTTGCTCATTAGCAGACACACTATCATTTCTTTAAATTGGGTAGCAGTTATTTCTGTGTGGTCACTGGGTTCAGACCTCCAACCATCACCTGGAGAGTCTGCTGTAGAATTAAGTGTTTTGCTATGGACACTTTGCTGGTTTTGGTGGTAAGAAATGAAGTTTCACCCTTTATTCCATGTCTAGCCTAAGGTGATTCATTTAGCTCAGCTTCTACATTACTAAAATGGGAATTAATACTGCTAGCCTACTTCTAGTACAAGCTACAAAACCCATTACCCATGTGTGAGGCATAATTCTGACAGCCTAAGCTGGAGAATATCATTAGCTAAAGTATAATAAGATTGGGTGAGGTGGTTAAGAGGTTTCTGAGTGAGTCAGGCCTCTGGCACTGAATTTATTAATGAGTCATTTTCCTTGCCTAGCAGACTCTGTGGCAAAAAGTGAAAGAAGAAGAAACCACTCAATGTCTGTTTTTAAAAAATGTATTCGACCTTCAGTCCACCACAGTAGATTTCAACATATTTTAGTATTTTAGACCTAATACTTGTCACCAAAGCATTTGGGTTTTTCTCAGTTTGGAAAAAGCAAGTGAGGTCTTCTCTCCAGGAAGGGGGAAAGTGGTTTTTATCTCTTCCCAGGGGTTTTTGATAATAAATTCCTAGTGTCCAGACATGGCATCTATCACCTTGCACTGTACAATACCTAAAATTCAAGTCTGGTTATTCTAGTTTTTACTAAAAACTTCTTAATAACAACGATGATGACAACTCGTTGACCTCACATCATTTGACTTATGTGACTTGACTGGCTTTCATCTTTATTTTGTACCAGTTTCCCACCTGCCTACCTATATCTTAGGTGTCTTCATAGTAGATTTCCCAACCAAGATCTCAAATTGTTCCTTTCATTTTTCTATTACAACCTCTTCATCTATTTTTCTCTTCCATTTGCTCCTAAGAACTAAAAATCCTTTTCTACCCTTACACTAGCTTCAATCACTTATCATTCTTTCTATCACCCCAGCACAGCGGAGCCCTTCTAATTCTGCTTGATGCTCCATTCAGCTTGGCTCCATGGTCAGCTATTCTAACACTGCCCTCATTATCCTAGTCTCCTTGATCCATTTGACAACTTTCCATGTCCATCATGCCAACCCCAAACCCTGTTTGCACCCACTGTGTTCTCTGGACCTACCCTTGACAATCTGAGACTGTGGAATCAAAACTGAACATCTTATGGGATTTGTCTTCTGAAAGTTTACAATTTAAATTTCAACAGATCTGCAGGGCAATTCAAAAATTCTGTCAGAAGACTTAAAAAATTCCTGCCAGCCAATATTTCCAAATGCTCCATCTTCTTCAAATCTCTAGTCACACCAGCTTTTACCTTTGCAAATTAATTTGCCTTCTTAATTTATAGAAAATACTAATGCTATGCCATAAATTTTCCTTCTCCTTCTTCTCTCTCTCTAGGCATATGTGTGTGCACCTGCATACATCTATCGGCCTACCTGTCATCTATCTCCCTATCTATCTAATTTATCTATCATCTGTGGTATCTACCATCCATCTATAACTCCTGACTGCATCTGTCTTGGCTGGGGCCTCATGGTAGACTTAGAGCTACACTGCCCAGCTTCCCCTTAAAGGAACAACTTGCTGCCCTATTCTGGGCAATGTGATCTGCTGGCAGTCATCACTCTCAGCTCCTTCAGGGTCTGCCTCAGCTGCATAGTCACCTTGCCTGATCTCACATCCTTATAGGAGTGGCCCAGATCTACTGACTGAAGAAAGCAAAAAAAGTCCTAGCTGTATCAGCGCCCTGCAGGATGACTGATGAGCAATCCAAGCTCTTGGCTTCCCCACCACATTTAACGTTTCCTACCTAATCCTGCTCTTTCCTTCTTCCTCTATAGGTGTTCATCCCTAATACATATACTGACAACAAACTAGGTCTCAGTGTCTCCTTCTGGGGAACCGACCTTAGAGTGTTCTCAGAAAATAGGCATTAAGTTAGCTTTTGACGGGTTGGCAGTGAGGTGATGATGGCTGCTAGAAGGTGAATCACAGACAGCCCCTGGCATGAGGTGGTTAGCCGGTGGTTAAAACTGTTAGCAGTGGTGAAGTGGGAAGGTGGGTAGGTGGAAGAGAATGCACCAGAGGGTGTATCAGGCATTTGAGACATATGGAGGAAATAGGAGCTATAAGGATAAAAACCAGTGATACTCTGAGGAAACATAAGCCCCTGAGTAACAAGCAATTGAAAGCCGAGTGTGAAGGCCAGAGGGCTCTTTGTTTGCGTGCACAAGTCCTCGTCTCCTGCAGCTGCCAGTAGAGAAAGGGCCCAGGACCTGATAATTTGAGTGACTGAACTTCTAAGATGGTTGAACTCCCAGCCAAAGCAAGTCTCGCATGCCATGGTCAGGACCTTGCTTAGGGAAACTTGGGACCCTGACACATCTGGGTGGATTTGTATTTCTATTACGGCATTGGTAATTTATACTCTTATTACTTGTTTATTTGTCTGTTTATCCTATTAGACTTTGAACTCTTGGAGTGTTGGGATTGTGTTTTACTTACTGTTGTCTCTCCACTCTCCTTCTTCCCACAGCCCCCATGCAATTCATAGTAAGCTGCCTGACCAGAGATGTATGCTCCACACGTCTTAATAAACGACTCTTCAGCATTTACTTAAATTATTTATTCCTCAACCTCCATTCTCCCATCTTTATTACTAAGCTCCAGAGGGACATGTGCTCACCTTTTGACTCCAATCTATCCTTTTTTGACTTATGATCCACTCCCTTTCCAGTGTCTTTAGTCTTTTCCTCTTCAGCAATTGCCCTTCCAAGTAGTGCTGCACACAGTATAGGTGCTAAGCACATATTTGCTTCATAAATAAATCTTGCATTGTTTCTCTCTATAAATCTTCCTCGTTGATACAACTGATCCTTCAGCCACAACCATGATTAATTTCAACCCTACATCATTACCCATACTGCTGTTCTCCACCTGTTCTAATCCTGCAGGATTTTGTTCAAGAGTGGACACTAACAAAGGACAATGTGCCCAGAGCAGTGAATTGTACTAACAACAAGAAACTCTCTCATAGGCCAGGGGCTAGTCAAGCAAATGCCCCCCTAAAATCAGCAAATTGGAAGCTTTATGTTGTGGGGGATAGGTATAGCCAACAAGGAGATTTCATCCTCCCATTATCTAGGAAATCCTCTTTTGGTCTTTATCTATAGTTGCCTTCTCTTCCTGTTCACCCTCATTCTGTTTTCTCCATTCCTCTCTTGGGCTTAATCATTTCAGATGATACAAGCCTATGCTCTTACCCTCAACCCCTACTAAGATCCCCATGATGACTCCACTACAGCATCTACTTTGACACCACTAAATGGATATTAAGGAGCTGACGACATGGGTTCCTTGTTACTTACTAGCCATACCTGCAAGATAGGGTGTCCGGGCTCTTTGTCTAGGCCTTGTCCAACTTAAAAATTTCAATGTATTAAGGGACTGATGGCTAAGTAACTATCAAAAATCAGCTTGTTTGAGAGATGGGAGAGCCTCTGGGAAAAATAAGTCAGTCTTGGGAAGGCAAGCTTATAAATGTTGTCTAAGAGCATTGGATTAGTGTCACAGGAGAGAGGCAATTTTGAGTTCAGCCAAGTCTTTGTGCTGAAATCATGTCATACCGACTTCTCCATCTCTATCTTACCTCCAGTTCCCCCAAACCCATTTCTTATACCAGGGCCATGGGAAAGGCTCTAGTATAAGCAAATAATCTAACATTTGTATTCTAATGGTATAATACTGTACTACATTAGTTTTTAAGTTTAAGAACCCACATGATACTTGGAGATATCAGAGAGGCATATAACATTAGATACCAAGTTTACCCATCTCATTTTGAAAAAATTACTCATGAGTGCAGAAATGGCTAGCAGGACTTATTGAAGGCCTCAAGGCCCAAGGAAACCCTGTGTGCTTTTTGTTCTTCAGACATAACTCTTTCACCAGCTCATACTGTTGAGACCTAAGAGGGGTTTTATACGGACTGGTTTGGAAGGCCTTAATTGGTAGTTCTACTCTGGATAACACCTCCTCTTTTAGAATTCCTAAAATGCTCATGGTCTGTGTATTAGTTAGGGTTCTTCAGAGAAACAGAGCCAATAGGGTGTGTGTGTGTGTGTGTGTGTGTGTGTGTGTGTGTGTAAGGAATTGACTCACATGATTATGGCAGCTGGCAAGTCCCAAGATCAGTAGGGTGAGTCAGCAAGCTGAAGACCCAGGAGAGCTGCTGGTGTCATTCCAGTCTGGGTGTGAAGGCGTGCGAACCAGGATAGTCAATGGTGACGTTCTAGTCTGAAAGCTGGCAGATTCCAGACCCAGGAAGAGCTGACGCTTTAGTTCAAGGCAAAAGGCAGGAAAAAAACAAAACAGTGTCCTAGTTTGAAGGACATCAGGCAGGAAGAATTCTTTCTTACTTGGAGGAGGGTCAGTCTTTTTGTTCTATTCAGTCCTTCAACTGATTGGATGAGGCCCATTCACATCAGGAAGGACAATTATCTTCACTCAATATACCCATTTAAATGTTAATCACATTCAAAACACCCTCATAGGAATACCCAGAATAAAGTTTGACCAAATATCTGGATACTCTATGGCCAAGTCAAGTTGACACACATAATTAACCATTAAAATCTATACCAATAATTTTGGCCCCGAATCACTATTTTAAATGTACTCGTATAGGGCTTATTTACTGGAGAATACAGGCACTAATTTTTGAATTCTCTGTAATATTTAGCAGAATGCCAGGTCCATTGTGATTTGGAAAAATCGGTTGAATTTTATGAATAAACAACTGAAGATAAGAGCTAAATGTGAAATAAGAAAACATTGACTTGGTGACTTTGCATTTCGCCTCTTCCTTTTTACTGTACTCCTTCTGGCTTTCTTCTCTCTCTCCAGTGCACCCAGCCAACATAATTCACTCTGGATGCCCTGGTGTGAAACCTCAGTCAAGAAGTGAAACCCCACCCAAAAGACAAAAACTACTTTGAGAAATACCTTATGTCTTTGATTAGTTCTTTCTTCATTCTTGGATATGACTTTTTCTTTACTCAAAAGTGACTGTCTGGGGGCAGCCAGATAGCTCAGTTGGTTAGAGTGTGAGCTCTGAGCAACAGGGTTTCCGGTTCGATTCCCACGTGGGCCAGTGAGCTGCGCCCTCCTCATCTAGAGTAAAGACAACGAGCTGCCGCTGAGCTCCTGGATGGCCAGATGGCTCAAATGGTTGGAGCGCGTGCTCTCAACAAGGTTGCAGGTTGGACTCCCACATGACATGGTGGGCTGTGCCCCGCCGCAACTAGATTGAAAACGGCAACTGGACTTGGAGCTGAGCTGAGCCCTCCACAACTAAGATTGAAGGACAACAACTTGACTTGGAGCTGATGGGTCCTGGGAAAAAAACACACTGTTCCCTAATAAAGTCCTGTTCCCCTTCTCCAATAAAATCTTTAAAAAAAAAAAAGTGACTGTTTTATCGTACATTCCCATAGGGTCTTTGCTAGGTAATAGGCAAGTCTGAAAAGATACCTTGAGATACGGGGCTAATGGCGTGTGGTAGCTTAATAGATTCCTTTGTTTTAAATAGTAACCTTGAATACACAACTCATTCAAATTAAACGTAAGTAGGGGCAGCTGGTTAACTCAGTTGGTTAGAGCACGGTGCTCTTAAAAGCAAGGTTGCCGGTTTGATCCCCACATGGGCCACTGTGAGCTGTGCCCTCCACAACTAGATTGAAATGACTACTTGACTTGGAGCTGATGGGTCCTGGAAAAAAATGCTTAAATAAATTTTTTTAAAAAGTAAAACAAATTAAATGTAACTGTATCGAGTATCTTTTCTGTGCAGGTAAAACAGGACCCTGTGTTAGGTGTTTGCACATGCGTTATATCATTTGATGCACTTAATGATTACATCAACCATAAAAGGTAGCATTCCTATAACACACACACACACACAAACACACACACACACACACACACACACACGCACACACCAGAGCCTCAGAAAGGGTACTTTTATTTGCTGAAAGTCAAAAAAGCTGAATTCAAATCCGAGGGCAGTGTCCTGTCCAATTGCTAATTGAGAGCTTCCAGCTTCTGTAGCAAACTGATGACGTTTATGGCAAGTGGAACTTGTGGTAGCTCTTACACTTTCTGTCCTTAATCTGTCTGTGCCTTAGCAAGGCCTGGATTAGCACCAAGCTTTTGTCCAACATAAAAGAGGTAGAACACCACATTTCTACATTATTTTCAAAACTGCCACTCAATTATATTCTCAAATAAATATCAACAACATTTTTTTTTATCCTGTAGTTATTTTGTTATTATATGGTATCAGTCACAGGATTATAGATTCTTGGAGCAGCTTCGGTTTCAAATCCCCTTTTGTGAGGGAGTCAGCAGACAGGAGAAAAAGGTTATACAAACCTTCCAGACAGTCCTTCTCAAGACTAACTTCATGGCAACATGTATACAACATATGGATATTATGGTGCTAGCTTTTGCTTTGGAAAATAGTTACTTAGTATCTCTGATACACTTAGTAAACCTCAGACTTTTTGGTTTAAGATAAGTTGCTTTGTAGGTAAGCTTCTGAAATAAAAATTTGTTTGTTTGCTTGCTTGCTTGCTTGCTTTCCTCCTCTGCTCATTATCATCTATAACATAGTCAACTGTAAACTTTAAACTATTTAGAATCTTAAAAACAAGTGGATACTTCTTCCTAATACCATACAAAAATAATTTTATTAGGTATAAAAGAAAAATTGATAAATTGAACTTTATAAAATTCAAAACCTTCTGTTCTTCAAAGAAAGAATAGAAAAGGCAAACCACAAACTGGGAGAAAATATTTGAAATACACATATCTGAAAAAGAACATGAGTCTAGAATACACACACACACACACACACACACACACTCTTGCAACTCAATACTAAGAAGATAAAAAGCACAAATAAATGTAGGTAAAATATGAATAGAGTTCACAAAGAAGATCTATAAATGGCCAATAAGCACATGAAAAGATGCTTAACTTAAGTAGTCATCAAGGAAATAAAACTCAATACCACAGTGGTATGTTACACCCATTAGAATGGCTAAAATTAAAAGGACTAAATATTACCAAGTGTTGGTGAGAACACAAAACAATTGGCACACTTGATGGGAGGGCAAAGTAGTACAGCTACTTTGGAAAACAGTTTGGCAACTTCTTAAATGTTAAATATAAACAAACTTACCAAACCTTTCAGATATTTCACTCCTAGGTATCTAGTCAAGAAAAAAAAAAGTTCATATTCACAAAAGACTTGTAGACAAATATCCGTACTAGCTTTATTTATAAAAGTTTGGAAAACAACACAGATCACCATGAATAATTTGCAGACAAATGAATAAACATATTGGGCTATATCCATAAAGTGGAATTCTTAGCAATAGAAATAGACTACTGATATAATAAACAACATGAATAAATCTCAAACACGTTTTTTCATAGGTAAAATCATCAGATACAGAAGATTATGTATTGTATGATTTTATTTCTATGAGGTTCTAGAATTAGCAAAATTAATCCATGGTCACAGAAATCAGATCAGTGATTTGCAGGGAGATGTGAGGAAGGGACAGGAGATTGTAAAGGGGCACAAAGAGTTCTCTGAGGAAATGGAAAGACTCTACATATTGATTGGGGATGTATATATTTGTAAAAAGTCATCAAATTATATACTTATATATGTGAATACTAATTTACAACTTATAACTCAATACATTTGATTTCTAAGTGGATAGACACAATATTAAATATGTTGGTATATGTATGTGAATTTAGTCAGAAATACACATAAAACTTGATGTTCAAAGACAGAAACTGTCAGAGTGGATCAAAAAACAAGATCCAACTATATGTTGCCTACAAGAAATCCACTTTAAATATAAAGACACATATAGATGAAAAGTAAGTAGATGGAGAAAGATATACCATCATTCTGGCACTAGTCAAAAGAAAAGACGGATAGCTATATTAATTTCAGGTAGAACAGACTCAGAGCTAGGAATTTTATCAAGGATAAAGGAGGGCATCACACAATGATAAAGGTGTCCATTTTCCAAGGAGACATAACGATTTTTAACACACATGTGCCTAACAACAGAATGTCAAATATGTGAGGCGAAAACTGATATAACTGCTACAAGAAATAGATGATTCCACAATTATAGTTAGAGACTTCAATGCCCCTATATCAGAACTGGATAGATTCAGCAGGCAGAAAATCAGTAATGACTTGGTTGAACTGAACATTATCAATCAACTGAATATAATGGTCTTCTATAGACTATTTCCAACAACAGCAGAATACATATTCTTCTTAAGGTCATGGGAAACATTCACAAAGATAGACCATAGTCTGGGCCATAAACTATAAAATAATAAATTTTAAAAATAGAAATCATACAATGTCTGCTCTCAGGGCACAGTAGAATTAACTAGGAATCAATAACAGAAAGATAGCTGTAAACTCCCCCAAACACTTGAGATTAAACAACACAATTCTAAGTAACATACAGGTCAAAGAAGAAATCTCAAGAAAAAATTTAAAATATTTTAATTAAATGAAAATAAAACCATAATATATTAAATGTGGGATGCAGTAAAAGCAGTGCTTAGAGGGAAATTTATAGCATTGAATGTATATATCAGAAAAGGAGAAAGATCTAAAAATCAGTCATCTAAGATTCCACCTTAGAAAACCAGAAAGAACAAATTAAATCCAAAGGAAGCTAAGAAAAGAAATAGTGAGAATTAGAGCAGAAACCAATGATACTGAGAAAAGGAAATCAACCGAGAAAAACAATAAAACCAAAAACTGGTTCTTTGCAAGGATCAATAAAACCAACAACCCTCTAGCCAGGCTAACTATTGAAAAAAGAAAAAGGACAAAAATTACTAATATCAGAAATTAAAAAGGGGACATTACCACAGATGTCATGAACATTAAAAGTTAACTGAAAGGATTCTATGAACAATTGTATGGCCACAAATTTGATAACCTCCATGAAATGGACCAATTCCATGAAAGGTACAATCTGCCAAAACTCACACAGGAAGAAATAGACAATCTGAATATGCCTATATCTATTTAAAAAATGAAATAAATAATTAATAACCTTCTAAAACAGAATATTCCAAGCTCCCCTGGTTCTCAGGCCGTTAGACTCAGAAGGAATTACACCACCAGTTTTCCTGGGTCTCCAGCTTGTAAATGGCAGATCATGGGACTCCTAAGCCTCTATCATCACACACACACACACACACACACACACACACACACACACACACACACAAATATATTTTCCAATATATATACAAATATATATTTGTGTATATATATATATATATATGTATATATATACAGAACAATATATAATATATATTATATATAATATATACATTACATATACATTATATATAATATATGTTATATATAATATTTTTAATATATATAAAACCAGTAGGCAGAACCTGTAGGCAATATATATCTCCTACGGGTTCTGTTTCTCTGGAGAAGCCTGACTACTGTAGGCAAAACTATGGAGATAGTAAAAAGATTAGTGGTTGCCGGGGGTAAGGAGAGAGAGGAGATGAATAGGCAGAGTATAGAAGCTTTTTGGTGTAGTATCCACTCTGTATGTTACTCTAATGGTAGATAACATATCATTAAAAATTTGTCTAAACCCATAGAATGTACACCACCAAATGTGAATCCAAAGGCAAACTATGGGCCCTGACAAAATATGTGCCATTGTAGGTTCATCAATTGTAACAAATGTACCACTCTGGTGGGGATGTGGACAGTGAAGGTGGCTGTGTGGTGACAGGGGTGTATGGGAACTGTCTGTACCTCCTCTCAATTTTGTGGTGAATCTAAAACTGCTCTAATGAATGAAATCTATCAAAAATCTTTATGTTCAGGTGCAGCCGGATGGCTCAGTTGGTTAGAGTGCGAGCTCTGAACAACAGGGTTGCCGGTTTGATTCCCACATGGGCCAGTGAGCTGCGCCCTCCACAATTAGATTGAAGACAACAAGCTGCTGCTGAGCTTCCAGAGGGGCGGCCAGATGGCTCAGATGGTTAGAGCATGAGCTCTTAACAACAAGGTTGCTGGTTCAATTCCTGCATAGTATGGTGGACTGCGCCCCCTGCAACTAAAGATTGAAAACGGCAACTGGACTTGGAGCTGAGCTGCGTCTTCCACAACTAGATTGAAGGACAACGACTTGGAGCTGATGGGTCCTGGAGAAATGCGCTGTTCCCCAATATTCCCCAATAAAATTAAAAGAAAAATCTTTGTGTTCATCACAGTGTTATTTTTAATAATAAAAAACTAGAAACTACCTAAATGGCAAGCAATAAAGGGTTGGTCATTAAAACAGAGGACTTTGGTGTGAAGGATACATTAGCATTTACAACTAGGTTTCCTGCTCTGGCCCTAACCTGCCCTCCAGGCTTTTGTAAAGTCTCTGACCCAAGTACATATTTCTGGGAGTCCCCAGAGTTCTCTCACAGGAACTCGGGAGTCAGCCTACTGAAGACAGTCACACGTGGTTTTTGCCCTATATTTTCTTGTTCCCCATCATTCCCCTCAGTGTTTTCTATTCACAACACCCTTTGAAGGAATCTTGCTCCTGCCATTAGTGGCAAGACCTGCCATCAGCATTGCCTGGGGCCATGCTAAGAGGGTGCTTCCAAGGTCCGAAATCTGCTGAGCCTCAGAGCTTCAGAGCAGAGCTGAGTCCCAGTAGAAGTGGCTGCAATCCTGCTTTTCTGCAGAGCTCAAAGCACTCTCAGGTTCTTACAGGAACCAAACGTCATGCCTTCCCTCTGTTGTCCTCATCCCTCTCAGTTTACTCTCTGGCTCAGGGACTCCTCCCCAAATTCCATCATCATCTTTCAGCGATAACCGAAAAGCTTCCTGACACTTAACCTCCTGCAAATAGGTACTGAAAGGAGTTCCTAGCCCTGGTTCTATAAACAGCCCCCTGAACATGGGGATGTTTGTGATTAGCTATGGTCTATGTTTGTTATTTATACATGCAGATAATTAACTCGACAGTTATGCTTTAACTTATATTTCTTCAGTTTGTTTATTGTGTTTTATTTTTATATATTAAGTTCATCTGTGAATGCAGAAGATAGAACAGATCTACCCTCCTAGGTCAGATGTCATCTCCCCACTGTGGGAATGAGTCAATGCTCTTCCGTTTTCTTTTACCTCTAGTGTAAGTGGTGCCAGTACTGAAATGGACATCTGGGCTTCAACTCCCACTGTCTAAGGATCAGAACAAAGCCCAGTGTCGGTGGAGGACCTGAATTCATCAGCACCATTCCAGGGGGTATCCAGGGACAGTAATCCGATAGAAGCAGCTCCCCACACTGGGCAGGCTGCAGTCACCCCCATGTTGGCTCAACCACCTGCAGAGACTCAGTCTTTTAGGTTGGCAGACCATAGGTCACCTGAGTTTAGTTTGGTTTACTGAATAATGGATGAAGTAGACACAAGGCCTTCGTCTTAGGGCCAATCTGTGTCACTAGGGGTTTTCTTAGTTGGGAAAGGTATTCTAGTGTTTTATTAGGCAGCTTGGATTTTGTGTATGAGTCATAACGAGTCAGAACTTTTGTTTTGATCCAGTTCAGCAGTTACGTCTCTGAGTCTGAGAGTCTCAGATGGACACCTGGATAGATCCATGACCCAGCTTTGTTGCAAATTATGTTGTGAAGGGAAACTCTACAAAACATTCTCTGATCAGTTCCACAAAGGAAAAAGAAGGCAAGATTATACAGCGTTTAGTATCACCAATTAGCAAAGTTATGGGGCTGAACCAGTTATTCCAAAACAATATCCACAAACTCAAGTGCCAGTGGCCTCTTTTAATTTTAAAAAATTATTTGGGAATAATGGGCCTCAGGGAAGTGAATGCTCTAGCCTTGTGATCTGAGCAAGGTTCAGGAGCTGGAGTGGTTTTGGCTGACTCACCGCTGGCTGCAGGACCCCATGCACATCACCTGACCTTCACATGCTTCAGCTGGCCCAGCTGCAGAGATGAGTAAATGTGGTCCAGAAAGCCCTGAGGTGCAGAGACAGCCCTCTGCACACTGCTGCCCTGGGGCAGCTCCCTCAGGGACAGTGGGAGACGGACTCCCAGAGTAGCCTCACCTAAAAGCCACCTCTGGAAAAGAGACCCTGTTTTGCTCTATGGGTAAGAGTATTAACTGGCACAAGCTTTTTGAAGACTTAAAAATACTCATACATTTGGATTGTATGATTTCACTTGAGTAAATTTATTCTTAGAAAATAGAAGCTGTCAAAAATCAACGACAAAGAAAAAATCCTCAAGGCAGCCAGGGAAAAGAAGACGGTAACCTACAAAGGAAAGCCCATTACACTATCATCAGATTTCTCAGCAGAAACTCTACAAGCCAGGAGGGAGTGGAACCAAATATTCAAACTATTGAAAGAGAGAAATTATGAGCCAAGAATAATATATCCAGCAAAGATATCCTTTAGATATGAAGGAGGAATAAAGACTTTTCCAGACAGACAGAAGCTGAGGGAATTTTCTAACACATGACCTGCACTACAAGAAATACTACAGGCTATTCGACCACCATCAACAGGGACAATTTGTGGCAACCAAGAAAACAGAGATGCACCCAAATATTTATGTTCAACAGTGTTCATCCCAGTGTTATCTTTAATAATGAAAAACTTGAAATTGCTTAAATGTTAAACTGTAAAGTATTATTAAATATGGTATACCCATGTTGGAATATTGGACAGCCATTCAGAAAAATCACTGTTGCAGCATAACTAATGATGTGGAAAAATGTCCACAATAGAACAGTAAACAGAAGAGGATTATAAAACAACATCATTGGAATAATCCAACTTATTTAAAACTATACATACTCCCACACATATGGACAAATGGCTGTAAGGATATACACTAAATTGTTAGTGTTCAGTCTCTGGGTCTTAAAATTATGAGCCCCGTTTTTATTCATGATTCTTCCTGTATGTTCCAAATTTTTGACAATGAACATGTGTTCTTTATGCCATAAATATCAATGCTCCAAGTCTCTGTTAACTCGGGCTGTTGTATGTGGAGCCAACCTGCATGCATACCTATGGAGCGAATGAATACAGTGACACGTCTGTGAACTGAGGCTTGAGCAATTCCAACCCTGGAGGCTCTCTGCCTGGGAACAGAGTGGGATTTTTGTATGAGGAGCTGGAGCCTGGAAGAATGATGACTCTGTGGGTGGTTGCTTAGATCCTCAATGCATGTGGCTTCCAGCCCTGACTCTGCCCTAAAATTCTGGTTTTCTGACCAAGACTGAAGAGCGAATATGCCTAAGCAGCTAATTCCCCTACATAAGGCCATGGTTAACTCTGCATCTATTTAATATCTATTAAGCAACACCTGATCCTGTTCACCAGAAAGTATGTTCCAAGGGTAACCTTTCTTTCATAGTTAAGCAAACATCCTTGGTAAGAGGTCCTAACACTGGAGAATCTTGCAGTTAACTGTTCAAGCATTACATCTACACGAATGTCCTGTGTCACAATACCACAGTTGGCTGGATAGTGATCTCACCGTGGTACATCCTATATGGGAACAAAATTTTTCCAATGCTACATCTTCCTTTGAGAAGAAAGCTGTCTCCTCCATAATTCATACTGGGAAGAAAACAGGTAATTTATGAGATAATCAAAGCACATCATCACTAGAGCTTTCAAGGTGATATTTTTCTGAAGCAACACACTTATTCTTAATTCTGGGCAGTTGATGACCTCAACATTTCTGATATCTGGCTTTGAGAGGTGCTATGTCCTTTGCCTTGCTTAGGTCAACAGTGAGCAGGTGCCTTCCCTGAGCGGATTTATCAAAGATGGGCTGGGCATGCCATGTAAACAGGAAGGTAGTCTAAAGTATACCTTAACATTGTTGCAGACAAGTCACAGTGTGAAATAGGAGTAATATTATCTCCAGTCCATGTAAAAGAAATTGAAGAATAAATCAAAATATTAATAAATTTTATTTAGCATCTTCTTTGTGTCAGGTACTGTTTCAGGCAGGGTAAGGGGATAGAGAGTAAGGGAGGTGTAATTTTAAATGAAGTACGTAGGAGACCTTTCTCTGATAAGCTGACATTTGAGGAGAGACACAAAGGCAGTGAGGAAGTTAGCCAGGTGAATCCTCACAGCATGAATATTTGAAGTAGAGAAAAGGGCAAGTGCAAGGCCTTGATGTGAGAGCACATCATGATGTGTTAGAGGATCAGCAGAGATGCCAGTGTATCTGAAGGTCATGGTGAGGACACTGGCCTTTGCTCTGAATCAGATAAGAGGCCATTGGAAGGTTCTCAGCAGAGGACTGACATGATATGACTTACCTGTGTGTTAGGGGTGGGTATGCTCATGGGTGGGAGCCTGGTACCAACTAGTATGCTATTGCCACCATTGAGGTGATCATGCTTAGGCCAGGCTTGACACAATGAAAGTATAAGAAGTGGAGCAATTTCAAAAGAAGATATGAAAGGACTGGCTGCTATATTGGATGTGGGAGGTGAGAGGAAAAGACAACAAAGGCAATTGGCCTAAGCAACTGAAAGAATGAAGTTATTTTCTGAGATAAAAGTGGGGTGGGAGGAATTCATCATTCAGTTTTGTACATACAGTCAATTCTCATTATTTACAATTGTTATGTTCTTTAAAGTCACCAGGAATGCTCAGTGAGTGAATACTGAATCATTGCTCCTAGGAGAAACACAAGGCTAGCTTCCTGTGAGCCCTCAGTGCAGATGTTTTCATCAACTGATCAATATATAACCTTGTTGTATGGATGCTTCAGTTTAAAGACATCTTACTTAGTATGTAGTGTTCTTGCATTATCATTGAACTCATGGCCAACAGCATTTTAACTCACGAAGCTTCTCTAACACACATTATTTTCTCCGTAAGGCACATCACATCCTTCTTCCACTGAGGAGCACTAGACAGAACTTCAGCAAACCCTTTAGAACCACTTTAAACAGTAAAATCACCAAGAAAAAGCACAAAAATGCACAGAATGTGGCATTAAATAGATCATGAAAAGATACTTATTTACATGATGAGAGCTGACACAAGAAGGCATCACTGCGATGTGCGACCTAAGCTGGATCGTACATGTCCAGTGACTCAAAGTATTTTTTAGTTTAATTTTTTAAATTAGTTTGAGGTGTACAAAACATCATCATTATTAGACATTTACACCCCTCATAAAGTGATAACCACCCCCAAGTCTACTACCCCTCGGACATCATATATAGCTGTTACAATACCATTGACTATATTTCCTCTGCTGTAGTTTATATCCCGGTGACTCAAATTTTTTCACAGCTCTGCACATGTCTGCAAATGACTGAAAGCACAGTAAGTATTGATTTTGGAGTCACAAACAAATTTTAGAAAATAGGCAAACTGGCAAATATGGATCTGTGAATAATGAGGGTTGACTGTATTTTTTCTTCTTTTATTTAAAAAATATAAACAAACAATAAAATAATAGATATAAAAAACTCATTACATGGCTAGGGCTAAGCCCCACATGATCTTGTAAAATATCTCCCATAATATGGTTTTTCTCAATTAGCAGTCTAAGATATGGTGAAAGGTTGTAAAGGTAAATTAATATTTGTCATCCTCAACCAGATTCCCTCTGTATGAAGTCTTGTTATACACTGATGTGGAAGCACTAGTTGTTCAAAAGAAAAGAAAAAAAACAAAAACCCAAAACCTAACTTCTTTGGCTATAAGTAAAGAAGCACTGACCTAAGCCCATGATTCTCTTCTCTTACAGCTCTGATCATCCTGGGTCCTTCCCTGGAACCTCCCAGACCTTTCCTCTAGTCTGCATCTCCTGAAGGGCCTTGCCTTAGTGAAGCTCACTCTGTGTCAAAAACCTACAGCCCACACAGGGACCCCTGCTTAAGGTCCCACTGAATAACCCTTAAATGACTACCTATGGGAGCTGCAACCTATATAGAATTTTGCTTTGAGCGAAGCAAGGAGAGAAAGTTCAATTGGGCAGGTAGAAGGGGCAAATGCAGCCATGCATAGATAGAGAGCTCAGTTACTCTCTGCTGGCACTGCAGGCACTCCCCAAAGAGGAGGGAGGATGCAGGAAAAGACAAGGCTCTTAGCGGCAGTATGCAGCCAAGGATGACCTGAGGTATGGGTATTACTTTCCAATATCACCTTCAATTAATGTGACGAATTCATTAAAAGTCACTGAATGCCCATTGATAGAGGACATTCATGTTAATTTCATTAATACAAATGTTACTGATACATAGCATTTTCTCTGTGTCAGATTATATTCTAAAAGTATATTAGCTCATTTAAGAAAATCATCAACTGTATTTTACAAATGAAAAAAATTGAGGTACAGAAAATTATTTAAAATGTATCTGGCAAGCTAGCATTTAAACCCTTGCACATGAGCACACCTTAATTGCCACCTTTCATCTGGCCTGAAGGATTACCTTTGTCTTATTTTCAAATGGTATTTTCTATTTGATTGCCGATAAAGTGTATACTGATTATATAAAATTATGAGTATTATAAATATTTTTACTAGAAATGTTTGAAATGGAATCACCTTTAGATCAGTGGAAACTGAGAAATCATCACCATGAATAACATTGCTGGTGTTAAGACAAAATGAAAACTTATTTAGATTCCAACCCACTTAATTACTCTCAGTTCAATTGAAATGTTGGAAGAGTTTTACGCAGTTCTTTGCATGAAATCATAGCTCCTACTGGAGCATTATTTAGCTAGTGAAAGCTGCATCAAAAAATAGCACTAAGTATTTCTAAAAATCAACAAACTGTTTGGAAATTATCAGAATAATTTGAAGAACAATTCACATCTAGCTTTTATCATATGGTAAGCAGTTCTATACACATAAATACAGACCTACATATGTATGTATGGAATTGAATAGTTTTATACATATATACATATACCATAATTCAGAAATGAAAGAAAATACATTTTTTAATTTTTACACTTATATGTAGGTTAATTTCCTATACTGGTGATCAAATATGCTGAATATCATCCCCAGCTGCGAATATTAGCCAACCCCATCTCAAATAGCCTGAAATGTTAAGGAAAGAAGTCGATTTTTTCTCACATAACTAGTAGAAAGGTTGCAGGCTTAGTAATGTCATTAAAGTCCTTTCCATATCTGTTCTGCTTTCCTCAGTGTGAAGAACTTAGTTTGCAGCCCCTCATAATTTGAATATGTCCACAGTACTTCTTGCTCGGTTGACTGTATTAAGATTGAGAGGTCTATTATTCATCCAAGTGGAGATATGAAAAATGAGTTGAAGTCTGGGGGATTCTAGGGAAATGCTTGGGGTGGAGGTATTGATTTGGGAGTCATTGCCTTGTATCTAAATCTATATTTGTAGCTAGCATGAGACTGGATGAAATCATCTAGGGAGTGTAAAACAAAAGGAGTCGCATGCCAGAGAACCTTAGGGCACTCCAGTGAGGAAGTGCCTGCAAAGGAGACTAAGAAAGATAGGCCTGTGGAGCAAGACAAAAACCAAGGAAGAGTTGTGTTTCAGAATGAGGGAGTTGAAGATGGGTCAAATACTGCTAAAATGTGTCCCAAAGTTGAGAGGACCTTTAGAATTGACCTTTAAATTAGGCAAGATGGAGGTCATGGGTGATTTTGATGAACAGTTTCATTAGAATAATAGAGATAAACATTTGACTGGAGTGGATCAAAGAGCAAAGGCACAATTCTTTCCTGTAGTTTGATGTTCAATACGAGAAAAGGAATAAGGTTAAAACTGGAGGAGGATGCAGGATCAAGGATTCTTTTTCAAGGGAGCTAGTATAGTACGTGTGTATGCTGAGGGGATGAATCAATGGAGAAGGGGTGATCAATAAAAGAAGAGAAGGGACAATCGCCGGTGGTCCACTCTGCAACTGTAGTTACTCATGTAACTCCACATTAACTGTATGTGGTCAGCACTATTACAACCTTCATCTACAGATGAGAAAAATGAGGCACAGAAAGGCCTTGTTCACAATCACCAAGTCAGTAAGTGGCAGAACCAGCCTACTAATCTAGGCCTTCTGTTTCCAGAGCCGGTGCTTTTAGCTGCTATGCTGTACTTCTGCAACTTTAGGCTCCAATCAATTCCCTATATTGATTACTTTGTACCTCGCAGTCACCAACCAAGGTTGAATGGCGAGAGGAAGAAAGAGTGAAACCCCAGACTTCTGCCTTTCTGCTCTCCGCACTCTTAGAAACATCACGTTTTGCCCTCAAAGGCAACCTGGGGAGAAATGCTGCTGCTGCAGTTTGAGTGAAACCCATGAAGTCAGGGTCAGTGCTAAGACCGGATGCTTCCAGAACATGTCTCACCTTCAGAAACGTACGAGGTCAATTTTATAGCAAGTGGGAAATAAAATTCATTCCTTGGGGTCATTCCCAAATCAAGAATTTAATTAATCTTCTCATAAACTTCTCCTGTTCTTATTTTGGTCCCACATGAGAGATTTCTGAGAAAATAGCCTAGCTTTTTCTAAAATGTATGCAGCTTGGCAATCTCTCGGACCCTGTCTACAGTAGTTAAATAAATCACTTGTTGCTAAACAGAGCAATTTATTCCCCTGACATCTACATGGCCCTCTTGGTTTATTTTAAAATATATCAACTAACTCGCCACGACTGTCATTGTTTTTAATGTGTCTGACACATCCAATTTCAATAGCTCAATGAAAATGTCATGTAATAAAATAAAGCGGCAGGCAGAGCAGGCAAGGAGAGTTCCAGTGGAGACACACCCTTGGAAAGTAAGCAATGAAAATGCTTGTTCAGGTGGGATTTAGGAAAGGGTCTTCCTGCTAGTGGTTTGGGAAATTAATTAGATCACATGAAAATATCTCTTTTTACATTCTCTTTAAAACATCAAGTCTCCCATATGTGTTATTTTTAGCTAATAGAATCTACCCACTCTTCCAAGTTATGTCACATGAAGTGAAATCACCAACACCTGTCTAACTAATAACTTTAATTATTTTCTTTTCTATGAAATTATTTATTTAGGAATGTAGTCACGTTATTTAACAAAGTAAGGAATTCTGAATGTTAGATGAGCAGTATCCATTTATTCATTCCATAAAGGAATAGATCCAGTAATTCAGTGCTATCGTACATGGGGCATTGTGTGACTTACTAAGACCAGTTCTCCAATTTCGACCCGAGTGGGTTTGCAGTCTCATGAGGATGATCTCTCTACAGGCAAAGGCAGAAGGTGGTACAGTCAGCTCCGCTAGTAACTAACTGTGTGATAACTAAGACAAGCGACTTTCATTCCTCATCTGTAAAATTAAAAGAATATGAAATATTACCTTGGAAGGATACCCACCTTTAGGATTACTGGGGGTGGGGAGAATTGAAAGTCACAACATGTGTCAAAACATGGTAAAATTGATACAAATCTTGGTTCTTCGTGACTGAACTCAAAGTCCACCGCAATTTTGCATCTCCCTCTATAATACTCAGGAAACTAATTCTGTTGCCAAATAGCTACTATCCATTACTAATGTCTTTATAGTGAGGCTATCGGGCTTTGAAAACAAGGTGTTAGGACATCACAATGATGATTATATATTTTGCCTCAGCAATGACAGAATCTACTATAATATTCATCTGGATGCATGGTAGATTCCTGAAACTGCATAGGTCACAACCATACTCACTGTTAGGACTTTTCGCTCCCTGCTAATGGACATCCACCCTCTCTCCCAAATTAGAACCTTAAAACAATCCTCAACAACTTTCCCTCTGTTGGTCTGAAATCCTGGACCTCTACCTCACTTGTGCCTCTTGGGTCTGCCCACACTTCTTCGTCTGGTATACTACCACTGCCTTCTGCTCTCTTGGGTGATCTTTGCAACAACCTCCTAGCTAATCGACCTTTCTGTTGATAGCTTCTTCCTCTCCACTCAGTCCCTCCCTCTGCCTCTAGTTACATGTCCCAAACGAAATATGATCACGTTCTGTTTCATGTACAAAAGCTTCTGCTGCACCCCACCCCCACTCCTTAGGATAATAAGCTGGAACAATTTCATAGCCTGGGGCTTGATATTCCTGCACGACTCTCCAGCCACATATGACTCTGGCCATTCCATGAACACAGTTCATTTTTTCCCTCCTCTCTTGCTCTTTGCCTTCACTTTGCCTATGCCTTCAAATGCCCCTTCTCCCTGCGCCCTTTCCTTGGCCACTTCTAACTTCCCATTCAATTGTTCAAATGTTGGTTCCTCTATGCAACCTTCTCTCAGCACCTTCTTCTTTTGAGCTCCCATGGCCCTTTCTATACTTTGATCATTGTATTTACTGCATTGTATTGAAATATACATCAACCTGTTGACTCCTGAAATGTGAGCTCCACAAGAAGAGTGGATAGATTTCGTTTTCTTCGTATCTCCAGTGACTAGCTTAGTGCCTGAAACAGGGTCTGACCCTGACAAGTGTTCAATGACTAAATGTATGAAGAGGCAGAGCTTGCCTTTATTACATTCTATCCCTCAGGCATTTGTCCTGGGTCTTCATCTTCTGAGAACTTCCTGCCTCTACCTTTCCCTGTTAAACAACACCGCTCGCTCCACGACCGTCTCTCCTTGAACATGACTTGTCCTTATCTCCTATTTGTTTTTCCGGGCACAGGAGAGCATGTGGGCTGAGCGTGGATTTTAGAATCAGACTGCCTAAGTTCAGATCTTTTTATTTTTCACTATTGGCGGGGTGACAAAAGAGATTTTTTTAGGTACACATATGTATTAATTAGATATTTTTCAAAAACTGAACTCATGAAAGTTCAGATGATTTTGAAGCCAGAAAATTGGAGCCTACAATTATGCAGCGAGTTTGAAGTGGTGATAGCAATATGCTTCGCCTGTAAAATCTCCCAAGCTTCTACTTACCTGTCTTTTTTCATGTAACCAAATTTTAAAAATAAATACACAGAGAAGGCTTTCCTGGCACGTCCTTTCGAGTCCAGCATTCAGTTGAATCCCTACGTTGTGAAGGCTGACTTGAAAGCGTGGCTGAGACTTGGTTCCTTGGGGCATCTTGTGCTCCCCTGAGCCCGTTCTGTGCTACCTTTCCAGCTGCCCTCAGTCAGCAATGCTGGAGGGAGGAGAACACAGAGCCCCTTTGGGTAGAAGACCATTTTCTTCACTCCCACTTTACTCCTCTCCAGCAGGTTGATATGTATGGCTAGCAGGCCAAATTGCAGTGGCCAGTCAACAATCCTTGAAGAAGCAGACGTGCTTTCCTTCTACAGCTATTCTAGATTCTCTGCGAGTCAGAGGCAGTGCACTATTTTCTATTCAATATATGCGGGGAACCACAACGCCCAGCAAGCATCACTCCCAGGGGCCTTCCTGTCCAGGCTCACAACACTTTTCCTCCATTGACGAGACATGCCAAGCTGCACCTTGCTTCTCCCTCACCCCATCCTACTTCCTGTACCATCATATACAGGTAGTTTATCTCTAGAGGTAGAATGAGATTTGATGGGAACAGCAGGGGAAAAGGGAAGGTTGACACGGGAACTGACTGACTGAGGACTTAGTTCTCATGCAAAAGGGGACGGCCACCTATTTTCAGATGAGAGTGGCCCGTGTCCTGGAATTAAGTACAAACTGTGAGAATGAGTCAAAATTTTCTCCTAGTTCCTTACCTTACATTGTCATTGAACTGATTTTGAGAACGGGATGTCTTGTGTGTGGCCAGATGCAGCTAGAAAAATTCCTTAATAGACTTTTCTTAGCATTTGTAATGGTATCAAGTTCTCTGGTTTATGTATGATTATGATATCTTGTTTTTTACATCATATATCAGGTATGGGATTGCTCTGTAGCTTTCATGCTTATAAATATAAAGTTAAGAGGAAATATATGAGGCTCTCACAGTCTACTAACATATTCGATAGAAAGTTCCATACCTTTTTGAAACTCTCTCCTCCTTTGACTTCTGAAACACCATTCCTTTTTGTTCTTTCATAGCTCTCTGATTTTCGATCTCTCTCATTTTTTTTTTTTGCTTCTCTTGCTAGATGATCTTTGGGCCTTTATCCTTGATCTGCTTCTCTTCTTGATGTCTCTGTCTTTTAGCATTTATTTATTACTTTATTCTCACTGCCATGTGTGTCTTGACCACTCTTAAATCTTTTATCTCTAACCCTGACTTCTTTCATGGACTCTAGACCTATATATACAACTATCTAACAGATATTTCTTGTTGGATGTCTTTTAAAGAACTAAAACTCAGTATATCCAAGACTAAACTCATACACCCCCTACAACCTTACTCCTCTAATATTCCCTATCTCAATGGACAACATCGCTAGTCTTCCATTCATCAAACCCAAAGCCCAAGAATCATTCTGGATTCCTCCATCTTTCTTATTCCTTACCCAGTTGTGCACCAAGTTCTACAGATTCTCCCTTACGAATGTTTCTTGAAACCATCCCCTTTCCATCCCCAGTGCTTACTCTTTGAGATAAAACCCTCATAGTATTTTGCCTGGATCTCTGCAATAATTCTTAAATATAATAAGCACTAAATAATCATATGTTGAAATAAATGAATATATAAATATGGAGCTAGAGGTTATTGAAAATCTCAAGGTTTGTTTGACTTTTACACGAAGGGTTGTCTGCTCTAGCCTATATTTATGCAACTGAGCTTTTTGGAGCTAAACTTTACATCTCTCCCAGTTAAAGTTCATGAGGATAGCTTTGTTCACTGTTCCAGTTTTCTGACATCGTGGTTACTTTGTCATCCATCATGTTCACTCTACTTCCCAACTTTATGTCATCTCCATATTTTATCATTTTGTCGTCTATTTCTTTATTCCAGACATTGAAATAAATGTTGGTCAGGAAAAGGCCAAGGACAGAGATGTAGCAATAGGCCAAGGATATTTTACTCTAATCTCACAGTAAGTGGAATAATTCACTTACAGAACTCTACTTTCATCCAGGACTAAATTTTCTCTTTTGTCCAGAGTATAGTGCAATTTTTCTTAAATGTCTTGTTGAAATCAATATAAACTGTGGCTATGGTATTCATTTAACCTACAATTCCAGTGATCCTATAGAAATGTAAATGAGTTTGGGAAAACGTATTCTTAGGAAACACTTGCTGGACTTAAGGCAACTTTCATTTCCTTTTAAAAAATGTTATTATTAAACTATAAATGCAATTTAAAAACCTACAAAAAGTTTAGAAAACAAAGAAAAATTATGTATAATCATATAACTCTTAAAACAAGTATCATTATAGAGTATTTTGTTCGTCTTTTTGAGAAACATGCTTTTCTATAGTTAATAGTGTACCTATAATTTATAGCCACCTTTTAAGTTTAAACTGCCTGTTTTCCAGTGTTGCCTCAGTTTACATACTTTTCATAGATTTCATATCATTCCATCCTATGACTGAATCATAAATTTTTAAACACACTCAAATTACTGGAACTTTGGACTGCAGTTTTAAATTATATATAATGATATGGTGACTATTTTGCATATATAGATTTTTCTTTATTTTATATTCTTATTGGATACATCCCAGAGGTTGTGTATTTGGGTCAATCTGGTGCCTAATACATACGTCTCTATTAGTCAGGTAGGCTGGGTTATGCTACAGTAACAATCACATACCCTATAATCTCATTTATTTAACAACCAAAAACCCCTTGTATTTCAATGGTTTAACACATGAAAGTTTATTTCTCACTCATACCAATTCTGCTGTGTCTATCAATGCTCTCTAGGGTAGTTGCCTTAAAAGAGATAACTGAGGGATTCAGGCTCCATCTTGGCCTCCATGATTGATGTGGTGGAGAAATGATGGTTGTCCAGGGACTTTTTACCACCTCAGCTTGTCAACAGCACTCACAATCCATTGGTTAGAACTAGTCATGTGTTTCCACCTGACTGCAGCAGGTACTGGGAAATGTATCTTCTGTGCATCCAGTATGAAAAAGAGCACCATTCTTGGAGAGCATTAAGTTCTACTCCAGTGGAGTGGCTTTGTATCATGTCAGTTTAGCTTAGCTGAAGCTACATTTCCCAGAATCCCTTCTCATAGTGATTACAGGTTAATTTTGACCACAGGAGATATTTTCATGAGATTGGAAAGGTAGGGATGAAACAACAGCCAGGAAGTTCAGGAGTAGGCAACACGCACCACTGCAGCTCACAGCCTGATCTGCTGGCTCACCTGGTTGGTGTGGGGCAGCAGGCAGCCTGCAGACCTCCAGCTCCTGTTAGGTCTCCTCCTTCAGCGTCTCTGAGTTCTGAGTCCAATATACATGCAATTCCATGGCAAAGGGCACCAGCTTCTTTTTTAGGTCAAATGGGCTATGGAGTTTGGAGATGGTGAGAGCTAGATGTAAATTTTTGTTTGACCTCATGGGTTCCAGTTTGTCCTTGCTCTTCCCTGCTTCACACACAGTTTTTCTTCCTGACTGCCAGCCCCACAGCCTTACAGTGACTTCAGACCCACCACCAGATGCAGAAGTGCCAGCCTTCATGGCGTTCTTCACCAGCTCTTCACTATGACTGTATGTCAAATCCTTGAAAGAAATCTTTCAGTCCACGTTACCCATCATGATTTTGCTTTTCTGATAAAACACAGTTGATATAAAATACATTAACAATTTTTTATAAAGCTGTGTCTAATTTTAAGGGATTGTCTTCATGGAATTTTTATTTAAATATGCTGCTGAGAAGACCAGGATCACAAAGATATATTTGATCCACGTTGAAAGAGAAAGAATAGGTTATATCATATAGAAAGACAGATACAAGTGTCCAAAGTGAAGACAATTATAAAAACAAAACTAAAAGCACAGTTATGAGAACAGGGAGCAGCCTCAGAAGCAGTTTTTTTTCCTATGCAAATAGATTTTAGGGGAGCAGAACTTTGGAAGGATGTGCTGCAGAGGGTTGTAGAGGAAAGCCACACCTGTATCCAGAGCTGTTTGGAGGGTCACTCTGCCTGGAGCTGATTTTACCCCAGGGTTGAAAGGGAACAGGCTTCTTTAGGGGAAAATTCACACTGAAGTGTAAAAACCAGAATTTTCTGTTAAATTGAGTCAAACTGAGTTCGACAACTAATCTCTGTTCCTATAAATTTTCTATCTGCATAAAGTTGAGCTTCTGTGTTTGTTTGTCATGTAGTTGGACTCCACGTGATGTTGCACCTCTGCTGTTGAGGAAGGGCATGGGAGAGGCTATAAAGCACACTGATTTCTGACCTGTGTCTATGCTCTGATGACTAGGCCTCCTGAGACTCAAAGCACCAGCTAGCCAGTTAAAGGCAGGGTGACTTGCGGATGTCCATTACAGTCCCCCTCACATACAGATGCCTGCCCTTCGTGCCAATAACTTTGACAGGAAGAGGAACACATTGTCCAATTTGCCTCCCCCAACCTTTCCTCTGAGTCCAAACAAAACAAAACAATTCTTGCCACACTGCTTCAAGGAACTGTGGCATACTGGAAAAAGCCCATATGAGCAAAGAATTATATTCATGGCTTGCATGTGATTCATGCAACTGATTTTGATTTCAGCTGTCGCATGCTTCCTTCTTTTCCGAGGGGAACTACCATTTGAAGCGCTGGGCATTAAGAACCAGGAAATCTTAGATGACCAAATGGCCCATGCCCGCTGAGACCACCTGAGTATCAGATACAATGTAGATATACCAGTAGGTGTTGGCCAATTGAAGATTTAGCCAACTTTCAAATAAATGCTGGGCAAATGGTCTATCTGAATTAGCTCATCAGTGTAGTTCAAGTCACTAAATTTTTTTGTCCCTCCTGCCTCGTTTTGTAAAATAGCAATAATAATGACTTTCATATCAGTGGATATATTATTTAGAAACATGGTAAAAAATGAATAAAGCATGCAAGAAGTTATACATATCCAATTTTATTAATAATAATTTATAAATTCTACTTATCTGGCATTGACATATTATATTAGAATCATATTTTTGAGGAAAATATAGTAATCTTCTAGTGCAGGAAAAGAAAGTTTGTTGGTGATATGAGAAGTACTGGTATGATCATTTGATAAATTATTCAAGCTTGTGGAAGCCCACCAGTTCAGAGATTATACCTGCATTTGTTTTCAGATTTCTCAGGTTTCATGTGCATTTTAGCGCCTCTGCTTGGTTTTGGTATTGTGTATTTTCTTCTAGTAGATGGAACAGCTTTACAAACAATTATTTCAGAGATAGCAAATGAGGGCCTAGAAGGCCTCAACTGGCCTCAGGGATTTTCTAAAAACTGAAATCAGTTGTCAAGTTTTGCAAATAGAAAGCTCACCGTGGCCTCCCCAATTTCTATGCGTGGTGTGCACGCCACGATTTCACCCCTTTTAGTCACTTGCCTGGTTCCTGGAGACATCGTGTTTATGTTTCAGGCGCCTGCTCCACTCTGTTTTGCACTGTATAACTGCGTACTCATCATCAACAGAAAAATGTCAATATGCAAGAAAATAAGCCCTTTTCTAAAGGAACTTTTTAAGGGGTAAAAAATATGATCAATTGCACATGTATACAATGTATTTGTTAATGTTATGGTCTTATATGATACAAATATTTTCGCATCTAAAAATAATATTTAGGAAACATACTTTCATTAAACTCTTGGGCCTCAGAATGGACCATGTAGGGGAATAAAATTCTTTTGAAATTAAAAATTATATTCAGCAGAAACTGATACTTTCAACCTAATGTGGATTTTAATAACTACATAGTAAAACATTTTCCTTAAACTCAAAAGCCAGCATGATTGTATTTAATATCACTAAATAAATATAAGAACATTAATTGATACTCGCCGAGGTCAAATATTCCAGTTGCATCACAAACATATACATAACAAATATAACTTTATATCAGATATCAAATTTCTGCATTATTATCTTCTCCATCATGAACTGGAAAGCGTGCAAAATGCCCTTTTTGTTTGCTTGTTTTTGTTCATTTTGCCTTATAATCTCTAAGTATTTAGGCAGGAAAGAAAGAGAAGCACAACTTAGAAATATTTCAGTTTTCAACAAGTAAGCATCTTGTTAGCTGCCATCTCTTTTGGCTGCTTTCCACAGGAGACACATATGCTGTGAAATGGTGAGCTGCTCCTAATAACGGTTGGAAAGGTTAGGCCATTTCTTGATAGCAGTTCTATACCCAATGGCTTATTCCCTATAAAAACGAACTATCACAGCATTAGAAAAGACTAGACAGTTCACCATCTAAAACACAGGTTGCTCTCCTCTGTACAAATTATTCTATTTTCTTGATATTCAGGTATCAAAAACATTTCATTTCGTGCTGAAACGGAGATAGGTTCCTATACTGGAATATGGCCAACTTTTACCACTTTTCTCTTTTTGTTCCTCCTACCCACAAAATTCTTCCTAATTAAAATATTTTAAAGTACTTTTTCATCTAATACTGTTATAATAATGACGATCTTGGAGTAAAACAATGGCAGCCTCGGTCTACTTCGAATTTGGTGAAGCCCTTTTAAAAAAATCACATATGTGATACCATTTAAAGTTTTAGCAAAGAAGTAGGGGGTAACTGAGTGACAGTGGAATTTCTCATATATTTATTGAATGCCTACTAGGTTCAAAGTTCCATGTTGCATGAAGATATGTATCCCAATTTCTTCGTCTCATTGGATCATTCAGCAACTGATCAGGAAAAATACTATCATGTCAGAGTGAAGAATTCTTAACTTGGGGAGGGACTGTGGCTGGCGGCGGGGTATCAGTAGATTCAGCTCAAACATTTGTTGGTCTGGGTTTCAACAGTATCACTCCAAGTCTACATTTTAAGTGTGTAGAAGAAGGATTGGTTCAGGCATCCTTTATAATCTACTTAGACCATGAGTTGAGACTTTTAGGAGCCAATAGCTTAAACTGTATTAAAACAACCCAAAAAGCTTTAAAAATGGTTATAGCAACCTTGTCCAGACCTTAAACCTGAGTGGTAATAACTTGAGCATTTTAAGCCTCTGGAGGCAATTTTTGTCCCTATGGGGGCGGGGGCACCTCCCTGGGTCTGGTGCCATGTGCTTTGCTCCCTTGCCACACAGTGGGCAGCCTAATACTTTCATTATCCAAATTTTGTTTGAACACTCTAAAAGCATCATTTCTAAGAATAATCTGAGTATGGCAGATTATTTTCTCCCTCCACAAATTCTGGTTGCATAATTCAACATAAAAACAATTGGGGGAAGAGATTATTATCTTTCTGTATTTCGCGAAGTTCTCACTGATAAAGTTTAAAACATGCAATTGATGTGCTGCATTTTCTTGAGTATTCAATACATTTCCTAAATATTTTTCTTAACTGCAGGAATAAAAACACTCAGTTCCTTAAGCAGATAGCTTTTACTCCGTATTTTAAAAAGGCAATGCCACCATTGTAAATTTCTCAATATTTCCCGTCATCTTTAAGTGTTCTCATTTATTAATCTCAATATATTTTAATAGCACACATATGTTTTCAAAAAAACTATTCCCTGGGGCTTACTGTCAGCTTTTTCTTCCCCAAACCTTTTAAAATCTTAGCCTATACATAACTTAAAACACGCTTTTAACAAGTTGTATGAAAATCTCCTTTTGTGCTCTATATTGACAGAGCTGCTTTGAATCTGGGAGAAAGCAATCACATTCCACTTGTGCTGTCAGCATGAGGGCCATAAGCTCCAAAGCACTAGTTCTAGAGCTCTAAATCCATTGTGTTGCCTGTTATAAATAAGGAAATTGCCCTGTGACAGCCACGGTTTGGAAGCATTAACATTTTTCTTTGCAACTTTCATTTTTTAATCTCTTAGTTATTTTCTTTAGTAAAACTTAGCCACCCAAGTATGACTTCCTGTATCACTGACCTATATGCCATAATTAAAAGAAAGAAATTCCAACCAACCATGACAAAGGCTGCAGTCAGCATTTAAGACAAAACGGACTCATCGATTTAGCCAAACGCAGTTCTCTCTGCACTGCCTCTCCTTCCACCCTGCCGCTCCCTACCCGCTCCGTCCATTTGAGCATTAAGAATGCGTGATGTGTGCTTCCTAGTGGCTGCATTTTAAGTTTGGCCTTCTCAACCATGAAAACACAGTTATAAATTGTTCTCAGAGCTAAACCACTCAACATCTTGGCACTTGGCTGTTTTTAACTTTTCAACAATAGGCACTGTTCACTCCCCTCCATCTCAGTTCTTTATTCAGTGATCAGGCAAGACACTGATGAAAGGCTAGTCACGGCTTTCCCCCATGGTGTCAGTGTGGTGGCATGTGATGGTTCACATGGGGTGTGTTTGATCCGAGAAAGCCCAGTCTCTGCTTATTCTTCCTTTGTTCTGTCATCTGGGGGAAAAGAGAGAGTGCGTTGAGCTGATTTCCTCACTCTTTCCTACTGCTGGTGGGCCACACGGTTTGGGGTTAACATTTCCCAACACCTACAGTCTGTCTGGCATCATATAGAATATATTTATCCAAAAAAGGGAAAATATTTTTAAGTGAATTTCCATAAACAGAGAAAAAAAGCAAACCCTTCTCTGTGGTTAAGAAACAGGAACCGCGGTTCCTTTAAAGCGGCCCCTGCTTGTCACATGATCATCACCATCACCATAGTCATTTTAACAGCTACCACAGTTACTTTTGATATTATTTTTACAGATGCTAACAATTTTACATGATGAAGGGGCTGATTATAGCATTGAAATGACAGCTGCTAATAATGATCTGCCTTTCCAATGAGTTAAGTAATTACTACGATGGTAGAAAATATGATTTTCTATCAAAAAGTGCAAAGAGGTCTTTGTATTTTGGCATTTGTGCCTTCCTTCCCCCTTCCACAGGAGAAGTGTCACACACGACGGGGAGGTGGGTAAGTAGGAGCCTCTGCTTGCTGAGATGTAGTTCTTACAGCACAATGTGGGGTTTCTTTATTGGAAGTTACAAGTCTCTGTGGATCACAGGCTTGTCCCCAGGAGGCTCTGGGGCTCCCCTTGCTCAAGGTCATGAATGATTCCACCCTACCCAGCTTCATGTCCCCGAGCACACTGACCTGCTCCTTGAGCTCTGCCAGCTGACCCGACAGCTGTTTGACCAGACTCATGGTCGACTCCAACTTCTCCTGGAGGTTCCGAATTTCATTTTGCTCACTGTCGCCTTCATTGCTAACAAGGGACATGGCTCGCATCCGCGGAAACCAATCCAAATTCTTTTCCTAAAAGCAAATAGATGTTCAGGAACAAGGGAGTAAGTATGGAAGGGAGCCTGAAGTTCTTTCTATAAAGGATGTTTATAGATGTTCATTATGAATAACATTTAAATAAATGTTTTTTAGCACTCAAAGCAAAAGGTACTCTTTCTGGCCAGAGGTGGGGAGGGGCTGAAGGTAGGAATGAGGTGGGGGTTACACATTGGTCTTCATGAGCTGGGGGAAGATCTTCAATATCAGAAGAAACTTCCTATGGGCTCCCAGGGAGGTCCCGGATAGAGCATTTAGAACAGTGTCATGAACCCTGCAGGCATTCAGTGAATCTTGATGAATGATGCCATAGGGTCTGGAAGCTGGAGAGAGCAGATCCAAGTGTGGGTGGATACAGTATAGGCATGAGCTGTCTCTCCTTGCCCCTGGCACAAAAGAGAAAAGGGTGGAGGAATAGGAGTGTGGTAAAAGAAATGCTTCAGTTCCAGCCACCCACACTAGTTTACCTCCCACTTCCCCAAGACAGGCTCTGAGCTGGGCTCAGGGAAGAGGGAAGTGGGAGGACATGGCCCTAGGTTACTCTGTCTGCTCCCTTTGGAAACATTTTATTACAGTGGGGGTGAGGTTTCAGAGTTAGACTTCCCCTGAGGGCAATAGCTGGTACCACTTCTGTTTTTCTAGGTGAACTGGGTATAGGGGCGTGTGTGTGTGTGTGTGTGTGTGTGTGTGTGTGTTAGAGACATTATGGTAGAGACAGAGAGTTAACCTGATACCCAGCTCTCTTGGAAACTCTTCCTGATTGCCTAACACTGCATTACTTATCGTCCATTTTCAATCCTTAGAAAAGCTTGCAAGGTAAACCATATTGTCCCCATTTTATAGATGAGGAAACAAGTGGCCCCAACAGGTTAATTAGCCAGGTCACATGCTAAAAAATGGGCGAGCTAGGATTTGAAGCCAGGGGAGTCTTTCTACCACTGATTGGGTATGTCAGTCTGTATCTCTATTTACCTATCCATTTCTCTAAGTCTTCATCTTCCAACATCCTCAGCAGTAACTTTCTTGCTTAAGATTCTTTCCACTCTAGAAAAGCCCACTGAAGTGGCTACAAAGATTTCTGCCTGGTGATTCCTGGAATGAGAGTCAACAGAGCCGTTTCCTCCCCTAAGGTACAGTGGAAAAAGTCCACGTACCTCTGCGCTTTTTGCCTCAATCTTATCTAGCCCTTGGGTGGTTGTGGTGGTAGTGGTTTTTGTTTGTTTGTTGTTTTTTGGTAGTTGTGGTCTAGTCTGAGAATAACAAGTTCTTTATCATTCCTTACCCCCAATGGCAATGAAAAGGGCTGATAAATAAAGGATTAAGGATAAAACATATTAAAGAGTTTTAAACTGCATTTAAACAGCTATAACAGATTAGCATTTCAAATGGTATTGTATTCCTCAGTGCACAGTGACAGTCGGACTCATTCATTCAACCAATCCTTCAACATCTATTGCCAGGTATTTAGAGATGAAAATCAGATAAGACAAAAGGTCTGTTCTCAAGGAACTTGTGGCTTAGGATAGGCCTCTGAGAAAATTGGACTGTGCACTGTGTACATCAAAATCCCTTGGGGTTGTTTGTTAAAATTGCAGATTTCAGACCCACCACCTCTTTCCAAATCAGAACCTCGTGGGGGTCATGCCCGATTCCTATGTGCACTAAAGTTTAAGAACTCTGGTCCACGGAGACAGAGAAGATAAATGGTAACTGCCAGGGTGGTGGCAGGGTAGGGAGATGGGTTGAAGAAGTGCTGAAATAGCTTGTGTGGGGAATGGGAAACCACATACATAGGGGCCATTAAATGCCTGCAGGGCAGGATGGATAACCCAGCCTTGTAGTGATCCTGGCAAAGACCACTATTCACCAACAGTCTAGTAGATGTGCAGCTGAGGCAGACAGCTGGACTGATAAGAGGATGGTGCATGCCCTGCAGTGGGCATCAGAAAGACAAAGGTGTTGGGAAGCGCGGAAGGTCAGCAAAGCCACAGTTCAAGGAGGAACTTGAATGTGGGGATTGGTAGGGAGGCTGGAGAAGAGCAGACCTGTGCTAAAGGCTCTAGAAGCACTGACTCCTTTCAACAATCCAATGAACTTCAATTCTCCTACCTCTTTAGGATCTGAATTATCTACAGTATTCTCTATTATCTGAATTGTTCAAATGAAGAAACTGAGGCTAACAAATGATTTAGCTGCGATCCCAATCCAGGTCTGCCAGCATTGAAGTTGTTTGGCCAGACAGGAGATTGTGGACTGAGAGTGGAATAATAAAACTTAAAATTCTGAAGGTAGAACAACTTCACGAAATGAAAATTCTAGGATGAGAGTACTTTAAATATGATAAAAATATTGGTGAATTTGGGGAGTTAGTATTTAGTGGGTACAGAGTTTTCATCTAGGAAGATGAAAATTCTCTGAAGATGGATGGTGCTGATGATTATATAACAATGTGAATGCTCTTAACATCATAAATCTATATAATTAAGATGGTAAAAATGGTAAATTTTATGTTATGTATATTTTTACTTAAACAATTTTTTAAAAATCACTGAATATGCAGAGGATAATCTTTTGGATGAATCATGCACAAAGTCTCTGAAGTCATCTGAAGAAGGTCAGTAGTTGGAATGGGTGAGGAGACTGTGGGCAGCCATGGGCCTAAATCTGTGATGAATGTACAGGGGTGACCAGGAAGTATTGAGGACAGTGCTGGGAAAGGCTTGAAAAATGCATTTTCATGTGAGGGTAAAGATGTGATGATGTCTTAGTAATGGGAAGCCAAGTGTGCTGTCCCTCTTCTAGGGCCCTTAGTACCAACGGATTGGGAACGTAGGCAATTGCCACCAGCTGGCTAAAAGAGAAGGGGCTCCTCTTGGAAGAGTCAAAAGGGCAGAGTTTGGGGAGAGAAGACTTGTTCTGTAACAGGATGGACTCCAAATGCTGATGGAACAGAAGGGTTTCAGAGCCTCAGACAGCTGGGGCTGGGGAAAGAAGCTACCAGGTGACACGGTGATACCCAAGGTGTGAATGGTGAACACATCAACTTTCAGAAAGTGTCCAAAAGAAACAGAGGCCAAACATTGTTCTAATGCTTAGCAAATTGCAACTCGGCCAAAGAGAGCATGGGTGAAACTGCCTCCAAAGAAATACTACTGCAGGTTTCCCAAGGGCCAGGATCAGCCAGCCCCGTCCATGGTTTCTGGCTTTTCAGGAAACAATGGCTGCTCTCAGGGGACCATCACCCCAGCCTTTGGGCCACAGGACTCTCTTTCCCTGCACATTCTTTCTTCCCTTGTTCCTTTGTTCATCCATTCATTTACTCATTCGTACTGTGTTTACTATGTCTGTGCTAGGCACTGGGAAAACAATAGTGAGTGAACCCTGGCACAATTTTTGTGCTCATGGAATTGACAGTCTATGTGGAGAGAAAGACTTCAGTCCAAGGATGATGAAAATAACCTGTGCTTAAGGGCTGGGTGGGAAAGCCACAGGCTCTGTTTCCTTTCTCTTAGCCCCTAAACATCATTCTCCTTTAATCCACGTTTGGTTTTGCTCATTTTTCTTTCTTTCATTGCTTGTTATTGTTGTGCTTTTGCTGTTTGCTTGTTACTCGGTCTTTTCTCTCCTACTTTTGTGTTTTTTGTCATATCAATTGACCGTAATCTGAAACTAAACATATATATAATGTGTAATTACAATTTTTTTCAATATGGAATGCTTTATGATTCCTTTTCTTAATTTTTAAGGAACTTGACTTGAATGTCTTACATCTTTCACTAAAATGGGAAAAAAAATAGCCAACCTAGATTGTTTTTGTTCCTCTTTTTACAAATAAAACCAGGCCTTTAAAACTAATTTATGCAACTGATGTTTCTTCACATTAATGCAGAAAGTACATTCTTTTCACCAAAATTAATTCAAACACAACTGTGTTCTTAGAATAAAAGCTGCATACGTTTTTTCATTGAAACTGGCTCCCAATTAAATACCCCAAGGTTCGTCTCGCTGGTTTCATGGCACCCATGGAAGGCTCCGCCTGAGTTGGGCGAGAAAGTTGAGACCTGGACTTGAGTCTAAGCCAGAACCGCAGGACAGACACAGAGAACAGTGACCAGTGAACAGGGCATCACTTCCTCCCCATGTCGACTTGTGATGTGTCCGCCATCTAACAAAGCAGTTTGACCTGACTTGTTATTTCTCGGTTACTCATATTTGCTGTGTACATCTTGTGATCATGCACATGATCAGTGGATTCTCATGTTGACTCTGATTAGTCAATATGAAATCATTTCCTTATTTCACCAGGAATGAAAATATTTGACCACAGGAGAGTATAAAGTCGGGGATGTTGCAGAGTAAGTGCTAGACTCCGAGGTTACAATGTATGATCCTAGTGACTTGGTGAGTGGAAATTACTTCAGAGCTTCTCGAGGTTTCTAAAATGCAAAGCCCCGAGATGAAACTAGTCATGTCTCTGAAAAGGGACACACAGAAGAACCTGTTACCCGTAACCCTCTTACTGTTCCTAAACTCTAATAGTATGTCTAGAAGATCAATAGATAGAAATATAAAAATCTTTCAAATAGTCCTTTCAGCAGTCAGATCAATTTTACTTATTTAATTTTGTAGTTATTCAATAAAATGATTAGGTCGTCCGTGTCAGTGAAAGCTTAGCCGTGCTTTGTTTTCACACGTGCTTCTTCAGTGTGACCCCCCCCATTTGTGGGCAAGAGGCAATGTGGTAGAATGCAGAGTACTGACCTAAGCGTCAGGACACCTGGGTTCTGGTTTTAGCCCAGCCAAAAACTAGCTATGGGATCTAAGAGCGAGAAAAAGCCTCACTCTCTGAGTTTCCGTTTCCTCATCCATAAAACCAGAATGTCACCCTAGGTGGTCTCTATGTCTCTTCCAGCTTGTCATTCTGTGAACTATGAATTCAAGGAAAGCTTTAAAAATCAAATTGCTGAGACAAATGTGGAGTTTGCCAAGTGAGCAGGCAGACACATAACATTTAGGCTAGAAGCAACCTTGAAACCACATAACCCACGCTCAGCATATTCCAAATGCCCAGCCTGAAACCTAGAAAGTGTAGGTTTCCTTGAGGTCTTACAACAGAGGACCACATGGTCTTGCACTTGATTCCCATTTCTGGACACGTTCTTCCAGATTATGTAGTGGAATAACTCTTATATAATCTATCCCTGCTGATGCTTAATTGACTGCAGGATTAAGAATCCATAAAGATTGTAATAATGTCTTTCCACATCAGAATGAGATTAAGGGTAATGAGATTGATTTCAGTGAGCCAAGCATTGGAGAAATGGTCTTATGTCTTTTTAGCTCTACGAGGTACACATTAAAAGCTGTCTGCATGTAAGCATAAGAGAAAGCAAACGCTGTAGTTCTACAACATAGTAACAGATCCCATTTGTTGGCTGCCTGGCACGTGTCTGGCACTTCAGCCATGCTAGGGCCGATACTCACAACAATTCCATATAGTAGATGGAGGCATCCATCTCCATTTTGTAGACAACAACACTGAGGCAGGAAGTGGATTAGTAACTTGCCCAAGATCACAAAGGTGTTACGAATGGCTGGACTGGGTGAAGACTTTTTTTACAAAAAAGTCTTCACCCTGTGCAACTAGAAATCTCGTGTGCCTTTCACTGCACTGAAATACCTTTCCACGTCTAATGGAGATGTCAACGTTTAGCTTCTGAACTTGCCAAAGAAAACAGAGACTACAGTGAAAAAAATCTATTTTACAACTTGAACTCCCTTAACTACTTCTTCTGGGGTATGCTACAGGTTTATTTATTGAAAATCAGAAACAAACCCTCTAGGCATTGTATCACAGATGCTTATGCAGGTACTGATGGAAATCATACATCAACACTTGACATTCACTGTTTTGCAGAGCGTTCCATAATATCGCTAATGACGTGTAACACATTGAACATACTGTGTACTGTATTGTATTGGAATGGAATAGCAATAAACCATTTCATATATACGTTCACCTCTGCTTCCAGACTCTCTGACTATGCTCAGGAATGTGTTGTCACAAGACCATTTGCTAAGGTTTTTCTTGGTTACCATCCTCTTCTAAGCCTTATGTTTATACTGCATTTTCCATTCTCCAATCATTTGCAAAACCTCCTAGGCTGACAAGCATAACCATTTCCCCCAAACCTCAGTATGACCTACTGCATTCCTCTTTTTGCACTTTTGGCTTGAAGAGGTCAGCAGAAATGACTCAAGAGGAACACTAGAGATGCTGATATTCCCTACTTAATGGTCCCCGAGACAGACACCATTTCTGCTTTCCTAGAACCTCAGAGTTAGGGAAATAATCTGGAATGAGGGTTGTGTAGGCAGTCAAAGCAATCATTTTGGTTAAGGGAGAGTGCTTTGTGTACCTCATCCCAATCTCCGGTCAATGAAGTAGGGGCTTGGTGAGCTTTTCACATTCATCTCAACATGGCCTTGCAGGCAGGTTAGGTTTAGGCATTATCTCAGAAACTTAAGGGATACCTAAAACCCTGGTTGTGTGGCCTCACTCCTAGTGAACATGCCACATGTATATGACAAGTATTGCTCAATGAGGGCAACAGGCTGTTCTCACAGGGGTTCAGATGTAGGCTCTGGGTTCATGAGGAAGAAGAATGAGCTGGAAAACATAGTCTATCTGACAAACATTAGGGACTGGAGGTGAGAGAAAGGATCCAGCTGTGTCCTTTGAATTAAAACACTCTTCCTAGATTGACAAATAAATGATACATTTCTTTCTAAAATGTAAATCAAAACAGCTTTCTGCAAGTACAATCTGATGTTTTGACAGGACTCTCCTGAAATTTCTCTCAAATATGATCATCATCTTCATCTCCACGGTATGTGACTTATTAGGAGAATTAAGAATAACATATTTATAAAAAAGAATAAATTTATATGTAGAGCTCAAAGAAAATTTTATACACACACACACACACACACACACAGGCACACACAGACGTCTATATAGAAAATACTATTTCTAGAGAAGAAAACATTCCCACAAATCTTTTAACACCAGAGTCAAATGCAACACAATAACACATGGAGTTAAAATCCATTTTTTAGTAACTGCATCTGCTACCGCTTGAACTTCACTGCCTTTTTTTCTCTCACATATGTATGTGTATTTGTGTATATACAGCACAAATAGGTTTGTCTCGCAAAAAAAAAAAAAAGGTAAATCTTCTAAAAGACTACTTAAATTACTCCTTTGGAATAAAAAAAAGAATGCTCTTGTTTTATTTTTTCTTTGAGGGCAAAGTATTTAATGAATGGTCATCAAATGTCAAAATCACGAAAGGTAGCTCAAAGAAGGGTCCGGCATGTGGTTTTCATCACAGAGCTTTGTCTGTCATAATCTAATTATACTGAGTTTGCAGGTGGCCAGCTCACCAGCTGATGTTCTCTTCCTGGTCCCTGACATTATGACATCTTATCAAATTGTTCTTTTAACTTGTTTGGTCTATCCGCAAGTCTCTCCCTTGTCTTCAAAATGCCACCTAAGCAGAGGAAAGGAATTGGTGGTCCTCAAAGGTGTCTCCCCTGAGCTGGCAGCATCAGCATCAACTGGGAAATGGTTAGAAATGCAAACCTTAGGCCAAACCCCAGACTTACAGAATCAGGAACTCTTAAGGTTGTGGCCCAGGAACCTATGTTTTAACGAGCCCTCTAGGTGATTCTGTTGTGCACTGAAGTTTGAAAACAACCACGCTCGATAATTCCATACCTAACCAGTGATATCAACATCACTCATCATTGGATGAACCTTAAAGAAAATTTTTAACTGTACTTATGTTACACACTGATTAAATCATATAATTTGTTGGCTAAATAGGGACACATTTGAGCATGAAAGGGATGTTATTCAAACTTTTGCAGAGACAATGGCATAACCAGAACTGTTCTGGTCAAAACTATGGTCCCTCTGGGTTCCATTAAAAGCTGGACTATTATTTATGGTATTTGGACCAACTAGTTAGGAAAATGAAAGAGTTCTGTAATAGTATCCAGGGAGCTTCAGTAGATTAGAAAATTGTATTTGTGTATATGAACTGCCCAGAGGATAACTTTGAGGTATTATCTATTAGGAAGTCGTAAATATTTTGGTCACTTATAAGCTGCCTTTAAAAATGGGTTTTGACATATTTCTCAAGGGAGTAGTTCATACTCACTACTCTCATTTCATTATTTCCTATTCTTTCTTTTTCTCTTATAAAGTAGATGGATATTAATACTCTGAAATTTCTCCTTAATTCCAATAACCTTCTCTCAAAAACTCAAAACATTTCTCTTCATTTTTCATCATCACTGGTCTCCCTTCCAGTCTCTGAATTGTTTCAAAGGCCTATCACCAAGAGCTGGAGCATGGTCATGCGAGATCTGGAGTGGCTCTTTTGTGTTAGCACAACACAGAGACTTCACAATAATTTCAAAGATCAACCAAAATAATGTGCCAGGTTGTACCCAAGAAATCTTACACTCAGGCTCAACTTTTTATTAGCGTCAGAGAGCTAAAATTTTTTCACTAGATTCTTCAAACAGGGCATCAAGTGCATTGAGGAATGCTGAATAAGAATAATAAAAAAATCTAAATTGAGTCCGAACCAATATGTTCTTCTGGGATGAGGGCAATTAGGGTGTGATGTCAAAATGGGACTGAACTCTACGTTCAAGTATAGCTTTGCACAGTAGAGCAGTGACCACGGTCTAGCTGGCTCTGGGACTTGGAACAACTATAGGATGGCGCATAGCGTGAGAAGAATCTTACCACGGCTGCCAATGCATCAG
The DNA here is from genome assembly GCF_964194185.1 of Rhinolophus hipposideros. Classification (NCBI taxonomy): domain Eukaryota; kingdom Metazoa; phylum Chordata; class Mammalia; order Chiroptera; family Rhinolophidae; genus Rhinolophus; species Rhinolophus hipposideros. The sequence continues at coordinate 37,664,925 of NC_138055.1, forward strand.
CAGCTGACTAGCTGGATCCACAGACAAAGTCTCCTGAATACACTGAGCCAAGCAGCTGTAGGTGATGACACAACTCTGCCAACAGCTGGTACATGTAAGGACAAATGAAGTAATTTCAAGTAGGATGAACAAGGAAAACTTCAAATGACAAAGCAGAGCTGGGGACACAAATCTTCCCAGGACACAAGTGAGGCTGAAAGAAGAATATGGTAAGCTTAAATCCAGAGGATGGTGGCTCTTTTTGAATAACTCCTGGCTGACTAGCATGATAAGATGCCAAGATGCAAAGGCACAAAGTTTTCGTGAACAGGAACTGCAGCCGTGAGTCAGAGCAGTTTGACCCAAAAGCAATGTGGAAACAATCATTGATCACGCAGGTGCTGCATTTCTCATTTTCATACAGTTTCACAAATAAGTTCTCCAAATTTTCAACAGATGCTACTCAGGCTCTATGCATTTTACCCTTTTTTCCATATTTGAAACATTTCTGTGATTGTTTTAATGGAATAGCAATCTGCTAGATGACTTGAAAAAATTGAAATATGTAGATGCTGGAATAATTCCTACATGTAAAACTTGTTTCTGACACATGATGGAGCCAGTTGATGAAATACTATAATGCTGGGTTATGACTGGCTGTTGTACACAGGTGCTCCATGCTTATGAGAACTCAGGTGCTGCCCTGAGATATTTTATAATGAATGCTGACCGATGTGTAAATTGTGTCCTAATTTAAGTATACATCTTGCCTCCTCAATAAGATGGTGTACACGATGAGAGTTGAAATCATATATATATATATATATATATATATATATATATATTATATATATATATACACATGTTGATGGCCCGCATAACGGCATGGGCAATTTCTGATCTCACATTTCTCCGCCAACTTGCTTCTTCATTCATTACCTTCCTCCCCGCTACCAAACTGCCCACTCCCAGGTCCATTACCTTCCGTGGCTGGGGCACTGATGTGTAATAAAGAATCAGACTGGACTTTGCTCCTGGTTCCTAGGGGAAGACTCGAAACCCTTGACATTTCCGAAATGACAGAAATGTCTTTGTTCTCCACAAGTTCCCTGGATCATACCTGAGTTTATACTAATGAAGTGACTCCTGGTGGACTTTTAGACAGCTTCTGGGAGGGAACTGGTCACCAGAAAGACCAAGTACATGTGATTAGAGAGTTGGGACTTGGAGCAAGCCCAACCTCCAGGGAGAGGAGGGAGGATGAAGATTGAGTTCAATCACGTGGCCACAATTCAATCAATCGGGCCTATATAATAAAAGCCTAATAAAAACACTGAACACTGAAGCTCAGTGGAGCTTCCTGGTTGGTAAATACACTGATGTGCAGAAAAGGTGACATACCCAGATTCCACGGGAGGAGATATGGAAGCTCTGTGTTCCCTCTCAGACCTCGTCCCACGTGTCTCTTTATTTGGCTGGTCTTCCTGATTTGTATATCCTTTATAATAAAACTGCAATTGTAAGTACGTTTTCCTGAGTTCTGTGAGTTGTTTTAACAAATTGTTGAACCTGAGGGGATCGTGGGAACCACTGAATTTTTAGCCAGTCTGTCAGAAGTGAACGTGGCCTGGGGACACCCAAAGTGAGGTTGGTGTCTGAAGTAAAGGGAGTCCCGTTGGGGATTATACCCTCTGACTTATGAGGTCTGTGCTAACGCTGGGTAGTTAGTGCCAGAATTGAATTGCAGCACCCCTAGTTAGGACTGAAATGGAATAGTTGGGGTCAGAACAGGCACCAACCCTGTTCACTGCCTCTGGTTATGGGCCATGTGGCCATCAGCTGCTACAGATGACAAGAGGGGCGAGGTGCCATGATAGCAATGGACATGCAATCAGGTAACTGGGCTAGTCAGGCATCTGCTTTTGCTAATTGTTGCTAGTCTGAGACATATAAATTGTGGATACTTGGTAGGACTTTTAGAAGAGCCACAGGAGATAGAACACACTCAGAGACCTGCAGCTATATATACAGTGGGACCTCGGTTTTGGAATGTAACCCATTTCAGAAGACCGTTCGAGTTCTGAAACGTCCGAAAACCACAGCATGGTTTCCCCACAGAAAATAATGCAAAATGGATTAATCCATCCAGACCTTTAAAATCAACCCCTATAACTGCAAATTTCGCATGAATTTTACTATCTAATGATACCATAGATCCATAAAATTTACGGAGTTCATAAACCGAAATGTTCGTCAACGAAGATGTTTGAAAACCGAATTACCACTGGACACACTTAGGATATGACCATGCAAGGCAGAAAGATTTATCTGGGGGTGTTCATGGCAAAAGAATAAAGTGAAAAAGGATGAGGTTTAATTGTGATCTTAAATAAATTCTCTCTTTACCCTCTACCCATTCTGCCTGAGGGGTTAGGAGCAATTTGAACTCCACCAGCCTGTGAATTTTCTGTGGTTTAAACTATTTACTCTAGTATGTTCTACCCATTCCCTTGTCAGTAATTAATTTTTTATACTAGAAATAATTGATGATGCTGAATCAAAACACTGACATATTTTTTAGAATAAGTTTTCCTAGCTTAAAATCTAAAGTCCTGTCCTAGCCCAGGGGGCCCTTCATGATCCAGTCTCGGTTCTTCTCCTGTTCTGGCATCCTTGGCCATCTTCTACCTTCCTCAGTAGCTCCAGCCACATGGGCTGTCCTGTTGGTCCATCCATTGCATCCCATTCCTGTCTGGGATTGGCACTTACTGATCTCTAGATCTTTCCATGGCTTGTTCACTTACTCCATGGAGGTCTCTGCGCAAACGTTACCTCTCCATAGAGGCCACTCGTGGCAATGCAACCTATATACCTCCACCTCTCTCTATTCCTTTCCCGTGCTTTGTTCTTCCTCATCATTCCCTAACATGACCTACATTATATAGTTGTCTGTTTCCAATAATAGAGTGCAAGTTCTAGGAGGGCAGGGCTTTGTCTCGATTGGTCTTAGTACCCAGAACAGTGTCTGGCACATAGTAGGTTAATAAATGTTAGCTGAATAAATATCGAAGCCAAAATGGAGGATGCAGAGGGAGAACGGAATTCTGCCACAGCTACTAATTTTTTTAACAAGGATCCGAGGAGAAGAATATTCAGGCAAAAGTTGAAGTAACTTGCGCCATGCAGGGATGGTCTATGCTCTGTGTGAATACTAACCAAAGTGAACCCACTCTAGCTGGTCCCCAAATGAGAAGATGCCTAGCGTGCAGGGACCCAATAAAACAGGCTGTGATTTAAAAGGCAGGAGTGATTTAAAAAGAATGGGAGGCAGTCCATTCTCTGACTCCCAGCTCTGCCTCTCATTAGGTGTGTGATCAGAGAAGGTACTTATTTACATTTCTTCCTCTGAAAATGAGGATAATAATGCCTATCATTAGGATTTCTGTCAGGAGTTGATAAAATGATGTAGAAGCACTAGTGCAATGCCTTTCCCTGTGGGGAAAGAGAGCTAATTATTTCTAACAAGCTTCCGGTGGCAGGAGAATGGAATGGGAGTTAGGGAAGGGCAGTGTAGGCATAGCGTGTGGGAACACATGGTTGGGGCAAAGAGGATGGAGAGTGGATGCGTAGCCTGTAACTGGTGTCATGAGATTATGACGTCCCTGAAGTCCACAGGGACAAGAACAAGGAGTCACCCTGATGTAAGCGTCCACATTTTCCCACATCAATTGCCATTTGGGAGTTTCAGAGGGTTTTCCCTCCACTCTGCCCCACCCTCCTGTTTAGTAACCTCATGGGATTGAGGAGCCTATTCATTTGTTCCATATCCCCAAGTACAACCTTTGCCTGTACGTGCCCACTTTTTAAAATGCAAATGTCGCAAGTTGCCATGGCTTTCAACATCTACTATTTGAAAATCACTGACACACAAAGAGAAAAGGGAGGCCACCTCAGAATGGAAGAATTCTATTTTTGTCTCCGTTTCTTTGCGAGAACTGTAGTTGGGCTTTCTAAGAGGCGGTGCCCACACAGTCAGAGCTGACTCCATTTGTGTATCTGGACTGTTACTTTGAAAGAGAGCTATGAGGCTTTTTTTCCAGGGTGTTTTAGCCCTTCCATATTTTACTAAACACACTATTAGTCCTCTTTTACTTCCTCCTCCTTTATTTATCTTACCCAAGGGGGCACAGAGAACCACTTCAACACGTCAAGTGTATCTCTTCTCTCATTATCACCGCTCTTCAAGGCTCACTGCTTTGGAGCAGTAATGTTGACCTTTCACTTTGCCTGGTCCCCAAGCCCATAGCCATGCTAGGAACAATGATAAAGAAGCCTTGCCCTTGGAGCCATTTTTGACTTTGCCATAACTTTGTGCTTGGAAATTAGATTATAGGAGATGTCTGCACTTGGGGCTTGGTTTGTGGCTTCAATATGCTGCCAGTGAATGCATGTCTACTTAACTGTGAAACTGACTAGGCTTTTTAGTGCCCTTACAAACAGAGTTTATTTGGATTTAAAGTTTATCACCAGGAATGGAAAATTGACGGTTTTGCCAGTGTTAGTAGCCAAGACTTCCAACGTCCTGTGGAGAACCCACGTTTATCCTTAGCTTTCCAATAGATGTTCTGTTATATCCAATAAATCTCACCAGGCAGATGGGAATAGTTTTTTTCTTTCTATTAAGATTTTAATGTAATTTGGTTACACCTTTATGTGACAGTTACAAATATTCTTAAAAGCCATTTTAGTGGTTCAGCCCTGAGTTTAATAATTTTTTGGACTTGGGGTACATATTCAGAATTTAAAAGAATGTGACCTCACATTTAATTGCGTTGTGTTGGAAATCACGTTATCTATTGGAATTAGAGCAATAGCTTTTCAACGTTCTTTAAGATATTTGGTCACGATTTATGTATCATGTAAGCATAATTTGCCCACATTTCTGTTCCTCAGAGTAATTTTTGTCCTTCCTGTCCCATTGCCTCATAACTCTTTTTTAATTTGCTGAAAAATGTGGGAAATGATTTAGTAACACAACTATTATATATAATGCAGATTGCATGGGCTTAGATTGTGCACAACTGCAACTACTTTTAGAAAAAAATCTAATATTTTAACCTGAGATACAGGTGCCTTTTGGTTAATGTGATGTATAAAAAATCAGATTTATAAAACCAACCAAACAAAATAAAATAACTCATATTTATTTCAAAAGGCTTCTTTCCCAAAGGGATAATCATAGGATTTCTTTAAGTAACAATTTTGCTGGGGAAAATTGGAAGTATGACTCAATTTTCAACACAAAATACATTTATGTGCAACATTCCAATGACATGCCTAATATAAAAAGTGAGGAGGAGATTATTTTGATGTGCACTATCAGGTTAAGCAGTTAATTTAGAAAAATCTTATTTATCTTGACAACCATTTTATTGCCAAGTCAACTTTTATAGGATGAAAACAGCTGATGTAATGTGCACTGCAAACTTTTTACCAGCCAAATCCTGCTTTCAATACATGGTCTCCTGAGCTATTCCCTAAGTTACAGTATCACCACCTTATTGCATAGAATCCTATTGCAATAAAGACACTTATGACAGCTGGTACAGGGGATGAGTTATTTCTGATATGCCCAATTCTCAAGCGGCTTGGGATCCAGGGGCTGGAGTGCACTGCATTCCCGGGCTTCCAGCTAGAGTCAAAGTGCTAATGCTCCATTAAACAGGCTGGAATCACATCACATGCAGTCACAAGTCACTGAATGGTGTATAGAGCAATGCCTGCCTCAGTTCATTGTCAGCACTGGACACGCTCTCCATCAGACCTTGTCACTGCCAATTTATCTCCAGCCTGAGCTGAAGATCAAACCCAGAGCTTGCAAGGATGTGTTATTTATAAAAACTAAAACAATTTGCATAGTGCTTCTGGAGCCTAAATGCCAACATAACTTTTTGGAAAACATGTCTTTCTATGTTTTCCCAATGTCACATAGGGACCACTTAGGTTTTTCTCTGCTCAGTGCCTGGCACACCAGCTGAGCAGACACTCAGATAATTTGGGTCTGGAGGCACACATGCAGGATTGTGAATAGACTTTTACAATCATCACGCCCCCACCAGCTATTTTTAATCAGTCACTGGCTACTTATAAGTATATATTTTTTATGTTTCTCATATGAGACCCCTTTTCTCTACTACAATGCTACCAGGACTCCTTAAAACCATTGTCAAGAGCTGTTCTGCTCAAACACCATCATTTTCTAATCTATCAAATCTAAACGTTTTGGTCTCTTAAATATTAAAAAGCCCAATCATGAAGTAGCAGCCTAACCTCATCTACAGGTATCTTCTCCTATATCCTGCTTAGCACCCTCACCCTTCATTCTCCCTTATCACCTCTTTGTAATGCATAACTGGTGGACAAAAACTAGGGAACCTACCAGCAGTCTATCTTAGGTTGAGTAATTTTGTTCTCTGATCTTCTCTTGGGAGAGGGATTAAGCTGGATGGGAAGGTTGAACTAGTTCTTTGTAGCCCTAATATTCTCTAAGACCATGCTTCACCATCTCAACTCCTACTTAAGTTTGAGGGCAAAAATTTGGAATAGATATGAAATAAAAAATGAAGGAGAAACCATTAATAAAATTCGTAGCATTTCAATCACATTGGACTTTAAATAGTTCATTGCTTTTTCGTGTTTATTATTTCATGTTATTCTCTCACGAACCCTGTGAAGGGCAGCCCTAATTGTCCCCAAGACACAAGAGAGAAAACTAAGGTACATAGCTGTCCTTGCTTAACGATTGTCACATAGTTAATGAGAAAGTCAGAGCTACACTACAAGCTTTAGATTTCCAGGTCCCAAGACCTTTTCCCTGGCGATCATGAAGTGTTAGAATCCTTTTCATGATATCTTAGAACAGAGTCCTACAAATCGCTCTAAGAATACAGTCACCTCTAAATGCTTGAAATTAGTACTTAAGAACTCAACTCCAGATAAATGAAATGTATATAAGAACACCTTAAGGATGAAAGGTCTTCCAGAACAAAGAAAGACCCAGCTGTTAATTAATCAGTGGAATTAACACATCGAAAGGCAACTCTGTCAATCAATAGGAAGGCGGTTAGCTTGGAACAAGTGGGGCAGGAGGCAGCAGATGCAGCCTGGGCTTACCACTTGCCTGGGGATATTGGGCTGGACTCCACACATCTCCATAGAAGATAAAATGAGAGTAGTGATAATAAGTTAGAATAAAAAATAGAGGGCTCTAGGTGCTATGATTAACATATTTGCATTTGTTATTTCATTGCATTTAAAAGGAACTCCACTGCCCTGGTCATTTTCCCTTCCCTGCTTTATTTCACTCTGCAGCATCCTTCACTGTCTAGCATACTATGTTATTTATTTTGTTGATTGCCTGCTAGTAGAACATAAACTTCATGAGGGTCGGGAATTTTGTCTGTTATGTTTATTGCTATTCCTCAGTGCCTAAAATAATGCCCAGCACATAGAAAATGCTTAATAAATAGGTGCTAAGGAATGACTAAGGAATGAACTTTCACAATAACCCTTAGGAGGCACTAGTTATTTCATCTTACAGAGAAGCAAACTTATCCATAGAGTTGATTAGGCGTTTCCCAATCACAGGACTCCGAAGTGGTAAAGCCAGTACTCCCACACAAGATTCAAGGTCTCGTTTAAACTCTCGTCTGTAGCTGTCTGCAGCGATGAGGTTGCATCAGCTTCTCCCAGTCTGAGCAACTAAACATTCATATCATGCAACCAGCTAACTCTTTTGCTCCAAACCTCTGCTCATTAAGCAACCTTCTGATTACAATCTGGCTTCTCAGGAAAAAATACACTGACCAGCCATCATCCGTGACTGTGTCGCTTGGATATTATAATTTGCCTTGTTAAATCCATGCGTAGGCATTCTGACTTATCCACATCTCTGTCTTTTGACTCTGATTAGTATGTTCCTGCCCCAGTTCATTCTGAGTGCCCTGATGGCATCAAGAATCGGAGCCTGCAACGTTTAGCACAGCATCCAGAATTAATCACCTAAGAAAAGTCCTGTCTGGAGCACTGTCCCTGAGAAATCACCTGGGACCTGCAGTCGGTCAGCCTCCTCAGGTCGTAGCCCAATATCACTGCATTCCCATTTTACCCAGGATAAAGCATTTGTAGCAAACAGTATTCTAACTACAGTGATCTGGTATACTATGGGAATGACAGCAATGGACATGAGTTGTGAAACGAAGCTCACTGGTATCGTGCTGGCTCAGCTAGAGTCCACAAGCAAACCAGAGCTGTATTTCAGGGTTTACCAGCAAGGTTAAACTGGGAACTTGAAGCAAGACAGACAGTTTTCATGTCTGAACACAGAGGAAGGGAAACACTTGAGGAAGGGAAATGAACAATGCAACTGCATAGGATGAAAATTAAATTGAATGCTTGGTAATTTCTGTAACCTGAGTACCTAACAATATTTTTAATATAAGAGTAGAGCATTGTACATGCCCCAAACATGCAAGGATTCAAGAAATGGCTCCTGCAACTTTAATTGCATGAATCATTCTTTATGAAATTGTTATTTTTTTCCTTGACATATTATATTCCCAGACTCAAGACATAGGCGTTCAGAAGTAATAGATCAGAATTTTCATTAAGTACACATGACATCCTTGAAACTTTAAATTGTCCATGCTTGTTTACATATATATGCATATATAGTTATATATATGTATATACATATACACACATATATATGCATATATTTTTAAATCCTAAAATAAGTGTGCTCATCTGTGCATTTATTCTAGAAGGTAAGAAGCAGAAAAGATGTTTTCCATAAAAAGTAAACTGTGGAAAACACTTGCACACTGTTAAAGAAATAAAATATTTTAATTAAAAGGCAAATCTACCACTTAAAGGGTTTAAATAATATGTTTCTAAAGAGAATTTTGCCTGACTGAGACGATGTTCAATGATGAGGGTAGCTAAGGTGTTCAGACACAATATAGTAAGTGAGTCTGCAGGGGAAACCCTTCCCCAAATACTGGTTCCGCATTGGTGCCTGCATAGAAACCATTTCTGATTTGAGCATTTTTAGATAAGATAGTATTATTCATGCACATTGTCCAATTTGCCACGAAAATGGTGAATTATTTTATACTAGAAAATAAAAATAATACATAGGATTTCTTTAAAAAGATACCAGAAGAAAAATCTATTTTAAATTAATTTCCAGTCAAAATGTCCTCTTCTGCTTGCAGACAAGTTTTCAGGGATTATGCAACAAATATTTTCTATATTAGTTGGTCTCTTCATGAAACAGCCTAGACTGCTTTCCTTGTTCTCTTTGCAAACTTTAAACATTATCTGTGTGATGTAGAAAATGTCGTTTTTGCTAGCTTAATGGCTAATTACAGCAACAGGAGGGGAAAATAAGAAAATCCAACTAAATTGCAAGTAAGTAAGAAGTGCTATGTGAACTTTAACTACAATTTCACACCCTATTGCACTTGCTTTTTAATAAAGCCTTTGTCGACAATTTTTTTTGCTGATTTTAGTTTGATATTTTGATGTTTATTAGGTATCTATTTTACAAAAACTGACTTTGGATTATGTTTATATTGTTCATGAGCAGGGATGTGTTTATCAGGAATCTCCCAACTACAGTCCTATCTCTGCTCCATCTTCAAAATAAGATGCATTCTTTTGTTGTTGGAATAACTCAAATACTATCTACCATGTTCTTTCCATTATTGTTTTAGGATTTCTTTTAGGATAAGAAGACTATAGAGAGTGCAAGTTTTTATCAGAATATTGCTCCTCCTGTTGTATATGCCTATTCACGTTTATCACAAGAGGGAAGCACCCACTGATCTGGGACAATGTACTTTGCTTGAATGTTTTCTTTTGACAAACAACAATAAAAACAACCTACTGAGCAGTCACTTCTAGAAAGGATGCCTATATTGATAGTTTCAATCACCGTAAGGAAAGAAACATTCTGTCATTTTTGCTAATTTTGGAAGAATAAATGTTCTGGCTCTATAAAACCAACATTGTAGGTTTCTTTTTTAAGAAATATCTTACAGCCATAAATGTATTAAGTATCCCCCCACCAAATATGAATGCAAATCACTAAAAAACAAAACAAAACAAAACGAACCATAAAACATCAGACATGGAGCTTATAATAAAGCAGAGACAAATGAGTGACACAAAAATGGAAATGACCTATGGCAGGAAGACAGAGCTGAATGGGCTCACAGTGGACAGAAAAGAGTGTAAGTTGACTAATTGGTCCTACAGAAAATCATTCATATGTCCATCAAACTGGGATCGCACGCCCACATCCATTGAACTTGGACTGATTAAAAACAATGACAGCTTACTTCTAAGCTTTGAGGATTACTTAAAACCTCAACTTCCCCAAAATTCTCAAGCCATATTATAATTTTTGATCTATTAAACTCTGTGGCATGACTATAAAAGCTTCTCTTACATACAGATTCGATGCACCCAATTTGCAATCTTAGATACGTATATACTTTTATCGCTGAAGATCTTTTGAGGCAATTGTGTAAAATACTGTGTCAAGAATTATTGGAAATATTGAAAGATTTCATAATGCAAAAAGAAATGCATCAATGTCATTTAAATTGAAAAAAATGGTTCCTTACCTTTCCACATACATTTGAACCATCTTCTCCACAAACTTATTCAATACATTGTGCATAAAACAAGCATTTTGCACTTTGTCCCATAGATGCAATTTGCCAACCTGATTGATTTCTTTCTCTAGAGCTCACCTAATTTCTATATACTCTATATTTCTCCTTCAACAAAGATGATGTAATCTTAGCTTCTATCACATTCACATCCACTAAACTACTGAGAACAAGAGAGAGATATAAAGATGAGGGTAGGAAAGGATAAGATTTCACAAAGCAGGTTTGCAACCAAATATAAAAATCTGACAAAAACCTCATAATGCAGATATGGAAGATTAATGAAACAATGAAGTTATATAAAAAGACGAAATCTAGCAATATAATCAAACTAAGACATGTAGCTGGAAAAAATAAGAATGAGCAGTAGGAACAAATTATTTATTCTGGAAAGACTCACTGTGCTACCAAGATTTGAACAAATCAAATAATTTGCATGTTGTCAAATGGAGAAATTTCATTCATGAATGTTAGCCCCCATTTCTATCACTGTTTCTATCCAATTCTCCTTAGACAACGTCCTGTCTTTCACTAATGATATAAACTAATTTCTATTCCTTCTTAGGTAGTGCTTTATTAGAGAAAGAGTGTGAGAGAAAAGAGATGGCTGACATGTATTGTTGACCTGATTCTAATTCCAGCTTCAAGTCCATTTTCTTTGCCATTTTCCCACACAGACCAGAGCTGGCAACCTAATCATAACCAACTGAACCATGCTTTTCAGTGACTGCAGGTTATGTATGTCCTACAAAGTAAATTTAGTTAACACTGTAGGATTACTTGGTGACTATTTGAATGCACAAAACCTTATAAGGAAGGAAGCTCCACTGCTTTTCTTCAAGGTTGGTATGGGAATCTCCTAACAACCTCTGGCTGTCAAGTTTGTCCTGGCTTACAGTTTTGATTACAAAACCACAGAATATCAGAGATCGAGGCATCTTTTGATAAATTTAGTTCAACCTCTTTGTTTTTCCTAAATGGAAGCAAGAGGAGGTTAAATAACTTAGCCAAGCTCTCTTATGTCTCTTAATTTCTAACTCAGTCTTCCATGTCCAAGAGGTCAACTTTAGATCTGTTGGATCCTCTGATCAGAGATTCCATCTGAACATGTACAGATTGAAGAGTTGTAAGTATTGAGAGGGAGTAAGTTCCTCATTATTGGAAAGCTTCAGACACAGTTTTAAGTGTTAAAGTAAATAATATTATCTTTCTTTTTTAACAGATGAAGATACTGAGGCAGAGAGGTCAGTATGGCTGGAGCTGATGAATGAGGGTGAGGCAGGGGATGGCAGGTGTCTGTGTATGGGCCTAGACAAGAAGTTTGGATTTTATTCTATGTACTAGGAAGCCAGTGGAAGATTCTGAGCAAGGGAGTGAAATATTCTGATTTACATTTTAAAAATTATCGCTTATTTTCCTGAAGAAGACTCAGTAAAAGGGCAAATATGGAAGCAGAAAGACCAGTTTAGTGGAAACTGCAGCAGTCTACGTGACAGTTGAAAGCTATTTGGACTAGAGAGGTAGAAGTTTTAGGGAGTAGCAGATTCATATCTATTTCATTGGATAGTGCAGATGAGATGTTTTGGTGGAGTGTATGTTGTATATAAGAGAGATAGAGAAATGAGGAGTCCTAACTTCCATTTAAGGATTAAAACTCATTCCCTATTAAGTAGTTAAAAATAAAAAAGTAACAAATGCATGTATGGAAAATGGGGAGTACACCTGTTGTATAATAAAGAATGCTACTGGTCTTTGTCCCTGATTGTAGAGAGTGATATTCTAAAACCTGTGGAATTATCCCAGTGATAGGATTATCTTTTTATTCATGAGTCCTGTGGATCACACTTGAATTTATGTTAAGAGGTGAGATGACTCAGGATAGGGGCTGGCCATCAGAAAGACCAACCATGTGATTAGAGGGTTGGAGCTTTGAGTCAGCTGAGCACCCAGGGCGGGTATGGGGGTTGAAGATTGAGTTCAATCCCATGACAAATGATGAAGTAATTCATGCCTATGTAGTGAACCCTAATAAAAACTCTGGACATGGCAGCTCAGTGGATGTGTCATTCTACAGAATTATCACGGTCATGAATTTGTAGCTAGTTGGTCAGAAGTACAGATTGCCTGGGAGCACCCAAAGTACAGTTGGCGTCTGAAGTAAGGTCAGTCTTATTGGGGACCATGCCCTCTTATAAACGTGGGATCGGAGCTAATTGTGGATAGTTAGTATTAGAATTGGATTGCAGAAAACCAGTTGGTGACAGAGCAGCATTCCAGGTTACTATCACTGGACAAAATAGAATGGACCTAGGGAGAATGATTTCTTTACAGCCACATGCCAATGAGAAGGGATCATTTTAGTCCCACCACCAATCTGTCCTAAAGTGAATAAATCCATGTAAATATTACATGTTAAAATTGATTTACCAAGTAAAAATCTCTTAATTTCTTTTAGGTTTTTTCTTCCATGTGGAATTTTCATTCAAATATCAATAGCTCTACTTACAGTTTTAAATAGATCGATCTCTATTATTCTAGTTAGCAAACATGAATCTTACATATGATTTCCAAAACTCCATCTTTAATTTTGGTCAGTCTTCTCTCCTGAACCCGTTTTGTTATCTCCAGGAACCATGGAATCACAGCCCTCTGAATGGCCCACTATCATCACACATGGAATGAGTTGGTAACCAGAATCACTGTTTTCCTGAATGTCTTTTTTTTTTGGGGGGGGGGGGCTAACTATTGATATTTCATCAAAAAAGTATTCTAGTCACCCAGGTTAAAACCATTATCTTCTTTTCCTTTCCCATAAATCCACTGTCAGCAAACAGTTATTTTATCTTTCATATGGAATCAGGGAGTCAAAAGTTAGTGCTGGAAGGACCTCAGAGATCAGTTATTTTATTCATTTATTCAATATATATTTGTTGAGAGCCTTTTTATTTCAGAAACTGTTTTAGGTACTGGGGAAGCAGTGACCAGGATCGTCAAGAATCCAGTATTCAGGGAAACAAAGACAACTGCAAAAGTAGCTAATGAATCCACAGGCAAATAATTTCAGAGAGTGCTGAAAGCTTTCGGTAAAATATGACAAGGCACTCTTATAGAGAGCCTGGGGTCTCCTTTAGTGGGTTTGGACAGAAATGGAAGATTTTAGTCTCGTGCAGATAAGCATTCCAGGTAAAGAGAACAACAGGAGACAAGGTCGGCAGAACTGGAAACCTCAGAAAAAAATCCAGGGAGGCTGGGCACAGGGAGAGAGGCAAGTGGGAAAGAAGGGGCAAGCTCCCCTGGTTCATGGGTGGTGGAGTGAGGACAACAGCCCATCCTCGATTTTGGTCAATCATTATTCCACCACACCCATCCCTTCCTCTCTATTTCTGGTTCCTTCTTCCATCACATTTTCACCCGTGTGATTGTCACTGGTTTCCCTTCCTCCAGCCTCTTGCCCTTGCACTGTATCTTACTGTGGACTACATGACACTTCCTAAAAATCCCATTAAAAAAATCATATAATGAACTAATGAATGAACTAATCAGAAACAGTTTTGGGGACACAAAGAAAAAACCGAGAATTGTTAGATGGGCGGGGGGGGGGGGATAAGGGGAAAGGTGAAGGGATTAGGAAGCAGCTGGTAACCACAAGATGGCCTCAGGGTTTTTTGAAAATTAATTTGGGGAACGTATTCAATAATGATATAAAGATTTTGTTGGGTATCCGATGGACATGCGTCCTATTTGGGAGACCACCTCAGGGATACTGTGGATGCCTGATCATGGCACTGTACACCAGAAGCTAAACATTAATGAATGCCAACTATAATTTTATATATATAAAAAAAAATTTAAAAAAAAGAAAAAAAAGAAGAGGGTTACACACGTGCACGCACGGTTTGACAATTAAGTTCACGAACTGGCCACAGTGCGAACTTGCCATTGGCAGCACTGTACAAACAGCTCGGTAAGGTTTCATAACCTTGGTATATCAGTGTCTCACAGCTGTGTTCATGTCGATGTGTGGCGGTGTCTTGCTGAGTGGCGTTCATTATTGTTGCTGCGTGTTTTTGTGTGCTGTCGTGAGTATGACCGAGTTTGAATTAGAGGAATGAACAAACATTAAAATTCTTGTTAAACTTGGCAAGAGTGGAGGTGAAATCAGGAACATGTTAGTCCAAGTTTATGTGAATAATGCCATGGGAATAATGCCATGAAGAAAATGGCAGTGTACAAATGGATTAAACATTTTTTTGAGGGGCGAGAACATGTCACTGATGAAGAAAGGCCAGGAACAAGCAGAACTGATGAAAACATTGCAAAAATTTGTTGAATCGTGCATTAAAATCATCAGCTGACTGTGAGAAGTATAGCAGACCAGGTAAACATTGATAGAGAAAGAGTTAGGAAAATCTTAACTGAAAACCTTGCCATGAGAAAGGTGTGTGCAAAAATGGTCCTGAAGGAGCTCACCGATGAACAAAAGCAAAGGAGAGTTGAAGTTTGCCAAGACCTTTTGGAGAGGCAAGACAATGTTTTGGGCCATGTTATCAATGGTGATGAAACGTGGGTGTACCAATAAGACACTGAAACAAAGTGTCAAAGTGCATAATGGAAGTCAGCCAATTCTCCATGACCGAAAATGTTCCGTCAGTCCAAATCAAGAGTCAAAATGATATTGCTAAACTTTTTTGACATCAGAGGGATTATTCATGAATTTGTACCAACTGGACAAACAGTTAACCAAGTGTACTATTTGGAAGTGCTGGGACCACTTGCTGCTCTTGGGGACATCTGTAGCCAAAATATCCCTCCCAATTTTTAATGGTCATATGTGCGTGTGGGACCAGCCCATTTCACTTCTCTGCCCCTCCTACCAGTCTCAAGGTGGCTTTTTCTGTATGTCCTTAGTTGTAGGGCTTCGGTTCAGCTAGACTTCAGGAGATTCTCAATGATGGGTTTGTTGTAATTTTGATGTGGTCACGAGAGAAGGGAAGCACAGTATTTATCTACTCCTTCATCTTGACCAGCAACTGATGTGTAAACATTTAAATGTATGCAGCATTAGAACTAATGAAGCAGTTGATTGCCATGCAATATCATTAAAAAAAAACACAACTATTAAAAAAAAATCATATAATTCTACTTAAAAGTTGTCAGTGTCTTCTTGTTCATGGGATCAAGCAGAAAATCCTTCCCTGAGCAATTAATTACTGCTAACAGTTATCCCCAACCTAATCCACGGGGTGGGTCCACTTATGCTTTGATATCAATTACTCAGATCTGCTTCCTTCCTTTACACATAAAATCTTCTCCAACCTTCTGTATACCTCCTGAGCTGTAGCTCATCAAATGTCGTTGCCTTGCGTTATCATCCAACCTTCATGACCATATATTACACTCCCCCAATTAGGCCCAAGTTTCCCGAAGGCTTGGAATTTCTTCATCCTGTATTTGTGTTCCCCTAAAATATCTAACCCATTGCTACACACATGGTAGGCATTAAATAAAAGTTGTTGAATAAATAATAATTTCTTGGCTCCTTAAAGCTATTGTAATCCTTAAACAGTCATGTATATTTTAAAATTTAATGTAACATCTACTATGTGTCAGATACTGCATAAATATTAACTTGTTTGATCTTCATAGAAACCATGTAGGTAGGTATGTTTACTCATTTTAAAGATGAAGAAACTGAGACACAGGAAGGTGAAATGACCTGCCCAAGGCTCCCAAAGTCCCACAGGCTGTCTGAAAGCACTATGCCACACTGTGTCACTCTCATACACACGGCACCCTTCCACCAACTCCCTTTCAACACTTTTACACTATTTCATTCTTGATTATTTGGGCTTAAGGAAGCTATGTTCTAGAAAACAAAGTGAGGAAAACATGATGCTTTCAAAAAAGAATAAATGTTATCATCCCCAATAAAATGAGTTATCCTATAATTCTGTTGGCACTACATCTTTGTCTTCTAAAATGATATTTCAAACTGGATTCAGTGCTTCTAAATAGTACTAGGCCGTCGACTAAGGAAACAGGAATTCTTGTAGCACAGGTGTAACCAGAAACAGTGGAAATTCCAGCCCCCTCAACAGAATCACAGTTTAATTTCCTTTTAGAGGGTTGGGCTCTAGGTCTTAGAGGAAAATTCACGATCTAGTCCCTAATCAGTGTTGTCCTATGGGAAAGGTCAGCAGCATGAAGGTGACATCATGTGGACAGTAGACCATCGGGATTTAACAGCCAGACTCCAGCCAGGGTGAGTACGGGGCAGGGGGTGGGGTAAACATCAACCCATAAATGACCTACCAGTGAATAAAATGGAAACAGTCAAATTCAGATCATTCCAAAATTCCTGCCACAATTGCTTCCGGTTTGTAATATAAAACAAACATGAACACATTCAAAACTTGCGTAAAGAAATATTTTAACTGTAAGAGTTGTCAGAATTTTAGAACTAGCACAGAAGAGACTTTGGAAATCACTTAGCCTCTCATTATGAATGAGAAATTGATGTGCCCGGAAGTCCAGTCTCTCCTCAAAGGCACAGGTGGAACCAGAGCCAAGAGCCTTTATATCACATCTTGGCACCCAGCTACCTAGAGGAAACTCTGGGTAATTATCTCTTTGTTAAGTTAAAGGTATGTTTGCAAATAAACCACCCCTGAATTTGGCTATTTATGAATTTCAGGCTCTGGTGCACTGGTGGGTGTTTTGTTTTGTTTTGTTTTTATGTCAGTCGTGTTTGAAATGCTGATCAATAACTCACAAAATTATAGAAACACTTTGAAACCTCTCTTAAGAGTTAATGATGACAGTAGAACACCAATGCAAAAGGATACTTAGAGAGCCAGAATATTCTTTCTTAAAGCAAAATGTGTGATTTATACTGGAACTTTTTCAAAAGTTGGAAAAAAATGAAAAAGGTGATTACATGACTGAAAAATGCCTGAAGTTCCTCACTTGAAGAAGCTGAAAACGTACTCTTTGGAAAATGAAATAGACGTTGTTATTCCTAGTACACAGCCAAGATAAAGGCAAAGCTTGCTCCCCTCATCCCCCAAGGTGACCATGTAAGTAAGCTAGATGGAATGTGTTCTTACATAATTTTGTTTTGACTCAGTAGTAGCTCCTACCACTCCCTTTCACACTCGCCCTGCCCCCATGTCCTCACTGGGACACTATGGATAGTGTCACACCATGCTTCTTTGTGGTGAGAGATCTGTCCTAAACTCACTTGTAAAAGTCAAATGGATTCAATGGCTCAAGCAATTCCAATGTTTAAGGGAGCACCTGACTTTGAAAACAAAGAAACAAGTGCCAAATGGACTTGAGTTTGAGTCAGACCACAAGATAAAAAGGTCCTTCTGCCTGATCAGTGTAACATTCACTCACTTTGTAAAAACTGGTGACTTTTTAGGATCTACCCTCTGCTCTAAACAGGAAACTCTGACAGGCTGTATCGTCTTGATTGCCTCGGTCCCCCTTTCCAGGGGCTAACCCAGTCCTAGGATAGCATAGGTAGTATTTACTCAACAAATGAGAGTTGACCATTGCCTAACCTCTAAGAGGAACACTATGCAGAATCAGGAATGTCTTTGAGCATTAAAAGGCTTACGAATACTCTGGATCTACAAAGCAGTATTTAAATTTATCCATATTATTTTAAGTAGATAGATATTTTAAATTGAAGTAGAATGACCAAATATTTGTTGAGCAATAACCCTCAGCCAGACACTGAGTTAGGCATTAGGATATGCCTGATTTTGTTTAATCCATACAGGAACCCTAGTAAGGAAGAGTCTTATGCCCATTTACAGATGAGGAAACAGGCTCAGAGAGGTGGGATAACCAAACCTCGAATGCTGTCATTTCAAAACACCTTGATCTCCATAAAAGCAACTGACTCCATTAATATGACATCAAATGAGTAATGTTTGTAATACAAATGCTGAGTCAGTTCTATAAAATCCAGCAATTATTTTGCAGGAATTCCTTTGATAAAACTAGTCCAAAATCCTATGGAAATTAGCTTGCCTGAGAACCCTACCTAACACAAGAGCAGTGTTTTAGCTTAATTGCCATCTTAACTAATTACTCATGATATGGCATGAGCTATGCTGGTCTATTAAAAATCATTAGACAGAAGTCATGTGGCGTTACGGTACATAGTTCTCATTCCCACAACTTACATTTTGATGGCATTTGTTACTCTCTGGAGGAAAGCCAGAATTTCTGAGTAAAATCTATCAGTCCTAACAACGTGGACATTATTGTTACAGAAAACCAACTGAGAATTGAGCAAGATCTTACGGTAATGACTAGAATGAGGATTTCTTTCTCTTTCTTTCTGGAGTTCTTTCTTTCTGGATTTTTCTCTTTCCCGGCACAGTGGGGGGAAAAATCTTTTTATTAAAGTTATGAGAATCAGAGATGTGAACACCCCTTTATACATTTAAAATAAATGACTTAGGATGGATCACCATTTGAGAGAAGCTTCTACATAGGGAACAAAAATCCAAATAATTTTGCTGTATCGACATTTGGGTTTGCAGCATAATTTCATACTAAAACTTACTAATCAGTGTTGGGTCACAGGATATCCACAAACTGACCAAAAACATTTCTAGGTTCACCAGCTAATGAAAAGTTAAAATCGTCTTTCAGCGCTCTCCTGTGAGCTTCTTCTCTTCTGTTCTACTTTTTAATGCATAAGATCTGGGTGGTAGATTCTTGACATTATTAGTAGTAGTTATTATTGGTATTAAGTAACAGTGACAGAGAGCTCTGCATGCTTCCATCAAAGGGCATGCTTTCTCTGATTCACTCACTCTGTACAGTCTCCACTGGACAGTCTCATCCAGTCTGTTATTTCAACTATCAAGTGTCCTCCAGTGACTTATAAATCTTTATGAGCATTTAACAAATCTTTATTGAGTTATCTACTATCTACCACTATTCTATGGATACCCTAGTGTACAAAAGAGACTGAAATCTTATTCCTGTGGTAGTTTATCTTTCCTAACTTCGTGTTCGAACTGCAGAAAGAACTGTCCTGTCATCCGAGTTCCAGTGGCTCTATGTCTTACTCATTTTGTTCCACAAATCAATGCTGAGTGCCTACTATGTATCAGGCACTAATTTAAGCGCTGAGAATACAGAAGTGAACAAAACAGATGTGTAAATGCCTAAGTCATAGTGGAGAGGAATAAACATGTCACTAAATATACAAACAATATTAGGTCAGGTTAATAGAAGTGCTCCAACGGGTGACAGGATAGAAAGTAACTGGAACAGGGGTGTCAGGGAAGGCGGTAGGCATGCAAGGGGCTGGGGGACAAGTGCAAACAGAAGGTACCCAGATGCCAAGGCTCTGACTAGGGAAAAGGGTGACATTTTTCCAGAAAACGAAAGGGGCCAATGTGGCTAAACTGTAGTTAGCTAAGGAAGGGGGAATGAAAGGAGATTGGTGAAGCAGGCTGGGACCAGACTCTATCAGGGGCTATGGGAAACAGTTTGGATTATAGCCTAAGTACCATTGAAGGGCTTTACACAGGGGCGTAACAGTATAATTTCTTTAGCGATATCTCCAGCTGCTGTGTTTGTATGTCTATTACATCTCTCACCAGAGTTCTAATTTGCACTATAATTTCTGGTGAATATAGTTGTCCTTTCTATTCAATTGTGGTTCTGTGAGGGAAGTGACGATATTTTATTCTTGTTTCTGTCAGTACCTTACGCACAGTGCTCCCCGGCAATGCTGAGGCCCTACTATGCATAGGGCCTTGCTTGTCAAATTAAATTGCAACATCCTGCAGCCTCTTTCTTGCCTGCCATTGTAATAATTGTAGTTGTAGTACTTCTAATCTTTGTGAAAAGCTTGCAGGTGCCCACCAGCTCTGAACGAGTACACTTTTCCTGTTTGAATTCCTCTCAGGCCTTCCTGGCATGGCAGGGTGGTGAGCTGACTCCTGTCTCCCTGCCAGGTCTACTCCTTGCCCTGGACTGAATGTCCCTCTTCTGTACAGCATGAGGTACAACTGCTGAGAGTGCCAGGTACAGCGGCCCCGCCAGCTCTCAAAGGAACCACTGCTTCTAGCTTTGTACATCATCGTACAGCCTCAAATGACAACAGCAACAGGACATTTATGGACCACTTCCATTTGTCTGGCACATTAAGGACACAGCCTCCCTTTCTGCTAGCTGTGCAACTTTGGGCAAGTTACCAGTCTTTTATGAACCTCAGTTTCCTCATTGTAGAATGGGGATAATACTAACAGACTGCCTCTTAAGGTTGTTACAAGCTTTAAAAGAGATCACACACATCATATACTCAGCACAGCACTTGGAATAGAGTCAGCACTCATCAAATGTCAGGTCAACTAGTAGTGGTATTGTTAGTATGTGTGATTTTATTTAATCCTCACAGCAACTTGACAAAGGATGTCTTATTATATCCATGGTCAATATTTAACCAGTGCTCCCAGGTATGTCCGGACTATTTGCTAAACTATTGCAGTATTTCCTAGTTGCCAAATTAGTCACTGTCTCAAGCCCTCTCAATTCTCCCCTCCCCCTATGATCCTGCAGCATGCTCTGCTCTGGTTCTTTCCCTGGGATCCCTCTTCCACCCACGATCCAGCAACTAAAGGCACAGAATCTGGCAGAGCAAGAGGCCTCCAGAATCCTGGCACAGTTCAGAGGGGTCTATTCTGCATTCTGATTGGCGTATTAAACTTGTTTCATCAGGTAAATTGAAGTGCAGAGGGGATAAGTACACTCTCTCCATCAGGCTTCTAGGTGGAAAACCTAAAATGTCAAACTTCAGAATCTAATGCCCAGTTTTACTCCTTTACACCAAGCTTCTCTTTAGACACTGATTAGAAAAACTAACAAAATTGGTTGTTTTGCTTCTTGAACTTTGAGGACTGTCACCTGGACAATTGCAAATTGAGAGTCTGATGAATTCAGGAAGTAGCTGATGACATCTCAGAGTCAGTGCCTCACCTGCCTGTCCTCGTCTTCATTCCCCGTCCTACTCACATCCACGAAGCTCATGTGAACAATATCTGGCCCAAATTGTTTTATTCTCTCTTCCAACACTGAGGTCTAGTAATCTGTGCCCTGGAATAGAGTCTTGGAAATGAAGACTCTGTGGAGAACCTCACCGTTAAGTACTCACCGTTTCTATCTCCATTTTACAAACGAAAATGAGGATAAGAAAGATGTTAATTAATATGTGTGTAAAAATGCGGCAACTCATCTATCTTACATATTAATACTAAATAGGAAATTAGAGTGATGTAGAGGATAGATCCCACGATGACAATGAAATCCAGGGCTGGGAATTGAAATAGATCCCTCTTAAATTGAGGACACATGTCTGGACTTGAAATGTGGAAAGTGAAGGTGGCGTCTCGTTGTATGTATACATTTACTTCTTAATTGTGCATTCTGAGCTGCAAAGACCCCTTTGGCTTGCCCTGAAACATTTAATAGTGTCTTATTAAGGTCTAAAGTCTTTCAAATAGATTTTAAAGTTTGAGCAGTTACATAATTGGCTCCGTTAGATCCAATTACACAATTAGTGCAAATTGGAAATAACAGAATCAGAACATATAATTTCATAATGATGACATATGACAATAATGCAGAAATTAAGTTGGCAAGTGGTGCTTATGCAGGAGGGGTGCATATAATTTTTTGAAGACTTGATATCTTTCCTGAGCCCAAACATCTCCCCCTTTCAACAGTTACTGCTCAAAAATATGTTTTCACTAAACAAAATTTATTTTGAGTTCTAGACACAGAAAACAACATCTGGACAGTTGTTATTTCTTTTTCTTCCTTAAGTAGCTAAAGTACTGGGTGACCAGATTTCTTTTCTATCTCATTATAAGGACCATCCCTCTCTTTCTGAGGTACTAATACATGATTGCAAGGAAGAATTCTTTCTTAAGGGTGAGTTATGCAGAAAAACCCACCAATGCATATGCCTGCCCCTCTGCTAGGAGAGCAGCTTATGGCACACTCCTGAGGATTTGTGCATATGGGGGAGGAGCTGGGCTGGAGAAATGCTGTGAGAGAGACGACAGAGGGATTAAAACGTCTTGTCTCTCAAATCAGCCGCCCGATTTTTAATACTGCATTCATTATATTTGGTTCAGGTGGTATAACCCTTCCTACTGCATCTATATTTTCCGATTATAAAAGAGGGGAAAGATGACATTTGACTAATGAGAAATTCATGTTTCAAACTCTTGCAGCTATTTTGGTATATCTTTCTGCAGATTATGTCCAACTACCAGAGGACTAAGCAGAAACCATTCATTTGTGAACTCACTCATTATTTTACATAGTCATTCAATAAGCCTTTTGAGCTTCCTGAGGGAAGGGACTATTTTTTTTAATGCATCCTTATATATCAAACCCATAGCACAGCTGCTAGCATATGAGAGGGATTCAATGTTTATCGAATTGCTTTAAATACATGTCACAGCTATTAACCTGCCCTGGTATTACTCGGAACAAAGAGCTACTGTATTCGTGGTCAAGACAGACATTTATCATGTTAACAAAAATATGAGTTAAATTGTCCTAGCTGATATCGCCATGGAGTCAGGAAACAGTTTTCAGTCAAGAGTCAAATATTTAGAAGAGTTTAAAAGTGCTATGCACCAAAATGAGGAAATGATCCTGACAAAACCACAGTCGTCTGTGTGCGTGCGTGCGTGCGCGTGCGCGTGCATGTGTGTGTGCTGGCGGGGTGGTGGTGGTGTGTGTGCCAGTCAGGGTCCTGGTTGCACCCAAGTACCACCGAACACTCCAGGGAGATAGCAACTCTCTGCGCATGCGTGGTGCCTCTCTTACCGGCACCGCTAGTTTTGATCCTGCTGTTTGTCAAATGAAGTAATACGTATCCCCAAAGGCCCCTAACGTATCTCAGCAAATGAACGCTGAAAAATCTGAAACTATCCCTAAAATGTTACAGCAACATCTAAAAGCCTTGGGCATTTTTCTAATGATCTCTAGTTTGCTTGTTCCTCCTCAATCATCATCCTTTGGGTAATGGGAGAAGCAAAAGGGCTAGTGGTGCTCAAAGGTCATTTCCAGTCCAGGATGCAGGATTTATCCTTTTACAGCTTTTCCTCTGTTTTATATATATATATATATATATATATATATATATATATATATATATATATATATATATATATACATACCACACACACACACACACACACACACACACACATATGTATATGTATATGTGTATGTGTATGTGTATATATGTATATGTATATATATATATTTCCAAAAATATCTTGATTTATTCATAATCTCTCCTATCCCAGAAGATGTTTTTTGTTGTAATTCCGATATTCAGATAGTAGATATATAAACAGCTTGATTTAGGGTTTAAAGACAGGGGTGAAGAGGTTCTAAGTTTCTGTTAATATTTCAGAGTCTTGATCCTATCACTGGATGGATTTAGAGGCATAACTATATCTCCTTAGTTTCTAACATCTAGGAGCAATATATTAATTTATTTACAATGTATGTTTTAATGCATATTGGTATAAATCTTCCATATATATATATCTTAATCCATCTTAATCCAGCAGACACCACCAAGCGGCACAAAGCCTACCCGTGTGATGTACTGCCCCCCAACCCCCCCGCCACACACACACCAATTTGTCTCTACCACTGCCCAGTTAGATGTCACTCTATATCTTTAAGAGTACACAGACTTTCATTTGTCCCACCCTTAGGGAAATTTGCCTCTTCTACTTTAGGTTTGTTATTTCCCTCTCCTCTTACTAAGCTCTAAACTCGTTGGCAGAGAAGAAATGTATCAGTCTCTTCAGTATAGTCCCTGAAATTTTTTAATTCAAGGGACACATGGGTGCTCAATAAATATATATTAATTACATTTACTCAAACTTTGATGAAATATAGCAACGTGAAGTCACACTTTAAATGTAATGCTTTACACATGGTTTCTTACCCCAGCAAGCAGAAATGAAATGTTTTATACAATAGCCCCTGAACACTTTGAGATCAAGAATCTATAAATAATAACTATGAGTGCCTAGCCTCAAATTGATTATCATTTTCCCTAAATTACAAGGGAGAGAGAGAAGAAAAAGATATACAGAGAAAAAGAATATTACGCCCTGTCTACTGTCATATGAAGAATGCAGAGAAAACAATTTATAGGAGGATGTAAGTCAATAATTAAAAAGAGCATGAAAAATGCTGAACTATAAAAATTTAATTTACATGTAGCTCTTCTGTGACATAAATATTGTCAGGGAAGGTAAACTATTGAAATATTAACTTGTATTTATTAATATGTTAGCCTCTGGATATGTTCTTTGATGGCTCTTTATATTATAGTTTATGTCTCCCTAAATGGATGATAAGCTCCCAGAGGGAATGATACAGGGCCATTGTTACCTGGCTCCCCTGCTACTTTGGCCTTGGTGCTTACTAAATGTTATCCTTGAGTCCGAGCAGCAAAAAGGACCATGACTCTTCTAAGGCCTCATTCTCAAATAGATAACACGATTTTGAAGGATAAGTTTTGAGAAAAAAATCCAATATACAGCTATGCTTATTATAAGAATACAAGAATTTATATCACATGCAATTTATACCAGATACTCACTAAATGTGTATCATGGATATACCAAAGTTGTATGTTTGACTTCTCTTTAAGCCAGTTAGTTTTAATCTTCTATGAAACAGCAGAAACTTTGAATCATGGAGAGCCACACCCTCTGTACAATACTACTGATCTTAATGAGTTACAAGATACAGGACTGTTGCAAATCCGTCACCAACACCGGCAAACCTATGCAAAGAGCATGCTGACAGAAAGCCAGTGCTTTCCCATTGAGATCGAATATTATACTCTCCACAAACACAATGTAATTTCTTAAACCCTTGATTTCTGAAGCTCAAGGAATTTCGTAAAGTATGAATCTTCTGTTCATATTTGCCACCGGGAAAGTTCCAGATTTGGGGCATTCAGACATTAGCAATGATAGGAGGTATGAGGTCAGAAGATGACAGACAAGACAACAAGACAGATGGTGCTAGTCACTGCACAGAGAATTCTTCAGTAAATATCGGTGCACTGGAGACTTAGAGTTGGTTGGTATAAAGGAAGAAGTCCGCTGGGTAATAGTGATTTAGCCAGTAAAGAGGCTCTTCAGTGATTGACAGTCCTATTTAAAAGTTACCAAAATGATTGTAAAAACCTTTATATTTTGTGAGAAGGGGAACGTAGAGAAGGTAAAAACATACAAAATGCAACACACTCCCATATTAAAACCATCTAATCACTCACCACAATCATTTGGGCCACGTAACTTTCAGGTCCAGTGTATTCAGTTGGGTCTTTAACCTTCACCAAGACTAGGAAATACAAATAATGCCACATATTGTGCTCTGACTTGATGTGCTCCTCAAATGAAACAGTTTTATTATCAAACTTGTCCCTCTCAAGTCCTGAAAAACACAGAAAACACAACATAATGTAATTTATCGTGTAATTAGCACTTACTTCTTAGCAAAAAACACACAAAACAATAATTAAGTGAAAAAATGCTTTCTGTAAGAGTGTGCCAATTTAAAATGTTATGATTAAAAACAACACAGTGCACAAGACTTTCAGAAAAAAGGCCACAGTTTACAGATTTCTTCTCAACTAACATCACCCCCACTCCCGGTCCCTGCCCACGGGTCCTTAGAAATGTACAATCCTATTATAGGTACAAATTTTGCAGATAATTTTAAATATAGCCATGTCAAAATTTTCAAATTAAATCGGACCACAAGTCTAAATAAAGAAAATAAATAAAAATGATTGTGCAAGAAAAGGGCACACTTGCTAATCAGGACAGATAAAAAAATCATTTTATCCAAGAACTTGGGTAAAACGAGGGAAGGCAGCTGAGAGAGTCATCTCTTCAAAATCACTTGTAATCAGTGAAGGGTAAGTGAATGTCTACAGAGATCTGAGCTCTGAGTGCAATAAGGATTCAGACTCGTCCAGCCCTGGAGACCAACGTGTTCCCTGCATTTTGGGAAGGGAATGGTCTGCTCAATTTCCAGGGCACATTTTCAGTCTCCAGAAGGACCCTGAGGAAAGGACCTGGACAGTAACATTCTCTTCTCTCAAAGGTTGAAGAGTGGGCAAAAGGAAATGAATGAAGATGAAGAAAAACATCTATGGAAAAATGAATTAGAATGCCAAGTAAAATGGGATGTTGGGATTCAGTCTGGTTTTGTAGTTCAGATACTGGAGAAGAAACCAGGAAATTCAATTCCAATCCTGGCTACTCTTTTCCAAAGCAGATTTTTCTTTTTTTAAAAAAAGGTCATTCAGCCATTCTAGCATGAAGAAGAAGACCCTTCAAATAATAAGATACAAAGTACAAAATCTGTCCCCAATAAAGGGGTGACCTTCTAAATTATATTTTTGGATATTTTAATGGAAAATACCATAAAATTCAGCTGGATGATGGTTATGCATCATCTTATTTGACCTATCATCAGCTCAGCACGCCCCAAATAAAATCCAACCCTCTTCACCAAACCTGCTCCACCCACAGTCCTCTTTTCATTCCATGGCAACACCACTATTTCAGTTGTTCAAGCCAAAAGTCTAGGAGCCATCCTTGAAACGTCTCTCTCTCTCTCTCTCTCTCTCTCTCTCTCTCTCTCTCTCTCTCTCTCTCTCTCCCCCTCCCCCCCCTCACCACATTAATCCATGTTGGAATT
This sequence comes from Rhinolophus hipposideros, assembly GCF_964194185.1. Taxonomy (NCBI): domain Eukaryota; kingdom Metazoa; phylum Chordata; class Mammalia; order Chiroptera; family Rhinolophidae; genus Rhinolophus; species Rhinolophus hipposideros. The sequence continues at coordinate 37,692,440 of NC_138055.1, forward strand.
CTTTTGGCTCTACCTTCAGCATATATGCAGAATCTGATCACTTCTCACCACCTCCCCTTCTTCCACTCTGGTCTGAGCCATTACCATCCTTCATCTGGGTTTAGTGCCCATTATCATCCTTCATCTGGGTTTAGTGCAATAGCTTCCCAGACTTCCCTGTTTCCACATTACTTCCTGCAGCCTATTCTCAACACTGCAGTCAGAGTGATCCTTCAAAAAGCTAAGGGAGATGGTGTCTCTCCCCTTTTCCGAATCCTACAGTGGTTCCTCACCTCCTTAAAGGTCAAAATCCTTAAAATGGCCTACAATAGGGTTGCCAGGTACAATACAAGTTGCACCATTAAGTTTGAATTTCAGATAAATAATTGTCGAGTATCAGTATGTCCCATGCAATATCTATTTGCTAACCCCTAAGTGAATGGGCCTGAGAGCCTCTCTAACCTCATGTACTACCCTCTCCCTTGCTCACTCTCATCCAGCCACACCGGCCTCCTTGCTGTCCGTGGCACACAGGTTCCTGCGTCAGAGCCTTTGGACTGGCCGTTTCCTCTGCCCACAACTCTCTTCTCTTCTTTGGTGTCGCTTTGATTCACTCACCTTCATGTTTTTGCTCAAATCTCACCTTCTCAATGTGGCTTAACTTAAGCACCTCATTTAATCCTACAACCTGTTCCTTCCCTTTTGCTGACACTCTCCATCATTCTTTCCCTTTCCCTCCTTTTTCCTATAGAGCTTAATCACCTCCTAACAGACTGAACATATTCATGTCAACAGTGTTAAATCAAACTGGACCACAAGTCTAAAGTAGAGAGATAAAAATGACTGTGCAAGAAAACTCCGCCCTGCTAATCAGCACAGAAGAAAGGAACGTCATTTCATCCAGGAACTTACTAGGTTTATCATTTATTGCATGTCCACAGTCAGATATGTCTGTCTCTGTTATTCACCAATGGTCTCAATAGCTTAGAATTGTGCCTGGTACCTAGTCGGCACTGAATAAAATATTGATTCAATGCCTTAAGAATATTTCACTCATAAAATATTGTCCCACTGAATGCAGACTGGTGCAGCCTCTATGGAAGGCAGTGTGGAGGTTCCTCAAAAAATTACGAATAGAATTACCATATGACCCAGCAATCCCTCTCCTGGGTATCTACCCAAAAAATCTGAAAACATTTATACATAAAGACATGTGTGCTCCAATGTTCATTGCAGCTTTGTTTACGGTGGCCAAGACATGGAAACAACCAAAATGTCCTTTGATAGATGAATGGATAAAGAAGTTGTGGTATCTATACACAATGGAATACTATTCAACGGTAAGAAAAGATGATATAGGAACATTTGTGACAACATGGATGGATCTTGAGAGTATGATGCTAAGCGAAATAAGTCAGACAGAAAAAGCAGAGAACCCTATGATTTCACTGATATGTGGTATATAAACCAAAAACAACAAAACAAGAAGACAAACAAATGAGAAATAAGAACTCATAGACACAGACAATAGTTTAGTGGTTACCAGAGGGTAAGGAGGTGGGGGGAGGGAAATGAGGGTAAGGGGGATCAAATATATGGTGATGGAAGGAGAACTGACTCTGGGTGGTGAACACACAATGCGATTTATAGATGATGTAATACAGAATTGTACACCTGAAATCTATGTAATTTCACTAACAATGTTCACCCCAATAAATTTAAAAATAAATAAATAAATAAATAAACAAATATTGTCCCACTACGATGGCTATAATTATAAACAGATAATAGTAACTGTTGATGATGATGATGACGTGGATAAATTAGAATCCTCACACACTACTGGTGGAAATGTAAAATTGTGCAGCTGCTTTGGAAAAGTTTGGCAGTTCCGCAAAATGTTAAACATAGAGTTACCATATGACACAGCAACTCGACTTCTGGAAAAAAATACACACACACACACACACACACACACACACACACACACACACACTGAGACAGACAGAGACAGACAGAGAGAGACAGGGAGATACAGAGAGATACAGAGAGAGAGAGAGAGAGAGAGACAGAGAGAGAGAGAGAGAGAGAGAGAGAGAGAGAGAGAGAAAGAGAAACATATGTCCACATAAAAACTTGGACATAAATTGTTCTTAGTAGCTTTATTCATAATAGCCAGAAAGTAGAAACAATCCAAATGTCCATCACTGATAAAAGGGTAAACAAAATATGGTATATAATATACAATGGATATTTTTCTACATTAAAAGAAATGAAGTACTGATGCATGCTACAACATGAACCTTGAAAACATCGTATTAAGTGAAAGAAGCAAGTCAAAGAAGACCACATATTATATGATTTTATTTATATGAAATGTCCTGAATTGGCAATTCTATAGAGGCAGAAGATAGATCAATGATTCCCTTGGGCTCAGGAGGATACAAGGTTGGGGCGAGGGGTGATAGCTAAAGGGCATGACGTTTCTTTTGGGGGTAATGAAAATGTTTTAAAATTGATTGTGATGATAGATGCATAACTCTTAATATACAAAAAACCATTGATTTGTACACTTTATGTGGGTGAGTTGTAAGGTATATAAATTATATCTCAAAAGAGCTATTATCCCACAAAAAGAGAAAGTGGTGAAGTAGATTTTCTCAGAATTCAATTCAAACAATTATCTACCTGTTACAATGTACATAGAGCTATAAAAATAATGTCTATTATCAATTAATCCATAATATGGTAGAGGAAACAGATAACAGACATTTTGAAGTGATATAAACTGCCAAGGAAGCATAGAGCAGGGCAAAATGAATTCTGACTAGATATTAATATATTTGAAAAGGTTTCAAAACAGTACATTTGACTAAGTACATTTTAGATGATTTCAAAGAGGCATAAAGCTTTGATTGTCTGGCCTTGAAACATGATTATGGCAGGTGGAAAAGAGATGACTGGTAATAAAAGATATTCAATTTTTATTGAGCACATATATATGCTGATAACCATAAAGAATATCTAAATACTCTATGATAATTGCAGCAATTTAATCTGACCTTTTAGCATGTAAGGAAACAGATTCAGAGGGATTCAATTAAGTGCTGAAGTTAACATCTCTAGTTAGTAGAAAGGTACGTTAGTATTTAAATAAAAATATTTCTGATACCAAAACTATGCTGTTTTGCTGTCTGGACAGAGGAAATGGCATAGCAAAGCTAGAGATCAAAGCAAAGCTAGAGAGCAAAGTAGATGACCTCTTTTGGGGAGTGTCAATTCCTCTGGTGTGGCTAGATGGGGACACTTGGAAATGATAAAATGGTACATCTGGCACAAACCATAAGGAGCTTTAAATGCAAAGCTAGGAGTCTGCACTTTATTCTGAAGACTTTTGAGTGGCAACTAGCATATTCAGAGCTGTGCTTTCAGTAACTTCCTGTGTCTGAATCCTTTCAGACAGAGAAAGATTGTGGGAGAAGAGGCTGAGGCTGAATCCAGGGTGGTAGCAATGTTGAACAAACGTAAAAGAGGAGAAGTGGTTATCTTTCATCTTCATTGGCTCTTGCTCTCTAAGCTGTATTGTCCGTTGCCCTGGTTTCCACCATCATCACGCTGATGATTTCTCAATCTGTATCCCAACTACTGACCTTTCTTCTCAACTTCAGTTTCTATTTCCAGCTGCCTTCTGGATAAATTCTCCTGGTTAGCTTACGGGCTTGTCAAACCCAACTCATCAAAAATGTGTTTCTTTAGCCCTTCCTATTCATCTCTGATAATGAAGTCTCTGTCAACCAAGGAACTTGAAATCATCCTCAGACTTAATGCTCTGACAATCCCCTTCTAGTAGTCACTCTGACATTCTCATCATTCTCCAAACACACCAAATCCTTTGAAAACTCTATGCCTCCATCAAGTCTCTTTCCTGCCTTCCAGGTATTCCTTCTTCAAGACCCAGCTCAATCACCACCGCCACCACTGACTCCCACAGACACAACCAGTTAGCTGATGCTCTCTCTGTGTGTCCACAACACTTTGCTATGAAAAATTGTCTATTTCTATCTTAGTCTGTACTACTTGACTGTCTGCTTTATTTTTGTATTACCAGCACCTGGCAGAGTAGCTGGAAAACAGCACGCATTCAACTAATGTTGGCAGAATAGTTGAATAAATGAAGAAGAGAGGTTGAAGAGGCATTTGGAATGAAAATTTAAGAAGGCTTGACATCCAGTTAGAGGTATTGATTTAGGAGGAATCAAGAGTGACTGAATTTTCTGACTTGAATGACTGAGTTTCAGGTGGTACCAGTACAGCAACAGAAAGAAAAAGAAGAGAGAAAAGAGATTTTGCAGGGAGGATTCATTTGACTTGGGATGTGTTGAGTTTAAGATGACTACAGAACAACCAATTTGGGATGTTAGGCAGGAAGCTGGAACTTCCAAAGGAGAGTTCAAAATGTAAATATAGTAGTTCAAGGATAAATGACATAAGACAAACAACAAAAGCCAGGATACCATATGAGATGACCAGGAGAGAAAGAAAGTAATCATAAGAGGAGCTTTGGGGGCCGGCCTGGTGGCTCAGGTAGTTAGAGCTCCATGCTCCTGACTCCAAAGGCTGCTGGTTCGATTCCCACATGGGCCAGTGGGCTCTCAACCACAAGGTTCCCAGTTCGATTCCTCGAGTCCTGCAGGGGATGGTGGGCTGTGCCCCCTGCAACTAGAAATGGCAACTGGACCTGGAGCTGAGCTGCGCCCTCCACAACTAAGACTGAAAGGACAACAACTTGACTTGGAAGAAAGGCCTGGAAGTGCACACTGTTCCCCAATAAAGTCCTGTTCCCCTTCCCCAATAAAATCTTAAAAAAAAAAAAGAAGTCAGATGGCAATCACCTCATTCCTTTGGAAAAAAAAAAAAAGAGGAGCTTTGTGTGCTTAATACAAACTTTTCAGGCAAACCAAGAAGACTATAGTTATGCTGTATTTCCCACACAGCATGACTAAGGTAAGGGTACACACCCACCTGTCACCCAGGCATTTTCATCCCTCATCTCTGCTCTATTTTTCTCCATAGCCCTTGTCATCATTTGACATTCTACTATGTGGGAAAATAAGCTTCACAATGGCAGTGCTTTTTGTCTATTGTCATTCACTGCAATCCCCTGGCACACAGTAGATGCTCAATAAGTAATTATTGACCAAGTAAATGAATGAACGACATTAATGTGTAAGTATAGACAGTAAGGGACTAATATACTAAGAGAGAAACATATATGGCCCCTCTCTCACACAATATAGCCTTTATCTCCTGTTAACTCATCTAGAAAGATCTTTAATTCTAGCCTGACTATCCTTATGATAGGAATTCTGACATCATCAAATCCTTTGTCCGTTTTATTATTTTGTCTCTCCTGGTCTGTTGACAGCTCCTTTTCGCTGGATTTTCGGCCTCTACTGATTCAAAATTAGTAATTATTGTGGATACCAGAGCCAATTCATTTTCTGTGTTTACTGCTTTAGCTCTGTCATCTGCTCATTATCGCCCTATCCTGACTGCCTTCTGGATTACTAGCAATTGTTTTCTGAGTCATAACTCTCAAACATCTGGTCATCGCCTTCAATCTTAGAAAAGTCCCATCTGCTCTCATCGCCTGTCACAGTATCTACCTCCTCTGTTGCCACTCCGGGTGTCACCTGGTACTCTCCTGGAGCCAATTTTCTCCTACTGTGGAGACTCTCCTCTGCTATTTATACTTGATCCCTCTTTGGATCACAAAGTAACACCCAACTCTTTCAAGAACTATTTCTGGATTAATCATAATTATCTATTTTATAGCCTGCTAGTATAATCCTCAAATGTCCCAAGTGTTTAAATCATTATTGTAATTAAGGTATTATAATATTTATGGTGTATATTAGATCTTATAATGGTGATTCCCAGGAATAAATGCATATCTACATATATGTTATCATAACACTTCTCACATGTTTCTGCTGAAAGTCCTTTGAGGGCCGAGAGTAAAGACCCCTTATGCTACTGAGATCACAGGAATTAGCAGCTAAAAGTACCTGGACCACTTTTCAATATTTAAAAATGTTTCTATTTGATTTTAAATGTTCACACTATATTTGTTCTACTTTACACCATACTATTTACTCTAATATAAAAATACTAGTATTTAAAAAATACCATTTAAATGTATACTTAGGTTAAATTACCTAAATGGCCTCTCAAATTTTTGAATAAACGTGAAGCTTCTGAAAGAGACCACGTGGATCTAACATCTCCTTGTACCTCCTGATGTATCTCCCTAGATCCCTGTGGGCATGTGTACGCCATAGAAGCAATCCCCTGCACGTGACAAAATTGGGAATAACTTGGAATTAGTGCAACTAGGTTTTTTGTCTGCAGTATATATCAATTTAGTACTCACTTATCTTCCTTCCACAGGTTATAAGCTCCTTAAGTATAGAAACAACGTTAATTGGGAGCTGACTAATTGGATAGTAATTCATTAAGCAAATATTTATGAATTATTTCCAATACATACTATGAAAGCATAAATATGGATTCAATGTGGGTCCAGATCTCTTAAAGAAGAGAAATTAACATGTCTAAGTGCTTACTCTCAGCTAAGCTTTGAGCTAGGGATTCTGACATACACGATCTCATTTATACTCACAACAATCCCAAAACAGGGCATTATAGTCTCCATTTTCCAGATGAGGGAACAATAATTCAAGATAAAAGGAAACTTGGCCAACATCACACAGCCAGGCTGTGGAACCAGTGTAGGCCTCTGTCTATTTGACTATAAAGTTCATGCACTTTCTACAATATGACAATGCATAATATCCAACAGAGGAGATAAGACAACCAAAAAATGTACAGTACCATACAGCTAAGTGTGACGTGAAGAATTTAGGAGCAGATATGTTTGCTTCTGGTTAGTGAGATCAGAGAAGCCTTCATGGAATAATGGCATTAAATGTGGGTCTCAGAGTGAGGACAAGAGTTCTACAACTTAGGATTTTGGACATTCCAAACAGAAATACCATAGCTGAGGCCACATGGAAAGTTAAAGATTACTAATGAAGTTGGACTAGAACTTGAGCTATAAATGGGAGAACAGCGGGTGAGAAGAAAGGCAAAAAAAAAGGGGCCCAATTGTGGGGTACCTTACATACCAGAAAAATTAGAATTTTAGAGTTAAAGACTACAATGCTATTGACAGTCTTTGGGGAAAGAAATAATGAACTCAAAATAGAAAAATAAGTCTGGCACCACTGAACAGGCCATTTGGGGGTGAGCCAGAGTGAGCCTGAAAAACCAAGGTGTGGCTATGGGAATATGTGGAAGGAAGATTGGGAAAGAAGATTCATTAGCCCAAGGTAACTATGCACCTGGAAAAGGAAAAAGGAGATGCCAAAAATGATGAAGTTCCCAGTCCAGATAACTGAAGACATAATGGGATACCATTCATTGCAATATGGAAATCAGGATAAGTTGCTGGGTTAAAGGAAGGAGATGGAAAGACATGATGTACTGGTTTTTACACATGGTAAATTCGGCTGCCAGGAAGTCATACCCTTCTAAATGTCAGTCAACAACTGAAAACAAAGTTTTGGAGCTGTGGTTACATATTTGGCAATAATCTGCATTAAAGTGATATTAAAGAAGAGGACAGAGAGAAGAGACAAGAAGTCAATGATAAAATCAGAACCTCTTATTTAGAGGTTGGGAGAAAAAAAACAGGATCTTGTGATGGAACCAAAGAATGTGCAATTCAAGGTAGAAGAAAAGGTCAGCAGGAAATTAATGATGAGATGTGAGAAAAACATTTCAACTTGGTGATGAAGGTTATTGTGATATTTTAAGGAATTTGTAGGTTAAAGGCTTTTTAATAACTATGTAAAGCTAAAGAAAATTTTGACAATGAAGGGAAAGCTTAGAGGAGCAGGAATAGTATTTAAGTGATGGGCTTATTTTATTGTTCATGTTTTTTGTTGTTAGAATATGGGAAACAGGACATGTCTTAGAATGAGGCTCACATCTATTGATAGATTCTTCCCAAAACCCCATTTTTCGTAAGTACTGTGCTGATATAATAACTATTATGCTCATGAAGAAAAGGGCTTAGGGGAAGCCGTGTAAAAGCAAGACCATGAGACACACAGAAAGATTTTCAAGAGCAGCATCTTTGTTCCTTTGTGGGACTCACCCTTCTATACAATGGTTCTCATCCTCAAATCCCCAAATTATTGTACAGCATCTTCCTTGGCTCCATCTCAGTCTCGCTTTCCTCCATCTAATCTAGACATGTGAAGAGAACACTCTTCTTTCTGCCTCAATTTCCTCCCAGCAAGTCCCTCCCCAGCATTGTGCCATCTGGTATCTGCCCTCATGTTCATGGAAACTGCTCTACCTAAAGTCACCAAAACCTCCTAAATGAGAAATCCAAAGGCTCTACATCAGTTCATATGTTACTGGCCTTCTCTGCTTTGACATAGTTGATAATCAATTCCTTTCTTCCCAAGCTGTTTTCTCCCCTCATTTCCACATGCCACACATTCCTGGTTCTTCTCACACGACTTGGACTTGATGAGTTGTTTTTTTAATTTTTTTATGTGCGATCCTTTTTATCTTTTAACTTTTCAGAATTAAAGGATGTTTTCTACTTGAACTCCATATTCTTTTTTTCTCACTCAGAAATCTTTCTCCGCACTCCAGTTTTTTCTACCACGTACAGGCCGAGGATTCCCATTACTGTCTCCGGTGCAGACATATTCTCTGGGCTCAGACTCATATGTGGACCTCTGTGCTGAATGTATCTCACTGGGGTGTTCTGTACATAACTCAATCCCAGCATTCCCAAAGCTAAATTCAGCATATTCCCACAAAAATGATTTCTCCTCTTCTATGCTCAAACTCAACTGTTGGTACTATCATCTACCCAGATACCCCAGCTTTTTCATATTCATTCCAAACCACTGAGAATTAAAAATTCTATCTCCTAAAGAATTCTTGACTCTGTCCTCTATTCTTAATACTGCCACCACTAACTTTCCTGAATCAAGGTTTCATTACTTTCACTTGGAGTATGGCAATAACGTCCTACCTGGTTACTCTATGTTGAGCACTGTCCCCTAATGAATGACCTCCCATAGACACCACAGGGCTCTAAAAAAAAAATAGACCCGGTCCTCCTGTACTTAAATTCTTTAATGATTGACAATGCTCTGTAAGTCTAGAGGATGGAGTCCAAACTTTGTAATATAAAAGGCCACATATGATCTGGCCAATCTCTTCTTTTTGTATGCCCTGCTCTGAAATTTAAACACCAGCAACACTGAGCTGCTTCTAATAACGGAAGACTTTCATTGTTCTGTTCTTCCCTCTGTGCCTTTCCTTATGCTGGCCATTATGCTGCTACCCACTTTGATGTGGCCATCTCGCTTCCATCTTTGGAAGCTCCATCACCATCTCTTCCAAGAAGCCTTTCCCGATCCTTTCTTGTCTGTCCCCTACCACAACCGGAAGAGGTGTAACAACCATGAATTTCTCTATTATTTCCCTTAACACATTAGATAGCAATGATATTTATTGTATTGGAATTCCACAACAGATTGTTAATACCCGGAAGAAGGGCATGACTAATTTGCTTCCTCAGAATATAACTCATTATTACAGGTGACCATGTGGAACACCTCTGACTGTTGGAGGAATCTTGGAAAGACTTGGAAGAGTCATCAAGGGAATGATACAGTTTACAAAAGGTGAACCAATTACGCAATTGGACTTTTTAAGTTATACAGAATAATGTTGTAGTAAAGCCTTTATGCTTGTTTTGTGACTTTTATCAAAAGATTCTTCAGCCCAACATAGAAAACAAACAAACAAAAAAGGATGGTGAGTGTTATGTGGAGTTGGTGATTATTCAAGGAGGGGGAAGATTCTACGGTGACTAGGCCAGCTACGGAGACAACTAAAGCCAGAAAGGGCTGAGGTATATGGAGAAGAGGGTAGAGCCAAAGGAATGATGAAGACAAAGAAAAGGCTGGGCCTGAGAGAGTTAATGATGGGAGAGAGGAGGACAGTGTGGTGAGAGAGAGGCAGGGAGGAAGGGATTCTGGGAGAGGGAGGGAATGTGGGGGTGCGGGGGGGGGGGGGAGAGAGAGAGAGAGAGACAGAGAGACAGAGAGACAGAGAGAGAGACAGAGACAGAGATTAAAAATGGAGAGAAAGCATTTAGCAACCAACAATTTTTTTTTCTATATCTCTGAATCTATTTCTGTTTTGCTAGATGGAAGAGGGGAGGGGCAGGGAGAAGGTGAAGGGATTAGAAAGTGCAAATTAGTAGACACAATATAGTCACGGGGATATGAAATACAGTATGGGGAATATAATCAACAATGTTGTAAAGATTGTGTAAGGTGCCAGATGGGCACTGGACTTAACAGGGGGACTACTTCATAGACTGTGTAGATGCCTGGCCACTGTGTTATACACCTGAAGCAGAGTAATATTGTATGTGACCTATAATTTTATATATATTGGTATTTTGTATACCTGAAACTAATGAAAAATAAATATATTTTTTAAGAAATGGAGAGAAAGCGCAGTTCAGAATCCAAAACATGATGTCAGTGAGTAAAAGTTCAAGTTGCTAGAAAAATCGTCTATGGATTCATAATCTAACAAAATAAAATAAAATTCATTCTGTTGTTTAATCAATATGGCACTGTGATGAAAAATCTGTTTGCCAGTCGATGGAACCCTTTGGCATTGTGCAAAACATTGTATACTCAGAGCATCCTACAAATTGTAGAAATAATAAGATTTGAGATGTAAATCTTCTATCTATTTATGGAACAGAGAACCCCAGTCCAATACTCAATTACATAATCTGAATTTTGTCCAGCTTTCATTTTGAAATAATTTTTCCCAAAACATGACAAATAAACACCATTCTAGCCCCTCCTTTCTCCTAGGCAGTTTCTTCATCTATTTGAGTATTTTGAGAACACTTACCACAGATGAAGCAGGTTGTCTTTAGAATTTCTTCTTTTTTCTGTTTTTCACTTCTGAGATCAGCAAAAGTATCAATGATGACCCCAAAAATCAAGTTAAGAACAATAATGATAACAATGAAATAAAAAAGAAGGTCGTACACCACTCGGGCAGCAAACAGAGGCTCCTGAAATAAAAATTAAATTTAAAAAATATATATACACACACACACACACACACACACACACACACAGACATATTTTCCAGGCATGGTGATTTAGTATAATTTCTAGCATAGAGAATATATTCAATAAATGTTTGCTAAATGAATGTAAATAGCATTCCGAGTTGGAAAAAGACCTACTTTCTATCTCTAGGTGTCATGAAAAAAGCTTCACAAACTGTTCCCAGAACCCCTTCCATCCTCTAAGACTTATACTCCCCCCCATTCCCACCCCTGCAAAGGACAGACTTACCTTTTATTAAAAATCCCTTTACTATGTCATTTATGCTAAATGCATTTTGCTACAATGGGTTCCACCCCAGAAGTTGCACAAAAGGTATACAAATACCAATTGCAAAAGTCAGTGATTAGGGCGTTGAAGAGGACCTAAAGATTTGCCAATATCTCGAGCAGGTTTTGTTCTTGGCCTTATAGGGAGGGTCAAGTACATGCAGCTCAAGCTATTTTTACTTGATGAACAGTATTAAACACACATTAGTGATCATGTAATCCAGCTGTTTCATAGATGAGGAAACATTAGATAAATGGACAACATGATATAACTAGCCTGTTTGAGACCTGAGCTTTTTCAAGCTCCCAGCCAAGCACTTGAGATTTCGCAGCTAATGAGAAATTTCTCAGCCTTGCTATTTTAATATATGAAATCCTGTTAGAATTTGTTTAAATTGTATATTCATCATGGATAAATATGGAGCCTATTCGTGTTCAGAGGCAAAGAGTAAATCTTCATGCCTCAGAAATCTGATAGACAAGAGGCAGCTTAGTTTCTGTTGTTTTTTTTTTATGTAACACTCAACGCCTCTGTAAAGTTTGTAGTCATGATTTTGTTGCTGTAATACAATACACAGTTCAAACTTGGAACAATTTTATAATCCTACTGACAACATAGATTTTTAGTACATTAGCTATTTCTATGTAATCCTAGCATACAATTAATTGGTTTTAATGGCCCCCATTATATTTTTAAAGCAAATGAAACAATATAGTACCCTGAAAACCAAAACCATGTTGTAAATGTTACTAAGAAATGCTTTAACAAAATGATTATGTGCTTGCAGCTTACATCTTTGGATGGCCTTCTCAGCACGTCTCCCACGCCGCCTCCGTTCCTGAGGCCCTGATTCAGGACGGTGACAATGCACATAAGGAGAGTGTCACATGTCCTTTCAATTCCATCTTCATACTCTTCATCAGCTATAAAACAGACACATTAAACAATGCAGCAAACTCGTGTTTCGAAAATACACTCAGAATTTTCTACTTCCAAAGATCTAATTCTCTATAGCCGTGCCATGACACAATTTTTTGAAGTCCCATAACACTTATTTTATACGGGGCCGCCCATGACTGACACACTGTCATCATGCTAAATGCATTCTGACACAGTGGGTTCCAACCCAGAAGTTGCACAAAAGGTATACAAATACCAATTCCAAAAGTCAGTGATTAGGGAGTTGAGGAGAACCTGGTTTCAAATTCTACTCTGTGCTAGTATTGCTATTGGGCAAGTTCTTTAACCTCAATATCCTCAAGTGTAAAATGGGAGGCTAGTTTAGGGATTAAACCCTTCAGAGGATTACTTTTAATATATGTAAAACACTGCACAGAGATTGCCATACACATAGATGCTTAAAAAGAAGGGCAGATATCATTTTATGATTTGGGCTGTGTCTAAACTTTCTTAATGACTAGCATGGAGCTACGGATAAGAGGCACATGTATTTATGTGAACAATTTACTTCATGTGAACAATTTATTTTATGCAAATGCACTTACAGGAAAATATTTACTGGGAAATGGGGAGAAAAAGATATAATGTGACAGAAAAATTCCTATTCTTATTTTGTTTAATGGTAAAGTTACCAAAGTTGGTGATACTTTCCCAGTCATTTAAAATAGCGAAAAGTTCATACTAAATTGGATATTGGAATCAGGATTTCCTATTATTGATAAATAAGCAGGAATGTATTTTTCTTGTTACAAAGTTAAAGGACTAGTGGCACTGAATTTTGGAATTGTGCAGCCACAGTCTGCCTGGGCAGGCATGAGCATAAAAACAACCAAAGGAAAAACATCAGTCATCCTAATTCTGTCTGTGATCCACGACCAACAGCCTGTTTGGTACTTTGTTACAAAAGGCTAATTTTCCTCTTGTGAATGGACTTTATTTTAACGTCACTCAGATGAGGGATCTCACTATTTTCCCTGTATTCAGAGCTATTTCTTTTCTTTTTTTTTAAATTAAAGTTTACTGGGGTGACAATTGTTAGTAAAGTTACATAGATTTCAGGTGTACAATTCTGTATTACATCATCTATAAATCCCATTGTGTGTTCACCACCCAGAGTCAGTTCTTCCATCACCATATATTTGATCCCCCTTACCCTCATCTACCACCACCCTCACCCCTTACCCTCTGGTAGCCACTAAACTATTGTCTGTCTATGAGTTTTTGTTTCTTCATTTGTTTGTCTTGTTCTCTTGTTGTTTTTGGTTTATATACCACATATCAGTGAAATCATATGGTTCTCTGCTCTTTCTGTCTGACTTATTTTGCTTAGCATTATAATCTCAAGATCCATCCATGTTGTCGCAAATGGCATTATTTCATCTTTTCTTATGGCAGAATAGTATTCCATTGTGTATATATACCGTAACTTCTTTATCCATTCATCTATCGAAGGACATTTTGGTTGTTTCCATGTCTTCACTACTGTAAATAAAGCTGCAATGAACATTGGAGCACACGTGTCTTTATTGATAAATGTTTTCAGATTTTTGGGGTAGATACCCAGGAGAGGGATTGCTGGGTCAGAGCTATTTATTTTTAAAACACTCAGGTGGAGGGCTGAAGTCAGAGATGTGCAAGCACCAAGTGCAGCATTAAAGATCTCAATGCAATCTGAGCTGGACCACTTACCGTGGAGGTGAGCCCTGAGGCAATTCTGATTTAGAAAGTAGAAGAAGTAAAACTGCTTTTAGAGGAAGGAGAAACAGGGAAGAGGTCAGGCTTGTGGTGGCAACAGTCAGAGCAGCAGAAGAGATAAGGAAGGCAGAGAAATCGGTGAGAAGGCTCAGTCTGCAATGCCACTTAGGTCCCCGACACCTGTGGTGGGTCCTAATGTGATGGCTGGGAATGCGGAAAAAAAAATAGCTAGAAATGTGCAAGAAGAGTTAAAGGAATTTTCAAAGAGAAATATGGTTTTCCAGTAATGAGGTCATATGGAGTATGTCTATAAGTTACTTTGCAACAGTTAACCTTGCAATCAAAGCAATGTTATACCTTGTGGCAGAATCTGAATTCATTTATTCAATCAGCAACTACCTGGTCATGTCACACAAATATTTACTAAGGACTTATTAAGTGCCAGATTAACGAGTACCTAGAAGCTACAGGAAACTGCTCCCATCTCTCCCCCAGAATTTAGAAATGAGCTTGTTTGTTCTTTAATAGGTGAGCTAATAAAATCCACACACAATTCATGTGATTAGCCATTGTGAAATACAATCGATTGGCTGCAAATATATAAGGAGAGAACTGGCTTTCTGCGTGGCATATAAATGGGGAAAACGCCCAGGTCAGGTGAATGCCATAACTGTTCAGTCAACATGCTCCATAATAACTGGTGCCTATAAACCCTAGGCACTCTAGGTTATACAGTAGCGTGTGTGAGCTTGGTTAATAAGAGTCTACCTTTGTGACATGGATCCACTCACAGTATGCTAAGCCAAGTTCCCAGGCCTTCAGGCTGAAAGTTCAGTCCTCAGTCATGGTAAATTCACCTAAGTAAATGCCACCTTGTGGCAACCTACCTACATAACCAGCTGGCCTTCCTCAGGCCACACCCACCTCATTTTATTACAATCAACAGCCCCTGGGCTAGGTGACAGGAATACAGGTGGAAAGATAAAAGTGTCACAGCCCCTAGGAAACTGAGGTTGCTCTAGGAAAGGTGGGTCAGCGAAAGAACAAAGGCAGTGCAGTATCACAGGGTCCTGTGGTGGCAGGAAGGATGTGCATTCGTGGCAGGCAGGGACCACATTACGGAGAAACTCACACACCAACATGAAGAGTTTACACTTTACCCTGAAAGCTGTGGAGAACCACTGAAGAACTTTTGACATGGGCAAGGTGGTTTACCATCTAGCCGGTAAAATAGTTTGAGATAAAAGATGTACTGCAGACCCTTGAATAACATTGTTTCCTTCAATGTTGTTTTGTTATAACATTGATGAGATATCATAGGATCTTAACTCTTGTTTATATCAACTAGCCTATGATAAAACTGGTTTTATTGTATGTCATTTTGCTACAGTTCCAAGAACCTATCAATGACATTAAGTGAGGACTTACTGTACTTAGATAATAAGATAAATTAACAAGTGATAAAAGCCACAGAAGTAGTGCAAAGAGGTTAAAATAGGGAGAGAACCTTTAATAGCATCAGTCCTTCTAACTGATGTAGACTCCAAGTTTTCCCTGAATAGTCAATGGAGTAAGACAGGAGTAGAGAAACCGTCCATATGGCAGAGAGCCCCAGAGGCCGAAAAAAGATTTGCTTATAAGATGAACAGCAAATAAACAGTATGTAGAGAAGTGGAAGATAAAGCTGAGAGCTTTCCGTGAAGCTTCAGAGAGTGGGTTTTATTTGGCAGGCAGCGGGGCACGGTAGAAATCTTGAATTGGGGGTAGGAAAGGAAATATTCAAAGCAGTCATTTCTGACAAGTAGTCTAGTGGTGACATAGTGGGTGAA
The DNA here is from genome assembly GCF_964194185.1 of Rhinolophus hipposideros. Taxonomy (NCBI): domain Eukaryota; kingdom Metazoa; phylum Chordata; class Mammalia; order Chiroptera; family Rhinolophidae; genus Rhinolophus; species Rhinolophus hipposideros. The sequence continues at coordinate 37,708,428 of NC_138055.1, forward strand.
TTGAAGAGGAGAGAATGGCCAGAGGTGGAAAGACCACTTAGGCGGCAGTTGCAACAATTCAGGCTGATGTACTATGAGCCTCAACAGTGTAATGACGACGGGAATGGGAAGGATGAATGAACGGGAGCTGATGGGACTCAGGGCATGAGGGATAATGTGGGGTTAGATATTACACTGAAGCTTCCAGCCAGAGGTGACCTGGGAAATGATGGTCCCATTAGACCAAGAAATTGATCATTCAGAAGGAGGAAATGGATAGAGGGTATTTTGATGAAGACAAGGAAAGAATCTCAGATGATTCTTATGTTTATAGGATAAGAAGATGAGAAAACATTTTTAAAAGCCAGAGAAGAAAAGAAAGCTGGAAGATTATTATGATCCAAAATTAAGGAAGAAAATAATCTAAAGATGGTGAAGGTATCAAAAAATGTCAAAATTACAGAAGGGCCAAAGGCAATGAGAAGCAAGAAAAAGGTCGCTGGATTTAACAATTAGGTCATAGGAAACAACAGGAAGGTGGCAAATACTGAAAGAGAAGATGAATGATGTAGAAGTTGAAGGCGTTTTAGGCCACTGTTTCATAGGAAAATTTGATACTAAAAGGAAGGGGATTGATAGGATATTAGTTTGGGGGGTGGATAACAGAATGCAGAGGAAGGTTTAATTAGGACCTAAGAGTGTTCTAGGAAGAGAGGGAACAGATGGTAGCAAAGAAAAGATTTCAGATGTAAGAACAATGGTCTAGGTAATAGTGGCCAGGGCATAATGATCAAAACAGAGGCAGCTATAAAAGAAGTAAGAGTGTGATTGTTTACATGCAAAAGGAAAGAATTAGTAGAAATAGACTTTTAATGTGGAGACATTTAAAAAGAATAGATAAGATATATACATGTAAGGCACTTAGAACATTGCTTGACACACAGGATGTAATGAATTCTAGGTATCATAATTATTTTTATTACTGAGACATAGCTTATGCGAAGTTATAGTTTTAACATAATCAACACATTTTATACTTGAACAATACGAGGTTAAATAATCCTCATTTTCAGTTGAGTATTCGTAAAATAAATTATTTTTCTTAATTCATAACAGAAATAAAATGTTTCATATGAGGAGAGAATAAAAATATAGTCTTTTGGCTCAGAAATAGTTCCCCTTGATCTGAGATGTTAGTAAGTTTTTATTTTTAATACTTGAATAAGAGTATTAACAATGCTATTTTTCTGCTTTAATAATGAAGTTATTCATTTTAATGGTTTCTTAGAAAGCAGTAGATTGTCATTGAGATATATTTAAAATTCTGAGTGCAACTAAAACCCTCTTGTTAGTCTTAAACTTTAATTATAATCAAGTCATTGTGGAAATGCTGATTCAAAATGTTTTAACTAGGAAAAAACGATTAAAAATACTGCGTACCCAAAAGGAAGCCAAAATGTAGAGTGGCATTAAAGTTGATCATTTTCTGGTAGTCATCAATCTTTTTTGTTAAAATAAAATATCCAAACATATTAAATTTGAATTATTCATAAGTGTTAGAGATCTGTGAACTGCCTCTATTTTATGTACATCCAAATAATTTTTACTTAGAAAATAATTGTGACTATATTTTGTCAAGTTCCTCAAACAGGCCTACTTTTTAGACAATCAGGAGGGGTTTTTTTGTATTTTTTGGTAAGTGAATATTTTTGTCTAGGAAGTCAGGGAGGTCTGCAGCAAATTAAATAAAACTTCTTTTTGTTGTTTTTCCTACCACAGTTGGTGGCCAGTTACTGTGCAAACGTGCTGCTGTTGGGACAGTGACCCTACCTGCATCTGTTGGAGCTTCCTCGGGAACTGGCCATCTGCCTGCCAGTCACCACGAGGCTGGTTATTATGCTGCTGTGTGTGTCTGGGCCTTTATAATGTGGGCCTGCTGTCCACAACTTAACAAACCAAGCCTATCACAAATGCACACTAGGGTTTGCAAATTAAAATTTAATCCTGATCTTAGACACAGAAAAGTTATTTTTAAATCTAAGTGACATGCAGCGCAACAAACACCAGATTCTGGCTTTCTCTCTACTTTTGCAGTTAAATACATGTGGCCAAAATTTAAAGGTGTCAAGGGACAGAAGATTAAAACCCATGGCATTTTCTATCAGATGAGTTTTATCACTTACCATGTCAACTGCAAAAAGGGTACAGAGGAAAGAGTAGATCAACACAGGATTCCTGTAGTTTTCTTTGCACTAATTTAGGAATGATCCCTGACCATGAACAACTGTTGCCACCATCTCTGGCTCCCAATAGTGTCTTTGTCACACCTCCAGGGCTAAAATTCCTCCACTATCCTTTCCTCCCTACTGTGGGAGCTTTTCCTGAAACAATCATACCTGCCTCTATCCACAACTCCCAGCTCAGGTGGAAGCTAAAAACATGGAGCCTTTGCCCCTGGGATAATACACCTGGAAGAATTGTCTCTATTTGTCCGTAGAGAAAAGGGAAGTTCTGTTCTTTGTGTGTAATATACTAGGTGAGTAACAGGTTGTCGAGGTTTTTATGGGAAGCCTTTTAGGAATTTGTATTCAGAGTTAGAACCTAATATCCAAATCGACTTTGTAATAGCACAGCTTCTCAACTTCAACATTTGGTATTTTGGACTGAATCATTTTGTTGTATGTGCCGTCTGGTGCATTGCAGAATCTTTAGCAGCATCCTGGCCTCTACTCACTAGATGACAGTAGCACTCTTCCCAGACTTCAGACACCCAAAAATGTCTCCAGACATTGCCAAATATCTCCAGAGTGGTAGGGGGGTAAGGAATAAACTCCAGTTGATAAATATGTAATAGAGAATATTTATATTTTAAAAATTGCCTTTAGAAGACAAAATGCATAAAGAAAATCAATGCAAGCATTCTCTGGGAAAGGAAATATGACAGGAAGAATTTTACCAATTTCTAAGTTTTGGTTAGGGAAAAAATAATTGATAGAGTTTAATGCTTTAATTAGGAGGCAATAAAACTTAGAAGATTGGAGCATAGGCTTTGGAATCAAAGCTCTAGATTGATTTACTAGCTATGTGATCTTATTTAAGGTCTCTTGTCTTCAGTGTTTTTTCCTCTAATACGAGGATAATTAACAGCATCCATCTATCCTTAAACAAGCCTTAGGACCTTCTCATGCTGTTCCCTGTGCCCAGAATGCATTTCTCTTTCCTCTTGGCCTGCCTGGCTCCTTCTCATCCTTCAAGTCTCAGGGTAAATAATCTCTCCTAAGAAAGGCCTTCCTGTTTGCTCTTCCTACAGCCAGCCTCTCTGGTGATTACCTATCCTAACACTGCTTGTAGGACTCACCACATTTATAACGTTTAATGCTTCCCCCACTACTTTCTAAGTTCCATAAAGGCCAGGATCTATGTTTGTTTATTCAACAGTATGTCCTAGCATTGTGGCTGGCCCATAGCACAGGCTCAACAAATACTGCTGAATGAATGAATGAATGAATGAATGAATGAATACACAAGGTTTTTAAAAAATTATTAATATCATCACCATCAAAAACATATACTGAACAGACTTAACTAATTTCCTGTTTTACAAAAATATTCATTTCATTTTTTCCAATGCTAAGATCAAAATGTCCCAATTAGTAATAGCATTTGAAACAATGACAAGAGAATGCCTGGATGAGCATCAGCAATGCCTGGGGAATTGTAGAAAGCCTAACATTTAGAGAATTGCATGGAGCTGGGCAGCCACAACTTGGGATATGCTCCCTCCCACCACGTATGGTCTGGAAGATCCCACTCTGGAAGACTGGGCTCTGATGGTTACATCACTGTGCCTTAGGAGCTTCCGGCTACCATGCCATGGATGGGCACCACCAACTCTGCTGCGGCGCTGGGCCCCTGGGGTCAGCTATCTTTCTAGAGTCTGGCAGGAGGAACACTAACTAGCTTTGTTGTTGGTTCACTGGCAAAGTAATATTCTGTTCTTAAAATCAAACCATAGTTAAAGTCTATGTATTTTAAAACAAAGGAAGTAATTTTAAAGTAATATTCAGCTACAGAAGAACAAGTCAGGAATAGGGTTATTATATACTTTGGGACCACATTGTTAAAATATTTGTGCTAACAAGAAAGTAAACTTTTTAACATTATTTTTTCATTTTCCATTAAGGAGAAAGAATGTTGACTTGAAAAGAAGATAACTACTGGTGACAATAAACTGAAGTTTAGGGTGGCCAAAAGATCCTGAGAGGTATTTAATTTTACCCAGTTATTTAAACTATGTCTTAAGTTTTCAAAATCGCTGTAATTTTTTTAAAAGAAATCATGGATAATGATAAGAAGAGAGAATATCTGTAGACCTGAATTTTAGATTGTGAGATTCTGCAAGCTGTTGACAAATGAGCTTGATGCTTGTCTCCAAGATAACATACCACAGCGGATCATTAAAGGGATAGTGTGGGAAGAAGTCGGGATCAAGGGAAGCCAGTATGGGTTCAGGCTAACCTCAGATTGGGGACGTGGCAGACATTAAGCATCTGGGCTTTGACAAGGAGGCTTTGAGAAGGAGTTTCGTGATTTTTTTAAAGGAGAAACATGGGATGAATGATAGTTTATTTAAGACAAATTCCGATGTGGTTGAAAAATTGCATGGAACCTGACTATGTCAATGTGAAAGCATGTTTCTAGAAGCATGCTAAAGAACTCTGTCCTTAGCACTGTCCTCTGCAACATTCCTAGTACCTTTAATGAAAATCTTTTAGAGCAGAGATTGCAATTTCTTTTTTTTTTTGTAAAGAGCCAGATGACCAACAGGTTTCGTGAACCACCTATAGTCTCCAGTGCATATTTTTCTTTAACGAAAAAAAAAAACTTAGAAAAAAATTTTTACAACTCTTCTTAGCCTGAGCGCTGTATAAAAAAAGGTGGCAAGGCGATTTGCCCATGGACCACAGTTTGCCAATTGCTGTCCTAGAGCTGATCAAACTTGAGGATGACATAAGAGAACATATATATATATATATATATGTTCCCTCTTGTGTCATCCTCAAATTTGATATGTGATATGTGTATATATGTGTGTATATACATATATGTGTATGTATGTGTATATATATATATACATATATGTATATATATGTATGTGTGTATATATATATATATATATATATATATATGCATGCAGTTTAACAGACAGGATCCATAAAGATACCCTGGGCCTCATGGCACAGTAGAACTGGAAGGATCTGAAACCTAGAGATCATCTGGTCAAAAAACTCCTATTCACAAGACAAACTGGGACGGCCCTTGGATTATGGCTTGGCAAAAATATATTTCAATATTTGTACGGTTTTACACTTGAAATCCCAAGTTCCCAATTATGTGAGTATGAGATAGGCACTTATGGCTTGACAGCTGACCCAGTGAAGAATGACATTTTCTCCAGGAGTCAGCCACACATGGATCAAGAGTGTAGTGATGCTATCTAGAATAAGCCAGTGCCACTCAACTGCTCACCTTGGAGTGGTACATCAAGACTTAGAGTTATAATATAGGAGGAAGGCTGAAGGAACTGGAGGTGTTTAAACCGGAGGATACATGCAATAGGACTCTAGAAGCTGCAGAGCACAGTAAAGCTGCACAAACAGAGAATGAGCTGGTTCCTGGTTTGGAAGCCTTGAGTGGGTACCCAGGAGGTATGGGAGGAAGAACCTCTTTGTGGCACCTGCTCACAGTGGCTATAACTGCTGGGATATTGGGATGGAATGTATTCACGTGTTTATTTCTCCCTCTAGGTCATGAAGTGTGAAACATTTAGTCAGTAGACGGGACTCTCCATTGTTTCTCAAGCAACAATTCAACATCTCAAGGAAAAAAAGGCAACCTAGGAAAGAAGGCCCTATCATTTATGACCAGACAAACAATGTGTTCCCAGGTGGGAGTAGAGCAATCCATCCTTACACTGCACTTAACTCTTCCCTCATCTCTCCTGAGCCCAATGTTGCCCTTCGTCTACATAACAAGACTAAATCCACTCCTTTTTTATAGATAAAACTCTTCAAATATTTAAAGTCATATACCCCCTAAATTGCTACTACTTCTGGAAACAGATCACTAATTCCTTCTATAGTTCATTAAATTTCACACATGCTATCGTTTCTAAACTACTAAGAACAATTAGAGTTTAAAAAATTATTTTTGTATGCATGGTTCCATTTGCTCCTTCAGAAGCAGGGAAAGTCTCATATTCTCTCTGTCTCTCTAATCTTCTCTCCCTCCATTCTTTCTTCCTTCCCTCCCTCTGTGGGTGAGCCATCTGAATAAAGTCCAGGATATTTGCATAACATATCTAAGACAGAGAGCTAGAAAGTGGCAAGTCCAGGATTATTACCAAGCCTTTTCAATTCCAAACCCATTCATTTCCAGCCTACACAATGAAAAGGGTCTTGTTTAGTGTGGTACGGCTTTGCAATACGGTAACAGAATTTTTAATAGCACATACCACAGGGTAAATTTGATAAATTCTCATGAATAGAAATAATATAAAGAATAGGGCGGAAATCCAGAATGGCAGACATTGGAATCCTTTCTTTGGTTTGAAACTTTTTGGTTCTCTTCCCCTCCATTCTTCCATTTCAAACCACCATGAAATTCCTAGAGCAACTCTAAGCAGTAGTAACATTCATCAAATAAACATAACTGCAGAAGTATCAAGTTCATACTGTACTAGAGTTGTTTGTACAGACCTGCATTTGAAGCTGATATTGTGTGGGAGCAGTTGTGGTTGTCACATGTTCCCATCACTGAAGTTAAAGTCATAGGAGGAACGCCATCACTTCCTGCGAACACACAAAGTAGAATATCGTAGAGAGACAAACATGCAAAAGCATGTTTACAAAGGCATATAAATAAAAGATACTATTACTCCAACTTAGCTGTGTTCCTAAAGTCTTTTAGTCAGTTAGTTTGGAACACTGAATAGTTTTGTCTATTGAAGCTATTTTATAAATAGAGAATAGGTTCACAGGCCAACCCACTGAAAGCCTTTTATACCTTTTTTAAAGTGAAGGTAAAGTGTTAATAATACTGTAGACTTGAACCATCATGTGTAACAATATTTCTATGGCCAAATGCAATCAGGGTTTGAACTTGGAATGCCAGGAACACATCTCTGCCAATGCTGTTGCTGTTTCCTGAGCTAGGCCACTGGTGGGTCCCCTGTGGCTGAGGCAGAGTCTGCGTGCAAGAGGTGGCATTCTAACAGGGAACAGGGCATAAAACGCCTCAAGGGAGCAGCAAGAATCTTCTGACAGTTTCCTGTTCAGTATCTTTCTTGCTTTCCTTAGCCCCCAAGGATCCATCTGCCTGCTGGCTCACCACCATTTCCCTGGCCCAGAATGGAACAGAAAATAGTAACCTTCATGTATGTGTGAAAAAGTTTTATTAAAAAATATTTTTTGTTGTTAGGAACAAATACAAACTGAAGAAGTTCATTCCTCTCAAGCCTATTTTCACACCTAGCTATCATGGGAGTCCATAAGATGGAGGGACGGGAGCAAATTTATTTTCATATACAATGGGCTGGAGAAATATTCACGTGTGTTTCCAAGCAACACCACACCAAGGTTATTCTAATTCTTTGATGACATGAGGGTGGAAGTGGCAAAGGGGAACTGGAGTTAGGACAGGTGATGAGGAGATGGCCCAGGCGTGGGGTTGCCTGCAACAGAAGCAGTGGAGCTGAGAGCTAGAGTCCATTTGAGGAATGGAGGCCACATACATTGACCTCCATCTTTCCTTGCCCTCTGACTGGAGTATGGGGGCAAAGAGCAGGTATATCATTTGGGGGTGGAGTGTGTTTCAGATGTGCAGAGAGGGAGAGAGGAGGGATTACTGACTGTGCCCTGGTTGTCATTCCCTTACTAAATATTTACTGACTCCATGCTAGGCTCTGAGAGCCTGGAGTTAAGGCCTTGAAGAATCTGCAATCAATTAGAGAACACAAAGAAGTACAGACGTAATTTTCATTGAATGGAGGAAGTGAAGTACAGGTAAAGTTATGTAGTTTGTTAGGAGAAGGAGAAGTGAATTCTAGAAAGAAAAGAAAAACAGAAAGCATTTTGGAGAAAGATCCATCTAGAGGAGACATGGGATTTACACACAGGAAAATGAGGTAGGGGGAAAATGGAAACAATTCCAGGCTCAATCTGTATGACAAACGGCACAGAGACCAGCAAAGGCCCAGACAGGACAGCAGAGTGACCTGAACTTCCAGGCTAACAATTTCAAACCAAGCATCCCACAGCCAGCACAGATCCTAGCAAAGTTTTGAACTAAGGAGAGACAGCCTCAGAGCTGTGGTCAGAATGAATGACTTGGGCAGGCAGAAGAGAGGTTGAAGAAGCCACACCGGTGGTTCCTGTAGTATCCTGGGTGAGAGGAAATGGGGGTGAGAAACAGGAGAGCAACCCTGAGAATGGGGAAGAAAAGACATGTGAGAGACACTGTCATCTCTGCTTGTCAACAGAACCTTCCCTCACGGACCCCCCTCAACACTGTCAAGTGGAGGCTCCTTCGTCTCTGGAGCTGCAGATTCCACTGGTTCCACAGGTAGAATCTGCATCCTCCTAAATTCCCACTGCCATTTGCAAATTCCCCACCCTCCACTCTCATGTATGCCTCCGATGCTCTTGCCATTCAGCTCTAGAACTTTCATCCTCTGTTCTTTGCTCCCATCTCCTGGCTTTCTGATTATGAAGACTTCACATTCACCGAAGAACTATATACTTCTGCACTGAATTTCACTTACTACCTAGGTGTGTTATCCTTGATAATTTCACTTAACCTTGGGAGTAAATAGTGTTTGAATAAAGAATAAATTTTATGCTCCGTATGAACTGACATAACACATGGCATTAGAAATTAAATTTAAAATGTTATAAAAATAAGGGTGCTTTACCCAGAGCATCGTATCACATTCACTGTCAGTCTATGAAACAAAACCTCTCAGTCTGAAAAATCAGGAATCTAACTTTGGTAGCTGTTCTTGTATACTAGATTTTCATAGTATTTCATAGTATGTGCTTTCTCTTATTTAAGAGCTTTTTATATAAACATGCATAAATTTTTTAGTAAAGAGCTTGACCTTTTTAGGTCTACTGTTGCTTATTTCGTAAGAAAAAAAACAAGAATTTTTTTTATATTTCTAAGGAAGATATTTATATTCACAATATAATGGTACTAAATTCCTTTTTAAATAACACAATTAAAATATTTACTACTAGAGTCATAAAACAATAACTATTGTACACATTTGAATTCAGGACTTATGATGCTTCAACTTTAGACTCACCCTATACTGAATACATCAATGTGATCATGCCTAGAAAATAATTAAAACTTGAAGAGTTTTAAGAACAGGTAGTTTACGATTCATGGATAGTTTAGTAAAAGCGGAGTTCTGGGGTACTTATATAGATGAGCTTTCCCTCTAATTATTTATACCTGTGAAACTCTGGGAAAAGTAACGTTTAAGGAAGAACAAGAATGGCAGTCACAGAAATTATTTCATGTTCTTGTGAATAAAGACTAATATCTAGGTATGAAATTCAGTCTCAAGTTTAATAACTTTCAATCTACATATATGATCTATTTTGCACTTTGATCACTTACACTTAATGGTAGATCTAAATGCCATTTAATTATCCCGTAGTCTAAGAAAGATAATATTATATATCAGCAGTTTAATAATTAAGAAACATTAAAGGCAAGAAAGAATATGGTTTATAAGGCCCCGCTAATTAAATCATACCTTTACATTTAATGGCTTGGGGAGACAGTCATTTTGTGGTTTCCATTCTCTATAACCCACAGGCAGCAGAATCACACAGAGAAACTAATAGCGAAGTGCAGCACTCTGATTTCTATCTAGTAAAGTAGGAGAGGAGGGAAAAGAGTAGCCAAGAAATCTAACCAGCACAACAAAGGGTAGAGAAGGGGGAAAAAGGAACCTTTAAGAGATCATAAGTACAAATTCAAAATAAAATGGAAAATATAAGCTCTCACACTACAAGAATCACAATGACTATAAAGGGATGATGTCTAACCAGTCAGCCAACAAATAAATACTGCACAACATACTGTACAAAAATACTGTACAGAAATTCTGACAGCCACATACTGATGGATTGAAACCCTTAATGACAATATATTCAGCATTTTTTCCTATACCAAATTTCTTACTATCTGATGGTTTCAAATAAAAAAAAAGAGATTTTCAATGACTTAAGTATAATATGATGTACTGTGAGCAAACATCTATGGAATATTGATTATAAGTGATGCTACCTAGATGTTCTTGGAAGAGACAAGGAAAAAGAGGAAGAAAACAATCCCAAAGCTATTATTCTGCACTGAAGTTGTTGACTGTCTTCTGGAATATAGCCAGCATTGAAACATTCTTACTGAAACTGAGCTTAGATGATGTTTCTTATATAAGGACATTCCTATACACATCGACAGCCTATATACAGCCTAAAAGTATTTCACAGTCATGAGCCCTTCGTGAACTAGAACATGTTTTCAAAGGAATAAAAGAAAATATTTCTTCCACTAGCGTTTATCTGTAATCCTCTTAACAAGCTATGTACAAATCACATCTGCCATCAGAGAAAGCTCATTCGGAGGTAAGAGCAATACCTGTAATGGGAGTTCTCTTTTTCAGCCTATCCACTCCCATAGTGAAGTCATCCTTCAGAAAAAGGAATCCAATAATGGAAAACAGGTAGACAAGGATGAGAGCTAGGACTGCAGTTAGAATAATGGAGCGGCCATTCCGTGTGACACTTTTTATGACGTTGAGCAGAGTCTCTTCTCTGTACACCAAATCAAAAAGCTACAAAAATAAAATTTAAAAAATGCAAAAGAGCCAAAGATGAATAAATATGAAGGTCAAAAGTACAAATGCAAACCATCTTAGTTTATCTGTGAAAAAAACAACCAAAATCACGTCTTAAAAATGAACCAAAATATGCATTTCTGTGCAATTGGAATGGATTAATAAACTGTTTTTCAATAAATAGAACTTTAAACACAACATATAAAGTGCACCTGTTAGTTTCGTAACCAACATGATTTCAATTGTGTAATACATGGAAATACCGTGTTTCCCTGAAAATAAGACCTAGCCGGACCATCAGCTCTAATGCGCCTTCTGGAGCAAAAATATAAGACCTGGTATTATATTTATTATATTATATTATATTATACCCAGTCTTATAGTAAAATAAGGCCGGGTCTTATATTAATTTTTGCTCCAAAAGACGCATTAGAGCTGATTGTCCAGCTAGGTCTTATTTTGGGGGGAACAAGGTGGTATAGCTTTAAATCTCAATTTAGAAAAATTATACTTAACTGACAGTTATTTATTCCATATTTTTAGTCCTACTGATATTCTGCAGTTGCTTCTGGAATACATGAAATGACTTAAGTGAAAAGGCTGCAGCAGGTTCAACTAAGTAATAAATAGTTAACAGACTCATTAAATGAATTGTTTAATCAAGTGATTAGATGTGAAATTACAAGAACAATTTTATGAGCCTGTCGCAACAGAAAAGGTAAAAAAATTTTTAAAAATTTGAGAAATGCAAACATCTTTCCTTAAAAAAAAGGGGGGTATAATGAGGGCAAAACATATTCATTTAGTATATACTGTTGGAAACAAGTATAAACAAAAACATAATACAGAATTTTGCTAATTCACTTCCTCTCATGGGTTATTATCCATTTTGTGTTTCGTAGTATAACAGAAAATCTATGCACTAGTCAAGAACCTAGATAAGTGTTTGCTATATGTAGTCAACACTGAAAATTTTATTTATTGCAATATAAAAAGTTGAAATTATACACTAGCAAGTACATGTTTTATTGTCAAAGCTGGTTAAAAGCAGTAAATTAGCATTCACTTAATGAAGACATAAATATCTGCTTGGAAATAAAGAGTATTTTAAAAATTTGAATAATTAGGGTTTGTCTTCTGGCATCTGTGAGTAGTGGTTAGAATTTCTAAACTGGTTGAAATGATCAATTATCAGTGTCATGTATCGTCTCAGAAACATCAGGGCCTTGTACTGTTTTTCTGAGTATTGAGGGTGAAACAGTTACTTTCTAATTTAATTGTAGCCTTGCAAATAATTGCTGTAAAGATAGTAACTTGTCTGCTCCTAGTAGGAAACGGTTATCTTATGAAGGCCAAACACACAAATATGTTAACTATTTCACTATTTATTTATCTTCCAGAGGGAGCAGAAAACTCTAGAAATAAAGTCAATATTCTTCTGTATGAATTAACCAATGCAAATTCAACTTCCAAATTATCAACATTCTAACTTATTTACTTAAGCATTTAGTTTACATAAAGGAGTTTTTTCTTAACTTTAACTCAATAGTGTCTTAAAGAAAAGGTCTGGCACCGGGCTCTAGGTCACTTCTGGATAGTTTCTGAAAGTTTATAGCTTTCAAAAGTCCATGACATGCTTGCAAAACTGGGTCCCATTCTATACTCATGGAATCAAAATCTTGAGAATGCAAAAGGTGTTGACATTGGACAAGTTGATGGTTCTTTCTGTTTATTTCTAAAGGGAAAATTTAGAGTCTCGTTTTTATTATTTTGGATTAAGGGTTGACACTTGTGGACAAAATCAGGAATGATATTTATATAGTTTTTAAAATATGAAAATATTTAAAAATATATTTAAATTTCACTTTGGTATTATGTCCATTACAATTTCCTTCTAGTACTCAAAACATCAAAATGGATTATATCCTTTCCATAACCATAATAAAAAAAGTTAGCATCAGTATTGTAAAATTTGAAAGATAAAAGACAAGAGGAAAATAAAACTAAAAAATAGGTTAAGTAACATAAATTAAAATGACAGTACTATTAATAACTCATAATCATTCAAATATATGTTTATTTTATCAAATACCTGTACTTGGAAAACGTAAAGATTGCTATACATCATTTCACATTATCTCTTTAATGGACCTTGATAATATTAATCTCCCAACTATTCCTATCCATTTTATAGACAAGAACGTTGAAGCACAAAAACATTATAGAATATCACATATCACAGTCAGGTTAAAGTGCTAGGAATAATAGGACCTTAATATATTACAGGCAGATTTTTAAAAATGGAATTTTTCTGATGTATCAGAGCAGAGAGAGAATTCATTTGGACCCCTAGAACAGGAAAAAACTAATCTCCTTTTGATTGGTGAATAATCTAATTAACTGCCTGGAAGATAATTTTTAATCTAAACACATGGGGAAAATCCACTCTCTGCTATGGCTCTTTCAAGTATTTCAGAGTAAGTGAAAAATCAGCTTTTTTCAGTCCTCCTACATGTGTGTGCTAGACAACAGGAAAGCAGAAGCCAATAGATTTGTCCCACATGACTCAAACAAACTGGGTCAGTATAATGTCTTAAGATCTTCAACTTGTTTTCAGGAATTATTTTACTGGGCAGTGCTCTCTACTGCATGTCAACTATGGGCTGCAGAGATAAATAAATTGCTCGTATGCATGATGCTTTACGTTTCAAAACATTATCATATATTTGTATTGACTCCTATACAAATGGCCACACAACATATACATAGGAAGAAAAACTGATCATCAGCAAAAAGAAAAAACAAAAATTAGAAGAAATCTGAAAATCCATTTAATTAATTAAATATATGTAGATAAGCAGATAAACTTAACGACATTGAATCCTAAACTATAAGGCTTAACTTAAAACAACTCATTGTCTTTTTGCTAGGTTGGCAGTTTTCCCCCTCATTTTACTTACATGCCATCCTTTAGAGCCACATAATATTTGGCACTGTAAATAAAATACAATGATTCTAGTACAAAGAAAATACATCCCCATTTGTCTCCCACACTCTGTTGGAGAATCACTAAATGTAAAGGGAAGTATGATTTGGCTGACACCAAAAGCAGCCTGCTGTATGAAACCTGGGTCAAGAGATGGGGTCCCTGGTTCCTCCTGAGAGAGGAAATAAAGAATCCACCACCTATGTGGTTTCTCAGATTACAAATAATAATAATTGATGCTTTTCCTGGAAAATTCTAAAAACAACATAATTTGTCCTAAATGTCAGACCCTGCTTTAAAAAACAAAAACAAACAAAAAATTCAAAAGAAGAAGCGTAAGAAAAAGCAGCATTTTGGATTTTTCGGCAGTGAATGTCCACATAGAGATGTACTCACCAGGAAGCTATAGAAGAATTCATGCACAAAGAGGCCCAACATGCACACCAGGACATATGCTACGTGGTAGAGAAAGGCCATATCCAGGATGACTGCACGGTAGCCTCGGGTGAACGTGCCACGATTGCCAACAAAACTCACCAGAAATACTATTTTATTACAAAGCTAAAGGGAGAAAAAGATTAGATTTACTGTCTCATTGACCCTGAACCTCACATCAGTAGCAGATCATTGACAAAACCTATTATTTGTAAGTCTGTAGTTTTCGTTTGTGATTTCTCATTTTGCAATTTTTCAGCACTACTAACAAAGTTGCATGTAAACATAATACATGCAGAACTTGTATCCTTTGCAGTTCCAGGAAAAGAGTGGAGAATGATTAAGAGTCCCAGATAGGCAATCAACACAGATCTGAATTTAAATCCTGGCTCTCCCACTACTATTGCTGGGACTTCAGTGCTGCGTCTGTAGACCCCAATTGTTTCTTCTGAAAAACTGGAAAAAAAGAATTCCCAACTCATAGAACTCTTGAGAGGATTAAACAACTCGTAAGGCAGAGGAAGCACTTAATACGATGACTCTTCACTACTCATTATATTTTCCATATGAAACTATATGTAATATTTTCATTATACTAGAAATGCAACAGAAAAATATCTTTTCAGACTTTTCCAGAGATCTGCCCTTGATATATATGTTTTAATCCTAGACTTTCCCTACTGAGTAGTATTTTAAACAAGCCATTACAAATTATTTGTACATTTAATTTACTTTAAATACATAAAAATTATAAAATAGTATGCATATACGTAAGTTAAATAAATATAATGTGTGCATATATTTTCTAAGCTGTGTGATAAATTCAATAAGCATTTTGGAGTGTTTTTTATGATTGGAATGATGTAGAGTATTTAAGTTAAAACTATATTTAATATTGCCTTTTGTGGCATAATTTTAGAATACAGAAATTTATACTGAGAATCTTGGGCAATAACAATGATCTGTGCAACAATTTCCAAAGAACACAGTTATCATAAACTTAGTGTCATCTACTTGGTTCTGGAATCACTGCATTATTTATAAACTAAAGAGCCAACTTTGCCTCTTAGTCACCAAGGAAAGAATTACAGATTTCGAAATTTCAGTTTGTTTTTCCAAAATGTTCCCTGAGTTCTTTAAGTTATCTCATGGCACCATATTTGTTTTTATATATCCAAACCAAACTTTGGGGAAAATGATTGCTCTTTGCAACATTGTTGATTTTTTCAATATACATGGAAGAAATTGCCTTATGGAATGATTTTTAAATAACATAAGAAGGACCAAACACTTTGAGGCAGAAGCGAAATTTGAGAGGTTAGAAAAACCTTTTCCTTCAATTCTCTGAAGTCCTAATCAATACAGATAAAATGAAAAATGGGCTACCATTGCATGTTGTGAAAATAGCCAAACCAAACAAACAACATAGCAACTAAAACGTTCAAACCTTTATTAAGTTTTACCCTCCGTTAATTAACTATCCTTTCAATAATCAATGTTATCAATTTTTTCACCATCTTGTTAACAATTTAAATATTAA
The DNA here is from genome assembly GCF_964194185.1 of Rhinolophus hipposideros. Classification (NCBI taxonomy): domain Eukaryota; kingdom Metazoa; phylum Chordata; class Mammalia; order Chiroptera; family Rhinolophidae; genus Rhinolophus; species Rhinolophus hipposideros. Next base: position 37,724,277 of record NC_138055.1, read on the forward strand.
ACAGAAAGTCTTATTTCACTATATAGTATTTCATTATCACATCTTTATATTATTAAATATAGCTACAGTAGAATGGATGTCTTTATATTTACTAGCCAAGAAAAAATTTAATATTAAAAGAAGTCATTATTTTAAAAACTCAGGAAATACATATAAAATGCTGATATAAGTATAGTATTTGACAATAAACATTTATGAAAATGGTGAAAAGTAGAATGTATGGGTGAAGTAATATGCAGTGTTTTACTCTTGAAATTGTTTTGAATGACTCTTGTTTAAACTACCTTGATTAACCCACTATTGTACATTCATATGAAATAGAAATAAGTTGTATAAAAACTAAAGTTGAAAATTGGAATTATGACTTTCCAGAAGGACGAATGATACATTTAAGAAAAATTATTTATATTTTGTTTCCTGATCTCTTACCTCCCTAAACTGAATCATAAAAAAATTATGCAGGAAAACTACTTATAAGCCCTATACATTGAGGAAAAGTAATACATTGAATTTAAATTCTCAAAAGAGAAATACATTTCAGTTCTTAAATAATGCAAAAACATGGACACATTTCTGCCTAAAAGGGCCTCTGCCATTTCTACATGAATAATAAAGATTTGCCTTATTTGTTTTCATGTTGATTGTTTTTTCTGAACCTTGACCTAGGGTTCTATGTTGATGGATATGTCCCCATTCTCTTGACTGATCACTGGAGTGGAATGGAGTTGACACTGGCAGTGGCATCTACTTATTTCTGTAGCGATCAGAAACAAGGAAATTGTCCGTTTGTTTTGAAGTGTTCATACCAAGGTGAAACAAATGCAAGAATAAATGATTGGGTAGGAAAGAAGTTGAACTCTGGTTTTCCCACACCATGACCTGTTGTTTTTATATAGCATTTTCTATGAAAGCTGAAAATATATATGAAGAGAATGAGAATTCTAAAAACAATCTCCCTTCTCATGGCATGACTTACTTGATGTTGTCTAACCAGCCCTTTATTTGTCAATACCATTATGTAGGCAATCATTGTTTCTATGGCAAAGGTCCATGTGGGCAACAATAAATAAGAGGGTGTGAGAACTGTGCAAGGTAATTAAAAGGCCTTGACTTTCTAAAACTGGTATTGAAAGGACCCTCGAGTCAGCACACAAATACCAATATAAATGACCACAACTACTGCATATCTCTTCTCTTTCTCCTTTCTTGATATATTTTTTTTGTTGAGGACAGGGTGAATTGTGTGATGGTGGGGAAAAAAGCCACATGGGGTGGGAGAGGGAAACAGCATCCTTGTAAGCTTTCTGTGCAATCTTTGAAAAGTGATCTACCATCCAAATGATTTACCAACAAACAGATCTTCTAAAACCAAAAGCAAAATTAATGTTCATTTGTTAATTAATGTATATTAAAACAAATTTGTTAATTTTAGCTCGGAAAATTAATTCTGCAGTACAGTGGTATTTTCACATATACTTTATAGTTCATTGATCTGTCTTTGCAGGATTTTTAACAGTGAGGTATAGTAGAAAGACCCTGGATTAAGAAATTGGGCCACCTGGGTTCCCAGTCTTGGCTCTGACATTAATTACTTTGGTAAATCTTTCTGGTCTCAACAGGATGCTATATATTCATTTCTAAAATGAGATGCCTATCTACCCGGAGAAATCCAAAACTCCAATTCAAAAATCTGTATGCACTCCTATGTTTATTGCAGCACTTTACACAATAGCCAAGATATGGAAACAACCAAAATGCCCATCGGTAGATGACTGGATTAAGAAGCTGTGGTACATTTATACAATGGAGTATTACGCAGCCATAAAGAAGAAAGAAATCTTATCATTTGCAGCAACATGGATGGATCTAGAGAACATTATGTTAAGTGAAATAAGTCAGAAAGAGAAAGACAAGTACCATATGATCTCACTTATATATGGAATCTAAAGAAAAGACTATGTGAATGAACTAATCAGAGTCAGTTTTGGGGACGCAGAGAAAAAACCGAGAGTGGTTAGATGGGTGTGTGGGAGGGGGTTGGGGATAAGGGGAAAGGTGAAGGGATTTGGAAGCAGCTGGTAACCACAAGATGGCCTCAGGGTTTTTCTTTTGAAAATTAATTTGGGGAAGGTATTCTATAATGTTGTAAAGATTTTGTTGGGTATCCGATGGACATGCGTCCTATTTGGGAGACCACCTCAGGGATACTGTGGATACCTGATCATGGCATTGTACATCAGAAGCTAAACATTAATGAATGCCAACTATAATTTTATATATATAATGTGATGGTTCAGTGTGAGGTCGGAGGGATAGTGGATGGGGGGAGGGGGGTTCACAGTATGAAAGATATAAATGATGAACGTCTAAGTATTACCTTGTTTTGTACACCTGAAACTAATAAATAAATTAATTAAAAAAAAATAAATAAATAAAATAAAATGAGATGCCTAGAAGTGAATAATCCGTAAAGTGCTTCATAGCTCTAGAATTCTATGTGATGTCCTTTAAAGTGTACTATTTTATGTAATCACAGAAATTTATAGCTGCCTGTATATTATTCTTGTTGTTAATACATTCCTGATCAGGAATTCCATCCCCATCTTACATTGTTCCTATGGGAAAACATGACCTATATTCCAGAAATAAATTACAGCAAAACAAGACTGTCTATTATTTATTGAAAAGTGAAACTGAATTTATTTTTTTAACAACATTTTAACTCTATGGCTAGATTTCCATCAACCTTCTTACTAAAAATGAGATGATTTTATTAAAATAATCTCCATTTTAGTGCCATAACTTCTTAGGCAGGGTACGGTTCTACGGACAAAGCCTAAGGCAAAAGTTTCACAGAATCAAAATCACTCTGGAAATCTTTCACATTGCTCTTCTCCCCCCGCCCCTCCCCGCAAAAAAGAACAGTACAGTAAACAAGGATGGTGCAAACTGTCATGCCTCTCACTAAATTTGACACATGCTAGCTTTCCCCAGCACTGGAGCCAGTTCTCTGCTTCTGCAACTGATACCATTAGCTGTTAGGAAAGTTCAGTGATGACCATATTATATGAAAATAGTGTGTATGTGTGTTGGGGATTAGGAATGTTTTGACTCAGAATATACAACTGAATTTGTATATGTTAAATGAACATATGGTAGGACTCAACTTTATAGATTAGCCCTCCCAGAAAACTATCTACAGGTAAGTAACTAAGGGAATGACACTGCTAAATTTGAACACTGTGGCTTCTAGTTAATAGAGAGCTAGCTGCTAAATTCCATTTGCTCTTCCTCTTTGCAAAATGGTGAGACCAAGTCCAAGAATAAGGAAACATTTCCACTTTACAAACAACTGTGAGAAAGGCAAATGATTCATAAATGCTATTAAATAAATTATACATTTACAGGCACAACTGGAAAGGAAAAAGACAATGTAGGTACTAAGTGTTTGGAAGATATTAAAAGATCTTTCACAGGTATTTACTGCATTATTTATTATTAAAAATATCTAAAAATAGAAACGATAAAAATAATAGAATGGTTAAACAAATTATATAACATCAATATGACTGGAAATACCATTGTTATTAAAATGAGATTTGCAAATAATTTTAATGGTATGAAAAATACTAAGTGTTCCCAAATTTATAAAATGTGTGTTTATATTTGCCAAAATAATATGTTAATTTCCATGACCAATAACTGAAAATGCAATGTAGAGGGTGGGAAGAAAAACTGTACTGGGTTATAAGTTATACTTTATAACAGAGAAAAACATTTGAATCTTTTGAAACATCTCAAATACTGAGATGACTCTTGTGACAAGATAGAAAAAGCAGTTGCAATTTAAGCAAAACTTCAATTTTTAGAAACAAGTAAAGAAAATAAAAATAAAGCATAATAGTAAATAGAAACTGATAATAAGTGCTCAGAATATGGATTGAAGTTAATTTCCTCCCACTCGATTCCTTTTCCAAAAAAGGGACTTTCTGCATTTGCTCAACACTACGGAAGACACCAAAACCAGAAACAACTCTGTGAACCAAACACTTTTATGATCATAATAGCAGCGTTTTACAATTAAATAGTACTTCACATATTAGGTACTTGATAAATGGTAGACTTTATTGCTATTATATCATTATTACTGTTATTGTTCTTTTCTAAATTTTCACAATGATCTTCTCAACAACCCTATGAGGAAGGACTAGGCTTTAATATCTTCATTTCACTGAAGAAAAGAGTGAAACTTAGAGCCTATTGATTTGCCTAAGGTCTAGAATTCTGATTCTCATTAGGGCTTAACTTTCGGATAGATAATTTCTTGTTTCCCTGTTTCTGATACCAATAATTTTAGCACTTACTTTCACCTGTTACACAATGAAAACTTTTAAATGCAAATTGGGTTAATAAATATATAAAACCTAAGTTACAAAACATGACTGATTTATGTTTTTGCTTTTCTTTTTTTCTTGCCTCCTGGGAAATGGTAAACTATAGATAGATTTATGAGCTTGCTATGTTAAACATTAAAGTAAATGACGATTTGCTAAAACATTTTTATTAATCTTCACAGTATCAAAACTATAAATCAAAACTCTTTTATCAATATCTACAATATAACATACAATTATTTCATTTAATTTGTCCCAAATCTAAGTTGATTATGTCCTTTGGTGCAAAATCTCTGGACTCATAATGTATCATTTACAGGCTGTGCAAATGTATGTTTTATGCTGTGAAGGCTATTAGAGTACCCTCAGATTCATATAGTAAGAAAGATGTATGTCCATGTATATTCCTTGTCACAAAGAAATTAAAGTATAAAACTTGTCTTTCATATGAACAGTCATTTCTTATGATGGAACTATTCTCATCAAACCAGGCAGAAGTTACGTTTTTTATCCTAAGGGGAAAAAGAAAAATACTTCAAATGTTTTTGGTTTCTCCAATAGACATTAAATTGTTATTCATTATCTCTTTACATATTCTTGAAATTTATGTATGGCAAAAACCATATCCTCTACCTCTTGATATTTTCAGTGTTTATTAGATAACAGAGGCTCAATAAATGTTTGCTATTTTTGGCCCAACTCTATTTAGCTATTATTTCATTTCACTTCACTTTCTATTTAGCTATTATTTCACTTTAGATAAATCCATTCAAATTCCTTAATTAGCCAGGTTGGCAATATTGCAAAAGTAGCCTATTTTCAAAGTATTGAAAGTACCAGTTCAGTTCATGTAAAAAATTTTTGAATGTTTAAGGGCCAGATATTAAGATGGAAGAAAATAGAGTTGGAAGGAAGTAAGGAGGGCAGGATTATATCTATAAATATGACAACTTCTGCCCTCAAGAAATTTACATAATAGTATATTTGGTACTTCACATAATTCTGTACTGATAGATTCCTTTATATGTGTAGTACACTTTCCTTTATTGACTATGATTAGGGAGCAATTGCTAATTTGGTTGCTTGAATGTTCTAGTTCACTGGGAGCTGTCATATATATCATGTCCAATTTTTGAAGAATTATAATATGTAGGATCAGAAACAGAGAATTGGCCATACTAGCTGAGCTTTATAATTCTCAAAAGTTCAGTTGACTATTTAATTTATTCATTTTCAATAAACATTTGCCACATATTTTATGTTCAAGGCACTATAAATGTATAAGAATACAAAAATAATGTTTCCCTCCTTCATTCACTCACTCATTAGCTAATTTATTTAAGAAATATTTGTTGAGTACCAATGATATTACAAATATTGAATGATCAATCATTATCCTTAAGAACTGGGTAATGTAGTAGGGGAGAAAAGGCCTATATACAGATACCTGAATGTAGGATATCGTGTTAGAAATCCAGTAAAAGATATACAAAATGCTTTAGGTATTCATCAGACATATTAGAAATATTTATTTGTTTACCTGGTCATTTGTTCTTTCATCAACCTGATGACTTACCATTTCTTAATATCCCTTTGTGGCTTTGCCATGCCGAAAGTTGTCTAGTCCCTTTAAAATTTTATCTCTTATGTGAAATTACCATTATCTGAGATAGTATTCTGGACTACTTTTCTAAACTTGCCGAACTTAAGTTTCGAAATGTGCTCCCTTGTTCTAATACTTTAAAATTTAGAGAAAACTAAATTAATCTCATCTATGCCTTTCACAAGTTTATAGGTTTTGTTCACATAAAAAGAGCCCAATTTCATATTTTCTCATACAGCAAACCTTTTTCCTTGGTCATTTTATAAGAGGTACTCACTTCTAAAATTCTGCTAACTATAATTTAATCTCTCTTACATGATTTAGAAGTCACTTTTGGATGTTAACAGTGGCTCAGAGTCATTTTTGTCAATAGCTGTAGGTATAGGATACAGAAGGCATTAAAATTGGACTGGATTAAACTGATTGCAAAACTGGGTCATGCCCCAAATGCTACCTTCTTACATGTATCAAATTTTACTTGTGATTTTTTTTCTTTCTGTCAAAATTAAGAATGCACAAATTAAACTCTGCTTAATTCAGATTCACAATATATTAGAATTGACTGTGTTTACCATATGAATTAAAACATACAGTTACAATTTTACATTTAATACACTTTTAATTAACCTATAACAGTACAAAGCTGGGTAAAGTACTTACATTAGCAGCACCAAGAAGTATTAATGTTGGCCCAAGACCTATTGTATATATTGATCTGAGCATTACTGACACGAGAAATGGCCGAATACCCACAGGCTTGGAGAAGAAAAACAGCATAGATGTGCAGATTGCAACTGCTATCCACAGAAGAACTGAGAACAATGGAGAAAGTGTACCTGTAACATATGGAAGAAGTTTATTTTTAGTAGGAAGGAAACTAGAAAATGTTAAAATATTTACCACTCCATTGTATATAATACATATAGCAAGTCAAGCCACAGGACACTCAATTTGAAACACCCTCACTCTACACATTGTATATTTACAGGAAATGTCTTTGAACACATTACGCATTATTGCCTTTCTTTCTAGGAAGTTTGTGATTAATTTCAGTATGCTTATATCCTCACTAGTTAATTCTCCTTCCATTAGGTCTGAGAGTTGTTCGTCTTTCTCTCCAACAGGAGTTATATGCTAAATACTTTTGACAGAGATAGCCCACTTGGGAATCTTAATTTAAAAGTTATGATTAATGACCATTAAATGTACAGCTAAATCATGTGGAATCCGGTATTCCTTCACTGAACTCATACTTTGCCTTGTTCTAGTATTATCAAGTTTCTATATTACAGATTCCTCTAAAGAATTCAGAATGTAGAATATCTATCCAGTCTGATAAAATGGACAAGTTTTAACGGGTAAAACACACATGTGTGGATATAGGTGTATGAATGTGTATACATGTGTATACATGTATGAATGTATATGTAGATGCATGAATGTATGTATTTGAAGGACAACTCGAGCTGTAAAACAAATGTTGAGCTATTTAAATTATCAGAAAACAAAAGTTCCCAATGTTTTAAAAATGAACTCCACTACAAACAAAATCTCTTTCAAAATTGTCCAAAAAAGGTTTAAAAATATATTTCCTTTTAAAAGAAGTACAATTCATTGACGTTTGCACTGATATTCAGAGTTAAGGAATCCCCCTCTGAAGGTCTTGTGGGGCTGGATTTGCAGAAGTAAATTAAGGGGCAACATTCTTGAGCTGATTAGATCAGTGTTGGGACCTCAGACATGTGTGGATAGGCTGATGAAGTCAGAAGGGAAACAACAAAACGGAGATTTTCCACTAGCTATTTCTTTTGGCCATATCTCTTTTTATTATTTATAAAATTAACTTGTGCATGCAAAACACTGTGGTGTGCAGGGCTTTTGTATTATCATCAAAACCATGGGATTATCTGGACTCCTGCAATGAATTCTGTGTAAGCTTTTTAGTTCAGAGTGAGTGTTGAGAGATCAAAAGTAGGTAGGAAGATCCTGTTAGACATTGAAAACAAAACAAAAAGTCAGATAACAGCATTGGTTTAGACATGTTTATTTTTGCAATGTTTGTTCTTATGTTATCTCTTAAAGCAAGCAGTGATGAAAGAAGGTTGGGAGGAGAGATTTGATCTGCCCCTTCACCAAATTTACGATCTGATGAGATTACTAGGGAGATAAAGGAAAGGGGTAAATTGCTTTGGAAATTACCTTCAATTCCTATCTCTGGCAACACTAACAAAATGGGTACCCAACTCACGTTTATTGTGATGTTGGCTCGGAAGCACTCGATGTCCACAAAACATAGCCTGACCACCACTGCCCTGACTTCATAGACCTCAAAGAGCCGCGGAGAGAATAATGTCTTCAACTTTCTCTCAAGCTTATTGGGATGCCATAAGAACATAAGCTCTGTGAGGGTGAAGATCATTTCTAGGTCTATCATAGTGCGTGGCATGCAGTAACAAATACTTATTTGTAGACTAAATGAATAAACAAAAATAATCTGTGAGCTCATTCTAAGTAACTGAGTCTTCAGTTATAAGTTCCCCACCTCGTGGAGCTTCCTTCTTCAGTTTACTGAAAGTACCAACATCTTTGCACGTTTATCAACTTTTAGCCAGTCATTGGACTCTAGTATAACTCATAAGCAATGACTTGGTGTGATATTCCTAGTTTAAAAGTTTCAGCTTTCACACTGCTCCTCACCCTGTGCGTTGCCATTAATACCTGATCTGCTAGCCACATCTTGACTACTCTTCCCAGACAGTATCCAGCTTGCTAAGATTTCCCCTGGATTAAACAGACATTATAACCAGGCACTTAAAACTGGGCATTTGGTTGATCCCTTTGGAGAAAGAACTCAAATAGCCTCTAGCATAGTACCTTGAACATATTTAAATGCTAAATACATACTTGCGAATGAATAATAAACTTAAAAGTTATTTTAAATGGCTATTCATTCACAGTATTGTCAACTAACAATTGACAATAATTTATAACCATATTCTGTAAGAATAATCATATTGGTTTCTAGCTGAAGATTTAATGCTAAAAATAAAATAATACATCGAAATCCTCTGAGAACTTGAGAGAAGATAGTACAGGTCGTCAAAGCCGATTTTCACCCTTTAAGGATGGGGGGACTGTCTTTATTTTATATTTTTATCAACTTTCTATAATGAGAATGTATTGCTTATATAATGAAAAAAAATTAGAATTCACTCTATACATCTTTAATATAAAAGGAAGTTTGTCCTTTATAAAAGAAAATCCGAACCACAGAATTAGAGACCTCAGTTCATTCACTTCACTTAATGGAACTCTCCTATCTACCTCACACTAACTTGTTTGCTTCATAGAACATGCAGCAGCTGACTTCCCACTCTCTCTGTTCCTCTTACTCCCACATAGCCTTATGAGACCGTCCTGTTTCCCCCACCTCAGTCCAGCTAAAGTAGACATCTACCCATTTTAAGTCCTTGGGTGCTCTCTACTATTATGCTTTACTCCTTTCTTCATTCCTTATCTAGACCATGAGTTCCCAGAGGACAAGCACAGCTTTACCAACTTCAGTCTCTCAAGAGCCTAGCACAGTGCCTGGCACATAGCCACACCCCATCTGTGGTGGTTAGTGAGTCGAACACATCAAAATCACCTTGAAGAAACTTTTTTCTTTAACACAAAACACTTGAGGGAAAAAAGAACTGCATCCAAAAGTTGGACTTTTTTTTTTTTTTTTAATCACATGCTATTTGTATATAAGAAATTCTCTTGACGGCAATTGCCAGACTGGGCAGAAATGGTTGGCATGGCAATGTTCAATATCTACTTAGACATGTAGGAGATTCCCTAGCATCAACAGCTGCTGCTTCAGCCACACCCCGCACAGCCTCATGCCTCAACTTCAGCACAATTTTCTTTTTTAGAGACATATATGTAAAACAAATAATCCAATCAACCAAAAAAAAAAATCCCCCGACCAAAACCCACAGCCACACAAATAAGCCCTGGATTCCTGAACAAATTCAAACAGAGCTCCTCAAAGCAACAAAAGATTATCTGCAGTAGGGATTGGGGGTGGCGGGGGTTGCCCTATAAGCAGATCCTCTGAGAATTACCTTCCCCTTAAGTATCTCCCTTAACTGAGAGACTCTACTCTCAGTTAATGTTATAACTAAAGTGTGAACCAGATATTTAAACACAAGTAATTCCCAGTAGCTCATGTGCGATCAGGCTAGGAAACGTGCTTGGAGAAAACATACACGGCCCATTTCTGCTGCAGGCTCCACTGTGCTTACAGTCACATGGACCACAGTGAGTCTAGAGCAGCTTCTATTAGGCTCTGGGGTTGGGAAATGGGGCCCATTTTAACCACAGATCTCTTTTGGGCCTAGGATTCACCAGGTGATTTTGTGATCAATCAACTTCTAAATCCAGAATCCAGGGACCTCAGGGTTAGATGGACTCCTCTTATGTCTGTACGTATATATTTAATTTCAAAACTCTTTCAAGGCTTATGCAACACTTGCAAATATACAAAATTCTCATATACCCTTCACCTAGATTCCCTAAATGTCAATACATTACATAACCACATTGCAATGATCAGTATCAGGAAATTAACATGATACTAACTTTATGTAATATATAGACCTTATTCAAAGTTCATCAAATGCCTCATTAATGTCCTTTTTCTAGACCAGGATCACACACATGCATTCAGTTGTCATGTCTTTCTAGTTTCTTTTAATTTGGTGTGTGTGTATTACATGTCACTGAGTCAGCTCTAACTCCTAGCAACACGAGGAATGGGTGATGACCACACTGTTCTGTCCTCAACAGCCCTGCTCAGCTTCTGTAGACTCATGCCTATGGCTTCTTTCACGGAACCAATCCAACTCATATTTGGTCTTCCTCTTTTCCTGCTGCCTTCTATTTTTCCCAGAAACACTGTCTTTTCCAAAGTAGCCAGCCTTCTAAGGATGTGCCCAAAGTAAGGCAGATTCAGTTCTGTCATTTTTGTCTCCAGTGATATTTCAGGCTTAATTTGATGTAGGTCCCACTTCTTCGCCTCTCTGGCACTCCACGGTATCTGTAGAATTCTCCTCCAACACCGTGTTCTAAATAAATCAATTTTTTTCCCTATAAGCCTTCTTCATGGTTCAACTTTTGCATCCATACGTAGTAATTTTGAATTTCAATCTTTCTTTATCTTTCGTAAGCTTGAAGGCTACTGGCCAATTATTTTGTAAAATGTCCCTCATCTTGGGTAGTCTGAAATGTTCTCAGTTTATGCATTTTGACCAAGTGATGCCATGTTCTTGTCAGTACATATCAAGAGGCACCCAATGCTGCTGTGTCTCATTACTGGTGACGTTAACATCAATCACTTAAAATGATTTCTCCACTTTAAAGTTGCTATTTTTTCTTTTGTAAATACGCCAGTTGTGGGGAAATACTTTAAGACTATGTCAATATACTGTTTCTCATACTTTTCATTCAATGTTTACCTATTAACTTAGTATCCATTAATGATTCTTACTACTGTGATGTTTGCCAAATGGTGATAAATTTCCATTATTCCTGCTACATTTATTAATTGGAATACTATTGCAAGGAATAGCTTTTTCTACTCACTATCAATATGGATACCTGGGTTCTTATTTTGTTCTATGGGTTATTATGTATTACTGTCAATATTGATTTTTTTCTCTCAAAATTTCCAGATTTAGCCACTGGGAGGCCTTTTACATTGGATGCTGTGTTCTTTGACATGTCCCGGTTGTTTGTTTGTTTTTAAGCACTTTTTTGGGGGAAGGAATCTTAATGATCAACTAATTCATCTTTAAGTTGATGAAAGATCATCTTTAAGTTGATGAAAAGAGCACCTCAAAGTACTCCTGGCAAGTAGTCACTGAGACTACGTTTGACAAAATCCAGCATCAGAGAACTTGCACATCCAGCACAGAATTTTCCTTCTCCTGCCAGATTTGATGGCCACGTGTGCTTATCAGTTTTAACTTTGTTGTCCTCAGCCTATGCATAGTGTGTAACTGAAGGTTAGAGACTCAGCTCATCCTGATCAAAATTTACACCTATTCATTGAGTTATAATTAAGTAACTCATCTAGAACTATAACCACATTACCCAACCATAACGTTGGGATTCCATATTACCAAATGGGAACTCATGCCTTCCCTTCCCTCTTAGCGCCATCTCCACACTCAGATACCTAAGACTGAACCTCCATCTTTATTACTACTGCTAACTTCCATTCAGTCCTTTTTGAAGAGTAAAGCTGCATGTGAACCTGATGATGAAGCACCATGTTTTCCAGTGTTGTTTTTATTAGTCCTGTTTCTTTCTGAGGCTGGAACCTTACTCCAAACTCTACTATATATGTGGTTTCAAGTTCCTGTTCAAGGACCAGTTGTTCAGCAATACCCTGAGAGTTCGTTAAAAAAATACATAGTTCTGGACTCCACTCCCCAATTATTGGGTAAATCTTCCTATGCCTCAGATTCTTGATCCATAAGTTTGAAGTACTTATTTTACAGGATTGTCAGAAAGAGTAAATGAAATCATGTACGTGAAGTACTCAGCATTTTGCCTGACCCAATCTAAATGGTAAACATCATTAGCTCCCATTATTATGATCTATATTACTATTCTGTTATTAGTCAGGCAAGTATTAAAAATGTGTCAAGTGCTCCACTTCCTCCTGAATGAATAAAGAGTAGATGTTCAGAGGGGTGGCATTGCCCATTACCATTATATTTCATATACAATAGGTGGCAGCAGAGGCTATACGAGTAGACATTGGTTCTGGTAGTCAAGTAAGGGATATTATGGAATGCCACTCAGGAAAAATTATGTCCTGAGTAAAGATTTGTTATCTTCCTGTTATCTGTATGCTTCCAATCCAAGCATCCATGTAGAAAAGCCCTGGATTAGAACCAAAGAGTTAACCTTCTACTCTGAGACCTACCATTATTTAGCCTCTCTGGGCTTCCATCTCTTTACCCGTCAAATGAGTGTTTGCTATTAGATAATTTCCAGGATTGCTTCCATATCTAAGACTTTCTGCTTCTATTAACCAGGATGCTACAATTTACTTTAGCATACTGTGTGCAGATGACACTAATTTATCATATCAAGCTGGACTTCTCTCCATACAAGAGTTACATTCTTCTGTGCCAAGAGGGCTATCATCACTAAATGAGACTAAACACAGTGAAGAGAAAGCTTTTTCCACTTCCCATTGTATTTGCAACTTCCCCACAATGGATGACCAAATATTTGCTACATTTTTCATTGCTGTTTAACTCACACATTGCTCCATTGCCAGATAATCTTCTTTTAGTATTGCATGCCTTCCAATGAGTCAAACTTCATTCATGACATTATACCTAAATGTTAGGATTTGATATCAATTATCTTAATTGATCTTTAAAATAGAAAATTACGCCTGGGCTCCCATTTCCCTTCCTGCTCACCTCCAGTTCATCTGCAATAGACTTAAATACCTGCTGCTCTTTGTTATACAGTCCCTTTTACTGGGCTTCCCTTTGTAGTATTAATATTTACCCTGCAACAACATCAACAACTAAGTTTTTCTTTTTTTTTTCATATTGTCACAAGGCTCCTTTTTATTCATTCTTTTACTTGTACCTCATGGTCTTCTAACAAAATAATACAGTAAAATTAGGATGGACTTGAGCAGAGTTTCAAAATCTACTAAAGCACTAGGAATTTGCTGACAGGTATTTACTGTACAGGTAGACTACTTAAATAGCAGATATTAGCACAGTAGAAACTAAGTACATGGCTGGAGTCAGAAAAACTTGCAGTCCAAAGTTATAAGCCATCACTTTGGTTTTTAGTGCCTTGTAGTGGGAGGGGGGGAGTTTTAATGTGTGGAAAAGGTACTTACAGTGATAAATTTTATAACTGTGTTAAAATTTATAACTGTAATAAATAAAATTTAAAAACCAACTCCTAAGCTTAACTTACACATATTATTTTTTAAACAAATCAATTAGTTTTTCGCTTAAATTAAAATATTCATTTTGTTTTCTGTTACTGTTCAATTAGCTTATAGATTTAGTAGACTAAATTCCTTAGATTTTTGTTGTTTCAAGTGTACAAAACAATGTAATAGTTAGAAATTTATACCCTTCACAAAGTGATAACCCCCCTCTCCCCATCTACTACCCCTCTGACAGTGTACATAGCTGCTACAATTCCACTGACTCTATTCCCTATGCTATACTCCACATCCTATGATTATATATGTTATAGTTGATGAACAACAACTAAGTTTTATTGCATGATTACCAGTGCTTCTCATTACATCCATAACATCTCATTAAATTCTCACAATAATCCTATGAACTGATGAGATACACCAGCACCTTGTGGCTATTATTTGTTGATTCTCTCATCTTTTCCTCCAAATCACATTACAAAGTTATTTATCTGATTGTATCACAAGCCTATAACAAAGTTTCTCATTCAATTTGCCAGACAAACAAACCTAATTTCCACAGTCCCACCCTTTAACATATTTCTCCTGTATTTCCCATTTCACTTAAAATGAGATAATTTCTTATCTTTGCTTTTATAAAACCTCATGTATTATTAGTTTAATAATATTAATTTCATAGTCAATCATTCATTTAGAGAAGTCCTAGACTGGAAACTAAAGAATTAACCTTTTACTATATCTGAGATATTCTCTATTATTACATTCCGTCTTATGCTGTACATTTTTAAATTTTTTTCAGTTTTCACGTATGTTCATTATCAAAATCTTAGATAAGACAGAAAGCAAAGAGAAGAGAGTAAAATACTCTACTTTAGAGTAAAATCCACTAAATAGATAATCACAATGAGTATTTTGGCATAAGCACTTCATTTCCCCAGGAATTTATATAATTGAGATGATAAAGTATAAAAGTGCTTTTGGTAATAGTTAGAAACAATATTTTTCACTGCTTTATTTGTCAATATATAATATAGCTCTTCTGTATATGAGCTTTTTGCAAAATAACATTTTTATTGACCATAGTTTTCGGCCTACTCCACTTAACTGTAATTCTCTACTTCTAACGAATACAGAAAAACCTATTTAACAAGAATTAAATCATAATGATTTTGAAGCTCAAAATAGTTAAGAAATGCATTAAAAATGTTATTTTAGAATTTTAAAATATTTATCATTTAACGAAAGACAAGCCCTTGCCTTCATCTCCATCGTCTCCAAATGGGTAGAAGAGAGCAACAGCTAAATTGATGAACACAGCCAAGTTGAAGGAAATGCTCCCCCAGAGAGAGATGTGCCTCGAAAACCAGAACAGTGCAGGATTACCTGGTGAAGAACAAGTGCATTGGGCAGAGAGGGAAAATAAGTTTTGGTTTCAATACATCAGCCCTACTGAAATAACATTTTACTAAATGCATTTTTGTAGGCTAATATAAAGCATATTTAAATAAACAATACGACTTATTTTAGAAAGTTTATAATCGGTATCATAACCAAGTTTTCTATTTGATTCCTTCTTTATCCTTTAACCAATTTATACATAAACCATTACAGAAGGGTGAGTAATTTTGCAATTGCTAAAGGTGGTCAGAAAAGGTGATTCAATAATAATTCTCTCTGATAGATCCCTAGAGCAGATGAGGGAAAAGACAGTTCAGCAGCTGCCAGAGGGCCTTTTTAATGGGATGGTATACATTACTATATAATTGAGTAAAATTGATACATTTGTCCCATTCTAATGCCTTAAAGTCAAACAAAAAACACAAAACCCTGACACAGATATATCTCTGATGAAAATTCCTACGACACAGTCAGTTACCTAAAACTCTGAAACTTAATAGAATGGCATAATACCATTTCCTGGGAACTAGTAATTTATAATATTACCTAGGTTTTAAACCTTTCTGCTTGCTAAAAACTTGTTGGGTTTGCAACAGCAGAAGAAGATGAATGATACAATAAGAACTACCAATAAGTGACAAAGGATTTACTAAATCTTTTCAGAAAAGGAACTCTGTATTTGTCATTAGAAAGGAATTGGCAAATGCATCTACTGAATACAGTTTACATTAACCAAAAAATCAGTTATTTTTCCTTCTATTAAGTAATTGAACAGATATGTAAAGCATATAAGTTTCACCACATGACTTCCTCAGGTCTTATCCATTCTCTAACTCTTAATATTTTAATATCAGATTTAAAATACTGGAGTTAATTGAGGGGGAAAAGCACATCAATTTTCAAATAAAAATGATAAATTATTTTCAAATTATAAACAAATTAATAAACAAATTATTAATTCCAGTCTGGGGTCTTTTGCTTACTTATAAACTGTACTTCCTTTCAGTACATATTTCTTTCTCTTGGAATGGAGCATTTCAACACTGGAATAGGCAATATTAACCATGGCATTAAGAAGACTAATGTATCACAAATTTTAAACATCTGCATCGCCATCATTCCTGAATTAGGAGTCCTCATTTTTAAAAAATACTTAATTGACAATTTATTTTTATATTTATTGGGGACGGGCAATAGGACTTTATTGAGGAACAGTGTGTAATTCCAGGACTTCTTTCTTTTTTCCAAGTCAAGTTGTTGTCCTTTCAATCTTAGCTGTGGAGGGTGCTGTTCAGCTTCAAGTTGTGGTCCTTTCAATCTTAGTTTGGAGGGCGCTGCTCAGCTCCAGGTCCAGTTGCCATTGCTAGTTGCAGGGGGTGCTGCCCACTATCCCTTGTGGGACTCAAGGAATCCAACTGGCAACCTTGTGGTTGAGAGCCTGTGCTCCAACCAACTGAGCCATCCGGGAGGCAGCTCAGCTCAAGGTGCCGTGTTCAATCTTAGTTGCAGGGGGCACGGTCCACCATCCCTTGCGGGACACAAGGAATCGAACTGGCAGCCTTGTGGTTGAGAGCCCACTGGCCCATGTGGGAATCGAACTGGCAGCCTTTGGAGTTAGGAACACAGAGCTCCAACTGCCTGAGCCACCGGGCCAGGCCGGGAGTCCTCATATTTAAAAGCAGACTATTAAGATAAACTTAGGTGTTGATGCATTGGTAGTGCATCACTTACATTGGTAGTGACAAATCCATCAAATGAATTAGATTCTGTCTATAATCTCATAATAAGTTGCTTCCAAAGTAAAATGTACATTGAAAGTTATTTTAAGATTTGTTTTTTGATAAATGAAGAAATATTTATCAAAACACACAGAGCCCACAAGCTCTAATTTATTATTTACTTACCTTATGCAAAGGATAAAAATGTATGTTTTTCAAATGTCCCAAATAAAAATGTTAAGTCTTCATATGTATTCTGGACACACAAAATTTTCTCTGAATTCCATTAAGGTCCTACATGGTAAAATGCTAAGGGTACATAATTTCTTTACTTTTTTCAAATATTCTGCCATGAAAGCCTGACAATGCATGCCACCATTTAATATTTAAAGATGGTGTGTCTCTAGCTTTACTCAAATTCATAAACCACAATCATTAAAGTTCCTAGAAAAATAAAATATTGAAGCACTGTTGAATGGAGGAATTGAGAACATATACTTGCTTGTCTGGAAAACGTCCCCAAAAGACAAAGAAGACCTAATCAAGAGTTTACCGTCAATTTTTGTTAAAATATCCTATTATTCTTTATCTGGGAAAAATAAAGTTTATTATAAACATTAAAAATTTTGAATTTTAAAGTTGAGTATTTCCAAATAATCTTGAGACAGAAATAAATGATGGGAACTGTATTATACTCATTTTAAACCTGAAAATTATAACATTTCTCTATTTGAATACTAGTGTCACAATACTAGTTCGATTTGGCAATGTAAAGATATGTGGAAAGGAAGAATGACTTTCAGAAAAACATCAAACAACCTACTCCATCATAAGATCACAAGACAATAGAGGGCGAACGTGCTGGTGCCAACGTCTCTCCATCATTCACTGATTGTTAAGGCCAGTCAGAGCCTATTCAGGGACTTCAAACCCGCAGCTGTTCCACAGTTGAAACATACAGCTGTAACGCTGTATTTCATAATATTTATAAAACGATAGGATCAGCACTAAAAGATGATCTAATTAGTCAGAGTTTTCTGTTTCCATTAAGCCGCAGGTGTCTCGGCTCTAGTTGTAGACTGAGCTTATATTCTTAAGCCTGTAAGTGATTTCAGTAACATCAGATGGCAAGAAATTAAAATTCAATATAAATGAATGCTGTCATGTGTCCCAAAGCACCAATTCGTCTACCATTATACTTGAAACTCACCATTTTAGTTTATTGTACTTACTCCTGATTTTCTTCTGCCACTTCATTTCATTATAGAGGTCTTCTGTTTGCTGGAAAAAGTCATTCACTTTACTTCCTTGTTCATCCCTTTCTGTTGTATTGAACACACGGCTCTTAGACTCTCGCGTAAGATATTCACATATATTGGGGACAGGAAAAACTATTTGCTCCATAGTCCTATCATGCCGAACAATCTGAAAACATTAATTTACATGTGTTTTAGCCTTGAGACACCTTAGTATTAGACTATTTTTCAGCATGCGTTTATTACTGATATTTTATGAATTCAGTTATGAAAAATATGCCAGCTTGAAGTATCTAAAATAGTCCTTTATTGTGCTACTTTACACCTTTCTCTTTAAACAAGAGACATTAACTGACTAATGTATCAGAAAAACTATACTTTGTTATAAATAACAAAAGCCAAAATCTTTATTCTTTCTGAATTAGCATAAAATATTTGCCACACATTTATATTTTCATGACGTACAACAGAGAACTAAGAGGGAATTAATGAGCAAGTCATTGGCTACGTCACCTTAAACACACCACTTGGTGTATTTGTATCCTGTTCTTTTTAAAACGGGCTTTTGGGAAATGAATGACACTCTCAACATGATGAGCCCTAAGTTCTACAGAGAAAGGTGCTTTATTTCATTAAAATGCTTTCTTATTCTTGGCAAAACATAATTTTGGCAGGAATAATATCCATTCTACTATATACCTAGATATATATATATTCATTATTTTGAACTTCTCTTATTTGGTATTTGTGACGGTGTCACTTTAGATTTTTTTTGAAAAGGTTGAATATTTTCATACAGTTTTACTATGTAATAATGATTTGTGTATAGTATACTACATCTCAAGGTTCATATTTATGTATTCTGTCCAGCCCTCAAGAATGAATTAGGACTGGTCTAACCGAGAAGAGTCATTTATTTCCCTTTGCCATTGACTGGTATGTTGGTGAGCATGTGACCTAGTTCTGGAAAATGAGGCATAAGAAGAAGTATCTGGGGGAGGGGGAGCTTCCAGGAAAGATTTTGCTTCCAGAAAAGGCAGAAAGCCACATGAAACAAACAAAAATAATCACAACAACAAAAACAAACACCTACCACAAAAGTAATTCTGGCCTGTATCCTCTTTCTTCCTGCTTAGAACAAAAGGCTGTGTAAGGGAAAGATGCCTGAACTTTGGTAGTCATTTTGCAGCCATGAGGTGACATATCACCAACATAATTAAAAAGACCTCCCAGAAAGATGGAAAAGGCCTGCATCACTGAATCACTGAATCAATCATAGAACTACTGATATCTTTAAACTTCTCATTATGTGGGATAATCAAATATTTTTATTGTTTAAACAATAGTCAGTCTAGTATTCTGTTATTTGTAACTGAAGCTATCCTTAATGATACATGCAAGCTACATAGTAGAATACTATCATAAAACAAACAAGATGAAATTTAGTGGTAAGTAAAAATTCCTGAAAATAGTTTTTAAAAACGCCAATTGTGTGCTCGCTTCAGCAGCACGCATACTAAAATTGGAATGATACAGAGAAAATTAGCATGGACCCTGTGCAAGGATGACACACAAATTCTTGAAGCATTCCATATTTTTAAGGAACTCATACAACTCAACAAACAAAAAACAAACAATCCAATTAAAAAATGGGCAGAGGACCTGAATAGACATTTCTCCAAAGAGGCCAATACAGATGGTCAATAGACATATGAAAAGATGCTCAACATCGCTAGTCATCAGAGAAATGCAAATAAAAACCACAATGAAGTATCACCTCACCCCAGCTAGAATGGCTATCATCAACAAGACAAATAGTAACAAGTGTTGGAGAGGCTGTGGAGAAAAAGGAACCCTCATACAATGTTGGTGGGAATGCAGACTGGTGCAGCCATTATGGAAGGCAGTGTGGAGGTTCCTCAAAATTTAAGAATAGAATTACCATATGACCCAGCAATCCCTCTCCTGGGTATCTACCCAAAAAATCTGAAAACATTTATCTGTAAATATCTATGTACTCTGATGTGCACTGCAGTTTTATTTATGGTGGCCAAGATATGGAAACAACCAAAGCGTCCTTTGCTAAATGATTGGATCAAGAAGACGTGGTATATATACACAATGGAATACTATTCTGCCATAAGAAAAGATGAAATAGTGCCATTTGTGACAACATGCATGGATCTTGAGATTATTATGCTAAATGAAGTCAGACAGAAAAAGTCAAGAACTATATCAGTGACATGTGGGATATGAAACTGAAAGCAACAAAGGAACAAAACAAACAAATGAAGAAACAAAAACAAATGAAGAAACAAATGAAAAACAAAAACAAAAACAGGCAATAATTTGGTGGTTACCAGAGGGTAAGTGGGGAGGGGAGTGGTAGATGAGGGTAAACGGGATCAACTATATGGTGATAGAAGGAGAACTGACTCTGGGTGGTGAAGACACAATGTGATATAGATGATGTATTACAGAATTGTACACTTGAAACCTATGTAACTTTACTAACCATTGTTACCCCAATAAACTTTAATTACAAAAAAGTAAGACAAGCGAATAAAATTCAGAAATCATTAGCATAGCTAGATACCATGAAATTCAGATATGAGATGGTAGGCCTTTGGCTCACTGTGGGAGTAGGAAGGAAAGGAAAAATCTGAAAGACTGTTAAAAGAAAATCTGTGACATACTTGTCCCTTCTATGTAGTCTTTCCCAACACACATTGCCCTTGATTTTATAACCTTGCTCACATCCACTTTTAGCTTTATATTCTAAGAAGCAGTATCTGCTTTATGCAATTGAGTTGAATAATTAATACTAGAAATGCCTACCATTTGGGGTGTGCCAATTTTACAAAGAAGAACTGGACCTATTTGGTATGGAACACAGCCATGTGGCGGGGTTGGAGGGAAGAAAAGGTTTACATGATCCAGCAACGTCAAACATTTACAAAATCTCAGGATACATTGAAGAAATAGTGTCTTGATTATTATAAGCCAAGCTATTCAGCCCTTTTATAACATGTTATGTTTGATTATAGCTATCACATTTTACAAGGGGTATTGACAAACTGGAGGGATTACAGAAGGAAAGGGGATGTGTTCACTGTCAAAAGCCAAAGACAGATAATTTTTTCAACACATTTATTCATCAAATGCTTATTCAGTCTTTAGTTGGGGAACTCTGGGGAATTCAAAGTGAAAAACAACATGAACTCCGATCTATAAGAGCTTGTAGCTGAGTAATCATGGTGGTTCTTCAAATGTTAGAACCAAGCTATCATGTTGACAAGAGAGTAAATGCTCTGAACAGTGGGTAAACATTAAAGTGGGCTAGTATGCACTCTATCAAAAAAATTACTTTTTATAATTATTAGAGTTGTTCCACTCTAATTATAATTATAATTATTAGAGTTGGACAGTTTCCTCCTGAAGTAGTGAGACCTCTATCCTAAGGGAGAATGTAAAGCAGGAGCAGGATTATTATACAGCAATTCTTCCTTGGATGGGTGAGTAGACCAGGTAATCCACAAGGTCCTTCCTATCTCCTAGGATATTTGAGTCTATAACTTATAAACAAACTATTAGTTTCAACAATATTCATTATTACTGTTATGTTCCAAGCAGTGTTCAGTTTTGGAAATAAAAAGATTATCAAGACCAGTCCCTACGTCAAATAGGGAACCAGTGAAACATGAGAAGCTAACAATATTCCACTATGATATATTAAACTAACAGAATTATCAAACTGCTGTAGGAGCATAGTGGGATGAAATTAATGAATGTGTGAAAAAGGGAGGGGAGGCCTCTCCTGAGTAGGTCACATGATCTGGTCTTTGAATGAGCGTGAGAACTGGTCAACATGAATTTAGATCATAAACCCAGGCCACTCCTTTGAACTCTTGATTTCTATATCCAACTTGCTAGATACCTCAAAGTCACCTAAAATTCAAATTTACCCAAGAATCAACAAATGCTCCTTCCCTACCTTTTAATTGCCAAAGCTATGAATGATCCCTTTGCATAACTCCAATTCCATTCCATTTTTTGAAACCAGAATCCCAGGGAACATCCCTTTTCATACCATTTCCCCCACCTTACATGTGGAATCCAATCTCAAGCATCAAACCCAGTATGTATATGTATATGTGTGTATGTGTATGTGTATACGTATATGCATATTTTCTCCAATCTAGTCATCTTTAATATCACCATCTCTAACCTTTTCTATTATAATATCCCCCTATCTGACCAACATGCATTCCTTGAATTATTCTCTTATCCAATTCTTTCTTCAAGCCGCAATTAGAGCAATCACTTGAAAAGAGTCATCCCATCCACCTCCTATGTTCTGTCACACTTTCCATTCATTTACTTTTACCTGAAATCCCATGCCTGATCTTTAGTAGAGAGAAACTTCTCAATTTTTAATATATTCTTTAAGGAAATCTTCTCTGTGAAATTGACTTGAACTTCCCCAGGCACAGTTAATTGCCATTTTCTCTACATTTCCTTGGCCCTTTGTGTATACTATACAGAATTCTGTATGCTATACAGAATTATCTTCTGTATGTGGATGTAATTGGTAGAGAGTAAATGCTCAGTAGACATTTACTGAATTCATGTATTTACAGCTAAATCTTTCCTCACTGCTGGGAAACCAATAAAAGTCGAACTTCAACAACAGTCCCATCTCTCTACACAGGTATCAACCCAATCTTGACCTCTGGCTTCCCCACTCTACCTGCTACTCCTGATATCTTCTAAATCACCTCGCTTTGTACTTTGGCTTCTGGGACCTTCCTCAGAACCTTGGTGTTTGATGAACTATTTGTATCCATTTCTCCAGCTTCCTGCCTTTGCCAGCCTCCCGAATCCTAAGCACTTAGTGTAGTGAGCAATGCTTTTGCTGCTGGTCCAGCTCATGGCTGCAGTCAAGTCAAGTCTCCTATGAAAACTAGAGTTTATAAATGTTTATAAACGTCACCAACGCGTCCGTTTTGTGAAACAAGGTAATGATGCTCATTTTCCAAAGGTTTGGCAAGAGTATACAATAAGGTAGAGTGATTATATATCTTGAGAGTTAATAGCAGTGACTCCCATCATGCACTCTGCTGAAAACTAAAATACATCTCCCAAAGTGAATAAATGTATGAATGTAAATTACTAGTGACAAGCGTCAACCACTCTACTCACTTCTGCCCGATTAGCTCTGCCAACGAGCGTCAAAATGATACTAGAGCTAGTAAATGAGAGCCAGATGGGTCTCACAACACATAATGATAGTCTATGTTGACCCACACCTCCCGAACTGTCATGGTCCATTAAAGAATGTCTTATTCATAGGGGTAGGTCAATGGCTGCGTACTGAAAATGGAAACTGCTGAATCATTCCAAGTTCATGTTATCAATAAGAAGACTTCATTAGTGCCTTCCATGTTTCCTACACTTTTGAATACTTTCTTACATGGAGACCTTTATTTTAATAAGCCTTCTATAATTTTTGAAAAAGGAACCTTTTCTTGAATGACAGTTGTATTATAATAATCTTTTCTCTAAAACACCATTGCTCTGCAATGATTGCTTCTATGACCAAAACAAAAATTACCATATTAATTACAAAAGAAAACTTACATACAGTTCAGGTCAAAAAATAAATAATTTTGAAAAATGTGCACCTCAATTTCTTATAGACCACTCCTCACATTTCATCTTTCAGTATATACTTTTACAGTTTAAATCACTCAATTCTGCTTCGTTGTTCTAGGACACAATTATAAAAATGGTCTGAAATAGAGAGTAAACATATCTTTTCACAGTTGGTTCCTTTCAAGAAATGATAGCTGGTTACCTCGATCTGTGCGGTGTGGTTAGCATAATATTTTAAGGCTTCATCTCCATCTTCTGGATCTGATCCTGGTTTAAGCATCTGCTGTAACAATTTGTTGTGGCGGGCCAACTGGAGGGAAAAAGGGGAAAAAGTTTTAGATATTTTTCCCCTTTTCTGGAAATAAACTTTGAAATTACTTTGTCCAGTTGTACACACAGCTTCACAGTTCTGGGGATAATGGCAATTAATTACATTTCAGGAATACATGTCTATTTGAAAGGCATAAATAATGAAATCACAAGTATCAGCTATTACTACATCAATCTTATACTTTCATTTGGAAATACATATGTTTTTAGCATGAGAAGACTGTCTTGTTCAGAGTAGGTGCTCAATTAACCTATGTTGATTACATTTATATCTCCTGTAAATGAATAATTGTGCCAGGAAGAAGAAAAGCCAAGTGATATATAATTGATATTACCTATAATAAATTGAAACTACATACACATATAAAACAACTCGATGAACCATTGCAACAGGCCAGTGGGTATGGTACCAATACAAATGGCAGCTTCCTATGTACACATAAATAGGTATCTATATTTCAGAACAGTTTCTCTTATGGCATGTAATCAAAGCTCTACATTAGGAATTCATACTAAAGTCCTATACTTCTGCATATTCATACATCAAAATTGGTACTTTATGGGTACCTATCTCAGTTTTATGGTAATTTAAACTGGACATTTAAAAAACAAAAATCTCATCATAAATTATAAACCACTGTTGATAGAAGTAATCTTTCTCTCTCATTTGAATGTCTATGGCATTTGTTGACTAGTTCTCTCACTTTGTAGGTAACTAATACATATTGCCTTCATTCTCTATTTTATGATTATCTTAAACAATTCCTGAAAACCTTGTAATGTCTTTAACCTTTTGGTTATCTTACTTATGCTTCACGATCCTCAAGCTTTCCTAGTAACAATGGATGTCCACATATTTCTTTTATTCCTATCACACTTTCTACCTCTTACTCTGTGCCAGGTGCTGTCCTAAACACTTACGTACAAAATCTCATTTGACCCAGCTAAGAAATCCTGGGGTAGGCACTCTTATTAGCCCCATTTTACAGTAGGGAAAACTGAGGCACCGAGTATTTAAGGGACTTGCCTGTGATAACATAGTCAGAAAATGAGAGCCAGTACTGAACTCAAGCAGTTTGGTTCCAGAGTCAGTATTCTTATCAACATTACAGAGCAATAAATAAGTCTTTGTATTATTCATAGGATGTTAATTCAAATTATAATTATAAAGAATAGAGATGAATTTTAAACAATAATCCAGTACCTATAAAAACCAAATAAACACCATCCTTATAAGTGATAATTTGGTAAATTAAATATTTATTCAATGGATGCTGCTCTGGAGCAAATCATTTTTGAAACTATTATTTTAGAATTGACTTTTAGGAATATTTATAAATCACTCAAGAAAACCATTTCCTGTTTTTGTCGACATTTTATTTTTGACTAAATATGAATTATACAGATTTTTATTAAAAACTATAGTCACGAAACTTGTTGTGACTTGCAGGTGTTTCTAAAACTCTAAATGCCTTTCAAACTAAAATTATTCTAGTCATTTAGAAACTTTAGCATACGTTTTAAGAAGTGCCAGTTCTTGAAGGTAAAACTGGCATGATTTGTCTACAGATTGGATCTGGGGCATGAAAGAAAGAGAGGAGTTAGCAATGACTCTCAAATTATTAACCTGAGCAACTGAAAGTTTAGACATGCCTTTTACTAAGGAGAAATGCAGGAGAAACATATTTAGGGGGAGCAAATCAGGTCTCTGGTTTTGGACACATGAAGCTTTAGACATCATTCAAAAGGAGATGACCAGAGGCTGTTGGATATGTTTGTGAGGAGTTCTGGGCAGAGGTTGGGGCTGGAAATATATACCTTTAGGGATCATCAGTGTACGGCTGCTATTTAAAATCATGAACCTTAATGAAATCATCTAAAAGTGAGTTTAGAGAAAACAGAACCAAGGAATTTCAATACAGGTTAGGAAGATGAGAGGTATCATCAAAGAAGACTGAGCAAGTGAGGGCCAGCGAGGTGTAGGAACAAACCAGTGAAACCAGGTTTGTTTTACTGGTTTGTGAAACAAACCTGGCAACTAAAGAAAGAACTTCAAGATGGTGGGAGTGGCACCTCATCAGGTGTTGCTGACAGTCCAACCAAAGGAGGACTGGGAAGTGGTCATTGGGTTTAGCAGCTTGGAAGTTACTGGTAACCCTGAAAACAGCTGTTTCAGGGAGTGATGGAGCCTAACCTAGTGAGATTAAATAAGAATGGGAGGAGAGGAAGTATAAACAATGAGAGCAGGCAACTCCTAAAAAGTAATGCTGTAAGGGCGAGCCAAAAACTAGGGTGGTAGCTAGAAAAATGGATAAGGTAAAAAGATGAGTATATAACATAATGTTTGTTTGATTTTGAGAGAAATGAAATGTTTGCTAGAGCAACATCTGGACTATGTGAGAATGGAATGATACAGTGTATAAATGGAAGGACTTGCCGTAGAAACAAATTCACCAAGGAAGGGCCAGTAAACATGTTTGTGAGGCCAGCGGTGAATGAGGCCAGTAAGCATGTTTATGTGTGTTTCTCCAGGGAGGTTCAGCTGTCTGGTTCCAGGCATGCAGTAGGCAGACTCATAATTAATGAGATTTGTGGTTTTGCAGGGTGAGGTCAAAAACACACAAAGAAAGAGACACGTGGAAACTAAGTGTCTATTCAAGGAATTTAAATGGGACCATAGAGTGTAAGCTGAAAAGGGAAGGAAATGAAGCCAGGAAGGACAATGAAAAGGTAGTAGGATAAATGAATTGGAGTTTATAAGGGAAGGGGGGGAAAATGTGTTGGAGTTGAGGTGCTAGAAGAAGTGAAAGAAGTGCTAGTTAGGAAGGTTTAACCAGAGTGAGATACGTGAAATGGAGCTTATTGACAAAGTGTAGGGAGCGGTGATAGATTAGTAATGATCAAGTTTTAGGTGACATAGGTTTCCCTATGTCAATCATTTAATTGCTTCTCACACTTCCACTACCACGCTGGTCTGAGCCACCCAGAATACTGCAGAAGCCTTTTCACTGTTCTCCCACCTCTATCATTGTTCTCTAGTACCTAGCCTTAACACAAAGAGGAGCTGGAATCATCCTTTCGATCAGATCATGCCTCTTAGCTCAAAACTCTCTTCTGAACCCTGCCGCCTCATTTAGAGTGACAGCCAGTGAGGACTCCAGACTCTGGCCCCGCTACATTTGTGAACTCTTCTCCTAGAACCCCACAGCCCCAGCCACACTGGCTCCCGACTGTTCCTTCAACCTGAGAAGCATGTTTCCACCTCAGTCCTTTGCCTGGATTCTCTTCCTCGAGATACCCACATGGCTTGCTTCCTGACCTACTTCTGGGCTCCTTTCAAATACTGTCTTATCAATGACCACACTTTAAAATATCAACTCAGTCATCCCGTCTAACACATCTAACACCATTTCTTGCTCTATTTTTCCCCATAGTATATAGTAATGATCTGACCTACCACATTTTATAATCAATCTCTTTATCTCCCCCTATAAGAAAGCAAGCTTATTTCTTAGAGGACACAGATTTTCATCTGTTTTGTTCACTGCTGTATTTCCAATGCTTAAACCAGTGTCTGGCCTATAGTAGATGCTCAATGCATATTTGTTTAATAAATTGAATATAACTATCAGAACTCTTCAGTCTTACATAAAGGATAGCTTTCCAAGGTGAGACAATAATTTCAATAATTTTTATAAACTTATTTATTAAATAGTTTTTACTTCTTTAAAGTCACTTTAAAGTCACAGGGTCAAAAATTACTATAATTATTTTAAGAAACCAATCATGCTATTTTATGTGACATAATTAATAATGCAAATATGTATAAACAATTTTCATTTAGTATATCCTGCTTAACATATCAGGTCTTCTACCTTTCCTGTAGTCTTAGTGAGATAATTCTATGTTTTGTCTTGTCTTATCACACGTAAGCAGCACTTTAAAAGGCACTTTAAAAAATGCCTAGGATTCCCTTCATATGTTCAAACATTTAAAACAATATTTTCATTCATAATTATATAAATAATCTCTACATTTCTTGGAAAATTTTAAATATATATAATAATAAAACCAAATAGAAAATACTACACCATTTTTTTCTATCTGGATGTCTTTTATATTCTTTGTAACTAAGACCCTTTCCTGACAAGTACCCTAGTTTGCTTTTCCTTACTCTGTGTTCAAATAGTGCCCTATACATATCTAGATAGTAAAATTTCTCATATTGTATCTTATCAACTATTACTTCTCTCCAGTGGCTGTGACATCCTCAAGGAAAAGGGCCTGGTCTTACCTCTGTATTCTCAGACACAAAAACAGAACTTGGTACATTAAATAGACTCAATAAATATTTGCTGAATCAACAAAGAAGTGGGTTAATTCTTAATATTCATTATGTATTTGTGTGGTCAAGGACTCTTAAATCTCAGTGAATTATCCTCCTTGATAAAAGAGAAAGGCCAAATAAATCTGATTAGACATTAGATGATGGTAGAATTCCAGTGTTTGCAGAAATAAAATATTTATTTTCTTGTTTCATAGTTATTCGTGTACTTCTATCCCTTCTGCTAGACTGTAAGTTATTTGGAGAGGGAAGGACCAGGTTGAATGGAGCTCTATATGAAGCAAGGATAGCATCCAGATTACATAGACAAAACACAAAAAAAGTAAAAAATATCTCCATGATTCTGAAATACATGAAAATGACTGGTATCAACATAGAGCTCTCTTGGTCCAAATTATCAGTTCACTATAAGTACAGTACAACTTCTCAGGGATCAATTAACATAGCTGCAATAGTTTTTAAATATTTAGTCCCCAATATATGCAATTCTACTAAAAATATTATGTAGAATGGCCGCACTGCCAACCGAAGACATCTGTTGTTTCTTAGTGATAGGCTCTATAGATATATTTTGTCTACTATTCCCTCACATATACCTTTTACATGACATAAATAAAGAAAAAAAAACCCAGAATCTAAAGATGCTATAGCATCATTTATTATTAAGTGCTCTGGAAACCTATGGTGAAAACACTTGGTATGTTTCTGGACAAGTAGAGCACATCTGTGGAGAGCCATCACAGTAAGAAATCTAATTTAAATCCTAATTAAAAACTGATGGACAGCTAATGAAGGACAGCCATCCAACTTTCCCTGACAGAGACCCTCACAGCAAGCAGTTCGTGAAATTAGCTGATGTCACTACACAACATGGTCTGAAAAATCAACCAACAACCGATATTAGTAATATTGAGAGTCTGAAACGGGCTGTGTTCTAAAAGGGAATAACGTCACAGGTGGTAAATCTCTGGGTCCTAGAAACACTTGTAATCCACAACAATCTTTCATCAGGCAAAATAGTACCAATTGTGTTTTATGCTGTGTGGACATGGTGCCTAATTTGTCATACCTACTTAATAAGTGGTGCCAAAATAATGTTATCAATACCTTTTTAGTTCATTAATACAAACAGGAAAACTAGCCCTGGCATCATTTATCATTTACCATAATATCAAAGTTTTAAAACAAAATGCAATGTAATACATGAGGAGATATATGCATATGTATTAGTGAGGAAGGGATCAAAAGCATTGGTGAATAGTTAGCCTTATAAAAGAATAAAAACATATCCCCCACAGAGAAAGACTGCCAAGAAAGGCTAGGGATTCCTTCATTATGTGTTAAAAAGAAGAAAAGGAAAATCATGATTAACCATGCCACATTTGTAATTTAAATACATTTGTAATTTAAATTAAATTACATTTGTAATTTAAAAAGCACTAAAAGGAATCATATATATATATATATATATATATATATATATATATATATATGCATATATACAGAGGGTGCCAAAAGTGTATACACATTTTAAGGATGGAAAACTCTATTAAAATTGTAATACTCAATATATACTGATAACAAAAGATGAAAACAAGTCACATTTGACGTCTGCAGTTACAAGAGGTGCTCAAAGTGGTTCCCATCGCGTAATTTTAATACAGTTTAATAAACACACACAAACCTTCTAGTAAACACATATAACCTACAGCAGGGTCTTTGACTAACCTCACGCAGGTTTTTAAAACCAAGATTGGGGAATAAAGAAGACAGACATAGGCTTTTCACTTTTAGTAACATCCCTTACTGAACTATTTCACATTTATCTTCTTATCATTAGGATTTTAATGTCCATTTCTATTTAGGTCCAAGTAAGGATGGAGTAAAAAAAACCAAGCAATTGCACTTGAATGATATTCAACAATAATTATTCTTCGGCATTTATCTGTGAATTTTTTTACGTGAGTTCTACTTTTATTAATTGGTAAAACTGACACGGCAACTGCCTTTCCAAAGATTACAAAGTGAGCTGGAACCTGAAGGCAGAATACAGTTGCCTTATATGTTTAGGTTAATAATTGTACAATGCTTTTATACCAAACACTCTTGTTTGAA
The DNA here is from genome assembly GCF_964194185.1 of Rhinolophus hipposideros. Taxonomy (NCBI): domain Eukaryota; kingdom Metazoa; phylum Chordata; class Mammalia; order Chiroptera; family Rhinolophidae; genus Rhinolophus; species Rhinolophus hipposideros. Next base: position 37,755,069 of record NC_138055.1, read on the forward strand.
GCGAGAGAAATCTGCTGCAGAGTATACAAATGAAGGTTTTACATATTCTAACATGCTTAAAATATGCAAGCCCTGTATTTTCAAAACATCTATTTTCTCTATTTTTGAGATCTTATGTGCAAAGCACAATATTACTGTGGGATTATAGAGAGAAGTAAACTTTCTTCTTTTAAGCAACCTACTTTCTAGTTGGAGGAATTAAAACAATTATAGAAATGAAATTAACATGAGGCAAAATAAGGGCAGAAATACATGGAGACTCATATTTGTTTGATGGCTTTAGAAAAAGAATCATGCAAGCAATGCACCTAATAACAGTTTTAAAGTATGGGTAAAATGTCCATAGGTAGGAAAAGGAAGGAGTGGATGGCAGGAGAAAGCCATTCTGCATAGAGGGGGATCTGCAGGAACAAAGTTACAGAGAATGGGGAATGGAAGACAGGACAAGAATTTGGAGCCATACTAAATGCTATGTGAGGTGTCTGAGTAGAAAATAACACTGTGGGTTGAATAGTGTCCAGCAAAAATGATTCTAACCCCAGTACCTGTGAATGTGACCTTATTTGGAAATAGGGTCTTTGCAGATGGAATCAAGTTAACATGAGGTCATAGTGGATTAATGTGGGCTAATGTCCTAAAAGAGGGAAATTTGGACACCGACACATACACACAAGGAAAATAACATTCGATGACAGGAGAGATTGGAGTGACGCAAGCCAAGGAACACCAAAGAGTGTCGGCAACCCCCCGAAGCTAAGAAGAGGTGGGAAAGGGTGCTACCCTAGAACCTTCAGAGAGAGCATGGCCCTGCGGACACTGTCATTTAGGACGTTCAGCCCCCAGAACTGTGAGAGAAAAAAAGTCTGCTGCTTTAAGCTACTAAGTTTGTGGTGATTTGTTATGGCAGCCCTAGGAAGCTGTCTTAGTCTGTTTGGGCTGCTGTAACAAAAAATACCCTAGACTGAGTGGCTTATAAATCACAGAAATTTATTGCTCACATTTCTGGAGGTTGGGAAGTCCAAGATCAAGACACTGGCAAGACTTGGTATCTGGGAAGGACTCCTTCCTCATGGAAAGATGTCTTCTCATTATAGCCTCACTGGCGAAAGGAACAAGGGATCTCCCTCCAGCCTCTTTTATAAGGGCACCAATCCTATTCATGAGGGCTCCACCATCAAGATCTAATCACCTCCCCAAAATCCCACCTCCAAACACCATCACACTGGGCATTTGGATTCACAATATGTATTTAGGGGAAACACAAATGTTCAATGTATTGCGGAAGCTAATACAAATACAAACTATGAAGGAATCTTTTCTCTTAACTGTGGCAAGATAAACTGAGATCTTATTACCTATCTTTTCCCTTCTATTAGAAAAGGAATGTAGGGATTAGGGAGAATCCATTTGGGAATCAGTACTTTCATGATGTCATCTGTCCAGAGCTACTCTTAGTACTGTGAGGTCCTTTATAAAGAAAATAGCCTAAAGAAGAAATAATTGTTCCACTAGAATACTGATACCAGAACTATTCTGTTAGGAGTAGGGTCAAAGTCATGTTAAGAAGAAGAAAAGGCTTTTTCACATGAGACAGTTCAGGCATGTGGTCTCAGCAAGAAATTATTCACTGTGGCAGGGATATTTGCACTTAGACACATTAGAAAGAAATCAGCTTCAGGCATTCCTAGTAGAGAGGAGCACATCCTTTCCACTTCAGTCAGCAGAATCAAGGCGTCAGAAAACCCCCTCAGCTTAAATCTGAGGTTAAATAATGAAGAGCTAGTTTCTCAAGGTGGAAATGGTGGTATTTTCCAAAAGACAGGAGTGAGCACATTAGCAAGTTGGGGGAGGGGCAAAGTGAGGGGAGAGGAAAGGTGGAAGATTATAATAGATAGGCTATGGAAAGCAATGAAAGTACTGATTCTCCACTGGTGTAATGGAATAGATTAGTTGGAAAAGGTAACAAATCTGTCTTAAAAAGTTAATCCTTACTGACTCTGGGTGGTGAACATACAATGTAAGATACAGATGATGTATTACAGAATTGTACACCTGAAATCTATGTAACGTTACTAAAAAAAAAAAAAAAAAAAAAAAGTGAATTCTTGTTTGTTTGTTTTTTTTCTGTTTTCCAGACTTCCTTTTTCCCTAGCCAAATACAGTTGCCCATATTGTCTTGAGCAGAATTTGGATTGAAACCAGATGGAAGGAGAAAGAAACAATGTTCATTTTTCCTGACTTCCAAAATAGTCTCTTGAGAATCCAAAGAGAAAGCCCCAAACAAAGTGAGGCCAAGAGGAAGGCTGACAACGAGGAGGAAACAGAATAGAGGGTGTTCATTCTGAGAAATACCATTTGGCAAACCTGGGAAAGAGAACAAACAAACTCCTGAGCACCCTGCAAAGTAGCTGTGGAAGATTCGTGGACCATCAGACCACAGGACCACAAACCCCAAGGAAAGCATGGGACTTCAAGGCTGTTTTCTCTCATCCCCACCAAACACAAGCAACTGGAGGGAAGTAAGGAACTGGCCTCTTCCTTTCCCCAACAGGACTGATAGAGGGACCATAGAACACCAGCATTACCCTTCACGATAGCATCTTTATACAAGGAGTTTAAAAAACATAGGTTTTACTTATCTAATATCTCCAATAAATTCTTTATGATTCCTATTTCTATTACAATGGTGGCCAAACTAAGACAAAGATATGTGCAAAATGACAAGAAATTCACAAAAAAATTTTAAGAAAAACTAATTTTCAGATGCTCTAGACTCATTGATTAGGGTCTCTCTGAAATTACAATAAAATCAATAAAAGACATTTAGTGATTATAATAAATGATAACTCAACCTTTGAAGCAGGGCAAAGCAGGAGGGGAAAAAACAATAAATGGCAAGAAACAATGCATTTTTAAATGATTTAAGGTAGTAAATTATCTTTGTACTATGGTCTAGACATAAAGCATTACAAAGTGCTGTGAGGAAGAATCTAACTTTCCTACTGATTGCTAATATTCATCATAATATGAAGTTTCTCAAAACTTGGTCCCTGGACCAGCTCATCAGCCTCATCTGGGAATTTGTTAGAAAAGCAAATTCTTGGGCCCATCTCAGACCTTCAGAATTGGAAACTGGGTGTGGAGCCCAGCAACCTGTTTTAACAAGCCCTGTGAGCATTGCAACCTGCTACCAATTGACAACCATTATTCAATAGTTTTTTTTTTAGTTTTACAAATTTTTTATTCAACATTGCAATTTTCCTTTCTTAGGAAAGGTAAAACTGCAATTTTTTTAATTAAAGTTTATTGGGGTGACAATGATTAGTAAAGTATACACTTAAAACCTATCCTAATAGATTTTATAATCAGGACCCATTTAGATTCTTGAGAGGAAATCCACTTTTTTAAAAAATCTAAAACTAAACATAAAAGAAGCAACTGTTTTTAAAGGAGTTTTTCCTTTAAAAACCTACAAGAAAAATGTAAGCATTTAGACACTCATGATAATAGTAAATAATTTACTGAATAAAATTTTCAAAAAAATTGAAATTGAGATCAGACATATAAAAATATTCCATTTAATTTTTTAAAACTGGTCATTTATCACTCATAGATTCCAATTTCTGAGCTGACTTTGCTCTTTTAAAAAGATTTCTATACTAAAATCCCACTGCAGTAAAAAATATTAGTCTATAAGATTTACATAATTATTATAATAAATATATTAGTTTATAAAATTAGATAAGTTTACTTCATGAAAATAGAGACGAACAAAATTACTTTCCAAAGTAAGCTTTTTCCGTACAATTATTTAAGTTACATTTCTTCTTCATTTCCATTTTTTCAACTAAAACAAGTCATATTTCTTTTACTTTAATACATCAGAAATTATGTAAGTATTTAATTAAGAATTTATAATTTTAAGCTAAAATAACTGACATTTTACATTTTTATGCAAAATCGAATGAAGTATAATGCTTAATTGTTTCTGATATCAATGTAAGAATATATATCACTATTTTCTGAATGACTAAAACTGCATGAAAATAAATTGTATGTAAGTGGGTCATCTTATCTGAAATCAATATTCCACAAAAATATTCTTTATTAATCATTGTTGCAGTGTTCTATTCAAAACAAAATATTTCAGGATGAGAAGCAAGAAAAGAAACTAATTCTACATGTTTAACGGGGTTATCCAAAATACAGATACACATTAATCAGAAAAAGGTAGAAATGCAATACATAAATGATGTATTATAGAAATGCACACTTGAAACTTATGTAATTTTATTAACCAATGTCACTCCAATAAATTTAATTAAAAATTAATAAATAAAAGGAAAAGAAGGAGCAACTGATCTCTAGGAAACCTTAAAATGATGTACACTTGGAGTATTTGCTTTTATTTCGTACAATTGATGCCAGAGAGAAATTTTTTCAGACCCTATTTCTTTTTGATACAAATAAAGACAAGCCTTTGGAATTTCTAGATCTCACTATTGCCATAAAGGAAGTAATGTACTTCTTCAGAACCAGAGAGAATATAGTAGCTTTTTCAAGCATCTAGAAATGAATTTTCTGGATATTTACCATCATGTCCCCCTCCTTAGTGATTTTTAAATATCGTTTGGAAAACACTAAAAGAATAGAAGGATTCTTCTCCATAATAATTAACATCATGATATGTGATTGTGAATTATTTATTTGATTTTAATGTATCTCCCTCACCTAGAATATTAGTCCGAGGCGGACAGAAATTTTATTTCGTTCACTGTTGTGTCCCGTGCAGCTAGAACAGTGTCCAACACAGAACAGCTCCTTCATAAATACTTACTGAGTGGATGGATGGATGAATGGCATAGACTGTTTCTGTTTGTTTGTTCAGTTTTTAATGGGAAATGTGTTTAATTTTCCAAAGGAGATTGATTTTTTAGAAATTGTTGAATTACAGTTTGAGAGATGCTTTAATTTCTATTTCTGGAATAAAGTAATTAGTCATTTACAACATAAAGACGTTAGACATTATAGCATTGCTTATCTCCTCAGAAGCATCCTGATTCTTTCACTGTGTCTAGTGATGATGTTTTTTTCCAAGGTAGTACCAAGCAGTGCAGAAAGCCATGTTTATGAGACCTATGGCCATATTAAAATAGGTCTTGTGGCTGACTGGGAAAAACTTAAGAGAGTCCTTGCTCTTCAAGTAACTGTTGGAGTGAGTGGGCTTATTATCCACACCGAGGGACTCTCTCTGGTTTTGCCACTGACTTTATGGGAACACGTACCAATCACTTGACCTTTTTATGTCTACAGGTCCTAGCTGTGAAATAACAATGATACCTACAATATTGCATCAAAAAGAATTACTGGAGGATTTGCGCTCCTAATGCTCCTTAAGTTTCTGAACCAACCAGGCTTAGTGAGAACACAGTATTACTATGCCACTCTCCTCTATGAAATGCCAATTCTAAGAATGAGTCAATTGCTTTTCTCTAACTCCTAGTCTTGACAAAGCCACTTTTAAGTGAGTTAATTAAAGGCCTGGAATTATAATGATGAGTTCCACAACAGTTCTCACACTGCCAGTGTGCTCAGGGATACAATCTGAAGCGCACAAATTAGCCAGATGCAAAATCGGGGGTGGGATACAGGGAATTGAGAAGAAGCACTGTGAGATAATTTTCAGGAACTTGAAGCTCAATTGCTTGAAAGCATTTCAACTTCAGGTTTCTGCAGCTTTCTATTTCTGAGTTACATCAGACTGAGAAATATGCTAGTCCTGTCTCTATGTTTAACGGTCTCATCGACAGCTGCCTGTAGGAAAAAAAAAGGCCAGCTTTTGTTAGAGTGGTTCTCAAAGTGAGAGAATTATTGCTCAAGTGAACTTCTACATTTCAAAGGCAAACCTAATAAAGGAGGAAAAGAGGTGGCAAGGTGAATTTCAACTCTAAGTAAGGATTCAGATCAGTTGAATCAAACTGAAAAGAGACAAAGAATTTTCAACATGTATTTTGTTACTTGTTCATTCAGTGACATCCAACACCCTTTTAAATGTTACCTAGTCATTCAGAAGTTAAATTACCCAGGTTGTAAATAAAAAGACAAAGGAAGAGCATACAAAAAAGAGAGAAGAAGGGAGGAAAAAATTGAGAGGCAAAGTCATTTAGAACACCTTGTTCTCCTTTCTTAAAAAATATTATCACTAACTGGTAGAGACGTCATTTCAAGATACAAGTATTCAATACAAACATATAGATATTACAGACAAAGTTATTGCCTGCATTATAAGCTTCTTTGGTATTATATGATGAATCATCCATATAGGAAACAGTATTGTCAGACCCATTAAGTATGTTAAAATAACATAAAGTCCCACTTATCCCAATCCAAATCAAACAAAAATTCTCCTTGTAACTTAAGCAATCATGCTTCGTGTATTCCTTGTATGTTCATTCTAAAATACTTAATGATAAACCTCTCCTCTGGTGTGTGCCCAGTAATTCTCTAGGCATTGGGGTTGTAATAGTGAACAAAACAGACAAATCTTCTGTTCTTATGGAGTTGACCTTCTGGTAATGGGCAATAAATAAACAAATACATGGTCTATCAAAATGGGAAAGTGCTATGAAGAAAACAAAACAGAAGATTGGAGTAATGAGCTTAGGGGGATGGAGGCTGCCATTTGAAATCAAATGGTCAGAGTCCATTGTAACAGAAACTTAAAAAGCAGAAGAAACAGCAGTTCAAAGAAACAAAGCAGAATTATGTTTGTTGGCTTCAAAGCAGAGCCATGAGAACAGGGTGGCTTGAGCAGATAAGGAGGAAGGTGGCCAGAAAGGTGGGTAGAGGGGGCAGGGGGAGGGGGTCATATCGGAAGGCTTTTGAAGCCAATGCCAAGATTTGACTTTTGCTCAAAAGCTTGAAGTATTATTTAGGCAGAGTGGTGACACAATCTGTATTATGCCTTTAAGGGTTCAGTGCAGCTGCTGGGTTAGAAAAGACACTAAGGAATGCACAGGTGAATGAAAGTGGGAAGAACAGTTAGATGCCTATTGAAATAATCCAGGTGAGAGACGATGGTGGTTTTGGACCAGGTGGTAGTGAAAGATGTGGGCAGACTCTGGAACATTTCATTACAGAAGCGAAATGAGGACAAAGATGGCTAGAGAGTGGGATTGTACAATGGTTAGCATCACAGGTTCTGGACAGACCTGGGATCAAATCTCTTCTATCCTACTTGTTCACACAGCAACCGTGGGCAAGAAATGTAGCTTAACTAAGCTTCACTTTTGTATTCTGCAAAATGAGGTTAGTAAGAGTACTTTATGAATATTTATCTCAGAGAGGTATTGTGATGAATAGATGAGACACAGCTCCTGAGACAAAGTACGTACTTGGTAAATATGAGCCCAAATAATAGAAAAAGATAAAAGTAATCAGGAACACAATCATAAAAAGTCTCCTAAGCCCTGTTAGTGAGTGTACACTCTGTTCTATTGGAAGCTATTGAAATGTTGAGCGAGGAGGAGACAGACACACCAGATGGCATTTTAGAATAATCTTTCTGACTTCCCTGTGGAAAGTGGATTAAAATGGGTCTTGAATGGAGGCAAAGAGACAGGAGGCTGCTTCAGTTGTCCAGGCAAGAAATGATAATGGCAGTAGAAGGAAACTGGCAGTAAGAGTGAGACGACTAGATAGATCCGAGACATTCAGAAGCAGAACTGATGGGACATGCTGTCTGGGTGGGGGAGGTGGAAGGGTCAAGATGAATGCCAGCTTTCTAACTTGGTAACTGGTTAGAGAATCATGGCACTCACTGAGAAAGGGAGCTCAGAGTAATTCTAGGAAGAGGCATATGATTATCTCAGGACTGCTTTCCTGTGCCAAAGCAAACTTGGATTGCAACACAAAAGAAAGGAAAATGTCAGGGCCCTCAGAATCTGGGAAGGGTATGACTGCATGTCACTACCTGTACCCAAAGTATTAATCTTTTCCTGGTATGTGTATTTAATGTATGGCATTGGAAAATTTCTCCCTTAGTGCGTGTCAGTGTTGAACACGTGGGAGTGATCAACTTAAAAACAAGTTAAATACGAAGGATTTCAAGAATCAGTGATATTTATAGTCGATAAAACAGAGGGTGATGAAGGGGAACAATTACAAGGAAAATTTGCCCAAAGAAATAGTTTTCTATTAAAACTGTACTGACATATGTTCATTTATTCCTTTTGGAGCTCATCTGTAGGTCCTCTTGCAGCATCCATTTAGGATCTGAACACTAAAGTTGCGGGAATGTGAGCCCTACCTTACCCTACCCTAATAAGCGGCAGGAAAGTTGATGTGCTGCTCGCTCCTTCCTGCTTCTGTCTCAGCCATCTGAGCATGAGGGCTTTGCGGCAGCTCCCAAGCCCACTGACATTTAATTAGCACTGTCGCTGTGATCCCACAGCATACCCTGCCAGATGAGAACCAGAGAGCACTACGCAGAGTGGGTACAAGCTAAAACAAACCTCCTGTCTGGCAATAAAGATCTGCTTGTGCAAACTGCAACCTGGAGTATTTCCTATTAGCCTTTTACTGGGACTGCTTTTTGGTAACGCTGCTGTGCTAAGAGGAAAGCGAATATAAATATGAGGGGCCTTAAGAAATCTTGGAGGATGGAGATTTTAAACAAAACACACACACACACACACACACACACACACACACACACACCTCTTATTCTGGAGATGAACTGCAGTGTATAAATTGAGGGTACAAAGTTGCTCAGAATGACAGCGAGACAATCTGAGTTGGAAGTGTTTATCTCATTCTCCCTACAGTCTAGGTTTTAGAACTGATATTTTACTTTCATTCTGCTTAAAATCAGGATCATAAGAGGAACTTTGCTGAGCTGCATGGAATCATTGCTTCTCTGACACCAATGTGCATTTTGGAGTGTGGCTCCCCTGCTCAGGTCCTAAACCTCCAGGCGCCATGTCTCACTACAGTCCACTTTGGACCCCCACCATTCAGTCTGGATTGCTCTTCGTAAGATGGTTGATGACCTGATGAGTGCCAAATCCTGGGGTCAGGTTTATGGCTGCACCATGTATATTGAGTTCTGATTCCACTCTTCTTTGTGAGTCTGATTCCACTGATTCCACTGACCACTGCTTCCACTCTTTTTTGTGAGTCTCTCTCCTAATTTGTTTTAATCTTCTATTCCATGAGACCTCCCATTCTGAACCCATTTCTATAGCTTTTTCTTTCTCCTCCTTTCCTTTAAAGTGTGGTATTACTCAGGATTCCATTCTTGATCTTTTACTCCTCCTATTCCAGTTCTTTTCCCGGGAAACCACATCTACACCCACCATTTTTAATAGCATCAACATACTAATGTCTCTGTATGTCTACCGTGTTTCCCCAAAAATAAAACCTAACCGGAAAAGAAGCCCTAGTATGATTTTTCAGGATGCTCGTAATATAAAATAAACCCTAATGCATCTTTTGGAGCAAAAATTAATATAAGACCCGGTCTTATTTTTCGGGGAAATACAGTAGGGCTTATTTTATATTATGAGCGAAAAGCATGCTAGGGCTTCTTTTCCAGTTAGGTCTTATTTTCAAGGAAACATGGTATGTTCCAAGCCTGGTTCTCTTTCCTGAGAACAAGTCCATACAGTTCACTGCATGTTATACACCTCTGAACCAATGTCCCAGAAGCTCCTCAAATACCAAAGATCTAGAACCAAGCTTCCTTCCTCATTCCACCTCCAAGCCTTCTCTATCTCCACTCTTGTGAAATGCACCATCATCTCCGCACCCACCTACTCTATTCCTGAGAGTTATCTGAGACTCTCACATCCTCCTTCTTCTCCTCATGCCACTCCTAGTCATTAAATCAGCTAGGCCTGAAGTGGTGCTTGGACTTTAGGAAAGGGCTGTGGTGATGACTTCTCATTGCTCCTGGAAAAGGCCAAACCCTTAATAAGATCTACATGCCCTCTGGATCCGACCTTGCCTACCTTCTCAGCCTCATCTCTGACCCTCTCCCCTTCCTTTGCACCGCAGCCATTCTTGCCCTCTCATATTGTTTGTTTATTAGGAACTTTATACATAAAGCAGTAAGAGGCTCCAGATTCTTACACTGCTTTATGGGGTCAAGGAATGCACGCCTAAGGAGGAAAAAGTTGTGGTTTTTATTCATTAGTTTTAGTGTGATCTGTTTTTTAAAAAGATTGATAAATGGCAGAGATTAATTCCTGTAATTTCTGAGAAGCGGGGATTAACAGAAATGAAAATTAGGTGATAATCAGATTAGCCTGATGGCAGGAAGGTGGAAAGCAAAAAGGAGAAGGAAGGGAATAAAATGAGAAGAGGGGATGTGGGTCAGGTGATCAGACTCTCAGACAATTAGGGAAGGAAGCTGAGGAGGGTGAAAGTCTGAAGTAGCTTTTTTGAAACTGTAGCCTGCAGACTACTTGAATAAAATGTACAGAATGTACAGTAAAAAGCGATTTTGGACTCTACCCCAGGCCTATGCAAGTACAGTCTCTGGGGACAAGGCCCAGGAATTTGATGCACACTACAATTTGAGAACCACTCTTTTTGATCTCAATTTTAATACATAGTGTTTCCCAAGCTGTGTATCAGATGCAAGCAGAAAATTACCTTTTCCCCCAGTTCAGTTTCTTGAGTTTGCCCTCTGACCTAGACCCTAAGTCTGTCTCATGCAGTTACTACTGCCTTCATGTCCCCAGTTCTGCTTCTATTCTACTTGATTCATTCCCACTCCTATTTTATACTTGATTCATGCACACTCTCAGCCTAGTAAATAAACATAATGCCTGTCAATTGGTTAGTCAATTCTCATGTATGATCAGGCTTCTACTTTTCACAGAATACTAAATTCATAGAATCACAGCAATGGAAAGAAATAATCTCTGTGTTCTCTTTTATCCAGGCAGAAACTCTAAATTATGTCTCTCTGTATGTGTATATGTGTGTTACGCGCGTATACAAAGTAAATTAAACATAAATAGCAACATGAAAAATACTTAAAAATAAATGACCTATCAATTCTTACTCATAAGGATATTTCAAATGTGGGAAACTTCTGACTGTGAAGATTGTAAAAACCTTCTAAAGCAGGGTTTGGCAAACTATGGTTCGTGGGTCAAATCTGGCCTGCCACCTGTTTGTTAAAGAAAGTTTCATTTTAACACAGCCATGCTCATTTTACATACAGTATGTTTACATACTGTCTATGGTTGTTTTTTCAGTAGAATAGTAAGTTAAGTATTTGCAATATAGACAATATAAGCCGAAAAGTCTAAAATATTTACTATGCATCCCCTTGCAAAAAGTTTGCAAACTTATAAAAATAACACAAACTTGCAAACACTTCACAGGTCTCATACAGCTGATAAAATGTTAGATGATGGGTAGGTAGGTAGGTAGGTAGACGATTAATAGATGATAGATGATAGATAGATAGGTAGATAGATAGATAAATAAATAGATTTCTAGACAATCTCTTTTGAACCAACCAATTTTAAATCCCTAAAACTCATATCATTTTATTGATAATATAAATACTGACAAGGGACTTTCCAGAACTTTCCCTACTACATAATTTCAGATAACCACTTGGTTGTGACATAGAATGGGACTTTTTTGGTCTAACCAAGGATAACTATTTCCTTTTCTGAAACTTCAATTTTTAGTTCAACAGTTTATCTTACAGCATTATTTTGTTACAATGGTCTGTCACTTTTCTGTGCTTCTATAAGTAATTCTGAAACTCAAAATGCATCAACAGCCACAAAACACAAAGGCTGAGCAAGCTCATCACGTTACTTATAAGACTCACATGCCTACAGGAGATTCTCAACTATTAAATAAAAAAATAGCATTTTCATACAACACCCTAATATTCTATTACTGTATCTATTGACTAAGAGTATTAGCTGGATCCCTCTGTCCTGTCATCCTCTCCCATCTCATCCTTCTACAATGCATCTTCAGGGTAAAGTGTCAGCTATATATATTAGCTTTTCTTCATTTATAGTTGAGCTGGAAAAACAAGTTAAACAATAAACACAGGCAGATAAATGCAAGCATGTGCGAGCACATGGGCGTGGGTGCACACACACACACACACACACACACACACACACACACACAAATACATATATCCGGAATCTTACTTAGTGCTTTGACATAACAGTTTTTGTATTGGCTTAGGTGTTTACTAATTATATTTCCTCATGGGTTTGTTTTTTATTGATTTCCCTCTAAATACTTGCTTAATAATGCCAGGGTATAAATTAGTGCATGAATAAAAGTACAATCACTAAAAAGATCTTTTTAAGATTTGTAATAATGTTTTTTGAGTTGGTGGATATCTATTAAAGCAGACTTTGGTGCCATTTGATTTTGTGATTATATTTAGCATCCTAGAAAATCGTTAATGTCTCATTAATTTTATGGCAGCATAAATAAGAACTAAGCCCCCTCAGGAACAATTTAGCAGAAATTTATGCTATCACATTTCAGTAATTATTTCTACTTAATTATTTTTTGGTACTTGAAGCCCTCCAGAATTTGGTAAGATGTGTCTCTCCATATTTGCTACCCCCCACATTTGCACCACATTGATTTCTCCCTCCTTGATGGAATGTCCCAGAGCACCTAACCTTCACACACGTATCGGGTGAACGTTACCTCTTCCTCTGCTCATCCTTTCCCTACGATAGAGGAGATGCATCCTCTCTTTTTGCTACTTATCTACATATTATCAATAGGTAGGATTCGTCTAAAATGTTAGCACCTCCATAAAGCCCCCTACAGTAACGCCAGCCAATATTAAGCTATTTCCTGTCTAGTCATCTATACCACTTGTTAACTGTAGTACTCACTCACTCACTCAATCAAAAGTAGACATAGTGCTATGCACTAGGTAACACATTCATGAATCAGTCCTGCCTTTACTGAATCTGGAGTCCAGTGGAGGAGACAAACAATAGGCCACAGTAATCCAGTGATGTATGTTCTATGATCAGAGTAAACAAAGTGTGTGATGGGAACATATAGGTGAGCATTGGCCCAGCTTTGGGTGAGAGTAATGATGAGCAGCTTAGCTTATGGAGTCAGAGATTCTGGGTTTGTATCTAAGTTGGAAAGACTGCAAGAGAGTCAGGAGTTCCTTTATGGATAAAGTGTGAGATGGCTAAAAAGACATTCAAATAGAGATCTCAAACACACAGCTGGAAACCCACGCTGGAGATATAAATTTGGGATTTATCATGATACAGCTGGTGTTTAAAGTCATGTGACTGAATGAAATCATCTACGGAGTGAGTTACCAATTGAGAAGAGAAGAGATCCATGGAATGAGTCCAAGAACACACTGACTAGAGCACTTCTGACAGAAGCAGGAGAGAGGAATAGGAACCAGGCAAGGAAACCAAGAAGAAGGTGCTGGGAAGGAAGCAAAAAGACCAGGAAATTGTGCTGAAGGAAAGAGAAGTCAAGAAATTATTTCAAGAAAAAGAGAGCAACCAATTGTGTGAAATGTTAGTGACAGGTCAAATAAAATGAGGAATGAGAGCAAATCATTAGACTTTGCAAGGTGGCAGTCACTGGTGGCCTCACCACGACCTGTTTTGGTGCCATGGCAAGGAGGAAAGCCTGGCAAGAACGGATTTAAGAGCAAATAGAAAAAGAGGAATTGGAGGTAGTAGATGCATATAATCTATTCATCAGTTTTCTATAATGGAGCAGAGTTTTGGGCCAGTGGGCTAGGGGGGTTTTAGAGAAGCAGATTTGCCTGCTTTAATGCTGAGCAAATGATGGAATGATGTAGTACAAAGGAAAATCCATGTCTCTTTTTCCTCTGACTCTCTATGGCTCTCTATCTCTGCCACACACTCACTTTCCCATACACACTCCTAACCTGAGCTCCCCGAGCATCCCAGATATGCCACAGGATTGCCACGCTGTACTTGTTTTTATTTTTCCCTTACTTAACAGTAAATTCCATAAGAGTAGAGACAATATGTCATTTTCATACCCCATACACTCCAATCCATTGCAAAATTGAGGTCTGTAGAATATCTGCTCCTGAAAGGAACAAACAATGTGATTGTAAGGAGGGAGACATCCCCATAAGAATGTAAGCTCATTGAGGGAAGGGATCTGGGTCTGCTCACTACCCTACCAGTGAGAACCTGGTTATAGTGGGTGATCAAAAAACACACATTGAATAAAGACTGACTTAAGAATCAATATAGCTGGGGAAAGTCATGGAGGTAGTTCTGATGAGACTTAACATTTAGGGAGCACTTCCTATGCACAAGGCTCTAAGGATGCTGGATGCATGTGCAGAATTGTATGTGTAGAAAATTACCAGTCTTTATAGTGCATTATGGTTTTAACTACAAATCTGTTCACCTTTTCTTACTACAGAGAATGTATGGCAACATGATACAACTAAGATTTTTGCTGTTCTTTTTTGATGTCTGATAGGTGTTCTTTATTACTAAATTATATTAGTGAGGAAGGCCTACTCATCTAAAGCTCTATCACACCACTAATAATCAATATTACTACATCAGGGTTCTGTCAATAACTTCCTAGTAAAATTAAGTACAAATAAATTTTAATAATAAGTATAGGGTTTGGTTTTTTTATTTTCTTCTTCTTTTTTTATTTTTTTTGCATTATACAGAATCATGCAACTTAAGTATTTCTTCTTTTTGCCTTGGTTGCCAAAAAATGCAGAATAATTAAATGCACAAAGTAAAATTAGTTAAGAAGTATGTATTTTATTACCTCAAAATGCTTTGTGACAGCAACATAGAAAAATACCTTTTTGGTTGAGGGAAAATAGCTGATCTTGGTTTTCTTCTTTCTTTTAGAGAAGAAAACTTGCAATTCTGTTAAGTTTCCAGGCAAAGTTCCTTTAATTGCTTATATTTCTACATATCTATTGCCAAGAATAACAGCAGGTTTTTCATGTAGCTGAGCAATTAGGATAAGTCTATGTTCTGTAATTTAATAAGATAAAATAATCTCATGATATTTTAAAAATGTTTTTTTTTTCCAACTAAGTGCACATATTAAAAAGTGTCTAAGTTATCACAGTCACTCTATGAAGTGGCCTTGCCTATCTACTTTTCACAATGACTGTTGTATTGTTCAAGTTTATTTATAGTCACTCGATTATAACTCAGAAGTTTTGATCATTATTTATCCCCAAGGGCTAAGAATGGCTACGTGCATTTTTTTTACTCAGCATGTTCTGCAGAACCATTTAGATAATATCGCCCATCGTGCTGTCCTATGCCCTTGGATAAATTCCTCTTAGAATTATACACCAGTAAAATGTTGGTCACTCATGAATTGTATTGATATTAATTGTATTGCCCATTATTTTGCACTCTTGGTTACCAAGCAGTTCAGAGCTACCACTGATAAACACGAAGAATATTAGCCACGACCCTTAGCATACTCAGATTCTTTTCCATCGCAGGCGTTTGATCTTGTATTCTAACAGTCTAATTATACAAGTGCATTTCTTATTCAACCTCAAATTCCTTTCAGAACTAGGTAAGGTATAAATAAATACATAAATATCCAACAGCTGGTTACTCTGCTACGTTATTTAAAACATAATCTAATCCAGCAAAAGTGCCATCATGGTCCAACTACTCTATAGTGTTCATACAGGTTTATGCAAATTTGCTCTGCAAACATAGTACATAGATTCCCATCGTAGATGAGAAAGCTAAATCAGGGAAGTTTAGTGACATAATCAGCTAAAGGAGGAAATACAGGGTGTAGGGATGAATAATAGCTAAAATGTTTGTACAGTATTCTAGCCAACATATTACTGAGCTACAAGTGCCTCTGTGAGCCGAAAAACCCAGCTGTGTTTTCTACTTTCTGCACTACAAGCAATAATAAAGATGAAGTAATTGTAAGTTAGTTAAAACCCTTCAAAGATATTAAAGATGGAAGTTATGTATCCAATTACAAACCCATCCTTCTGTGTCTACAAATAAAGTAAATGAAGCAATGCTGATTACTACATATTAGCATAAGAAAATCGAAGTTGCAAAGAGGTTAAGTAGCCTAAGTCTCTAAGGAAAACATTTCGAGTAGTCTGAGTAATATATACATTTCATATGACTTCGGTATAAATTAAAATTTAGTTATTTAAAGTAATGTATATGCATATCCCTTAAAATGAATATAGTTCAAGAAATTGTAGCTCTGAGATCAAATTTTTAAGGGAAAACAAATAACAGATTTATGAGGACTATCAGGATATCTAGCAAATTCCTTCAGCATGACATAAAGAATCTCAGTCCTTGAAGCATTATGGCCATCCTCTCTCCTGAAAGGAAAAAAAAAAAAGATACTGGCTTTGGTTGGGGACAGGGTAACAACCCAAGGGTCTAAAATATGCTAGGAAATGCTATGTATTTTCCTACATGGAAAAAATATATATAGACACAAAAGCATCCCTGCCTGAATAGCTCTAGCTCTAATAGACTTTGAACTCATGGGATAGAGGTCAAGTCAGATCAGACATAGGGAGGAGCTGGAGACACGACCAAGGCCTTCTATGTTGCTAGAATTCAGATTGATGTTCTAATAACTATGACACTGAGAAATTATATATATACATATATGAAAAGTTAAGCAGAAAAGTTAAGCATATATATATATATATATATATATATATATATATATATATATATATACATGAAAAGTTAAGCAGAAAATTAATTTCTTCCACTGAACTTGGCTTCGTGATCCTTACACCAAACTAACAATTAGAGTCCAATTTCAATCCATTTCCTGGATTGCATTTTTTATTGCTCCCATTAACCATGAATTTGAAAGATCATATAGATGGCAGTAATCCGAAGATTCCTTGTTGCTTGGTGAAAGATTCATAGGTGCCGATTAGAGAATTTAAATCTATTATACCTAAACATTTTTTTCTCCATATTATTTTTCTTTATGGAAAATTTCTTTTTTTAAAGAAATGAGGCCTCATATGCCCAGATTTTGTGAATCTACTAATTAAGTAGCCAAGCTGTACATACATGACATAAAGAACAATTCTAAGATGATATAGAGCATTAGCTCGTGTAAAAGTATATTACGTGGTTTGGGGTGAAGATAACAATTATAAGAATTTAAAACCAAGAAAGATCATTTTTGGTTGGAAGTCACCTAGGAAATGGAGCAAGTAGGTCTCAGTTTGGATCTTAAAGGAACTACGGAAATACTAAAATGAGATTTAAGAACAGGAAGATATATTTTCTTAGTTTGTAGAAGAGGTGGCATCATGAATAAAAGTAAAAAAGTGCCTCGCATGAGGGAAGATATTACATGGCCCTATCTATGTAGTTTACTAACACGACTGGCAAAGTGATTTACAAAAATTAAAAGGAGATTCTGCAGTTGAATAATATCCTTGACTGCCAGAATGCTAATATCAGTTTAGTAAAATTCTATTAATCTTACACAGTACCTGTATTACATAAAAAATATTATCATTTTTGCAAGATATAAACATTTATCATTTTGCAAATATAAACATTTTTGCAAGAAATTATTCCCCTAAAGGCTTCTTGAGTATCTACTATATGCTACATAAGTACTTGGCATAGGAACAGAACAAGGAATTTATATCCCAGTGGGAAAAATTATCATTAACTTTGATCATAGTAATGACGATGATAACAGGAAAATATCTTTATTCTGTTTTTATTATAATACTTAAATTATTAAATACTAAAGTTTTAGAGAATATCATGTCCTAGTCATTCATTTTTTTATTCATGCAACATATGTTAAATGCCGAAAATCAGGGTGATTATCGAAGATGATGACTTAATTCAAATTATTGTAATTCATTTCATATAAGACATAAGTAGACACCACACAAGGTCCCTACCAATATTCCCCAAAGAAGTTTCTTTCTCTAAAATATCTATGGTGCATTTTTGCAGAAGTTCTTGCCTCTGCCTGGAATGTTCTCCCTGATCACTCTATCCTTCATGATTCAGTTCAAGTGTCACCTCTTCCACGAATCCTCTCCTGGCTCCTAAGAGAATCGTGTTTTTTTTGTGTGCATCTCCATTTTAACAAAAGGCCATTCAATTATGACAATTTATCTGTCTTCCTCTTCCCCTACACATACTTAATTGTGAGCTTCTTGATGGCATCTTTATTCATCTTTCCAACTTAGTAAGTGAAACAATGCTTGACATGAGGTGCTCAATAAATGGTGTTAAATGATTATCCTACAATAAATGAGCCTCAGGTGCATTGTATATGGTTATTATAATATTCAAATGTTAACAGCTAGTTGAGGGTCCAACTACACAGGTCTTTTGTTCCGCCAAACATGCCAAGCTCATTGCCACTTTCAAGTCACTCTCTGGGATGCTCCCTCATGCCTCCTCATTTTATACTGCTGGCTGTTGCTTTTTCATTTAGATATAGCTTCAATCTCAGCTTTTCAGAGAAAATCTTCCTGATCACCCAATCTACAGTAGCACCTCATTACTGTCTTTCACTACCCCCTTTTCTCTTTCACTGCATAGCTGGGTTCACTATCTGCTCTCTCTGGTTTGTCTACTCTTCACTGCTCCCTGTCAGAATGTAAATGCTCCAAGAGCTAATTTCTTGCTAACCTTCTTCACGGTTGCATTCCTAGCATCTAGCACAGATGCTTGACATCTGGTAAGCACTCAAAAAAATCCACGCAATTGAGAGAAGAATGAATAACAAATTGGGATCCTTTACTCCACAAGTGACAAACTATGGCTTATGGACTACATTCTGCTTGCTACTGAGTTTTGTTTGGACTGCTCATTGTTTTTTTTTTGTTTGTTTTAAACTGATTGAGCTGTCAACTTTTAAAAATTAGGAGATTTCACATCTTTCAAAAATTTCAAAATTCAGGCTTCTTTGGAAATACTGTAAGAAGTAGAAATCCACGGCCTGCCATCCCACCTGGATAGTCAGCAGAGGTGAGTAATGGCCGCCTGCTTTGGAAGAAGAACACCAGGTTGTCCCAGTCCCACCTGCTCCACTCATTCATATGCCCTGTCTGGCCTGAAGGTTGGCCTTGATCTCTTTTACTAAACGTGCCTCTGTGACCCATGTTCTACATCACACTCACGTAACTCCTACAGACTCTGCCCTCAGAGACTGCTGTTGCTGCCAAACCTTGGACTATGTCTTTAGAGAGGAGTTAGTATTAGAAGTTATATTTTTAGCATTTCTGCATTATGACATGAAAAGATTATATAATTAATTATAAGACCTGAATTCATTACACACTAGAAGAAACTTTAGGGGAGTGTTTAACAGATTTCAAGGTCCTAAAAGAAAACTATCATTAAAATGTTAAAAAAAAAATAGCTATAACTATTATGACTAAGATTTGTTAAGCTTAATTAAAATTGACTGTGAAAAAAATGAGCCCCACAGTGGAATGAATAAACATTTTCAAGTAATTCACAGAAGAAATAGAAATGACCAAATAACATATTAAAGGATAGTCCATTGTTTTAGTAATCTAAAACATGCGACTTAAAATGAGATCCTCTTTAACCTATAATTCATTAATTCATTCAACAAACATTTGTTGAGTGGTTACGATGTTCCAAACAATACTAGTTTGGCAAATATTTAAACAAAAATGGTAATAATTTTAGAATTCAGTAAAATGAGTACCATCACACACTGTGAAAAACAATTTTATGATATGCTTTAAGAACCATAAAATAGTTATTACCCTGCGACCTAGTAATTAAACTTTTTGGAATTAATCCTCGGGAAAGAATCAGTGTAACAGACAAAGATTAATGCATGAGGATATTAATCATAGCATAATTTATAATATCAAAAAACGTTAGAAACCCAAATGTCTAACAATAAGGAGTGATTAAATAAATTAAGGTACATTCAAACAAAAACAATTAGGCAAACATTAAAATTACACTTTCAATGACCATTTAGTGACATGAGGAAATTTTAATGGAAAAATTTAAAGCCTGTATTTTAAAAATAAATTCAGATAGCCAATCACAGTGATCTGTTATTTTTTGCCTTATGAGCCAGAAGTTAGTTTTGCTTTCCACAGGCTTGCTACCTAAACTTCTCCACATCCTGCAAAGCATGTAATACTGATTCTAGTAGGTATTAAAACAGAGGGTGTCACATATTCATTATTCACAATAGCCAAGATATGGAAACAACCTAATTCTCCATCAATGAATTAATGGCTAAAGAAGATGTGATTACACACACACACAGGCACACATGTAAACAGTAGAATCCTGGTCAGCCATGAGAAAGAAGGAAATCCTGCTGTTTCTGACACCTTGGAGGAAATTTGAGGGCATCATGTTAAGTGAAATAAGTTAAACAGAAAAAGACAAATACTGTATAATATCACTTATATGTAGAACCTAAAAATGTCAAACTCAGAGAAACAGAGAATAAAGTGGTGGTGACCAGGGGTTGGGAGGTGGGAGAAATGGGAAAATATTGCTCAAAGGGGACAAACTTCCAGTTATTAAGATTAACAAATTCTGAGGATCTACTATATATAGTCTAGTGATTATGGCTCATAATAATGTATCATATACTTGAATGTTGCCAAGACAGTAGATCTTACATGTTCTCACCACCAAAGAGAAATGGTAATTATGCAGCTGAATGGGGTTGGTAGCTAATGCTATGGTGACAGCCATTTTGCAATATATCATTCTGTAAAATCAGCACAATGTATAAAATCAACCTTAAACTTAAGCAATGTTATGTGTCAATTATGTACTAATAAAGCTAAGAAAGAAAACAACATAAAATAAAGGATCTAAGACAGAAAAAAAATGCTACATGAGAAACAATATCGTTTAATATATGTTAAAAGTGCTGAACAACGATTTAGATTGCGGGCAGCGACTGCTGTACAGAAATACAGGAATAAAGAGGAGAAACAACAGGAAGAAAGCAGAATGTAAAAGACCAAGAATAGAGTAGCGTGAGGCGAGCATGTGGAGGACAGAAAGCCAAAAAGGACACATAGTTTAATTTTAAGGAAAGTCTCTCCTTATAGTGTCAGAACTTAAGAAATTCCCTTTTTAAAGTATTTATAGTTTTATGTAGATCAGACAAGACACTTACAAGAAGCATTATTTGTTTCTTGTAACACCAACCACAGGAAGGACTAAAAAGGATGACATGGTAGAAAAAGCAGAACTACCTCACTACCCTGAAAAGATGAACAACAAAAATTGAAAGTCTGAGGGCACCAAAATAAACTGTCTGTACAAGAGGTGATTATAGTAAAATAAAGAGGAAGTTGAACCTTGGTTTTGGAATTACTGAACTGTGCAAAGGCAGAAACCAATCTGCGTGGTCATCAGCATGCAGGGTCATCAGCATGCAGGAGCCAAACTACCCATCATGGATTCCTCAATATGGATTCCATATTCCCAATGAAAACTCTGAACCCCGGACTCAACCAAAACCTTGGAGACACAGCTACATGGCTACTTCTGAAGCAAAGCTTACAGCCACTGCTCTTTTGCGTTTGTGCCTCAGTATAGAAGCTGTTTGGAAAACATGTTTATTAGGAACTCAGCAACCATGTTTGGCCTCCCAAGAAAGCAGATATAGTATCTTGGCCTAGAGAAAGCCAAAAGAGTCACTTGTGGAAAGATCAAAAGAACATAGTGGGCTTTTTCCTGTGAGTGAAAATTGAATTGTTCATGAAAAAATGGTGGGAGGAATCACCGCATGGAGAATACATTTATAAAGTGGCAAAGAAACAACTCCCTCTGTCACAATAAGAAAATAAGCAGACAAGTGATTAACTCCACACTGTCAGTTACATACACTGTTGTATATATTTTGCCATTCTTATCCACTCTTTGAGTTCCTAGAAGGAACCCATATGGGCTCTTATTTCATATTTACACTCTTAAAACTTAATCACAAGGCTTAAAGAATTCAGCAATTCAGAATCTCCTTCCCCTTACTCAGTCTGACATTCTCTTCCTGAAGTCTGGCTTTATTTATGTACTTCTCTATTGTACCATCCTGGCTCTGCAAACTACTGCTTTGCCAACATTTTGGTTTTGAAAAATTAAGAAACCTCTCTATATCAATTCAAGACATTTTCACATCCATTGTTTTATGTCTTCATTTCAGTATGTTGTTTCTAACCCTTTGTTACTTTTTTACTGCTTCTGAAATCCTGCTCCTTAGAGAATTCCACCATCATCTTTGAATTTAATCTGTTCTCTCCAAGCTCTTTCATAAAGTCGAATCTATCAAAATCATTGACATTTATGCTGTCTTTAGTTTTAACTTCTTTCATATTTCATATCATTATCATTTGATCTATGATGAGCACTTGCATTCTTTATCCTCATTCTTCATTCTTCTCAACACCCACCTTAGCCTGTTTGTAAAATTTGTATTCTCTATTCTTATACTTAATCTGCTTAAAACTGAGCTGACCTAACATAAGTATTTTCTTGACCTTGACATTTTTATTGTTACTCATATTATACTGGTAACATCAGATTGCATTTTTAAGTATCTTCTTCATGGGCATGGGGTAATCTGGCTCAAATATCTACCCCTCTACCGGTTCCAGAGCTGACTTAGCTGGTCAGGTTGTTCATTTCCCACTTAAAAGCTATATGATCAGGTCGTATTCATGAACCTGCTCACTCATGTAGAGGGGACAACCTCTCTAGACAGAGCATAGCTAGCTTGCAGTCAAGAAAATATGAGTGGCTATATCCCCCAACTTCTTTCTTCTACAACTTATTACCACTCATGCTTTCCTACTCTTCTTTGCTGTTTTCCTTCTACAATGCTACAGCTTTTGAAGTAACTCCTTGCCCATGTACATGTGCTGTATTCATTATAGTAGCCGATATGATTTGAAGTCTCAGCCTGTAATTTCTTTCTTTTTATTCACATTTACTCTTGTCATTCCTTTTCTAGTTCGACTCAATTCCTGTCGTCTGATTTCTCTTTCTCTAAAACTATACCTTTTCCATATCCTAAATCTAAGCATTCTATTTCCTCCAACTTGTCTTTCATCTTACCTTTCAGTTCCTCAATACCTAAAATTCTTTTTCATCTTTCTAGCTATTAACCTATCTGCCCTTATCTTTTTCTGTTCTATATATGTATATTTTGCTATACTATAAGAGAATTAGAAATCTTCTCAATGATCCAACTCTGTTACAAAACAATAGCAGCTTCTTTTGTTAATATCTCTTAGAATTTTACTGTAAAAGTAAATAAATGGTAAAGGTAGTGAATTAATCACTTATAAAGCTAGTATGAGGGTTAAGAGACACAAGTAGTAAAAAGAAGTCTGGTTACAATAATTAGTCAGGGGATACACGAGATAATAAGATGCAAAATGTGACATCAAAAGCAAAATATGGGGGTGGGTGAGTAAAACTGTTGAGCTTTACAAATTTTGGTGGGAAGTACTGTTTCCTTTTGGATCAACCCCGAGCACAGCCCACGGGGTGGAGTCAGGCATGCTGGGAGATTTTCCCTCTCCTTGGCCAAAAGAAAGGGAGGTAAGTGCTCAATGAAAGAACCAGAACTTGAAAACATGATAACAAGCCATGAGACAAAACATAACTGATAAGATTAGTAAAATAATATAAAGATATAAAATGTGACACCTGATGGGCCAGAATATAAATATTGTGTCCAACATCTTTTGGGGAAACACCATCATCTCCACCCTCATCATTCCCATGATCACATTCCAGTCCTTGGTTATAGGCATTCTTCATCACGTCCACCTATCAAAAAACACAAATAGGAAGAGCAAGGCTTGAAATGGCATGAACAACATGCCAACATTTTACATTACTTATGAGGTATAATTAAAAACTGGAACGCTTCCTAAGACATGAAAAGTATAAAAGAACTCTAAATGAAAATGGCCTTGGAAACCATCTGTATTTAAATGAATATGGGAGTATCTTCCTAAAATATTCCGTTTTCCTTGGAAAACTTTATTTTGATTTTTGAATGTTGACAGTGCCAAAGTTCCCATGAATTGGGGGACACTGGAACCAGGATAAGTAGCTGTAATTTATTAAGTGCCCACTTGATAACAGGGATACATGGTGCTGAACGTCATCCTTTGCACTGAGGACCCAAGGGTAGATAGAATAGAGTATCTCCCCTCAGGGAATTTACTGTCCAGTAGGAAAGTTGGCAAATCAAGAGGCGAACCCAACAGTCTTACAGGAAGGCTAAGTGTGAGGCACTAATGAGGCACAGGGCAAGGGCACCAACTCAGGCAAGAGGTTGAGGGTGGGCCACATGGAGGAAGCGGATGATGGGATAAAGAGGTTGTAGGCAGAGGAAATAGTTTTTTTCAACAGGCTTTTGTACAGGGTTGTTGTTGAATGAATATATCTTTTTGAACCATTTAACCATAAGGATAGGGAAGGTCTTGCTCCACTTAGCCTGTTGCCTTACAGATACTAGGCTTTCATTAAATATATGTTAAATCAAGATGCACCTTATCTTACTCTTTATCTGTCCTCCTCGACTTCATTCGTTACTATTAAAAAGAGAGCAAAAGAATGCCTTCCATAGGATTTCCCCATAGCGCCAACAGTGGTGCTGCTAAGACTGGGATTTAGTCATTATGGCACTGAGCTATTAATATACATGGTTTGAGTATGTACTCAATACTTTTGAAACCCAATGCTTTTGAAGCATGCTGATAGTACTTCATGATTTCCACGTCACAAGTGAGGAGGAAAATATAATTTCTACAATAGGAAGGCCCATTGATGATCTCTTTGGAATCCTCATCAAGTCTCCCCACAGTTTTCTCTAGGACAAGCATTGTGCAACATTTCACTGACAAGAACAAGTACAAAGGATATTGATTTTATTTTTATTGTTCAGAAAGAGGTATAAATATAATTTTTGAGGGGTACAAACTTTTTTTATGCATCTTCCTCATACATTCCAATACACAAATGAAAACAAACTTTTCTTTTTCCGTCAAAAAGAATATGCAGATAGTTTAGTTGAGAGTGACAATCTGGTTAAGAAAAGAATTCAGAGTGGATAAAACCAAGGAAGTCATTAAGGACCCAAATAAACACCAGCCTTTGCCATCATGGGGCCTTCTGAGGTATCCATAATGGTAGGTCATGATGTGACATTATGCATTGGCAGGGCAGTGAAAGTCACTAGACTTTTTCGGACATGCATATTACAAACGTGTCCCTTTTAGTTATACATTATTAACATGGCTTTCCAAAGTTTTCTTACCAGTTCCCTGGGTCTCATGTTAAAAAGAATTCTTTCTGCATTCTCACTGTCATGTCTGCTTTCCATAATGGCCAGCAAAAGCTTGGAGGCATTGTTCTAGAAAAAACAGATTAAGTTAATGCATAAAAAAAGTCTTTTCATGGATTAACGATCCCAGGCATTTGTTTTAATTGAGATTACCAAAACCATGTTTTTTTCAATCAAATAGAATTTGAAACTGCTAATTTTGTTTGGCTTATCAGCATTTTAAAATATAAAGTTTTACTTTATTGCCAACAGAAAATAAAAATAATGAATCATGAGAGGTAAGTTACAGGGCTATTTTAAATATTGGTGAAAAATTGTTTTAAAAACAAGATTGACTTTATATATAATGCATTAAACTATAATCATATTTCCCTTCACTATTTCTTAAACATCTACTTTAAGACATTTTAACAAGACAGTAAGATAGGCCAGTATCAATGACATAATTCACAGAAATAGTATATAAGTAAAGAATTTAGCAAATTGTATTTAACATGAAACATTAATACATATTATCAAACCAAAGTTTTAAATAAATTTGAGCAACAATTACTGAAAATTAATCTATAAAATTCTAAATTAACTAGTTAAAGTAAAATATAAATTTATTGATAATGGTTTACTAGTCTCACTATACACATGTTTACCATCTGGGTTGTAGAAGAATATTTTCTATTTTTGTTTAATGGAGAATGGAAATAGTTTATGTTGTCTTTGATATTTTCTAATTTGGTTTATAAATATATCATCTCAAATGTTTTTAACTACAGATATCAAAAATGTTTCCAATATAGTCAATTTGTTATCCAAAATGGGTACCAGAGAGTTACAGAATGTAACTAGCAAGCTACACAAAGCACAAAATCCTCAACATTTGGGAAGATGTTTCTTTACACTGTGTTTTCAACAGCACTGCCCTAGAATTTTGGCAAATTGCAAAATGACAAAATGATAAAAATTACCTGGAAGATAAATCTACAGTGTTTTTGTAACATTCATTTAGATAAAAATCTCTACCTCTACACACAATCTTTGATAGGAGCACAAAAGAAGTAGAATCAAATGGCTTTAGGATGCTTGTTAGTGAATCAAAATGAACATCTTATGGGATGAATGCTTAAATTGAATCAGTTGTTTTGTGTATGTAGATATGCACGACACAAATTTTGTTAAAGTTGTATAGATTAATTTTACGGAGTGCTATAATACCAAATTCTATCCAACTATTTTTTTTCTTTTAGAAGTACAGTCTAAACATGGTCTTTAAATGACTACTACTAATAATGATGATGATGATGATAATGGTGACAACAAAATCAATGTCACTGACCCATCCTGAAAAGATGTTAGTATCTTGTGTGGGGGGGAGGGCATTATTTTTTTCTGTTCCATTTAACAATTTTACAGATTTGTACCAATACTAAAATCCATTTGTGCAATGTAACAACACGTACAAACAACATACCTAAAAAATAAGATTCTAGGATTAGTGGAGAGCTTAAATCTTTACAGCCGTCTGAACTGACCCCATAAAATTCAAAGCTAAAACCTTGGCAACAATAGCAGTATTCTCTAATGACCCTCAGCAAGCCCAATACATAATAGCTTAAAAATACATCCAATTTCAGAATGCTGTTGGCACCATGGTCTCTTTTCTAACCAATCTTCTTTTTCATACTATGTTGGAAGAAAAAGAACCTTGTAAATGACCTACTGAAATCTGAATCAATTTGAAAGTACAAGAGCCTATATACACTGAAAAATCAAATGTGTGTGTCAGTGTTAATAGAGGGTTTCCTTCTAAAGGAAGTTAAACTCCTAAACACAAAACAAAAAACTACCTCTTTGCAAATTCAGCACTTCATAGTCACAGATCGGTTATGAAATGTAAATTAAAAAGCAAAGGACAAGACATTGAAAAGTTCATAAAATTGTATAGTAAATGAGTATATAGAATTAAGTACACTTAAAATTATAAACAATTATTAAGCAATTAAATTTAGGGGTGAATGATATAAAATAAAATCTTGAAATTTTTAATATATTTCTATAATGTTATGGAGCATTTATAATTAAAAGCACCCTACCCAGGGAAACCTTCTAAAATTTGCCAGTATATATAATTCTGTCTTATAAACATCATTGCCATATCGACCATTATGTACAAAGCCTCATCGATTGTTTAGATAGAAAACTATACTTTAAATATTTCAAGTCAGATCCATTCATTTGTTATTTTATACATTACCTACATTTATCTAACATATTTTGAAAAGTTATACATAAATTGTGCTTAGTAACATAAATATTTTAAATGACTCCTTTTCAAAAGAGCATTTTCAATTTGAATAGCTAAGACTATTGTACTCTTAAGTCATACCCCATCATTTAGTTATTTTACATGGGCCTGGACTTGTAAATAATCTGTATACCTATACTTGGTTTTAAATTTATGAATCATTCAGTATTTCCACCAGTTAAGTTATATCAATTAAAAATGAGATTTAAAGGTATAGTCTTTAGACTAATAAAGGATTTGAAAAGGCAAAGGCTAAGGCTCCTATATGCTTTTTCTTTATGAATTATGGTTAAAGATTAATTTAAGATGAAATAAAAATGTTTCTACTAACTCAAATTAAGCTGTCTGTCATTATAGCCTTTGGCTGGCTTCACTAACTGAAGCATGATGCAAATGAGGAAAAAGACACAAATTCAATCTGCATGAGGATTACCTTTGCTCGAATCTATGAATGGAAGGACCCAAAGCTTATACATATTGTGAATGAACAGAATGAAGAACTACAAACTCATCTCTTCTATGAAAAGAAACATGTGCTCATTAAGAGCCATTCGTACAATCTTCACATCAATAGGACATATGTACATTCTATTATCTATCTAAATCCATATTGAGAAACAGATCTATAAAAATATCACTCTTCTTGATCATAAATTTACCTATACAATGTTAAACTTAATTATATTTGCTATGATATTGGGTAGACCTGTCTTAACGGAAAAATTGTATTTAACAACAATGATATTTCTTTTTTACCTGCTTAACACTAAACACAATAATGTGGTCTTTAATAATCACCTCAATTGAATATCATGCCTTTGTATTTGGGGTTTATAAAGGTTCTTATGTATATTCACTTGTCTATTTCCATTTGAACAAAAAAATTGAATAAATTTTTTAAATGGAATTTTTGTCCCTAAACTCTGATAAATGGAACTGCTGAGAAGTATGTGCCTGGCTTAAGTTAAAGTAATTTCTCAAAGGGAGTGTGAAAATAGCTTACAGTATTTGGGGGGGAAAATAAAGATTCTAATATAAAAGAGAACACCTTTTAGAAAGAAGAGAGCCATAAAATTAAAATGCAGCCTTCCTTTTACATAGTGTAATTAATTGTGACTTGATATATAGAATTCTGTACTCAAGATAAATTTTAAAAATATGGTATAGTGAATGTTCAACAGCTTTTGCTCCTCTATATAATGAAAAATATAAAATAAAAACAGAAGAGAAGGACTGAATCAAAGCAGTTACCTACCAGAACTTCCAATAAAGTATCCTCCAACTGAACAGTACCTCAAAGTTTGACATTTTATCAGGAATTTAGTGCACATTGTGCTTTCACTAATCCTTTCTTTCAATTCATGATTTGAAAATATGGTAATATCTTGGTTTTTACAAGAGCTACTTGAAGACGTAGTCAACACTGGAAGTGAGTTTTATATAGACAATGTCACTTTCCCGCTGAATAGTGGATTTACTCTACCTTTAGTTGGAGCACCAGGTCCATTCGATATTTACCAAGAGGGTTTATGTCATTTAGAATCAAAGCAATGATGATATCAATCCCATTGGATTCATGAGTAGCAATACATGTCTGGAAAACAAAATGTTTATAAAATAACTTCTATTTAACATAAAAGCACTAGAAATCATATGACCTAAAAATACCGGAATCACCTTAGTCTTTTGACCTTTAAAATGTAATTAAGATTTAACTTTGAGATTAAGTCAAAGATAAGTCAAGGATAAGTTTTGCATAGAGTCTGACAATTAACTGATTAGTATTGATAAATGACTTTGTATGCAGAATACAGACACACTGTGTGTAACAGGTATCTATTAAAACAAACTATTTTTATAGAATTTCAAGCAACACTGGTTATGTTAAATATTTTTTCAGTCAATAAAATTTAATATGCCCTTCAAGAGAAGAGTTCCTTAAATTTACAATTTTAAGATCTAATTTATCCTGGCTAATAGAATATTCCCATTTATGAAAGGACTGTTCCTTTTATGCCTGAGGTTTGTAAGTAATCTTTATTAGTACTGATGTAGCATTTTAGTTTAGCTGCAAATTAATGCTAAATAAGTGACAAGTGAAGCTACTGCGTGACCTGGGTGGCAGCAGACAGGGAATACAGATATCTCCTGATGTTTTGAGGACATCCTGGCAATTCTGGTGGCTGAAGAAAAGTCCAGCAGATTCCTTAAAGTTAAGTGATTTACAGAGGGTTCTTACTTGGGGAAAGTTTATAAAACATCCTGAGAGATAAATGCTGAGTACATATTTTGAAGGTTCGGGTCTATTGTGCTATGACTTTGAACTTAGTTCAATTTATACAACTTAAAAATTAGAAACTTGTGAATTGGAATTTGTGGAACTAAATGTAACAAAAATACAGCACCCAGTGTCAAGGGGTTTGAAAAATGGAAACCCAGGTGAACTAAAAGAAAAGAGTAAAATCAAGGTAACTCTGAAATGACAGTTATTTTTTTAGAATGGGCTTTATTTCTCCCTTCATACAAGGAAATTTTTACTCCTTTGACACAAAGGAAGGTGTTTTCCACTCATCTTCTACATTCTCTGAGGTTCTTCTGATAATTAAAATGTTTCCCAAACTTCAAGGGAATCAATTTGAAGATCATTTCTGGAATTTGTTAGCAACCTTTTTTCCTTACACACATCTTTAGAACATGGGGTTCAGAGTAAGTATATTATTAGAGTATGTGGGATTCATGTTATTTTTATTATTGGTTTTTTCTTTTAGAGCTTACCTGATTTAGTAAATGACTTTCAAAATTCCATTTCATCCACTTATAAGACCAAAAGTCGGGGATACGTGTTGTCTATTATAGATATACATATTTTTACCAGCAACAAAAACAAATCTCTGAATTTGTATGTTTTTTTCTTAACTTTAAATTAACAGTTAGGTTTACTTGTATCACTGCCCTAGGAGACTGAAACATAATCCAGGAAAACAACAGCAAAATCCATAATCTCTTTACCATGTCACACGCACGTTACTGAGAGGGGAAAAGTATCTCCATAACAAATTATTTATGTCAGTAATTGTTGTTTTTAGTTTATGTGTGTGTGTGTGTATATATATATATATATATATGTATATGTTTATGCACTTCTGTATGTATATGTATATATTAATACTACATATATGTGTGTGTGTACAGACCATATAATTTGCAACAGAAAAGCAGATTTCTTTTTCACATTTCTTTTCTATGTTAAATACTAATGTTTGGTCTTAATGAATTTTTTAAAATTTACATCCAGAAATGTTTGTGATGTGAAAACTTTCTTCCAGGGTGGATCCATTCTTTCGATGGCAGCTGTATAACACTTGAGTGGAGGTGAACAGACAATTAATAAACGCCAGGGTGGCTTCCCTCCCTTTACTAGCTCAAGTGACCTGTTTTCTTCTGCCACAATGTGTCCTTAATACCCAAGAAAAGAATCAGAGGCAAACACTCTGGAAGAGAGAGTTGAAACTTTGCCCTGAAAAATCTAATACAGCCAAAGAGCACGCCATTTAGACTCAATCAAAAGTCCTAAGTTTTAAGTATGGCTCTACAACTTACCATTTGTCACTTTGAGACATTGGAATGTCACTTAATCTCTGAATCAGAACCTATTTATCAGCAAAATGGAAGCAATGATACCCATTTCATAAGTTTCATAAGGTTACTGTGGATACACAGGAGAAAATATATACTACCCACTGTAGTGGTTCCAAAGAAACAAAAGGGAGTTTATTCCAAAAATCCTGGAGAGATTCACTAAAGATGAAAAGTGAGCAATTATGAAGAAACATATTTAACTCTTTCTAATATGTCTGATTTTTATCTGAAACATTTTCATAGAAATTTTCTTTCTTGCTAGTCTATAATTCAGTCTTTGTATGTTTTGTTAGGAAAGTAAAAATATCTGGCAAAACAAGAAGAAATTTTTTAAAAGTACACAAGGGTTGGCTTGTTCATCAATTTGATCTCTGCTAATTATTCATGGATAGTTTTGAAGAGCTGCTTTCACGGTTACCTGATTTTCATGGCACGGGCCCTGGCAATACTCAGTCAAGCTTTCCAGAGTCTGGTTGACCAGCACTACATTCTTCTCATTGATGTACAGACCCAACAGGCCCAGGCCACCTGTTGTACTTCCACAAATGCAGTCCAAAAACTGAAGGGTCTCACAGACAAGGTTGTAATTTGTTTTATTGTTTTGATTCCTCAAGAAGTTCTGAAGTCAAAAGAAAATATAATCCAAGGGTTAAAAAAAAATCATTGTGTTAATTGTTTTCAGGTGTGTGTGTGTGTGTGTGTATGTGTGTGTTGCTTACTCAAAAAGATCCCCATGGCAATGTCAAATGGAATTGTTCTTTATAAGAATGTGTTCATATTTATTAAATTTCTCCTAGGTTCAAGAAAAAAAAAGAAGGTGTACAGACCATATCATTTGCAATAGAGAAACAGATTTCCTCAAGCAACTATATTTATCGGTATAGTTCTTAAACATTTCACAATGTCATTATCCTAAAACTATAAAGAGAGGTCAAAATAGTAGTAGGAAAAAGGAAACTAGAAAGAAGTTTACTGGGGAAAGAAGTAACCAAATTTTCAAGTAAATGAGCCCTTATAAACAGTGTGGGTTCAATCATTAAATGATACAACCATTTTGGAGGGCTACTTGGAAGCACCTGTCAAAATTTTCAGTTAACATACAATTCCACTTTCCAAAAGCTATTGTGTGTGTGTGTATGTGTGTGTGTGTGTGTGTGTGTATCTCCACAAAGAGATTTACTGGACACTGTTTGTAATAGCAAAAACTGGAAACCATACCATATCCATCACAATGTGACTGACTGGTTTAATAAAGAATACATCTAAACACTGGAATATTGTGAAGCTATAAAAATGAGGCAAATGAATATGTACTGATATAAAATAGTAATAAGTAATTTAGCAACAAGATGTGTTAATAACAGAAAAAAGTAAGCTGAGGAACAATATATAACATGATTTTAAGAAAGGTTTACATGTTTACAGATCAATATGCTTATACATGCATAAAAATTTCTGGAAGGAAAAACAATGCATTAACAGTAATTTCTTTGGGGAGTAAACCTGGTGAAAGGTTAAGCAAAAATGGAAATTTTTATTTTTTATTCAAATTTAATAGCTATTTTTATTCATTTATTTGTTTGAATTTATTTCCTCCATTTATTTTTTTTATCCTTGTAGTTTGTTTTTGTAACTTTTTCCCCAGTTTTTTGTATTGTGGCAAAACATACTGAAATTTACCATCTTAATAATTTTTAAGTGTATAGTTTAGAGGTAGTAAATAGATTCGTAATATTGAGTTACCATCACCAGCATCCTTATTTCTAGAACTCTTTTCATCTTGCAAAACTGGAAGTCTATACCTATTAACAATTTTCCATTCCCCACTCCTCAGCCCTGGCAACCACCATTCTACTTTCTGTCTCTATGGTTTTGACTACACTAGGGACCTCATATAAATGAAATCAAACAGTATTTGTCATTTTCTAACTGACATTTCATTTATAATGTCCCAAGGTTCATATATGTTGTAGCACATGTCAGAATTTCCATTTTTTTAAAGCTGAATAATATTCCATTGTCTGTATATACCTCATTTAGAGTATTCACCTGTCGATGGACACTTTGGTTGCTTCCATATATTAACTACTGAATAATTCTACCATTTATTATTAGTAAAATAAAACAATTTTATAAGTAGCATTTTCTAAATTGTGTGACCCCACATTCCTATCAGTAAAATGTTTGATCAGATTCTATAAATCTGTTTCCCACATGGACAGCCTAGGTGGGACAGGATAAGTGTGAAGGAATATCCAGTGTCCTCCTTCTGGAAGTAATGCTCCTGGCCTTTGCTTGTCGACAGTTCTGTAGCAGCCCTCTCCAAGTCATGTGTGTGTGGTGGTGGGGGGGAGCCACAAGAGTCATGGCTTCTACCATTTATTAATTCCCAAGCTTATTCCCCTGGAGAATATTTAATTCCATTTACATAAATCTTTCATCTCTTACCAATTCAGAACACCTGTACTCTAGGTCTTTACTAGAGAAAACAGCTTCAAACTCTGTGGTCTCTCTAATATTAAACATGTGCTCTTAGAAATTATTTCACCTTTCATGTGGTTTTGCCACGGTGATGTAAGCAGTGTGTACAAATCATGCACACACAAAAACCAAATTCCTAGATACTGCTAAGTTTATCTATTTGAAAAAGGGAAATGTACCAAAGAAGATGTAAGAATAGAACTATATTCATTTGCGAAGGTATAAACTGCCACTGTTGTAGAAAATCCTCTCCTATAGTGACTCTACTTCTAATAAAGATATAAATATACTCTGTTTAGAAAATATGAATTGGGTTGTAAATAATGAAATCCCCTGCAGTCTATAAAACTGAATGGTACAGATGAGGCAAATGTGACCTTACTCAACAAGTACCAGAATACTGGGATTAGATGATGCTCATCGAGTTTTAAAAGGTATAAATTGAAGATGCAAACAATGAAACTCTATGAGACTAACTTTTTATGCATAAAGGAATTTCCCTTTCAATTTTCATCTCTTAGAAACAAAACTTTCTTCCCACTTCAGAAGAGCACTATTGGTTTTATTGAGATTATCTTTCCCAAACTCTCTCCTATAGTTAGTTTTATTTGGGCTTAACGAAAATACTTAAAATCATAGGCTGTTTTCTCAGCTTTCACACAAAATAGAATACCTGCAATTCCCGGTTGTGATTCTCACATAGCAACTGAAGAAATCTCAGTATCGGCTGCATGATGGCAATTGCAGGACTCATTGTTACTTCCTCTGCAGACTTTTCCTCTGCGTTTCCTGCTTCTGATCCTGTACACATAATGTCAACCTCTGGATCCATTTCTCTTCTGTATACACAGTATGCTTTGGATGTTGCTGAAGAAGCCTCTGTTAATTGCCCTTTCATTCCCTCTTTTAAATGTAATGATGAATCTCTTACTGAAAATAAAGCAGTACTCTTATATTTCTGAATTAATTTCTTCTTGCTAATTAAAGAAAAGACAACCAGGTATTCCAAGTTTCTCTGACAACTGAATTAAAAAATCATCTGACAAGAGGTACAATAATTTCCCAAAAA
This sequence comes from Rhinolophus hipposideros, assembly GCF_964194185.1. Classification (NCBI taxonomy): domain Eukaryota; kingdom Metazoa; phylum Chordata; class Mammalia; order Chiroptera; family Rhinolophidae; genus Rhinolophus; species Rhinolophus hipposideros. Next base: position 37,789,949 of record NC_138055.1, read on the forward strand.
GAATTTTAGGTAACAACTGAATTTTAGGTAACACTGGGACATTAAAAAAAGGATCATCATGTTTTGCTAATTTTTGAAGGGTTCCTATCTTTCTAATAAATATGAAATATGAGAGTTCATGAATACAAGGTGGGGAAATATGGCAAACTTCAAAATGTTATTTTTTTATGATTTGCATTTACAACACTGATGACTTGGTTATTCCAAAAACCAAGATCTTTTGTTAGAGTCTGGTTCTTAATTTCTGTTCTTCAATTTTAAATTTTTGTTCTTAAATTTTAAATTTCATGAATACTCAAAGGTTTGGGACAGTTGTTTTATGCCAGGCATTTCACAATCAAACATTTTCATGTCACTACAATAAGTCCCTACTTAATGCCATGGATAGTTTCTGTGACTTTAAGTGAAAGATGTAAAACAAAACCAGTTTTACCACAGACTAAATGATATAAACAAGAGTTAAGTTCCTATGGCATTTCATTAACGTTATAATGAAACGACCTACATTGAATGAAAAATGATATTCAAGGACCTGCTGTAGCTGCTTTGCACTAATAATGCCTTTTGTGAGTTCGGTTCCGCAGAGCTGTTTCAAGGTCAACCCTATCACTGTAATAATTTAAGGCTGGAAATCCTTACTCAGAGCCAAAGTTGGGATAAGTAGACTAAGATGTGAGATGACAAAGATAAGTGAGATCTAAACACTGTATTATCCTATTTTCTCTCACTCTACTCTCCCAAATACTCAAATATTTCTTTACCTCTGATGCGTGGACCAGATGTCATCAATTCACTGTCATCATCCCTTTTTTTGTTACCTAGGTCTACCGTATTCACTGTCACTGTTGATCTGATCTCTTTTTGAGCAGCCTTCATTCGGTCATATAGAACTTTGAAGAACTTTTCTGACTTTTTTTGTTCATGCAATTGTTGGTAGAAAGAATACTGCAAGAAAACATATTTTAAGGTATCAATAACCAAGGGGAGAAAAACTGTTCTTGTGCTTGAAATAAACATAGGCATTATGAATGTAAGCACACATTTAATGTACTGCCCATCATTGTTGCACAAATAATAAATTGAAAGCTTTTGCCAGTCTACTGTACTATTTAATGTATATCAATAATGACCTGTACTTGCTTAGCATTTCCACTAAAATCCAACATATTTTCATATGTTATTTAATTTGTCCTTATTGATTATTTATTTTAAAAATTTATAAGGCACTATAAGAAGTTGTATGCAATGAGTTGTTTGATTTTTATGTTATTATAAAATTATGTATTGATTAAACACTTATTTACTGAGTGCCTACTATGTGCCAGGTTCTATGTTACTACTAGAGATAGAGCAAAAAGGAACAATAACCAAAATCCCTGCCCTCATGAGTTTATAATCAACAGAGGAAAATAGCCATTAATCCAATGCTCATCCTTTGCAAATGAGTTTAGGGAGAGTTACAAAGGGTTGTTTTTCTTTTTATCTAAATTATGGTACATTTCATTTAGAATATGTTACCATGGCAGCCTCACTCACAGGAACCCACTGATAAATAGGCCCTAAGTCTTTTTGGTACTTCATTAGCTACATTGCTTTGTAGGGGGTCTAGGACAAGCCCACCGTAAAATGAATTCTGCTTCATAGTTTATAACGATGTAGAAAAGATTCAACACCAAAAGTATGACAAAACATATCTTAGTGAGAGGTGGAAATACTGAACCTTGGAAATAATCTGCCCTAATAATTATCCGCTTAGTGACTTATGGAAGTATCCAGAAGAGTTAGGAAATAGGAAAGGTGATACACTCTAGAGAAGACAGAATTTGCAGTGGGTGGGGAATTTATAAGTTATTAATACTAAAACTATGGGATAGACACAACATAAACAAGAGAAATAAAGTAAAAAAAAAATAATAAAGATAATAATCCAAGTAACTGTAGTGATTAAAAGACATATAAACTTGGTGAGAGACAGTGTGAAGAAAACATATGAAAAAAATAATGATTTCCAGATCAAGGTGAATTGATGATAATCTAATAAATCTAAACATCCATTTTGGGGGAGTTTGGCTCTTGCAGAAATGCTTTCCTGAAAGAATTCCTGGAACAATGGCCTACAGGTCCTGTGACTTGTAGGTGAGACTCTAATGACATCAGGTCTTGAAATGGATGCCTGTCCTACAATTTTCGTTGAGTAATATATATTCAGAGAGTTTTAGGAAGTCTTAAAAGTTGGCTCCATACCTACAAGGGGAAGCTCCTAAGCAGAGGACTATCAACCCCTCAAAGAAGTAGGCCAAAACGCCACAGTAACCATAGCAACTACAGTGAACCAGTTGAGCCAGTTCTGTTAATTCAAAGGATAAATGCAACATTCACGGACCTCTATGGTCTCACAAATTAAGCTGATGATTAAATCCTAATAATTTCAAAATAATGGGATGAGAAGGTAAGAAGGGATTCCAACATATTAATGAGGAAGTTATAGAAAATTTGTGGCTCTATTAAAACAAAGTTTCATAATTTACATAGTTCCTTGACCAATGTTATCTCATTGATACTTTCAGTACAACTGCATGATGAATCGACAGTGTTTTCAGTTCTACTTTATAGATTAATAAAATGAAGTTTAGTAAAGGCAAGTGACTTGCCCAATATTATGTTAAGTTGTAAGTGGTAGAGCTAGGATTTAAATCTAGATTCTCTGACTCTAAATCACTAAATGTATGAGATGCCTTCTTAAGCTCAAAACGGCAAATTATTTACATAGACTACAGCTTTTTTAAACCAGGGCTTTACAAAGCTGAACAGTATGATTTTAATAAAGATAAAAGTGTGCTTTGTGTAATCTCAACAGATAGCATAAGGATTTCTCTTACTAAAGATAATGGTTTTTGATTAGGAAACTACTTCCATAGGCTGCATAAAGGGAAACTCAAAGGTGTTTTTTTCAAGAGCCGAGGGTGATGGATAAACATATCTGTGTGACACAGGAAGGACTTTTCCCCAAGAAAGAGGCTGTAGACTAGAAATGGTAGGACAGAGAAAGGAAATGAAGTGAGGAACTGGAGAGATGGAGTAAAACTAGGACATGATACACAGTGAATCGGCCAGTGAAATTTCCCAAGAGTAAGGAGGTACAGATTATTTTAGAAAGGGGATGTTTATACCAGGTAAGAGCAAAGACTCTGGAGCCAGACTGCATGGGTTCGAATCCTGATTCTGTCTCTGACGAGCCACATGATGTTGGATAAGGAACTTAAACCGCCTACCTCAGATTCTTCTTTGGTAAGATAAGATAGTATAAAAGTTATTGTGGGGAAAAAAAGTTATTGTGAGGATTAACCACATTAATACATGTAAAGCACTAAGAACAGTGCCTGGTACTTAGGAGGTATTATTTTCATTATTGTTATTGTTAGTGTTCAATTTGAAATGATAATATAAGTACCTCCTCTAATCTCTTCCTCAATCAATCTTGAATAAATTATATTACACATATAAATTGACTTACGTAACTAGGAGGGAAGAATTTAAGGAAGAGGATTAAAGTTCTATCTCAGTACTACAGAAATAGGGTTGTCAAGAGAATCCATGAACTAAGAAACAAAGACATAGTGGCTAAGGAGACTGTGAGAATGTACAATCCCTTAGGGATTGGCAGAAGTCTTGGGGAAGCATGGGTTTTAGAGTGCTAAAGGACGAGGAATAGGATTCACGTTGACCTCAACTAGACCTCTTTGATGCAGGAGGACGCAGCTGACATCTGAGTTATACAATGATGTAGATAACATGAGAAACCTGAATAGGGTAAGGCTGATAAATGAGATTGTCATAACCCACCTTAAAAGGTTTCCACATACAAAATATCTAATGCTGTCTCATCAACAAATATTTGTTGAATGGATATAACGCACTGTAGATATAAAGAATAGATCATGATCCCTTACTTTATGAAAGATGAAATTTCATTGGAGAGGCAAGATGTCATACAAATAACAACAAAACAAGATGATCCCATCTGATAACCATCAGTGGGCCAGAAACAAGAATCTAGAAAGTGTAATCCCAAGGAGTGCTTCTACCTAGAGATGCCAAAAAAATCCTTCACTTCTAATTCCCTGGATAATCTGCATCTAACATTACATAGTTGCCTCGACAATTTCTTTAGAAAATCCAAACTGGATATCTGGTCTTAGAAGGAAGACAATAATGAAGAAAACCACTCAAGTTCTGCCACCAGCCCATTCCCCAAACTCATTCAGAAGAATTTATGCTGGAGTATGGGCAAAGTGCCAAGTGAGTATTAAAGAAACAAGTGTTCTTTAAGTGTATGGCAGCTCAGATAAAGGAGTGGATGCCAAAGGTTCCAGCCAGATAGGGAAGACTTTGTGATGGAGGACCATTTATTCATAGAGCCATCACCCCTGACCATTTATTAACCCCTAGATTGGGCCACACATGATGCCAGACACAAAGGCTACAAAGATGAACAACGTGAGGTCTCGACCTTCAAGGATTCATAATTTACTAGACTTGTTTTCTAACTGAGAAGTACCAGTGTTTTAGTGTTCTATTTTTTAGTAATTGTGCCATTTGCTGTTCACGAGGCCTTTATTCTTACAGAAAACTGCTATTAGATATGTCATATCATGAAATTCCTGCTGTTCACTGCATTTGATGGCTAAATAAAGGAAAACATCCTAAGTTTTAATTAGACATGACTCCTACTTGCCATGAATAGGAAAAAAATGGATTCTGGAACTTGCAATTAGGTATAAGCATTGTTTCCCTCTCTGACCAAAGCAAACCTAGAATAAGCATGCCAATGAGTGGCAGGAAGACAAATCTTCTCTGGGAACAATTCCTAGCTCTCAGGCTTACGTGGCTCTGCCTTTGGGTGTGGAGGAGCCCAGGGCAACTTGGCAGGAGTTTCAAAATGAAATGTGTGCCTTCTGGAAACAGTGGTCTGATCCCCTGTGTGCATGGGAGCATATCGTTCGCTGTAGTGGAGCACTAAATGGATAAATGATGATTTTCAAATCACCCTGCGCCGAGCTGAATGAACAAATGAAATCGTTCTTCTCTTTCCCTGCTAATGAAAAATTCACTTACTCAGAGGCATCAGGGTAGTGAGCACTGGGAGACTGGGCACAACAAGCAATGTTACTGTTCGGAACTTCTAAAAAAGTATATGGGGAGGGATGTGTTGAGATGGGTGGGGAATGTTATTTGAGACCTGCTACAATGACAAATACTGTGGGAGGAGTTTATGTATATTATCCCTTTTAATTAATATATTTAATTCCTGGATGAATCAAAATATCATTTTTATCTGCTAAAAGTCAGCCTAAAATTTCCCTAAGCAAATCGGAATTTCTGGTATCATGTTAGAAAGGATGCTTCTAAGGAATGCTCTGCTCCACTGAATAATTTGTGAAGCTCTTTAGTTTCTATAGCAAATCCAATAAATTTATAAGAAAATGTGATACGGAACTAGTATATATAGAGATCTATCTATCCATCCATCCATCCATCCAACCTCCATCCATCCATCCATCTGTAGTCATAAGAAGTTAAAAGAAAAAAAGAAAAAAAACACAGTACTTTCCCTTGGCTTCTATGCCAAGTAAAAAAGAAATACAAATGACAAATGTAATGCTCGTCATGACAAGCAGGTACCTGAGTCTGTGTATTTCCTCCTTCAAGCAAGGCGATGCCAAGTAAAATGCCTTCTGAAAAAATTCTGTCATTTTTGGTGTTCACTATAACATCGATGACAAGTTCAGATGCTCCTTCTTTATCCAGTAGACACTGAATATCTGACATTGATATCCCCATCTTATCGGAATCTTGTGCAGAAAAGCTTCCTGTGATTATGAAATATTAATAAATATACCTTAATTACAGACATTATGAACATAGAAGGTTTTTAAATTCTTAGACCTTAAGCATATTTAGAACTGGGATTCCCCCCCCACACACACAAAGTTAAATATAATAGAAGCTCGGGTTTTAAAAATATCAAAAGTTTGTAAAAATAGAACTTTTTATGAAATGTATAACACCTGTAATTAAATGTTTTTTCTTAATATAAAACACTTTAGAAAACAAATCTAGCTTTATTTTTGCCTTTAATTTATATATTAATAAATTATGACTTATTTTAACTATTTTTCCAAAGTTAAAAGACAAAATTAATTCTAACGTTCAAATCCATTGTTTTATGAACTTGAAATTGTTGAAAGGTTTTTAATAGTGCTTTTCATTTTTTGAGATATATTGGACATATAAGTTTAAGATGTACAACATAATGATTTATGTATTATTCAAAAATGATACCACAAAAAGATTACTTAACATTCATCATCTCACAGATCTTTTTTCCTTGTGATAAGAACTTTGAGAATCTACTATCTTAGCAACTTTCAAAAATACAATACAGTAGTATTAACTATAGTCATTATGTTGTATATTACATCCTTAGGATTTATTTCTTTTATAATTGAAATTTTGCACCTTTTGACCTCCTTTACTTAATTCCCCTACCCCCCAACCCCCACCTCTGGCAACCACAAATATGATCTATTTCTATGAGTTTGGTTTTTGTTTTTTGTTTTTTCAGATTAGACACATATGTGAGATTACACAGTATTTATGTTTCTCTGTCTTACTTCATTTAGCATAATGCCTCAAGACCCATCCACGTTGTTGCAAGTAGCAGGATAGCAGGATTTCTTTGTTTTTTTATAGCTGATAATAATGCTTTTTAAATGATTTTTTTAATATTTGTGCTATTTTAAGATATTAGCTAGTGACATAAAAATATGTTATAAGAATCTGAAAATGAGGAAAATGATAAGGCTTGCCTCCCCCTTGTGTAGATTTGCAGTAGGTTCCGGAAAGGTGTCCATTCATACCAACTCCATAATCACCTTTAAAGTATCGATTCAGGAGTATTTTTCTCAATGTGTTACCCTAATAAAAAGAACAAGAAAAGTGTTATTGTTTCTTTTTCCAATAAAAGGGGAAAATATCAGTACATTAAAGTGCCACTTAAAATGAATTTCTTCACTGATAGTGATATGTGGAAAAAATTAATTTTATACTGTATAATATTTTCTGAGGCAAAAATTTGCAAATATCTCCCAAGAAAGTAATAATAATTTTGCTTCTCCTAGAAATAAAGAATAAAATATTGTACTTTCAATAACTGTAGTAGGAAAATAACAAATGCTATACATTTGAGATTGCTGCGAAAGTTTAGGGTCCCAGGCTTGGTAAGAAATAAATTAGTTGCACCTAAAGAGAAACAGATTAACAAACACCCTAAGAATTGGGAAGCAAAATCCTTAATTAGAGGAGCTTAGGAAAAAGAGCTAGAAAAGTGTTAGTTTTACAGCAGGCGCTCAAAAATTCAGCTTGATAAGACCAAGTGAATTATTATTTAAACTCCAAGAGCTTTACTCAGTAGACAGTAGGCAAAAAAAAAAAAAAAACAGTGCATTTCTTTATAAAACATGCACTTAAAAAAGTCTTAAGTCTTCAGTTTTGTATTGATTATAAGACATTTTTTAAATAACATATTTGCCATATAGTCACCTGCATATATATAAGAAATATAGCTAACTCCAAATCTTCCATTTTATTGGTTATTATTATTTTAATAGACAAGTGTGATTTTTAAAGTATTATTGAAAGAATACTTGTTTAGACTATTTAAATGAATACATCAACTATTGAGGTGTTACTCCCATCTTACAAGTATGGAAACTGTGGTCCAAGTGTGTGTAATTAGCTGCAGTTCATGCAGCTAACAGGTAAAGAGCCAGACCTGAACTCAACTCTTGATTGTAAAACCCAGGCCTTTCCCCACACCTTGCTGCATGCCCCCCTTCCCAAGCACACCTCCCTTTTATGCTGCGACACCTGGCTCTCATAGCTCCTTTTCTCTCTCATGCTTTGGTTATTCTTCTTTCTCAAGCCCTTAAGATTTTGTCCTCAGTTCTCTTGTTATCCTCTCCTCATCTTCCCTTTCCCCATCAGCAATTTCATCTGATCCTCCGTTGCACAATCACTTCTGCAGGTCTGACTGCCAAGTGTGCCCCCTTCGGCCATGGCCTCCCTTTCCTAAGCTCCTCTTCGCTGTTTCCCCTTAGATTTCCTTATTTACATCTGGAGGTTCCGCCGGCACCCTCAAACTCCATTTTTCAGAAAAGTATAGTCCTTCTCTCTTTATAGTCCTGTTCTTCTTTCAATTTCAATTTATATTAAGGATATCACAATCATTTTGGTCATTTAGGCTGCAAACTTAAGGGATCACTTACTATCCCACCCCCAACTTGACAATGATTTGTGAAATCCTACCTATTCTATCTTTTCAACTGAAGCTTCTGGCAGTGTCTTTACACATTATATATTAACCAAATTGAACTATGTGATGATTTCTCAACCACAGTTTTCTAAGTCCTTCTTTTTTTCACCTCATACTCACTAACTGAAAAGCCCTTCTTCTATCTTACTCATGGACAGGTCCTATCTACCCTCTTCATTCTACAAATATTCATTTAGGTACCTACTGTATTTTAAGCACTATCTTAAGTGAGTGAGATATAACCCTCCCCTCCGAGAGTTTACAATAAGGTCAGTTCCATTTCAGAGATGTTTACTAGGCCCTGCGGAAACACATAAGAGGACAGAGTTGACTCAGAAGAGGCTTTACATGCATATCTCCTCTACTAACTCACACAATCATCAGAGCAAAGCTGTCTTGTGCACCACCAGTGCACCACAAATATGTGCCAAATGTCACAGTGCAGAGCATTGTACTAGGCACTCAAAGTGCCTGGAGTTGTTATCTTTATAGCAACGTTTATTGATATTATTTATTGATATTAAGTTTTTAGAACACAAACATTTATGATTGCTTCCTGTTTCATATTTTCTTCCTTTAAGACTTTTTCATAAAGGGGTGTAGTGCATAAAAGTGATGATTAGTCTTGGAAGAAACAGTGAGGTGTAAGAGCTTATTCTACCAATAAATGCAACTCTACTATCCTTTATGATACCTAAGTGGGGCCCCTAGAGAACACATAAGAAATGAAAAGTCTTTCCTCTTGCCTTTTAAGAGAAAAGTTTTTTGAGTTCAATGAATTTCACCTGGCCAGAGAATGATCCTTCCAAAAGTGGAGGAAAACCAAAATAAAACATTTCTTTGCAGTCAAACGCTCTTTCACTGTGAATCCCATTACAGTAGAAGGAGATGCCATAAGAGAACTTTTAGACCCATACACTGTGGGATTGAAGTTGTAAACTGGGCGGGGGAAATTAACTGAACAACTAAATTTCTCTACAGTGCAGCTCAGTTTGTTGTACCAATCACAGTTCTCACCTACAAGACCTACGTCCTGCTTATCACTCTAAGTCTGTAAGATACAGCTGTCCCAGCTGTAATGAATAGAGCTGATCGATGTGAAAATCCAGGCTGTTCTTGAAATTGCACAAGTCAGTATCACTGTCTGGAAGAGAACCTGCTGTGACTAGAGAGAGGCCTGTGTCCTTGTGAACTAGCTCCTTTTTATGCTCCGTAAGAGACGTTTAACCACATTCCTCCAATAATCCAACCATGAGATAAACAAAAAATAGTCCACTTTTTTAAAAAGGGAGAAATTGGAAACTGCAATTTACCCTTTGCTTTAAAAAAAAAAATGCCCTTTACATTGCTAGAAGAATAAACTTGTTCAAAACCAACGTTAGAGTAGAACTGCGTCCCATCAAATTAAAATAAGCATCATGTCTGGCATTATTTCTAAATTCTCTTGGGCAGGTAAAATAAAATCACAGGCACTGACCAGATTCATAAACATCAAACTCAAAAGAGCAACACTCTTCTTATCCAATTCCAGCCTAGTCAGAAGCACATATTTTCTAACTATAACATTCGGAGTGACATTGAAAGGGGAGAGGGTTGCCTATAGCTGTGTTCTTTACTCGGGACCCACACTGTGGGTTCCAACCCCTTTGACACTACACTGCATGTGGACGGGCGGATCTTAAGCAAGTTACTTCACCACCCCATGCGTCAGTCCCACAGTTGGCAAAGGAATAGTCATAACACTTAACCCTCTTTAGTTTTCTGTGATGATTAAATAGGTGAAAATATGTAAAGTACGTAGAACAGTTCCTGGCACACAGTAAGTGCTATAGAAGTTGTGTATAGTTGATGTTATAATTGCTAATATTAATATTATCCAGATCATGGAACTTTACAACATACAAAGGGTTTTGTATATACTTTTTCACGTTATACTAAACCTTTCCACAAAAGTGAAAAAAATTTCTAATATGCTAAGAAAATGGCAAAAATCATAAATGATGTCTGAAAATCCTTATTTGCCCATTATTAGTCAGTCCTTGGACTTATGTTCTCGTGAGCTAATATGCATATATTTCACTACATAAAATAGACCTCACAATCTCAACTAAAGTAGAGAAAAATTATACCTTGGTTCAAACTCCATAGTTGGTACTAAAAATGAACAAAGAATAGATATGGATAGAATAGGATTATGTTCTGTTTGTCTTAGTCGTAGTCATTTAAGATGGGAAAACTTTACATATTGCTACATTAGAAGTTTAGCAAAACGAATTTTTGTTGCCACAGATGAAGTCCTGAAGAGGGATGAGAAGCAAGTCCCGACTTGTCTTGGGGCATTTTTCATGGCCTGCACTCTCTGTAATGGGTTCCAGTGGTGACAGCACAGATGCAAGTCCTTTCCACAAATTCCTTTAACTCAAGTAAAGTAACTATAAAAGCATTGTCAGAAATTCTGGTGCCAGGGTTGTAAACTATTGTCTCAGAGCTCTAATTGCCATGGCAGAAATTTGGGAAAGAACTAAAAGCACATTTAGCCATTCGGAAAAGCATTCTACAATTGAGAAGTTTGACTTCTGTGCTCACTCTTCAATTCCAAAACGAATTCCTGACTGGGCTTCCCATGGAAGGTGTCTTTGTTGGATTAGGCCAAGTAGCAAGAAATGTCCTTTCCAGTCTTTTCAGTATCAGAGTTAATTCCAGGCCACAAGACACAGCTTTTAGCCAATGTCTTCATGTGAACACATCCCAGATGTGCTAAATGTAATGTAGCCAAGATAACTAACAATCACCTTCTGAAATTACAACAAAACATCTCCATAAAAAGACATCTTTTGTGGCCAGAGAAGTCATGCTGACAGTTTGTGAATATCTGGGAAGACTGGTTTTTTCCTGGCCACTTCCTGTTTTACCAATTCCACTATATCAAAAATTAAGAAGCTTAGGAATTATTGCCTTTAATAGTCATAGAAAGGACTAAAGATTTCCTTTGGTTTTTGAAAGAGCACAACACTGCCTTAAAAGGAGTTAATAGCATTAGGAGTGAAGAGTTCAAGGATCTGATATTTGAGGTACCAATTCCACATTTGTTCCCTTTCCCTTGGAAAAATTACACACTAACGTAACATATTGCCCCCCCCCCCATTGTGGATAATGTCATCAAGACATCATCAAAATATGACAGCACACCCGGAATCCTAGAAAACTAAGTCTTCAACTGGAAATTCAAATGGTGATGAAAATTGCAAACTAAAGATGCTTAATTTAGGGTTTTCCCTCAAAGATCAAAGTTTAGCTACTAATAAAACGGGACAAGATCTGCAAAGGGGTGATTGCATATACCTGTAGTCGCCACCTAGTCTCATTTTAACTTTAAACTTGGTATTAGCCTAATTAGTGTTTCCCTAACCTTTCTGTTTAATGACAGCACATCTGATTAGATTCCCCAGGGTAAAAAATGTACATTTTTAATTTCAAATAAATTATTTCATCAGCTGTACTGTAATGGAGTTACATTAGGTCCACCATTATAATCGACTACATCTTTAAGGAACTCCTTTGGGAAAATGTAGCCAGTCTCCTATAATCTAGCTGTCTAATGGTTTGAATTTCTTGGTCACTGACTCCAAACAGTACAGACCAGTTCCTTCCCTTGATGCTTTTTCCTAGTTTTCATAAGATGAGAAACACAAACTTCAATAGGAGTAGTTATTATACACATTCACAAGATGCTCTTCATCAACATAATGACACAATCATAATCTTGAAAAACATTGGAATGTCTCAACAATTCTAGTAAACAAGTTTATAAAAAAAGAAAAGACTGGAAATTTTAAAAATCAATTATTCATAAACCACAACGACAATCTACTTCCATCCTCTCTTCTTCCTTTTTTTTTTTCCTATTCATTGTAAAGACATATTACATTTCTACCATGTGTCAAGAACTAGGAAAGGGGGTGTAAAAAGCAATTTGCAGCATATGCTAAAAGAATTTTCAAATATGTGGAGACATATGGCACTGTTTTTCAATATAAATAATCCTCACCAGACCATTTGATTCCATTTGTAAAATTTAAACATTTAAACAGTAAATGACGATATTTAAACATTTGATGATGATGCTGGAGCTAAGAGTGATTTTGGTCATCAATTCAGGTTTATCAAATATCCTAGCCTCTAGTCTAGACAAACAGTGTTGCTGAGAAGGCCTTCTTAGGGGATGAGTCTGTGCCTCATAAATAGTGAGAAGGAAAGGAAACTATTTCTTTGGGGTATAATAAAAGCCTCTCAGTATATTTCCAAGCAGCACAGTGAGTGACATCATACTCAACAGACTCGTACACGTCAGCCATTTTAATATATGATCTCGCTTAAATTCGGGGTTGAGAATTTATGCAACGTCTCACCAATAGTACTTGAGAATGGTTTTTTCTGCTTGTAATTGTTTAGTTTTCTGAGTAAGCAGTCTTCATCTGATCTCCAGAACATAAAGACTTGAGAGACGAGTAAATAGGCAAGAGATGAACAAGCAAGCCTAAGATACCATTTGCATATTGAAACAAAACTATTAGATTCACACATCATAAATCACTACCTCATAAAATTACACTCAAATGGCAGTGCACACAACCACTAAAGTTAAGCCCATAATCCCCTGGTGTAACGTATAGAAACCTACTACAGTACTATTCGTTACTGAAAAAATTGGAATCAATATGCTGCCAATGCAAGCATGTGCACTCATACTAAAGACTAGGAAAATGGAATTTCGTGTGGTAATTTCAAAGCTTCTGCAAAGATTGTGTCCCAGAGGGATGGTATGGTTAGGTGTATAGCTCAATAATAGACTCAGCTTGTGGGAGGTCCCAGGGAACACAAGAGGATAAAAAAGGAGTGAGAGGAGATGGGAATAAATGAGAGAACTGAACTTAATCTGAATAATATTATCAAGTACAATGGGAGAGTTTTTCTCCTGGACAATGGGAAAAGTCATATTTAGCTTGCTGTTTTAGACATTCAAGTGATGTAATTCCTGTTATATTTCCAAATCATTTAGTAAGGTTGATACATAGGTACAACTTTGCAAGGTGGTATAACAAGAGGTAAGGAACAACACATAAAGAGGTGATACCAGCACTCCCTCTGCAGCCCCTTATTCAACTTCCTGTTTTTGTGGAATGTCTTATGTTCTCAGTGCCTTCTATGAGCTCCAAGCTATGATCTACTGATCTACCATCAAGAGAGTGGTGGCCCACAGGGCAGTGAGAAGAGCACATAACTCTGAAGTCTTGTCAAGGGAACAACATGGTAGAAGACCTATGAGAGAGAGACAGAGAGAGAGAGAGAGAGAGAGAGAGAGAGAGAGATCTCCTCCCTTTCTCCAAAAATACTATAATGAAATATTCCTTAAAAGGGAGGGAGAAAACTAGCACTTGCATTACTTATCAATTAATGTAAAAATTTTGACAAAAGAAGTGTGAACCTAAATTTTAATAAATTCAGAATATATTTAGAAGTTCCTCAGGTAGAAGAGAAATATTTATGATATCTATGGAATGAAGAGGAGGTCCGTATAGTATAACATCAAAGGAAGGTCTTGAGAATTAAATGAGGTAATAGCTACATACAATTTGACACATAATACATGCAATTTATGAAAGTTCCCCAAAGCTGTGTACTTGGTGCAAATGCTAATGTTTCAGAGACCAATGTATTGGATCTGGGTTCTGCCACTGGCTTTTTGACCTCAAGAATTTTACTTAACTACCCTGAGACTCAGTTTCCCTGTTGGTGTATAATAATACCCATACTACAGGGCTATTTTAAAGATTAGAAATTATACATTAAAAGCTTCATGTTCTTAGCCTACAATGAATACTAGATAAACAATTATTGTGATGTTTTGTTTAATGTTTAAAGGAAAATAATACTTGCACAACTGATGACACATGTAGGATATTACGATGCCTGGTGCCATGTAGACAGCCATATCTTTCACTGCTGACATAAATATCCAGCTCCAACCTTTCACAATTTTTTTAGAAGGCAAATGAAAAAGAAAGCATTCATTTTGAAGCCAACTTGATCAGTATGTTATGGTTTCGTAAAAATAACACCTACACATGAATAGGTCTCAATCACCCCTAGTGGATATACAAAGCAGAATTCTTCAGAAGCCAATTTAGAGCAACTTTTCTTAAAGTACTGTTAATAGGAAGACCAATGTTCCAAGTTCTGCCAGGACAAAACAATTTCCTTCCCAATATTTAATGTTTAAGAAATATAAAAAAAATTAAATATGTTTATAAGATTATCAAACAGTCATTGCTCCTTAGGAAAGACTGCATGTCCTAACCAGTTTTCTCACATTCACTTGGTGCCCTTCTAATTCATTCTCCACTCAGTATTCAGAGGGTGTTGAAACAACAGAGGACTAGAATTCAGACTATTTAAATAAATAAAGAATGATTACAAATCAGTGGAAAAGAATAATCTGGTAGAAAAGTGGAAAAAAACTAACTGAGCCAGCATTTCACATTAGAAGCACATATGGCCAAGAAACATGAAAAAAAAGCTCACCTTTAATAGTAATTAGGGAAATACAAATTAAGACTACAATAAGACAACCATTTTATACCTCTAGGTTGGCAAAAAATAAGTCTTACAAAACCAGTTGCTGGAGAGTACATGGATCAATTGTGGAAATAAATATTGGTACTACCACTCTGGGAAACATACGCTCTCACCCCGCAGTTCCAAAATATGTGCCCCAGGAGCCACATAGGACCACACCATAGACATTTATGTCAGCCTTGAGAGCAAAGCAATAAGCAAGAAGCAAAATCAAAACAAACCAAAACAAACAAAACCTGGAATCAATACAAATAGCCACTTACAGAAAAATGGATTAATAAATTGAGGCATATTTCCAGAGTAGAATATTATACAGTGGTAAACATGAATGAACTAGAGTCTCAGAGCAACATACAACAAACTTGATGAATCTTAGAAACGTAAGATTGAGAGAGGGCCAAAAAAAACCAAAAACAAGTCCTAGAAGTCGTGCAGTGCGGTGTGAAAGATACAAGCTACTAGTTGTCTCTAGTGAGGGGGAGCGAGAGAACACAGGTAGATACAAGTTGTTGGTAATATTCTTCAGTTGGCTGGCAGGGGCATGGAGGGCGGGGTGTCATGGGTCTTTATTATGCTATTATGTTTTATAATTTAAAATGTTATACATATTCCTTCATATCAATTTAATATTATGTTAAAAGAAAATATTCAAGAAATATTAAACACAATTATGGCTGCTTTCTACATATCATGTTCTGTTGCTTTCCACCTCTCTTTGAATACTGACCAAAATCCATAGTATGGCTTAGGTGAGAATTTATGATCTGACACCTAGAAATCTTGGACCACTATCACGATTGTTCTGTGAACCACTCTATATCTTCCTCCTGCCACATAAGACTTTCATTGTCTCTTCATGTTCCCTTCTGCTTCAAGACATTAGCAGGTGTTCTCTTGTGCCAGCTAGGTTTTAAGGCCCCAACCCCATCCCCCACCCAGGACTCCCAGCTTTGCTTAGTTAACTTCTACTCAATCTTTAGATCTCAGCTTGACCATATAAGAATCATCCTCTCTAACCTCACCAAGCCTCTTACTCAGTCCTCTCATAACACCATATATTTCACCATGTGTTTTAGTTTTATATTTATTCATATCAATCTTTGAATGATTTCTATCTCCCCTACTAGATTATAAGTACCATGAAAGCAGGGACTGGGCCCTTTTTTTCCTTTTGGGCTGACTCCCAACAACTAGTGCAAAATCTGGCATATTATATATTCAACAAGTATTTTTGAATGAATGTATGAATTGATGATTCTGAATGAGTGATCACTATATTTACCAACGCAATTTGGTGCTGAGTGCCATCTATCTAAGGACTGTGATATATGTTGTATATCATGTCTTATAATATTGGCAAATGCTTGAGATATATTCAATGTTACTTGCATATTAAATATTTTTAGCATACAAACTCATTAACTATGGTTCTATGGCTGAAAGAAGGAAATTGTGTTGGAATCCAACAAGCAAAATATTAGAACTCTTAAAAATAAAGATGAACAATTTCAACACTCAATCTGAAAGACTAGAAGGTAAAATGTTAAGTAATAATTGCAGATATGGCCTAATGCAAGAGAACACACTAATATGCCAAATTCCAGTCCAAGTTCTTCTCTTGTTACAATGTATCTATTGAAATTGAATTTTCATACTTTACTGAAAAACACAGAAACCACCGTGAATCTGTACATCATGCAAGGATCTGACTTAGCAATATAATCTCTAATATTATGTGCATATGTCACTTAAAAGAAGATAAAAAGTCACTATTATCTTTAAAAGTGGGTGTGTCATAAAATTTATAATGAATAAGTAAATTAAAGATCATTCTATTTTTTCCATTTTCCATCATGAAATGAAAATCATTTTTTTTAATGTTTGTTATCACATGAAAAAGTTATGTACATCTAATTTTTATCCTTTCTTGAATCAAACTGTCCATAAGACTATATATTTCGCCTACTCTAATAAAAGCAATTTATCTGCTCTCATGAGCTCCGAATTGTGTCCAACACGTTAATCATAATGTTCAAAGAATTTCACAGTAAAAAACTATGAGACAATGATTTAGAAGTAGTGGAAACCAGAAATTCTTTAAATATTCATCAACATTTCAAAGCACCAATACAATTATTACCAAAAGAAAATGAGGTATCCACCTGAAACTAATAAAAAAAATAAAACAAAAAAAAGAAAGAAAAAATTAGGTGTCGTCCATTCAAACAAACGTGAAGAAGTCTGAGCTGCTTAAAGGACAAAGTGCCAAATGCATACCTGAGAAAGAGGCTTTTTCAGAAAGTCTTTGGCTAGGCTTATACAGCCTTTAAACAGTATTTCACAAATCATTTTGATTCCCTGTGGCATATACCACGGCAGATATTTCACTACTTTATATATCTAGAACTATAACTGGAATCCAGGCACTAAGAAATTCACACTTTATTTTTAATAACATGCAAAGAACATTTGCTGACACAGAAGACTGGCTACTGGGTCCTGATGTGGTGCTAGGCATTGGCTCAGTAAACATGGATTGTCTGTCACAGGCTTACGAATCACCTGTTGAAGTCAGCTTCTGAAATAAACAAGACAAAACATTCGCAGGCTGAAAAAAATGTTACAGTAGTCCATAAACTTGGTTTGAGATACATCAAGTATTTTTAATTAGCAAACTGAAGAGGAGAGAGAAAAAACTCACTTCAGTGAACTATAGGCTGATGATCTCATACTCCCAAAGTGGGAAAGAATAAGTCAGTGACTATCTAGCTCTCTCCTTTTTATCTGTGTATGTGTGAATGTTTCTGTAATATTTTTATAGTCCTAAATATTAATGCATATTTGTAAAAGGTATTTATCAAATCTTTGAGGTACTGAAAATCTTGCTTTCTACCTGGTTATGGTAAGCATAGGTTGCCTCCAAAAAAAACTACAACAAAACAACAATAAATGAAACAAGTGACTAAGCACATCTTCGTTTCTATTCTATTTCAATAATTCTAACAGACATTTTAACATTTCTGATTATAGGTCACTCTAAAATCAACAGCTTGACATAGCTTTGTTGGCAGCATTGTTTTTATTTTTAGTGATAGAATTGATGGCATATTAGAACTGATGAAATGTATTATATTGAATGAAAAAATAAGAATGTGTTTTAATCTGGCATTGTAACATAAATAAGCTTCGCAATATGTGGCATTACTTTCATACCCATTTTTCAGTTCATATTAAGCAAGATGAAATTATACCAGAAATTTGAAGATTTAATCTTATAATCAATGTTTTTAGTATTTTCTCTTTTTCTTTTCTGCATGTCCTATATGATACCTAAATTCATAAGCATCTTAAGTTTTGATGTCATATGCTCTGTCTGAGATGGGCCTGCATTAAAATTAGTAAAGAAAATGACAATATTGATTGAGAAAGAGGTGTATTTACTTACAAATCAAGAGCAATGGAAAAGTAAATAAATAAGAGAGATGAATTTAACTAATTTATGAAGCATGGAGAGCATTAAATTGCTCTTCTTTAAAAAAAAATCACCTCTTGATACCACTAGGATGGCTAAAATAAAATAGACAGACAATAAACACATCTATGGGTGTGGGGAAATTGGGAAACTTATATATTGCTGATCATAATGTAAAACAGTGCAACCACGTTGGAAAACTATTTTGCAGTTACTGAAAAGTAAATATAGAGTTATCAAATGAACCTGGAATTCCACTCATAGGGATATGCATGAGAAGTAAAAACATGTCCACACACACACTCGTACACAAACGTTCATAGCAGCATTATTCATAATAGCTAAAAAGTAGAAACAACCCGAATTTCTATTGAATGATAAATGGATAAACAAAATGAGGTACAGCCATATAATGGAATATTATTTGGCAATAAAAAGGAAATGAAAAACTGATATGTTACAACATGGATAAGCCATGAAAACTTATGCTCAGTGAAAGAAGGCAGTAATAAAAGATCAGATATTTTATTATTGAATTTATATGAAATGTCTAAAAGAGGCAAATCCAGACAGAATTGAGACAGAAAATAGATTAGTGGTTGTCGGGAGTTGAGGGTGTTAGAATGGGGAGTGGCTGCTAAGGGGCATGGGGTTTCTTTCTGGGGTAATGAAAATGTTTTAAAATTAGACAGTAGGTGTTTGCAAATCTGTGAAAATACTAAAAAAAAACCACTGAACTATATACTTTTAGCAGGGTAATTTTATTGTGTGTGGCTATCTCAATGAAGCTGATAAAAAAACATAAAACAGAGCCTTTACATTGTTAAATATACCATAAATCCATTAGCTTGGTTAAAGAAATTCACTCTTTCAATGATTTTTTAAGTACGTATTTTAAACAAATGTCAGTTCTGTCTACATTTTGGCTAAGCAGCTGAGGCATTACTACTATTTGCCACAAGTTCCTGCAGTTAACTGCATCTGTGCAACAGATGTATTATAATGGTACGTTTTGAATGTTACATCTGTTAGTAAATGCAGAGCAGCTCAAACTGCTAATTAAATATGAATTTGTATGTGTCAATTAGGAACCAATTCCTTGTTAAAACTGCCTAATGTTTAAGGCACAATAAATTGAGCTAGTATCTAGGAGCATTTGTGTCTTAACCTGTGTGGAAATGCAGTCCAGGGCGCTGAATACAGTCGGCTAGACAGTTTCCATGGATACCTCACACTACTTGAGGTGGAGAAGCTCAAAATTATAAACAACTTCATAAAAATTATGCTTTACAAAATATATTAGTTAAATAAAGATGAATCTTCCTAAAGAAAGGTGCTAGAATTTATTTTGTTGATAAGTGGATAAGGTTTTTTGGGGAGGGGAGAAGGAGGCCCAGTTTTTGAAAGGATCGTTTTTAAACTGCTTTCGCACTCATAGTAGCGGGAGATATTCAAAATGTATCTCTCGTCCTGAGGTTTACAGCAAACCTCAAGAGTTTTAAAGATATTTAGCTTTTATAGGAACCATCTACATTGAATTATTCCAGCTGCGTTTAATTAATCTGGCCACTGCATACTAATATGCTGATCTTTCCAAATAAATGTACACTGTAATTACAACCAGGTTACTCCACCCACCATCCTTCTGCGCCTTCCCATGAAATAAGACTACACGTCTTCCAGATGTAGCATAAAAACCGCAGTGTTTTTCACCAACCATTTCAGAATTAAACAAAATACAGTATAAGAACACATGTAGTGTCCATAAGAAAAACAAGATAGTACCCACACTACTCGACTGAGAAGACCTGACCACACACTTGTTTATTCACACCTTTAACAGGTTAGGGAAAGAAGAATGAGAAAGTCCTGGCATCAGCTTTTTCCATGTCCCCAAATTACTTCCATGATTAGGCAAACAAGTCAGGTTTTATTCCCCGAACTAAAGAGATACGTAATCATGCATGGAAATACAGTTGTTTTCTTTGGACCACAGTCCAGTCATTACATGAGACCCAGCATTAATGAGGGGTAAGAACACAAATTGTTTTAATAAAGAAGACAAATATATCAGTAAATTTTCATCAAATTTCACAAATATCTCATTTGATTCTCACAGCAAAGTAATGTAACACCTAGGCTAAACAGCAAGAGTCAACTGCATTAAGCATTTCCCAAATATTTTTAAAAGTGTCCATATGTTTTAATTTACTGTTAAAATAAATACAGCTTTTTAAAAAATTAGAAAACGTTCACTAAAAGTATTGGGGCAGGAGGTAGTAAAAGAACACAAAAAGAACTCGACCTAGAAAAATACCTATATTAACTAGAACTTCGTTCTAATAAAGTTTTCTTTACTGTTGCCAACTCTCTTGTCCTGTTTCTTATTCACTATCACCTTGAGTCCCCCTAATTCTTCCTGTTTTCTCAGTCTTTTTTCACCTGAGCTGTAACCAATCCCTTACCTACAGTGCCTTTTGCTTCTGAGTGTCTAATTTTTTTAAGGTAGGAGAGATGTCTACCAATATCACGCCATCAGCAGGGCAGTGGTCTTCGGAACTGTTGTCCCGATCTCTGTGTCATTCCACTACTCCTACTGCCTTCACCAACAACTCCTTGTCATCCTTCAAGGTCTCAGCTTAATTGTCACTTTCTTAAAAAACCTGTTTTCTGGATACCCCTCCCTTAGCTGAACTTGCACCCTCCAGTTCCACATTCTTACAGCACTCTGGACTTCTCCCTCGGAATAATAAAGAAAAGAAATTAATCAATCCCTTGTCTAACTATTTTATTGGTATCTGATGTTCTCATTAAACTCTAAACTCTATGAGGATGTAACAGATTGTCCATCAACGCATTTCCAGGGCTTAGCAGACACTCGATAATGTTTTTTTGTTAAGCAATACTGTCTCATGCATTTTTTTCTAGTTCCATATACCTCTGCATGGTACCTCTCTATATGTCATTTTCATAATTTCCCACTGCAATTTTTTCATAGAATAAAATTCTCATTTTTCAAAATCACCTAAAAAGTCATATTATGAAATAAACATTCTTCATCCTATTTTGGCCTCTGACGAGTAGAAAATAATCACTCTCACGCATATTAGAGATCAACATAATACATGTTTGGGACATTGTGGGACCAATGTATAAGCTATTGGAGGATGATAGGGCAGAAGAGAATTTCCATACGTCCACTCTGACTGCAAATTAAGTCAAAAAGCCTAAGACATCTCTGTCTCTCACTTTCACCCTTCAGCCTCCATCAGTTTCTTTAGCTCTGACCGCCTCGATGCTTTCCACAGTCTTACCGTTCTTGGCACTAAAAATCTTGTGCTTTGCAGCTTCTGTCACCTAGAATAACCTCCTGGTACCTCTGCCTCATCTACTCTTCACCTCATTTCAAACCTCAGCTGAAAACATCCCTCTGCCCTTGTTTTACCTCTCCACGGATAGAAAAGGGAACCAATTTTTAATTCTAAAGCATTTAAGCAGACACTTTACAGGAAGACACTCTGCAGTATCATCGTGAAGCACAGTACACTGCATTTATGCCAGGGGGAATTCTCAGGTTTGTGAAAGCCATTGCCATTCTGCATTTGAAAAGCCTCTGCTTAAGTCAGAGTTAAGATTCATTCTGGTATCGCCATGATGCTAACATTTTAACCCCTTGAAAAAAAGAATTTTAGTATAGTTGTTCCTTCTGGAAAACATACAAAGTTTTATAAAAACCCATCAGCTATATCTACCCTGTAAGTCTGTCATTACCAACACAAGAGAGTAAAAGACAAACCCTCTGGTTTCCTGCAGAAGAGGCCACATGCCAGAGGCTGGCCAGCTGTTCACCAAACCCTCTCCCTTTTCTCCTGGGCACAAAACTAGACTATACTGCCAGTCTTCTGTATAGTCAGCAGATGCCACATGACTGAGTAGGAGCAAACTAAAGGTGAGCAGAAGTGACGTGGATCTGGCTCATGTTGGAATCTTGCGTTCTTTCCTCTCTTGTACCCTGATGCAAAAATGCAAAGCAACCAAGGAAGACACAGAGCCTCAGGGTGGAAGGAACACAGGGCTCTGGGTTGCTAGCGGAACTGGGTCATAGGACAGCTGCCCTGCCAGAACACTCACATTGCCATTTTAACTTTTATTATGTTAAGCCACAGTTTTATCTAGTTCATTATTTGGTGTTACCTTAAGCAATCCAGGCCAGTGTGGGTCAGCCTGGATGGGCAATCACTAGTCTTGTCTCAGTGACAAGGCATTTTGTCCAGACCGACCCAAGCCTGAAGATACTCTGACTCTCTAAGCACAAGCTAGTCATGAAGCTGCTATGAAAATTAATCTGGGAATACAATTTCATTGACACCAGAGTTTTTCCAGGCTTCTCTTGTCAAAGCAGTCCCTGTTTCTACCACCTTTGCCTTCGATCTCCTATCCAATTTTTCTATTGTCTCCAAATCCCCATTACATAATTTCCTTTCTCTCTCTCCTTCTCCCCCACTCCCTTCCTTCTCCCTCCCCCTCCCCCTCCCCCCTCTCTCGCCACCCCTACCCCTCACCCCTGCAAATGTCCCTGAATAGATCCAGTCTTGTAAAAGCTACTCAGAAGGAAAATCAACTGACTTCAGGCCATATGTATACCATCAACTGCTTCAAACTCTCTAGCATTCAGCTGTGTTTCCACCAAACTTGTCATTTGTCCATTTTCATTTGTCTCATCTTCGAACCTCTAAAAATATTTCCCTTCCACAGCGACAGCCTAAAGATTAACAAGCTTCTGAAAGTACTCTAAAAGTAGAAATCCCTCGTTAAATATGTATTCCAACAATAACGTGATAGTTATGAACAATATGAAACAAGATTTTGTTTTTATATTTTATTTTACCAGCTATGTTAGAAGTATGAGTTAAATTCCTTAGCATAATCAGTTCTCATGTAAAAAGCTTTCAATTAATTAAAATTTTTTAAAAGAGAGGGAAAAGTGCAGGAAATGAAAAAGGGACAAAAGAATTGATGGATTGTATTGGCTGGAATTTGTATCAATTTAGTTTGATATACAAAGAAAGTGATTATTACTACTTCTTCCAATGAAGTCCAGAAAATGATTTATAGGAATATTTACTACAGGCATGATATTTCTGGGCTTGAAATAAATCCATACAAAAGATATTCTTCTGTACTGGATCAATCAAGTTCCAGCCTGGCTAGAGGTGATGATAATTACTGGAAAGTAAATTGTTATGTTTTCGTCTGACTGCCTGCTGCTTTGGCACGTGTTATTTCCAACTCTGTCTGGAAATAATAGTACATCAAGCCATCTTGGGTGACTTATATAACCAGCTATCATTTGAAAATCGTCAGCTCCAGTAACCTGCTACTGTATGCACACACTGGTGGAATACTGATTTCAGTTCATTTATTTCCTGATTTGTGCCAAGAACTGTTCTTTAAAAGGGAAATTAATTCTACAGCTTTACCTTTAATCTTAATTCAAGTCATTTTAAGTTTGGTTACTAACAATAACCAAAAAAAGAATAAGACTTAATGAACAGCTGACCTTAAATTGTTTCTTATTTTAATTTATCAATTAAATCTTGAATTTAAAATATGATTAATTGTTCAGGCAAAACATAATTATCTACTGCTGTCTGGGTTTATAACAACAGACTAAAACAGAACAGAATGTGTGTATTTTCTCATCAACTAAAAGTGAGATGGTAGAAAATTATTCTCCTAAACTCTAGACAGTTTAACAAAGCAATTTCTACTTCAGTACTCACTAACATATTTTGCACTATCAAAAGTAACAAGATACCTAAAAGAAGAGTGAAAAATAGAGTCCATAAAATCTTATTTAGCTTGAACGAATTTGCTTCAGTACCAACAAGAGAACAAAAGAAAAAGAACCTATAGTTATAAAAAAAGAAAAAAAGAAAAAAAATACCCCACAAAATAAACTAAAAGCTTTATATCATTTGTTCATTAAATAATTTTCCTGGAATATCCAAATACTAGCACCAAATTTCAATACGGAGAAAAAAATTTAAAGAAATGAAAGGCAAGACAGAGAAAAGCAACATCTTTCTCATTTTCTCTGCTGCCATTTTTGTGAAAAGTATCAACATCATTTTATTTCCACATTTGAACAGTACTTGCTGTAATTATTGAATTACCTTTGTAAATTATCAAAGCCCTAATATTAAAAAACTATTCTTTAAAAGCACATACTGACTTCCAGTAGATGCATGGCTAATTAATTTAGCATCATTATACTTCTGTGAAAATCAACAAAACAAGAGAATAAAATGAAACCCTGAAAACTCCGTTTGTAGCAAAAGGAAGAAACACATAATCCAAAGACTACAGAGGACATATAAGGATTGCCCACATTAGCAGCCATCAGGCAGGAGCCATGGAGGAAAAAGTAAAGAAAAGAAACATGGAGAGTGGTAAGATGTCTCAGCAACAGCACCTAAAAGGAAAGGCAAAAATATACCTCCTGAAGTCAAAGAGCCCACCAGAAATACTAAAGCTACATTCTAGATCGTCTCACTAGAAGCGCAGAATGAGGGTGAAGACAAGCTATGGCTTTAAAGGGAATCATCAGAGTAGCCATATTTATGAGGTGGGCTCTGTGATAGCAGAAAAGGAAAGAGCTTTTGGACTTTCAAAGACCTGTAAATTACTGGTTATAGCAACAGAAATAATACATAAAAGGGATATAAAAGAGAGGTAAAGGTGGAATGCAGCAGCAAAACTTACAATTAAGTGGCATTCTTATGAATTATACACAGAAATTAAAATTGTTACCAAAAATTGTTGACATGCATTTTTAAAATTTTGATGAAATCGCTACTATAAAAGACTACAGCAGAGAAATAAGATAAAAATTCAGGAAGAGATTGTGGAAAAAACACAGTAGGAGCTGAAACTAAAAAAAAAATATTTCTTCAAAAAATGAATAAATAATTGGAAGGGACACAAATAAGCTAGACACTACAGAAAACAGAAGGACACAGAGAATAGATATGAGAAAAACAAAGTAAAAAAACATTAAGAAATTTCTTCTAAAGTTAAGAGAGAATGAAAGAAAAGAAGATAGTGAATGTAGACTCAACATGCATATAATTGGTGATCTGAGGAACCAAAACAAAGAAATGCAAGAGAACAAATATTTTAAAAGACATGAGAGAATTTTCCTAAATGTAAAGAAGATTTTAAGAGTGTAAGATTTATAACAAACAAGAAAACTAGGAATTAGTTTTTAAAATCTGAAAACATAGACATGGAGATGTAAAGTAAAGCACAGGGAATAACAGTCAATAATATGGTAATAACTATGTATAGTGCCAGGTGGGTACTAGACTAGTCAAGGGGATCACTTCTTAAACTATAGAAATGCCTAACCACTATGCTGTACACCTGAAATTAATATAAAATAATATTAAATATCAAAATATTAAATATCAAAATATTTAAAAGGGGGGAATAAAGATGAAGCGGAATAAGAGGTTCAAATTTCCAGGTATAAAACAAAATGTACAAAATGTACAGGGATTTAATGTACAGCTTGGGGAACATAGTCAACAATATTGTGACAGCATGGTACAGTGTCAGATGGTTGCTGGATTTATCATGGTGATCACTTCTTTAGGTATATAAGTGTTGAATAACTATGGTGTACACCAGAAACTAATATAATATTACATGTTAGCTATGTTTTAATAAAAATCTTTAAAAAATTAAAACCTGAAAACAAAGGATCCCTTGCATCTGGAAAATAATAAATTCTCCTTAAACAACCTTTGGACCACAGAAAACTTTCAAATTAAACTGCAGAATTTCTAGAAAACAACTAAAATCCTCTATATAGAGAAATGCTATGGGATATAGCTAAATCAGTGCTAAGAGAAATATCCATAGACCTAAATACTCATAGCAATAAAAATAAGTTAAACGTCTTACTCAAAAACTTTAAAATAACAAAACTTTAAGCTTGATAAATTTTAAATATTGAAATACAATGTAACAAGTTTAACAAGAAAAATAAATAGCACTAATAAATGAATTTTTAAATATTTGCCCTTTAGAAAAAAGTAAAAAAGATTAACCATCAGACAGCCTAGTAAAGAAAGAAAAATAAAATGCTAAAACACCAGGTAAAACATGGAAAAAGGGAAATAACCAAAGAAACAAAAAAATTTAAAAGATCATAAGATTTTCAATGACCAACATAATTTTTCATCTCCATATAAAATTTTTCTTGAAAACCTAAATAAAAACTTCCAAATTATTCTTATGAAACAATGTAAACCAGATAAAAAACCCGACAAACAGTGAACAACAATAACAAATACCTGCGGCACTTTTATGAGTTCAGTGTGTGTGGGGGTGGGTGGGGGACTCTTTGTGTATGGTAACAAATTCCATGACCCAGTGGAGTCTGTTCCAGGAATACAAAAATGGTTCAATATTAGCAACATTAGGAAATCTACTAACAACATAGGAAGTTTAAGGAAACACTGTACATATATTAAGTATAAAAAGAAAAGTCATATGATCGTGCTCTGTAGATGCTGAAAGTCCATTTGACAAAATTCAACATCATTACTGACTTTTTTTTTTAAAAAAAAGCTCAATAAATGGATGGTTCCTTAACGAAATAAATTTATCCTAGCCCCAAATCCAGCATCACGCTTAATGGGAACTATTAGAGGCATTCCTAATAAGGCCGGAAAGAGACAAAATGTTCACTATTACCATTAATATTTAATATTGTGCTAGATGTACAAGCCAAAACAATTAGCAGACAGAAATGATTTTAGAGACAGAAAATTTGGAAACTATCAGTATTTGCAGATGATGTCATTTTATCCCGTGAACACCAAAGAGCATACAATGAAAACTACTCAAAACAGTAAGAGAATCATTAAGGTAATGAGACTTAAAACCAGGAAGAAGCTATCTACATAATGATATGGCAAAATTAATAAGATATGTTGTTAAGTAAAAAGAACAAGTTGCAAAATAGTGGTATGCTAAGTAATATGATAACACAGATAAGAATACATATTTGTATTTGCTTGTATATGCACAAAGAAATTCTGAAAGGGTACATAAGAAACTAATAACAGTGATAATCTAGTTGGAGGGAGGGTGAGGGCAAGATACAAGGGGCATGAAGGTGGGAAAGAAATCATTTTCTTTGTATTTTTGTACCATATGGTATACTGCTTAATCAAAACTTAAATTTAAAACAATTTTTAATTGAAAGAATTTGCTTAATTCTCAAAGAAACTCGAGAATCCAGTTATTAAGCTATTGCCTCTCAACTCCACACTGGCCCTTGTGATGCTGGGGTTGGGCTTTTATAAATCTCATTTCAGCTTTCCTGGCCGGATCCAGGTGAGGTTCTGCCAATAGGAGGCGTGAGAGGGAGACTGCAAGGCTGGAGGAAGAAGAGACTTGTTCTTTCCTTTCTGCTTCCTGTGGGCTTCCTAACGACCTCGTTTTGCTTCCTATTCCTGTGAGTGGCATTCCAGCCATATGTTATTCCAGCAGGGGTGGTTTCTGCCCCAGCTACAACTAACACAGTTTGTAGTTTTCCAGCATGGCCTTCCCTCAGAAACACCTGCTCCTGGCCTTAGCTGATAGTCTCAGAAGTCTAGCGGCACCCAGCCACATGGGTCCCCTCTGCTAAGGTTTTAAGTTTCAGTCATTATAATCTCTTCCCTTTGCTCTAGCCTAGAAGTGATAGCTGCTTCTTGAGGCTGTTATGTATATGACACATTATTGTTCTCTTTCAGTTCTCTCTCATTTCTTCAATTATTAGTTAAAACTGTTTTTATATTAAATAATCTGTTAAAATAACTTGTGTCTTTTCTGTCTGACTCAAACCTGATTAATACACCTAGCAAATGTTCCTTTTTATTTTTTTAGCACATACTACTTATGAAAAAGATTATATTCATGAGTATAGATCTCCTATAGGCTAACATAACTTTGAAAAATTATAGCAGA
This sequence comes from Rhinolophus hipposideros, assembly GCF_964194185.1. NCBI lineage: Eukaryota > Metazoa > Chordata > Mammalia > Chiroptera > Rhinolophidae > Rhinolophus > Rhinolophus hipposideros. The sequence continues at coordinate 37,818,454 of NC_138055.1, forward strand.
ACAAGTCAGGTATTACGAGAATTTGTTTATGTAAAACATGTAATTTGTTGTTGTTGCTTTCTTAAGAGAACCTGGATAAATTATTTCCTGGACCATCAATATAGCAAAATGTGTCACTGTGAAAGAAGTACATTTAAAAAACAGATTCCGCCCTTGAGTAGCTTCCTTTCTATAGTATAAATCCTCAAAAATCCTCATCTAACCAACCTGTATAATGCTGATTTCACTTATTTTACTACCTGAAGACATTTTTGCAAGGTGGTGCATTTTCAATAGTCATGCAAAGCTGACATGAGTGGTTAGTTCATCTGAAAAGTTTATTCACTCATGACTACAGTCCAGAAAACCATAACACTTTATTGTTATTTACTTATTCATAGTGCGACACTTGAAAAACTATTTCAACTTACTATGTGATACTAGTATCCTGTAATTTCTAAATTTTAAGTAAAAAAATCTCTTAATAGCTGCCAGTGATATACTTGGTAAATGCACTATGACAGTTGAACCATTAAGAATGTGTTTCTTGAAAGTACATGTTCTGCAAAGTTGTCTGTACCCTGGTTATTAACGTAGAACTGTCAAAATTTTTTCAGATTTGTTGTATGAACTCAGAGTCCCCTCTGGAGTCTATCCATAACTTGAGCCATGATGTTTTGGTCATGAAGCATGTAGGTTTACAGACTCAATTTGGCCTAAGCAAACATTCCCCTTTAAAACAAATATTTGTGGTACAAAACAAGGAGATCTTTGCAGAAAGATGTGGGGGTAGCAGGGGAAGGATAAAGAAAGGAAAGATCTCACAGAGCCTCAGCCCCAGCAGTAATGGATCATACATCATCTTTTAAAGATGTAAACAGGAAAGGAAAAAAAGTAAAAACAGACTTAATTATGATACGGCAGGAAACAAGCTAGTAGTCCTTTCTTATTATTTTGTAAAGATGCAGCAGAAAGCAGCATTCACTGATGAGAACGAGCCATCCAACACCAACTCATTAAACCAACTCTGAATTCACTCATTAATAGTTCCAACAGCTAGCATCAATTTAAGATCTGGAGGCTAGCCTTTTGATAGCAGATGCCATTTACTGAATTACATTTCCCGCTATATTCTTTTGACTCTTCTTTTGACTACTATAATACTACTATATTAGCTGCAGAATAGTTTATGTCTATTCTAGAAAGGTGTATTTTCTGTTAAAGTTGTACCAAGAAACAAAAAAGAACGAACTATGTTTTTACAGTTTGGGTTTTAATGTACAGGATAATATATATGTCATATATGTGTATGTATGTGTGTGTGTATATCTATCTAGATACACACACATATATGCACATACACACACATACATCACAAGGATCAACAGAAAAATATATATAACAGAAGTGCAGCGTAAATAGAGATGTTCTAATGCTACCTCTATAGCTCAGAATATTAGACATGAAGAAACTCCCTATTCTGATCTTACATCATAATCACCTGGAAAGCTATTTAAAAATGATAGATTCCCAGACCTTCACTCTAGGCATAATAAAATAGAATTTTCTTGACTATGCGCCAATCTGGCACCAGTCCATGGAACAGCATTTGTTCACCATTAGCACAGCAGGATGAAAATGCATCTGCCCCGATTTGGAACCCCTATCCAGTCACCTCCTTACCGTGTGACCCAGGGCAGCTCACTGTACCTCTCTGCACATCAGTTTTCCCTCTGGTGAAATGGAATAATAATACATACTGCCGATACTTAGAAAAATTGAATGAATGGGAAATACATATGCATATTAAAGTTCACACAAAATTTAGGTAATTAAAATGAAAAACTATTAAAATTTGGGTTTAAATGTGCCTCGTTAGCAAACAACCCACGCATGAATACACACTTACATTACAGTCAGGATATAAGATCACACTGAGCAAATTCATGTCCTAACAAGTTTTTCAAAGGGTAGGAGAGGTATGAAAGCCTTTTATCAACAGGGAAAAAAACTACAATGGCACTAATTTTGCTACAATTCAAGACCACTTTACCTAAAATCATAAAGAAACTGTACACCTCATCCCTGATGAAAGAACAAAATTGAAGCTCTCTGCATAAAATTTCAGTGCCTTTGGTTTCAACTCAGTGTCCCAAACAACTCTAATGAACATCAACTTCTCACGAGGGCTTTTGGTTGAAATTTTAAATCCTATTTGGAGGAAAACGGGGGTAGACGGAGCTAGGCAAGTCAAGCTCAAATCGGTGATCCTGGTTGTTTCCCAATGGCTCTTTCAGCCCTTAGTATGATAATAATCTTCAACTGCTTTCCAAGATCTCAATTTCTCAACAATTACTATTACCTTCCCTCCTCCATCCCAGATCTCCTTTTGTGAAAAGATACCAAGTCTCAGCCAAATGATATGAGGTTAATTTCTGATGGTTCCCAATTTCTTAAATCGATCAGCTCCAATTTCACAAAGAAAGTTAATTTGCTCAATATAAAAGGCCACTTATCTCACAATTTAAAATTCTTTCTAATGAAATTTTTTCTCTTCCCCACCAAATTATCACTCTATCAATTTCTTTATTCTCATTCATAGATCATAGCATTAAAAAACAAACAAACAAAAAAAAAAAAACACTGGCAGCCTTTACGCAGATTCCTCCAAACAATGGCAAAATCTATTTAAAAAAAAAACACAAAAAACCTATTGTTAAGTTGTAGAAAATATTTTCTCTCTATCCGGGAGAGTTGGGTTTTCTCACCCCATTATTTATCGGGGTTACATACTGCTTACATTCTGCTCCTCCGTGGCATGATGATGTACACATAATGCAAATATCTTTGCTGGAATTACAATGGCAATTTGTCAACTTATGTGCAGCTAATCAACCCATTAGCTTTCTAGTGTACAGCAGTACAAGCTTATCTCATGCAGACTCACGGATCGTTCAAAGCAATCTAATTGAATTTCAGGGCCAAGAGCATTGCACAACACGTGGTGTGTCTCCAGTGGAGCACCGTGCCAGACACTGCGGGCGTTACATAATCCCATGCTGTCGTTGGCAGAGGCCGCCTTCTCAGCCTCCTTGGTGGCTTGGCAGTCCGTGTCCCCTCCAACCATGCCCTGCAGCTTTAATCTGCACAGAGTGTTCACATGGACAGTCACATGTTTTAAGACTTTCACAGCAGCAAATAAAACAGGGACCATTTCCCTACTGGTAGACAGAGTTCATTAAAAGCAGCCATACAGCACACAAGATTATACCAGCATAGAAGACACATATAACACTGCAGCTTCTAAGCAAGCAAGCAAGAAAGCAAATATCAACTATTCTACTTTGCAAATAAGTAAGTGTGAAATAATAACAAATATATATCTTGGTTTCTGCCCCCGGTTCCTGCTAATATTTGGTCTTTAACCCCAGTTCCTGACAAGAAGCTCCTAAAATCCTTGTAATTTCCTAAGGGATGGGTGTCTGACACACAGCTCCTAAGTCCCTTGGAGTTTCCTAGGTGACAAGAGTGTATTTTGTTCTATTGAGGCATCTCTTTGTGGGTTCCTGGATGGGGGCTGGTCACCAGAAAGACCAAATCACGATTAGAAGTTTGGCACTTTCAGCTCTTACTCTTCACGTTCCAGAGAGGGAAGAAGGACTGGAGATGGAGCTAACCATCAATCATGCCTACATAATGAAGCTTCCATAAAAATCCCTAAAGTCCAGTGTTTGGAGAGTGTTTGGGGTTTAATGAACAGGTGGAGATGGTGGGAGGCAGACACACCTGCAGAGGGCGTGGAAGCTCCACACTCCCACCCACACACACTGCCCTAAGCAGCTCTTCCATCTGGCTATTCCTGAGTTGTATCCTTTTGTGATAAACTTGTGATTTAGTAAGTAAACTGTTTTTCCTGAATTCTGTGAGCTGCTCCAGCAAAAAGTTAGCAAACCTGAGGAGAGGGTCATGAGACTCTTGGATTTATAGCCCGGTCAGTCAGAAGCACAGGGACCAACAACCTGAACTTAGTATTGGCGTGCAAAGAAAGGGAGCCATCGTGTGGGACTGAGCCCTTAATCTGCGAAACCTGATGCTATCTCTAGGTAGGTGGTGTCAGAATTGAATTGTAGGACACACAGCTGGTGGTGGAGATTTGATAGATGGGAGAAAAACCTACACCTTTAGTGGCCAGAAGTAAAGTGTGAAAGTAAAGGAAAATAGTGCATTTTGCCTACACTCGAGGATATACTATATTATCTCTGCCATTTCAAATGAATTTTCAATTTGGGAAGGCGTGGGAATGATATATTTAAGACACTACATAGAGTATAACAACTGTCGAATCTGAGCTGGCTCTTCCTGACCCCGAGACACAGGTGCTCCTATAATGTCTCCGCCTCATCCTCCTATGCTCATCATTTTATTTCCAGGGGTCAGTGAGCATATGCACAAATTAAAAACAAATATATTAGTTTTTCATGTAGTATTATTAGATATGAAAATGTTGAGCTAGAATACATACCTAGATGTCTAACCGTTGCCCTTTTTCCATTTTATTGCTAATGTTCCTCAATGTAAAAAAAAAAAAAAAAAAAATCTCTAAAACTGAGAGTGGAATACAATACAGATTGAAAAATAAACTCCTACCCATATTTTAGGTTTAAAATTTTTAAAAACATATCTGAATGTACAAGATCCTGAAGCCAGGCAAATGGTGATAGATGCAGATTTTTTTTTTTAAAGAGAGATCAGTTTACTGTGTACCAGGGTTATCTAATAGACTTTTCTGTGATGGTGGAAATTAAATGGAAACAAAGTACACAAACCATATTTTTTATGGTTCTAAGATGAGTCTATTGCTCCACCAAATTAAAATATTATCAAAATAAGTCATGTAATATTGCAATCGCTAAAAATAAGCAAGCTATCAATTGTATCAAAGTATCACTAAAAACAGAATTCTGAATAACGAAGTAACTAGATTTAGAAAAAATTTGCTTTGATTTCATGTGACCTGAATAAATATTGACAATTATGGAGTGAGGACTCAAAATATATATATGGGAGCAAATAAAATACTAATTTAAAGCTATAGATTTGAGAAATTCTCAGTGGGATAAATCATTTGTGAGATGGTGACACCTACTGATAAGTTGTGATATTGCAGCCCAGCTCTACAGGCTTGTCCGTGTATCATCTCCGAGAAGCCAGAAAAAGGGAATTTCAAAAGATTTCAGTGCAAAACATGAGTATAACTACCATGAGGGTGGTGTAGACATGGAAGACAAGGAAGGTCAAAGAACAGATACTCTTATGTTCCTGCTGACCTTTCCCCTCCTAACGCTTCCCATAGTCTTCGTGCCCTTCAGTATACAGCAACTTCTTTAAATAGTTTTTAGTTTGGGACTTATGACAGATACAAAAACGCCATCCTTTTGCAGTGAAACAGCCTTAGAAGTACCTTTCCTAAGCTTTCACTTGGACAACTACAATCCTTTCCTACCTGACCTCTCTGCCTACAGCATTTCTCACCGATGATTATCACTGCAAGATTAGCCTGATAGACTTACTCATATCAAAAATCTTTCCTCAGTAGCTTCAAGTTGACTGACTGCGAGGTGAATTCTATTCCCACAGCTTTGACTTTAAGACCTTCTGTAAGTTGTTTTACTTTCCAAATTTATATCTCAGTACAACTGAATTAGAACTTTGTACCATATGAACATATTACAGAGCAAAAAAGTGCTCTGGTGATTTGTTCACGAACCATATCCTGAGCTATTTTGCCCTTACCCCCTTGCCCTCCACACCAGGCACTGCTCCTGATGTTGCCGAGTATTTTCTCTCCAGAACCTGGGACTCACCCTCTCAGGATTACTGCTTAACATGGTTCTTCTGCTATTAATCTTGTTTCCTTCTTTGAACACAATTTGCACTTACCGTTTAGACTATTTCACTTTCAGCCACTATAGCCCCACCCCAGGCCCCAAGCTCCCACCCTGGCCAACATTCCTGCTAGACTTCCCCTGTCCCATGAACAGAACACAGATACAGTTCCCTGCATGCTATGCACACTCAGTCTCTAGATCTTGGCTCACACTCTCATCCATCCTGGATGCCCCTTTCATTCCCCTCTGCTTATATAAGCTGATTCTGTATTCATTTTACACGTTTACTAAGGAATCCAAGATACTGCAATTCCTTTTGTATCTACAAAAGACAAGGTTCTTACCCTCCTGTAGTTACACCCTATTGAGGAAAACAAATAATAAGTAAACAATAACAAAAAAATGAAACTAGATGTTGCATTTTCTGGAATGTGCTATAAAAAGAAATGAATAGGTGACACAAGAGAGGACAACTGGGATAAGTGATTTCAGCTAGGGTTGTCAAGGAGTGTTTCAGCTGAGAGTGGGACAACTGGGCTGACACCTAAAGGATAAAAGGAGCCAAGTACACAAATAGCCAGAGGAACTGCATTCAAGGCAGAAGGAATAGCAAATGCAAAGCCTCTAAATGGAAAGGGATGATTTTGTTTGGAGAAGAGACACCATTGTGGCTACACTATAGTAAAATAAAGTGTGTAAAAAAATGACACAAGCTAGATCATGCAGGGTCTTTTTAAAATAAGAAATGTGAATGTTCTTTTAACGAGCAAACATCAAAAGGTTTTCACATGAGAATGACCTCATCTGTTTTATGATTTACGAATGTGGTTCTATGGAAAGAATGGATTGGAGGTTACAATCAATGGGAGCAGGGAGATGCGCTAGGAGGCCATGGGGTCGTCCAGGCAGAAGAAGGTGGTGACTTGGATCCGGAATATGGGCTTAGACAGGAGGGTGGCAGGGCAGACAGGCATCTAGGCGTGTTCAAGAAACATGTATAGGTAGAAGCCATGGGACTAGCTGATGCATTTGCCATGTGGGATAACAGATAAGAAGGAATCAAGAATGACAACTAAGTTTTTGATTGAGCGGCTTGGTGACTGGTGATGCTATGAACTAATAAGAGAAATTCAGGGTGAGGAGGGCACCACCAACTCAGCCCTTGGTATATTCGAGAACCCAGCTAAAATTCTACCTCCTGCCTGAAATTTCCTAGGACCAAAAAGCCCAGCATGATCTATTCCTACAAAGTGAATGGAACACTCATTTTTAGCATCTCGAGCTTTATGAATAATTCCTAGGACATGGCTGGTAGCCATCCCAAACCTGTCAAAAGCGTCTTTAGTGCGTGACTTAACATTCAGCCTCTAACACCTATATGATTCACTAGCAGGTACATACGTGTAGTCTTAGCATATATTATTTACTTTTCACACGTGCTCACATGGCATGCGTCCTACATTGGAGCACCGACTTCTTGTGGGCAAATAATTGATGCTTTCTGGTGTCTCACAACTTGGTGGTGTACTTTGTAGGAAGCAGGCTTTCGATAAATGGTTGTTGCTGATGATGAAGAGTATAATGTTTAACAGGGGCATTAAATTCTGAAAACTCAAATTCCATTAAACACGCACCACCAACCAATGTGGTTCTGATATAGCTGACCATCCAGCACTTGGGGAAATAGAAATCAAACAATTACCTTTCAATTCAGGTATACTGGTAGACTTACTGGGAAAATCCATTCCAACTGTTCGTTTTATAGAAATTTTCTTTGTCAGATTTGACTGAAACACACCTATGCTAGTGGTTCTCAAACTCACACAGAAAATAAAGGATTTAGCATCAGTGAAACTGGCACTTGAGATACCAATACTGACAGTGAGAGAGATACCAATACTGACCAATACAGTGAGATACCAATACTGATGGCATGTTATTAAAATGTATATGTGGGGGGGGGAGTTAAGACCTACTGCTCCTATCCTATAAAGCAAGAAGGATACATATACAGCATTTCTCACAGAAACATAAGCTTAGCATGGATAAAGGCAATTACAATTTATTATGCAATGAGATAAAATTCGCAGCGGAGCAAGGTCAGTGGAGAAGTTTCTTTGTGCTCACCCTCAAGTGCACCAGGTGGAGGAACTCAGTTAGTGACACTTTTGACTTCTCTCTGCCCTCTTACTCACTCCTCTTCAAAAAACGGGAAGTACCTTCTCTGATTGGTGCGTTGCACAGGAGGAGTAAGAAGATGCTTAGCAAAGCCTCTCCTGGGTTACTCCTGACCACAAAAGCAGGTGAATTCTGGACTGCTCTCTGCCATACTCTAAGAGGCTGCTCCCTTTGGGGCAGTGAGGGGTTGTCATTAGGTTGAGGCAAAATATTGGTAAACACAAATCTAAAGCGTATTTTCCAGTGTATATTCCAGTTATTAAGTTGACATTTGAAGTCTGAATGACTCATATGTTTCTCAATTGTTCCAAATCCTAGGAAAGGGAAGTTATTTAAGGGGACTCCTCAAATTCTCACAGTAACAAATAGTTTGAATTAGAACTATACAGTTGACTTTTAATTGGGGCTATAGAAGATACAACACACTTAGATGTCCTAGGAACACTGCATCTATACCAGCAAAATAGTCTATCCTATCCTCTCCCATATTCTGCCTTAGTCACTTATAACAATGTCCATCCTTATGAAAACCTGAAGTGGGGAGCTGTACTGGAATAACATTTCTTAACAGGCCACTGAAATCCTGCTCCAAATTACTCTATACTTTGTAGAAGAATGAAACTTTACGTAATCCATCTTTCTTAAATTCAGGTTCATCACTCATGAAACTCAATCTCCCTCCAAATTAAAACTGCATTTCCCTTTTGATATTGCTGCCATTTGGATGTTCAAAATATCATGCATAGCAGACATAGTTTCTTGGCTAAAATTCATTGCCAAACAACCCCTCTGTATTTATTTGAGGAAACCTGGCAGGAGTAGGAATAATTCCGCACCTAACTGGTTCAGATACTATATCCATTTGCTGTGCTAAGCACTGTTGACAAACAAGACGGGTAAGACTCTTCCCTGGTCTTCTCCTTCACAATAAACACCACATCCATTCTTCCAGTTATTAAGGCCACATTCTTTGGACTCGTTTTTGACTTGTCTTCCTATTATACCTCACATTCAATTAATAAGCATAAAAAGTCATTCAATAAATTTTTCTTAATATAAGCTTGGGGAGCAGCTTCAGTCTATACTCTGTATTTCTGGCAGGAATTTATTTACTTTATAATCACTCACATTAAGAATATAAATCCAAAAAAGAGGAGAATCAGAGAAGCATAAGAAAAAGAACATCAAAAGATCACCTGGTTCAGATTTGTCTTTTAATTTAACTTGATGGATGAGGAGGTGAGATTCCCACAACTAATAGGTGACATAACAAGAGGCCTAATGTCCCAGCCCAGTGCTCTCGACACTAACTTTACTTTAATTGCCATATTTGGTCTGAGTACTGTTGGATTGATTAAGTTCATTTTTAATAAAGTTGTATATAGTCAAGAATCTATAGATGACATTTTGTTTTCTCATTCATGTGGGGTCAGAAAACCAGCTAACATCCCAATTGTTTGTTCTGGAATTTTATAGATCTGAAGGCCTCAAAGAAAGAGTCTGAGGCCACAGAATACTTGGAATTATTGGGGCCATTCTCTTGTATCTGTGTTTATATCATGGAAACTTCCCTTCTGTGTTGCCAACATTAATAATCTTCTGATGATATTGTTCACTGGGGATCATTCTCCCCATTAACCCTGGAGATTTTTTTCTTTTTTGATTGTTCAAGAGTAAATGCAGAAGGACTCTGCTATTCTTTGACCCAGCAAGAGGGGTTATGAATCAGCACAGCCAGAATCCCCACATACATACAGTGCCTCCGACTTTCCACTTCTAACTTCCACTTCCAACTTTGAAAACTGTACCGAGTGTAGGATTCCCTGAGGTCAGGCTCAACCTTAAATTCTCCCTTATCAGTTGTTTAAATGGTATGAATATGGTTCTCCCTAGAAAGCCCACATGCACGTAGCTTTGTCAAGCACTACAGTATATCTACATGGGATTGTAGCAATAAATTCAGAGGGGAAAAAAAATGCTTCTTTTCAGAACGATTTTATTTTCTCATTTGGGTTCTCTTCATGCATGTTATCTAATTTATAAATATTAAATCAAAAAATTACATTCAGTAAAGAGAGCAGATGATAGATAAAAGCCAAAAATAAATCTTTTTAGAGTAAGCCCTTTTATAATTCAATCTGAACCCACTTTTAGTGTTGAACTAGTAACATTTTTAGGTTTGGATATCGCCACTGAATGCTTAGTATGTTTGGTAAAATAAATCAATTATAGTAAGTTGTTTTTATCTTAAATACCCTTAAGAGAAAGATAAAAGCTAGATGACCGGGAACCAAACAAGTTCATTTCTGTGCATAGTTCCCTTGGATTACCATCAATATTCATGGACTTTCCTAATGCACCTCATTGTATTCTGCCCACTGAAATATCTGAGACAAATGTAAAGTACAAACAAGCGTAACACACTACAGCATTATGTGTGTAAGACATTTCAATAAATGTACCAAAAATAACAGCAGTGAACAATAAAATCAGATAAAAGATTTTCACATTAAAATCTGTAACCTAATTCTAACCATTCATTGACTACACACTTGGTTATATGTATGAAATTGGAGTAAAAAACTAAATTTAGAGAAATTCACTAGTGGACAGGTATAAATACTGGTTTTTTTTAAATGTTCCTGGATTTCTGCACTCCTCTTAGCTTTGCAATACATTTATAATGATTGTTATCGGTGTTATTACAGATATGCATATGGTGTTATCATCATTGTTAATGATGATTGTTATTCTTGTATAGCTCGGCCTGCCTCTCCATTTCCAGAATAATATACCTCAGTCTAATTTTTAACAGGTGGTATTTTTTCATAGACACCTTTGATTTTCTGCTACCATGTTCCATGCCTCACATTTACTGCATTTACATATATCTATAAATGTATTTCTGAATGACCCAAGAAAATTCCATTTTCCTATACAGTTAGTGAAGTAACCGATCATTTAGAATCTCATGGGAGAGATTATACCAGAATCAAAATTAAAATGATCAATAATCTTAATTTAGCTGTGCAAACAGTCACTTGTAGGGGGCAAGGAATTGCTACTCTGTGAATGTCATCTTGAAGTCTATTTTTCTGATGCTGCTTTTCCTACTTTTGTTGGCATGAGAGAACTGGTTTAAAATATACAAGAAGTAGAAATACTTTACACCTAAGAAAAGAAAACAATGCTGCCTTAAAAATATCAAAAAATATTTTATAAACTAGGATATTTATAAAAGTAACACTAAGACTTGAGTTGTTTTCATTCTTAAAATAATGAGAACTTATCACTTCATTGTTTTTTCCCATATGCAGATGCAAGGAATAAGGCATTCGGGTGAGATTATATCATGGACTAAAAGTTGTGTTCCTGTTTATGTTACTTTTTTAAACATTCCCTTTATATCTATAAGGATATTAAAAAAGTAACTGGCCACTTACCAAAATAAATAGTAGAATTATGCATGTGTGGTTTACAAGTACTTGTAAATAGTAACAAAGCATTCCTCCAGAAAAGGAACATTTTTCAATGAAGAATTTAAGGGTACATTTTGCTATGAGAGGACGAGAATGATAAATTGCTAAAATAATATTCCAGAATAATTTTTTAATTTAATTTGTAGCAAATACAGAAACTCCAAAGACCACATCTGAAATTTCCAATTCTTTGTGATCATGCTGAAACACTGTCAAAAGTGGTCAAGAAAAAAACACACTGAACTATTCTTTCGAGAGTAAGTCCAAGGTTAAAGCATATCACAAACATTAAAATTCTATCAAATTTTCAAAATTCTCACTTTGTGTTTTGAGAACCAATCAAATCTATGTAATGTTTCAATTTTATGCTCAAACATCTATCCACGTGCTTCTCAGTGTCACTGGAGTGTTTATGCCAATCTACTATTTTCTTTCAACATTAATCTAAGACATGAAACAAAAGGAAAGCAAAATCCCTTCCTATGTTTCTTTATTGGTTTCAATAATAATGTTTTCAATAATAGTGTTTAGAAATAACTTCCTAAATCTCTGCTTGCCGATGCCAGCAATCTGCTCAGTGAATTTTGTCTGCAATCAATAAAATGGGCACAAGAGATGCACACATAGAAAACATTTGTATATATCTTAGGTGAAAGACTGAGGTGGTATTATGGGCTGAATCACATCACCCAAAAATCTGTATGTTGAAGTCCTAATCCCCATTACCCCAGAATAGAAGCATATTTAGAGATAGTGTATTTAAACAGGTAATTGAATTAAAACAAGGTCATTAGCGTGAGCCCTCATGCAATACAATGGTGTCCTCATAAGAGGAACTTTAGACACAGAGGGAAGACCATGTGAAGACACAGAGAGAAGATGGCCATCTATAAGCCAAGAACAGAGGCCTGAAACAGATCCTTCCCTCATGGCCCTCAGAAGGAATTAACCATGCCAACACCTTAATCTTGAACATTTCAGCCTCCAAGAACTGTGAAAAAATAAATTTCTATAGTTTACCAATCTGTGGTACTTTCTTAAAACAGCCCTAGAACATTAACATGGGTGGTATCATTTCATCCTTTTGTATCTTACCAGAGCATATGACACAACATATGGCAGGTTCTTGGTAGGTGCTGGTTATCGACTAAAACTGTACAAGGGAGGCCAGGCTTTTCTCTATGTAATGACTCTCTGGTGCCGAATCCCTGACCCAGACGAGGAACTCGGCTCAACATATCCATCCTCCCACCACATGGAATCACCAGTTGCCATGGCAGAGTCCTCCCTGGTGGAGGCCCTGCATCTACTCTTTAGCTTCTGGCCCAATTCTGAAAGAGTTCCCAATTTCTGTGAGATTCTCCTCACTCCCTAAAATGGAGGCACAGCAGAAATATTCAGTTTTCTCTTTCCAGAAAGTATTCCTGGCAAGAATCAGTAAGATGGTATGCAAACATGTGAATCTCATTTCACCCTCAGAAGATAGATAGAAGAGCTGATTCTTGCCAATAGACCTCAGAGGAAACAGTGCTTAATCTCAACTGTGAGATACGTTCCCAACCCTTGACACAGCCTTTAGAGGCAGCACAACGTAAAAATCTCTTCTACTCCAAATGTAGTTTTTACATGATTCCAGAGACAGCTGAAGAAATAACAATTTCATGACTCATCAGTGAGTTACTATATTTTCCAACTTATTAACTCTCCTTTAATAATAGAGTATTCTGTCTATACAAAAAAGAAAATAAAAATGAAAACCCAAACCTCTTAAGAAAACCTGAGAATGGATCATCCCTTTCAAGATCTTATAATGGGAGCGTGTAATCTATTTTTCAAATAGATTAGATTTCATGTTGAGCAGGTAGTTTACTCAGGAAGACATGACCCTGCGGCATTATGACCAAATAATCTTCCTTTACATCATCACTTGCTATGTTTCCTATCATTGGCTTCACACACAGATGTCTTTTGCTAACAGGCCTTAAGATCAAGTGTCTATGTAAAGTGCTTTTCATTCTTCATGTTAGAATTTGTTTTATTAATAGAGCAATAATTGAAACAATTTAAAATGTGCTGAATTACTGATCCCTAGAGGTAGCAGTAAAATAAATCAGGAGCTACCGCGTATAATAAAAATGAACCTCCAAAAGCTGCCTATAGAACCTACAATGCTTTATATGTGCCGCTTAGAGCATGGTAGAGGCCACATGAGTCCAGTAAAACTTTATCAACAGTCACTAAATAACACCTTTTGGTGGAAGGTGAGCTCACTGTATCATCCACTGCACACTTTTCAATTACCTTCTCATGTCAAGGTATGATTAGAAATTAACATGTATCAAATGCCATTAGTGAACATATTGAATAGACTATCCATAGTCCAGTTCAAAATTATGATCCAGTTCTAAAGTTTATACTTTCAGACTAAGAAGGAATATTTATCTACCTTGAGACTAAATCAATCAAGTACATTAAAAAGTTGAACTTAAATGTCTTCCTGAGGTACTTTCCATACTGAAGTGAAAGACTTCTTTTTGTAAAATTCATGCAGAAGCATTATTCCAAAAGCAATACATTTAGTTAAGTAAAAGGAAATGAGAATTCCAATGCAAAAAAATTTCACAAGTTTTTGAATTAAAAATTTTAGCCCCCACTTTTAAAAGAGGAATTTTTCATTAAGAAAAATATTGTGTTATATTATGAGACAATTATTTAAAGACAGTACTCATAAAGAAGAAAGGAATCCTAAAAGAACAATTTTTAAGTTAGTCAAGATTTAGTATTTATAAAAACAATTGGCAAACAACAGTCCATGATCCAAGAACAAAACATGTTGTAGCAGATGCCTTGTCAGAAAGCTACAGACGATGAGAAGTAGCATATTCTCATCCATATGTTTTCTCAGCCTTGAGAAAAGATATCCTCAGTCATTTCAGCTTTGCAGAACACAGAGTGCCTGTGTACATAGCAAAGTAAAAGTTTTTTTGTAAGGGAACTGTGAGCCAAGATTTCTGGTTTCATTTGAAAAGAGGTGGTACATACAGTTAAGTGGAAGATGAATAGAAAATCAGCCAAATAACTTAAATAATTCAAATAACTCAATCTGTCAAGAAGAAGAAATTACAGAAGAAATTGGAGTGGTCATTGTTTGTTTTGGCCTGCCTGGCATCCTTTCCCCCATCTTTTGGCAATAATGCTTCAATTCTCTCATAAGGAATGAGAGAATTCCCTCCCCTCTTCCATGCTGTTTTGTTAGAATTGTTTGTTATGCCCGGTCTTAAACAGCTGTTCAACAGTTGGGTTTATATGAAATCTTGAGTTAATAGCAGAGCGGCAGGGAGCACAACTGAGCAACTGGGAAATCAGAGAGGTTGGGGGTTCTGATTAGTTCAAAGGACAGTTATAATTGGGGTAGCTAAACATGCAAACTGAATGGGAAGGAGTAAAGGTCAGCCAGCGGCGTGGCTGAATTAGCTATTATGGAGAAGAAGCAGTCCCTGGTGATGAAAACTTCCTAGGTGTTACTGAGAAAGTGGGTGATGGATGTGGAAGGGAGAAGGACAGTGCAGATGCAGAGGTCAAGGGCCTAAGAGGCCAGAGTGTTGGATGGATAGCCTGTGTGGATTAAAATCACCCCTGATGATGGCAGGTCTGGGGACTGAGACACAGACTGTGAGCCAGGGTCCAAATTCTTGGGTGGATGAGAGAGAGTGACGGGGACGCTGAAAGATTCCGAGGTGATATAGTCAGAAGGCCTTAGCCTCAAAGGAGCTGAGGATTTTCAAAAAGGGCAGAGGAATCTGTCCAGAGTAACAATGAGAAGTAACAAGAACACAAAGCCTCTTCATGTAGTAGATAAGAGAGAAAACAGACTCTACTTGACAGAGCTGCTGAGAAAATGGAGCGGCCTTAGAGGAGAGTGAGTCTTCATTTAAAACAAGAAGTTGGAGGGAACACATAGAGAAGAAGGTAAGGATACAGCAGGAGTTTGCTGAGTGGGACAGAAAAAGAGAGGAAGAGTCTGGGAGACTGAGGAAGAGAGAAATGGTAGGGTCAAGGCAAAAAGACAAGGAATGTCGTGCAGATGACCTTGGGGAGCAGGGGTGGAGGAAAGATTTAGTGTTCACATTTCATGCATGGAATGGTAACAGCTTGGTGACATTGGTATAAACAGTCTCTTTCAAAGAATGGGCAATCCAGAGGTCTTGTCTAACTCTTCTGTGGGAAAGAGGGACACTGCCAATTCTAGATATGGTGCAGCCTATTTGTTGAAGGAATAAATGAATAAATGATGGCATGCACCGTGGTGGTAGATGGTGAGAAGCCTAATGAAAGCATCCTTCTCAAAGGTATGCCCAAGCGTGAGATTGTTGCTGGCAACCACTTACCTTTGGGCAAGCACTTCCCTGATTACTATACTTTGGCATTTTAAGAGAAATGAAATCAACTCATACCAGGAATGGAAATTATATAAATACATGTCTCTGAGTTGGTATCTTCAACATTATTCCACGTATATGGTATTAATTATAAGCATTTGGTCTGATTTTAATTGTCCCCCTGCCCTCATTTAGATTGTTTTGTGCCACAGATGCATTATACCAGGTTGCTATGTGTGTTCATTTACACATCACATTTGTTTTCCCTAGGCCATCACTGTAGAACTAGTATAGTCTATAATGTGAGTTTTAATTAAAAACTCAGCCAAAAGCTGGGAACAACTGAGAAAAGATAAACCTAACAACTGCACTGAGCAATTTGCAAATATTCAACATGTTGTGCTTTGTTTTGTTGTAAGTAGCTAAGAATTATCCAAAAATGTTTGAGATTTTCAAGCACTAGATTAAATGTGAAGAAACCAAAGCTACCCTGAAGAAATCAGTAAATGGTAGATGTTCAAACTCTTTAAAAACAAGAAGAAATGTCTTCAGGTGATTTATGTTATTTTAAACAAGAAATCGTTCTCCTCTGACAGCCATGGGTGACATTCCTACAGCTCTGGATGCTGATATGAGAACAGAAGGAAAGACAGTGATTGTAAACATGGGCTCTGGAGCCAGACAGCCTGAGTTTTCATCCTGGCTCCAACATTTTTATGCTGTGTGACCGTGGGCAAATTCTATAACCTTTCTGTGCTGCAGTTTCCTGAATGTGTTGTTATAAGGGTTAAGTGAATACATTGTAAAGCACTTATACAAGCACATGGCTATCATTAGACAGCAAACACCATAAAGGTGTGTTAGCGGTGACTGTTATTTAGAACATGTACCTACCTGAAAGAGGATGAGAATACATTTCCCTTTTTATTTTTATGTTTTTTAAGATTTCTTGAACCCTCGGCTTTCTAGAGGTAATTCAATGAGTAAAAGTGTGAAAGAGATAGCTTCAACAGGCAAATTCAAATTTAAATTATCATTTATTTTCCTCAGCGTTATTTAACTGTCTACCATGTAGAGAAGCATCGTACACAGAGAATCAAAAAACTTTGATCCATATCCCTGTTCTGCCCATTATAAATCATTTTACCCTTGGGGCCTCAGTCTTCTTATCTACAAAGTGAATAAAACAGACTTTCCTACCGCAGAGAGTTATTAGGAGGCTCCAAGTGTACACACACACACACACTCACAGTGTTGCTTTGCAAATAGCTTCTCAAGAGATGCGCAGTCAACAATAGTTAAACAACAACAATAATGTGGCTTTAGTGCCTCATGTACTAGGCTGCATAGCTCCTCTTTGAGAATCTCTCCAAATAGTGGTCCAGAAATGAATGCATCTGATAGAAAAAGTGAAATGTATCAGGCCCAATCTGTTTCACACGGTTATCTCCCCTTTTCTTCCTCACAAAAATAAGAGCACAGAACAATGACAAACACCAATTTTTTCCTGTGGCAGGAGATCCTAACGTCACTCGAGATCAATAGTTGGTGGACTCTGTACCTTGTGATTCTAGTTAGTCTGACAAACTTGGTCCCAGTTCAGATGATGGGGCCTCAGCTGCTCTCCAGAGCACCAGTTATTCCCACGTTCCCCTGGTTTTAACCAGGGGAACCACTGGCAGGAGTCTCTTGCTTGTTCTTCCCAGGTCCCTGCTCAGGGAAGGGAACACTTCCTGGAAGAGAAGTCTGGTCAGCTTTCCGATCTGGTCATCCTTCCTTTGCTTCAGCCTCCCTTGGCTGAGTTCCCACCTTTACTATGTCTGGGGATCTCCCATTTCTTCCCCTTTTGCTTTCCAAGCCAAATAACAAGGAAAGACCACATAGTCCATTGCACACGGTGCTTTCTGCAAGATAACCTCCTTCATCAGCCCTCTATGCCATACCTCTCTCTGTGGCTGGCCCAACTTTGCAGGTGTGTCAAGTATCAAGAAATCTGCCATTACCTGAGTTACAAAAAGGTGCAAAGTAGAACTTGAAGTGATACTTGTAGAATCTACGCGTTGGATGTGACAAGTGAAGCTGAATGTACTGCACTTGCAGACAGTCGATACCCTTTATTCCTACTGTGTCAGTCAGTCAGTCCACAAACTGTATGCAGTGTAGGGCACAATGCTAGACATGGGGAATACTGCAGCGAATAAGGTCACCAGT